>NC_056679.1:20257500-20875000 GCF_018350215.1 Panthera leo
TGAGACCCAGAAGAAACCTCACTGTGACTGGAGTATCATGACTGACAGTCTGGTAGGAGATGGAAGTGGAGATGTGGTTAAGGACCAGAATATCCACGTGGTTAAAGAAGGAAAGGAGTGGGAATTTTATTCTGACTGCAATGGGTTACTGAGGTCTTTGAGTCTTGGTGCCCTCACTCCTGAATGGAGATAATGATGGTACTCACCTTATCCTCTTGTGAAGATTGAGATGACTGACACAGAGAAGAGTCTGGAACGTATTCCAGGACTTTGCTTGCAGGGATCAGCAATTCACTCTGTGAGCTAAAGTTTAATGAAGTAGTCAGTTAGGAGTCAGAGGGTAGGGTTAGTAGAATTCACAGAGCTCATCTGTGGAAAGCAGAGAGACCACAGAGGAAATAGAAGGTCAGTGGACCTCTCTCCATCTCTATGTATCTTTTTATGTTGCCTCTATTTTCCTGTCTCTCTCTGAACATATCTTAATTTGTCTCCCCATTTTTTATATGTCCTTTCAATTCAAGAGGTTACAATCATTTGATAGACTCAGTTTCTCAGTGTCTCAATTCCCGACACTGTCTCTGTCACCTGAGACAGAGGATATGACAGACTGACTTTGGTCAGGAGCCAATACCTGGTCCAATCAGGTGGACTTCAGAGCGTAGGGTCCCTGAGAAGAGGTTCTGGATGCAGCCAGCATGAATGGCATATTTCTCCACTGTAGAAACAAGTGCATAGGGAAGGGATTGATGCCTGCGTGATTTATGTACACATGAACGGAAGAGGAATAAATGAATGGCAGATGGATGGATGCTCATCAAGCCCAAATTAATCAATTTAGGAGAGATGTGTTGTGGGTTCTTCTTTTAAGTTTAAATCCAAGTTAGTTAACATATAGTGTAATAATGATTTCAGGAAGTGAATTTAGTGATTCATCACTTACAAATAACACCCAGGGCTCATCCCAGCAAGTGTCCTCTTTGTTGCCCATTGCCCATTTAGCCCATCCTCCCACCCAACACCCTACCGGCAACCCTCAGTTTGTTCTCTGTATGTAAGAGCCTCTTATTTTTTGTCTCCTTCTCTGTTTTCATATTATTTTGGCTTCTCTTCCCTTAATTTGTCTTTTTTTGTTTCTTAAATTCCACGAGTGAAGTCATATGATATTTGTCTTTCTCTAATTTTGCTTAGCATAATACACTCTAGTTCCATCCACGTAGTTGCAAATGGCCAGATATCATTCTTTTGGATTGCCAAGTAATACTCCATTGTATATATATACTACATCTTCTTTACCCATTCATCCATCGACGGACATTTGGGCTGTTTCCATAGTTTGGCTATTGTTGATAGAGCTGCTGTAAATATTGGGGTTCATGCATCCCTTCGAAACAGCACACTGTATCCCTTAGATAGATACCTAGTAGTGCAATTGCCGGGTCGTAGGGTAGTTCTATTTTTAATTTTTTGAGGAACCTCCATACTGTTTTCCAGAGTGGCTGCACCAGCTTGCATTGCCACCAGCAGTGCAAAAGACATCCTCTTTCTCCGCATCCTCGCCAACATCTGTTGTTGCCTGAGTTGTAACTGTCAGCCATTCTGACAGGTGGAAGGTGGTATCTCATTGTGGTTTTGATTTGTATTTCCCTGATGATGAGTGATGTTGAGCATTTTTTCATGCGATGGTTGGCCATCTGGATGTCTTCTTTGGAAAAGTGTCTAGTCATGTCTTTTGTCCATTTCCTCACTGGATTATGTGTTTTTTGGGTGTTGAGTTTGTTAAGTTCTTTATAGATTTTGGATACTAACCCTTCATCTGATATGTCGTTTGCAAGTATCTTCTCCCACTCCGTTGGCTGCCTTTTAGTTTTGCTGATTGTTTCCTTCGCTGTGCAGAAGTTTTTTATCTTGATGAGGTCCCAATAGTTCATTTTTGCTTTTATTTCCTTTGCTTCCAGAGACACGCCGAGTCAGAAGTTGCTGAGGTCAAAGAGGTTTTTGCCCGTTTTCTCCTCCAGGATTTTGATGGCTTCCTGTCTTACATTGAGGCCTTTCATCCATTTTGAGTTTATTTTTGTGTATGGTGTAAGAAAGTGGTCCAGGTTCATTCTTCTGCATGTCGCTGTCCAGTTTTCCCAACACGACGTGCTGAAGAGACTGTCTTTATTCCGTGCATATTCTTTCCTGCTTTGTCAAAGATTAGTTGGCCATACGTTTGTGGGTCCATTTCTGGGTTCTCTATTCTGTTCCATTGATCTGAGTGTCTGTTTTTGTGCCAGTCTCGCACCTTCTTGATGCTTAAAACTTTGTAATGCAGCTTGAAATCTGGAATTGTGATGCCTCCAGCTTTGGCTTTCTTTTTCAGGATTGCTTTGGCTATTCGGGGTCTTTCCTGATTCCATACAAGTTTTAGAGTTGTTTGTTCTAGCTCTGTGAAGAATGCTGGTGTTATTTTGATAGGGATTGCTTTATTTGTAATTTTATATTCTTTTTATTTTATATTATTTTTTAAAGGAGGATCTCCAAATTACATAAACTTCAGGCCTTATAATATCTGTTTCTACCCCTGCTAAATTTATCTTTCATATATTCCCACTAAACAAAAATATTTTCAAGCTTTACTTTTGATGGCCTTTATTAGAAAATTAATTTCTTTTTTATATACGTAATAATATGATGATATTAAATACTTTTAAAATGTTCTAGGCACTTGAATATTCTGATATCTTTTGGGGATTGAGTCCACCCACTTAGACATACTAACCAAATTGATTTCTTAAGGCCCTTGTGGTTCTGATGACATGATTTTAGGCAGCCAGATAAACCAGGAAACACATTCATGGCCAGGAATGGAGTGAGAGTGGGATATAGCCAACATTTCTCGATTTAAGTCAAAACCTAGAAACTGTCTGCTTTTACCTACTTTTTAACCAGACCTTATTTATGGGAAAAACAGAGAATATGGAGGGAGTGAGTGAGGCTTAGTGAGTCCATGGGATGGAGGTGGTTTAGCGGAAGGGGGATGAATAGCAGTCCTCCTGATTGTTTCTGGCTCAAATAGTTTTTCCATGCATTTGAAAACATTTGTTTGTTTGTTTGTTTAATGTTTATTTTAAGAGAGGGGGAGGGGGCATAGAGAAGGAGAGAGAGAATCCTAAGCAGTCTCCATGCCGTCAGCATAGAGCCCGATGTGAGGCTCGAACTCATGAACTGTGACATCATGACCTGACCCAAAATCAACAGTCAGACACTCAACCAACTGAGCCACCCAGGCGCCCCTGAAAGGATGTTTTTTTAAAGATGTTATAATGTCAGGTGCTTTTCTTATTTACTAAGAACAAGATCCCAAAAATGTAGAGGCAGGGGTCCTTGAACATTTTAGGTCACAGAGCTCTTAGGGGTTCTGATGAATACCATGTACCCTTTTCCCAGAAAATACATGTATACACATGTGTACTTTTTCAAAGATGATTTCAAATGTTCTCAGACCCTCTCAAGCCCATCCATGAGCCTCTAGTTAAGAACTCACAACACATCCTCTCAATAGGTGTAGAAAAGTCATTTGACAAAATACAGCATCCTTTCTTGATAAAAGCCTTCAAGAAAGTAAGGATAGAAGGATCATAGCTCAAGATCATAAACGCCATATACAAAAGACTCACAGTTAATATCATCCTCAATGGGGAGAAACTGAGAGCTTTCCCCCAAGGTCAGGAACACAACAAGTATGTCTACTCTCACCACTGTTATTCAACATAGTGTTGGAAGTCTTAGCCTCAGCAATCAGACAACATAAAGAAAGAAAAGACATCAAAATTGGCAAGGAGGAAGTCAAATTTTCACTCTTCACAGATGACATGATAATCTATGAGGAAAATCCAGAAGACTTCACAAAAAATCTGCTAGAACTGATCCATGAATTCAGCAAGGTCACAGGATATAAAATCAATGTACAGAGATCAGTTGCATTTCTATACACCAATAATGAAGCAGCGGAAAGAGAAATCAAGGAATCGATCCCATTTACTATTATACTAAAAACTATAAAATATCTAGGAATAAACCTAACTAAAGAGGTGAAAAACCTATACACTGAAAACTATAGAAAGCTTATGAAATAAATTGAAGACACACAAAAAGTGGAAAAACATTCCATGCTCCTGGATAGGAAGAACAAATATTGTTAAAATGTAGCTACTACCCAAAGCAATCTACATATTCAATGCAATCCCTATCAAAATAACACCAGCATTCTTCACAGAGCTAGAACAAACAACTCTAAAACTTGTATGGAACCAGGAAAGACCCCGAATAGCCAAAGCAATCCTGAAAAAGAAAACCAAAGCTGGAGGCATCACAATTCCAGATTTCAAGCTGCATTACAAAGTTTTAAGCATCAAGAAGGTGCGAGACTGGCACAAAAACAGACACTCAGATCAATGGAACAGAATAGAGAACCCAGAAATGGACCCACAAACGTATGGCCAACTAATCTTTGACAAAGCAGGAAAGAATATGCACGGAATAAAGACAGTCTCTTCAGCACGTCGTGTTGGGAAAACTGGACAGCGACATGCAGAAGAATGAACCTGGACCACTTTCTTACACCATACACAAAAATAAACTCAAAATGGATGAAAGGCCTCAATGTAAGACAGGAAGCCATCAAAATCCTGGAGGAGAAAACGGGCAAAAACCTCTTTGACCTCAGCAACTTCTGACTCGGCGTGTCTCTGGAAGCAAGGGAAATAAAAGCAAAAATGAACTATTGGGACCTCATCAAGATAAAAAACTTCTGCACAGCGAAGGAAACAATCAGCAAAACTAAAAGGCAGCCAACGGAGTGGGAGAAGATACTTGCAAACGACATATCAGATGAAGGGTTAGTATCCAAAATCTATAAAGAACTTAACAAACTCAACACCCAAAAAACACATAATCCAGTGAGGAAATGGACAAAAGACATGACTAGACACTTTTCCAAAGGAGACATCCAGATGGCCAACCGGCGCATGAAAAAATGCTCAACATCACTCATCATCAGGGAAATACAAATCAAAACCACAATGAGATACCACCTTCCACCTGTCAGAATGGCTGACAGTTACAACTCAGGCAACAACAGATGTTGGCGAGGATGCGGAGAAAGAGGATGTCTTTTGCACTGCTGGTGGCAATGCAAGCTGGTGCAGCCACTCTGGAAAACAGTATGGAGGTTCCTCAAAAAATTAAAAATAGAACTACCCTACGACCCGGCAATTGCACTACTAGGTATCTATCTAAGGGATACAGTGTGCTGTTTCGAAGGGATGCATGAACCCCAATATTTACAGCAGCTCTATCAACAATAGCCAAACTATGGAAACAGCCCAAATGTCCGTCGATGGATGAATGGGTATAGAAGATGTAGTGTATATATACAATGGAGTGTTACTTGGCAATCCAAAAGAATGATATCTGGCCATTTGCAACTACGTGGATGGAACTAGAGGGTATTATGCTAAGAGAAATTAGTCAGTCAGAGAAAGACAAATATCATATGACTTCACTCATATGAGGAATTTACAATACGAAGCAGATGAACATAAGGGAAGGGAAGCAAAAAGAATATAAAAACAGGGAGGGGGACAAAACATAAGAGACTCTTAAATATAGAGAACAAATATAGAGGGTTGCTGGAGGGGTTGTGGGAAACGGATGGGCTAAACGGGCATGGGGCATTAAGGAATCTACTCCTGAAATCATTGTTGCAATATATGTTAACTAACTTGGATGTAAATTAAAAAATAAATAAATTTTAAAAATCACAAATAAAAATTTGGCCTCAAAAGTGAGTATTTAGAATGAGAATAAAAATTTTAAAGTTGACAGATAACATTAATATCAATGGTCCAAAAGGTAACACATATTTATTAACACCTGACTCACCTTTCTATTTTTCCCCGCATCTTTGGCTGCTTTTGGCTTACCTGTTCATATGACAATGATTTAATGAGATCATTTTCCATCAAGAGAACAGAATGAATGTACCCCTAACACGGTTGGCTGAAAATTGTTTTTATTGTGTTTTATTTTTATTGATAGCTTAGACAAATTCCTTTCTGTACATCTGTAACTTTCTAGGCAGTTGCTTACCACGTGTGCTTCTTTCCCGATGGCAAGTTCTAGAAGAATGCCAGCACTTTGTCTACTTCTACGTGTCTCACCTCTCTTTCCCCACCTTCCCACTGTTGTTTTAGGGAAGCTCCCCTATGTAGCAGGTGGTCCCCAATCAGGGAGCTGAAGCGTCTCTTTCAGATGCCTATTTTAGGGGTCACATTAAGGTCTGGATGCTTTTGCGTCCATCAGGAGGAGCTGGCTCTGGGGGCTGGCTGGTCTGCAGTCCCTTCCAGAAGGGCCTAGAACCATCATCAGGGCATACGGGGTGGTCCTTCCACCACCCTCCCAGGCTGGGGTGGTTCTATACAAGGGAGGCTGGGCAGGGCTGTTTCTTCCCCAGAAGCCTCAGCTTCCTCTGCTCCCAAAGCAAACCTGATTCACTCTGGGTTTAAATTGGAAGTTCTCAAACAATTTGGCCTTAGGAAGACTTTTTAACCTTAAAAACTATTGAAGATGCTAAGAACTTTTATCTATTGGCCTTTACTATATTGGGAATTAAACCTGAGAAGTTTTAATAAGTGGTTATTTATTGATTTATTTAAAAATAGCAATAATAAACCTATTACATGTGAGCATAAATATTTTTATGAAAAATAACTATTAGCCAAATAAAATAATTAGACATTGCTTTACATTGTTTGCAAATGTCTTCAATGTTTGCCTTACTAGCTGGATTCTATTTTCTCCGCTTTATCTGTTGTGATCTGTGTTTTCGGTGAAATGTATGAAGAAAATACAGGAGGAGGAAGTACTTTAATGCTCTTTTCAGATACCGGTGGATGTTCTTTTAAACTTCACAAAAGCTCTGCCAGGGGCAGTTTCTCCAGGATGAGTTACAATGTTGAGTGCGAATCCTTTGGCCTGTGGTATACGTTGAAATGTCTTTTACCATCATTTTGTCCTATCATCATTAGTCATTTGGAAAATATGAGCTGACAGAGTTATGCAGATCTTGTGACTATTGCCCTAATGCATTATACGATGTCAAAATCACATTTGTTAATATCACCACACTCTCATCATGGGAAGCTAATGAGCTCACGGTAGCAGACACAAGTTTCCCAAAATTCCAATTCTCACTTGAGAGCTTGAGTTTTATCACTGGCAACACATTCTGTCAGTTATTTTTCTTGAAGTGACAAGTTAACTTTGTTCTGTTTTTTAAGAAAATGTCTGCCAAGTATCCAATTCTGAGTAACCATGGTCCGTCTGTCGGGGGTTCTTCCCAGTAGAAATGATGTTCCATGAAAACGGTAGCTAATTCGGCTCACAAAGACCATCATAAAAGTGTTTTTCCTCGAGCTGACCATCCTCTTTCCATACACAGGAGAGGTGCTTTCTGTTGATGTGCACTTCCCAATTTGTCATGCAGAATGTTCAAAAGAGGTGTACTCAGGGCCAAGATTTAAGAAAATTGACCATTTTGTTGCATCTTTTAAAAGAAACGTTATTTTTGAGACAGAGAGAGACCGAGCACAAGTGGGGGAGGGACAGAGAGAGAGGGAGACAGAATCCGAAGCAGGGTCCAGGCTCTGAGCTGTCAGCACAGAGCCCCACACTGGGCTCAAACCCACGGACCGTGAGATCATGACCTGAACCAAAGTTGGATGTATAATCAAAGGAGCCACCCAGGTGCCCAGTTTTATTGCATCTTTAAGGACAGTTTGAAGTGGAACCAGCTTTGTTTTTCTTTACCACGAGTGTGTGGCAGTGAAGAATATGATAACTACTCAGTGCAGTTTAGAGCCACTGCCTCGATTCACGCTACGTAGGGCACTAACAGATCTACCTACCAATGCTTTGGAACGGGTAGATCACATTTTAGCCAGCCCAAAGGGCAAACAATGTCTTAATTTTATTATGAAAGTCGTTCTAACCTCATGGACCCTGAGAAGCTTCTTAGGCACCCCCCCCGCCCCCAGGCTTCCATGGAACACACTTTGAGAACTGCTGGTTTAGGTGCCAGAGTCATTCTCAGTGAATCACATTGTATGGTAGCTGGGGAGATGGGAGGGCAGGGCAGAGGAGAGTTGTACATCAAATTCTCCTTGGAAACGTTGACCCTATACTCTCAGGGTAAAAATGGAGAAATGGAGGCACAGGGAGATTTGTTTCAAGTCACCCAGCTCGACTGTGGTAGGGCCAGGATTCATTTCCAGGTCTCCCGACTCACACAGTGGATACGTAAGCCTCTATCAAGTTAGGCCTCTCACACTTTGTACGCCTCTTATGACGACCTATCAGGCTCTTATTGTGTGCCAGGTATATTAAAGATAGGAAATCAAATGCCGTTTTCCTGCACTTTGGAGCCTGTAGTCTAGGAGGCCCGTGGACAGGTAAATCAAAGGTTACGGTGCAGCCAGTGTTAAGATAGGTAAGTGGGGGAGACCCAGGAGCTCAGAGGAGAGGTGCTAGAATCTGGCTTCAGCTCCTACTGACCAGAGTTGGTGATTCTGAGGCTGAGTTGGGAAGGAGGAACAAAAGTTGGCCAGATAAGAGAGAGTGAGGCTCTTCCAGTCGGGGGAGAGTCCACGGGAAGGATCTGGCATGGCGAGTCACAGGAACCTCAAGCATCTTGAGGAATGAGTACGGAAGGTGGCTGGAGGTAAGGGATGGGGTGCAGGGTCTATGTGTGTCAACTATGTGTGTCAACCCAACAGGTCTGGACTTTCGTCACGAAAGCTTTTGTGACATTCCAGCTTGGCTAGAATGACAAGCTGGGGCTTCTTCTAAATACCAGGTGGTCATGACACTAGGACAGGCCGTGCAACTCTCAGGGCCTCTTCTTCCCCAACTACACCTTGAGTCACATGCTTACTCAAGTTTGTTACATGGATTCCAGAAAGGAGATCTTGAGGGAGTGATTTCCCACGGCTTAGAATTGATCCCATTTTCTTGGCCTGAAACTTGCTACAACGTGCTATTTATTTTTCCTGTGGGCTTTATGGCTCACTCTGGACTCTTAGAAACCATTACATCAGTTGTGTAATGCTGAACAATGTAAGATCTATAATTTGTAATATGTGGCCTTGCCAGATTGAATCCTAGAAAGTGTTTCTGAGCAGTGGTTTCCAAGCCTTGGAGAGGTATCTGAGATGAGTGGTTAAATAAATATGGATTTCCAGGCACCGCCTCTAGGGCCCAGGAATCTGTATGTTTATTTAGATCCCCAAGTTATTCTGGAGTAGACAGCCTGGCCCTGGTTTCCTGCCCAGTTACTCTGGGTACCACTAGTTAAAACTAACTAAAGAGGGATGTACATTTATTTATTTTTAACATTTATTTTTGAGAGACAGAGAGATAGAGAGAGACAGAGACAGAGCATGGGAGGGGGAGGGGCAGAAAGAGAGGGAGACACAGAACTGGAAACAGGCTCCAGTCTCCGAGCTGTCAGCACAGAGCCCAACACAGGGCTCAAACTCACGGACCATGAGATCATGACCCGAGCAAAGTTGGAACGCTTAACCGACTGAGCCAGCCAGGCGCCCCCAGAGGCACGTACATTTAATGGCCAACTATTCCAGTTAAAGACTGATTCGCCAGATCTCCTGAATATGTGTATGTGTGGCCACCTCTGTGGTTGGCATTTTTCACGTTACGTGAAACGTGCCCCTCTTTGTGTGAGTTTGAAACGTCAACTTACTTCATTTCCCACACTGCTTTTCCAGGCCCCAGTCTTTTAAAAATGTCTTCTGAGGGCCATTTCTCTCTCCTTCCCTTCTTAGCGGAGGTTTTGCCACCTCGTGGGAAGGTTACCAATTGGTTTATTTATTTACTTTTATTCTTCGCGAACGTACTGCTTCACTAGAGCAGTTTGAATGACTATATATGCGAGCATACACTGACCCTGTGGGAAGAGTCATATACAAGATTATGGAGATCAATAAGCAAGGCTGGCAATTCCTGTGTAATCATAACAGTCTGGGCATGTCTGGCATCCCAGAGACATGCAACATATATACAGACCAAATCAATATTTGACACTAAAGCATTACAAGTTCAGCCTATAGGAAAGGAGAGGCTGCCAGATCCAGACATGGATGGGTGGGTGGTCCCACCAGAAGCCTGGGAGGTGCGGTGGAGTCTGTTACATTTCCAAGGGTCCTGGAGATGACATAATCCCTTTGGGGGCCTTCTGAATAAATGATAACACATCAGGTTTAAATTTGGACGTCGCTCATGGTGTTTCTATGAAACAGGCATAGAAGCAGGGTCCAAGGTTTCACAAAGGCCCGCAGGCCCTGGGCAAGTAGATGGAGGGTGATGACAACACGGCAGAGAGCCCCCCGCTGAAGAGAGTAGCGGTGGTTAAGGGCATCCTTTGTCTGCCCTGGGCGTCACATTCAGCTTCTCTGAACAGTTGCCTTTGATGATGCTTAGAACGCACTGTACAGACATGGACCAAAATAGGAATCTTACAAGTGGAGAGAAACCCAGAGAGCTTCTAGTTCATGATGGTCAAGTGCCCCTACAGGGCTGTTTGAGAAGCTCTAGCAAGTGTGTGTGGGGTTAGGAGGGGAACATGGACTGAAACAAAAGGTTTGGGGCGCCTGGGTGGCTCAGTCGGTTAAGCATCCAACTTCCGCTCAGGTGGCGATCTCACAGTTCGTGAGTTCGAGTCCCGCATCGGGCTCTCTGCTGTCGGCACAGAGACCACTTCATATCTTCTATCTCCCTCTTTCTCTGCCTCTCCCCCACTCTCTTTCTCTCTCTCTCAAAATAAATAAACATTAAAAAATCTTAAAAAAAATTTTTTTTAACTGTTAAGGAACGCTGATCTTACCAACCACCTCCTTTACTTTACCAGTAAGGATATCGAGGTGCAAAGAGAGAAAGTCATTTTCCCTCAGAGCTTGTTTGTATCGGGGATAGATTTGGAACCAGGGTTTCCCGACTCCTGGCTGGGTCACCCCTGACACAGCATGCCGTCTCTGTGCCCTTGTTTTATTACTGCAGCTCCTCCTTGCATCCGTGTGGTACTTATTCTCTCCTTTCACTCCGGCTACCCTCTTTTATCCTCGTCAATACTCCTGCCAGAAATGTGGGACAGGTATTATTGTCCCATTTAATAGTGAGAAAGATGAAGTCCAGGAAGATGAAGGAGTGTCTAGCCCGGGGTGGGGGCGGGGAAAGCTTTAGGAATGAATAAAGATCTTCAAGTATTAGAGGGCTGGTATCTGGAGGTGGGACCAACACCATCTGCGTGTCCCCAGGGTGCACATCCAAGACCGGTGAGTGGAACTGTGATGGCAAGGTGCCAGGACTGTGTGGGCTTCAGAGCTCAGAACCCAGATCGCTCACATGTCAGCTGGGGGATGCTGGCAAGACAACCTTTCTGAGCTTCCATTTCCTCAACAGTAAGGGGGATGATCAGAAATGATCTGTCAGCTCCATGGCCAAAAGCAGATGCCCATTACCAAGGTCTAGAAGTAGGTTTTGGTTCAACGTAAGAAAAGATTCTGTCCAAGAGAGCAGTCTGTAAATCTAAGGTGCTGCCTTGCAGAAGAGTGAGATTCTTGGCACTGAAAGCCTTTAAGAAGAAACTAGAAGGCTAGCAGTCAGAGGTAATATAGAATGGGAGAATTGGACTACTAGGAAATTTCACGCTTCTTCCAAGATTCTGTGACGTGTTCTGGGATAAACTCAAATGTTTTGTATTCTTCTTGATTCTTCATTCTCTCTGCTGCCTTGGAGCCTATTCACTCTGTCCAGAATGCTGGTCTCAGTAAATCTCCCTTTCTCAGGGAAGCATTCCCAAGCCCAGCCTCCTGAATTGACTGAATTGCTACATGCAGTTTAATGGTTCACACAAGAAGCAAGCCAAGAGCCTAACTCCCAGGTTAAGCCCCCTTTTTTTTTTTTTTTTTTACCAGGTTTGGCTAACTGTTGTAAGACTAAAGTCCATCGCCAGCTCCTAAAACAAAGCTACCAGGTTGCAAAGCAGTGAGATTCTCAAGCAGCTATCTTACTTGCTTTAGAGAATGAGGCTCTGTAACCACAGAGTTCCGTGTTCACTAACACGTATTAGGTTCTTGACTTGTGCCAACCACTGTACCTCTTGCTGGGGGTTCAAAGATAAAAATAAGTCATAATACCCATGCTCAAGGGGCACAGTCTAGAGGGGAAGACTAATAATTTTGATATAAATTAGGGAAACACCTAGCCTACCGTAGATACTTGAGAAGGGAGCTCTTGCCCGAAGCTGGTATCTGGAGAAGACATCTTGGAGGAGAGGACCCCTAAATACTCCACTGTCTCCTATTCCTCATGATCGAGAGTGTTCTTTCTATATTATATCTCGCGAGTTACTGAGTATATCCTTGAGGCAAAGCTCCAGTTGCTGGGTTTTCATTGCTTCGTGGTTTACCTTTCAGAACTTCCGCAGAAGTGCAAGATGCCTTCATGACCTACACAGTGTATGATGACATCATCACCATTAAGCTCATCCAAGAGGCCTGCAAGGTTCTCGGTAAGTCTGAAGAGGGCTTTGTTTTGGTATCTTAGGGCTGCTGGAACAAAGTACAATCGATTCTCATCAGCCACAGTAGTTCTGCTCTACCAAGTCCCTGCGAACACTGAATTAGCAATACTGAGCCATTGTTCCGAGAAGAAACACAGGTTAGATTCCTGAAAGCCTTTGGTCACAATATTTTCATCAACCAATAAGTCAATAACCTTGTTTTATGCATTTCTGTTTAAAGATCTTAATATATTTATATATATTATATATAATATGTATATTGTTAATATATTATATATAATATATAATGCTTATATATATTTATATATTTTTTAGATATATATATTTATATATTGTTTATATATATAATAACTATATATATATATAGTATATATATATATATATATAGTTATTAACATTGGACTCATGGCCAGTACCGCTATAACTCATACCTGAATGAATCTTATCTAACACACGTATTTTGTCTGTAAGGTACATCACAACCTTCTTAGGAACACCAGACAGCACTTCAGCACTGTTTTGGGGGCATTTTGAACAGCACAATCACCAACAAAAAGTGCACAAATGTAAAACCATAGCGCTAAATGAATTGCAGAAAGGACGCTTATTTATGAGAAAGGAAACAAGAGTACAGAGCACACGGCCTCATTTGATGTTAGCTAGAAACATGTGTGTTGGGGGACTCAATTGTTTTGCCACTCTGCACCTGCTCAGGAGCGACGGCTAAGGCTCCGAGCTAGAGATTTTGGGGTTACAGATACATTTTAGTGAGTGGGTAAATTTGCAAATACGGAATCTGCAAATAATGAGGATCGACTGTACCTACAAACTGGATAGTTTTTATTCTTTCATAGTTCAGGGGACTGGAAGCCTGAAATCAAGGCATCAGCGAGGCCAGGCTTCCTCTGAAGGCTCTAGGGAAGGATCCTTCCTTTTCCAGGTTCTGGGGGCCCCAGGCGCTCCTTGGGACAGCACCACTCCACTTTCTGCTTCCATCCTCACGTGGCCATTTTCTCCCTGTGCCTGTGTCTCTATGTCCATGTTTCCCTCTTTTTATAAGGATTAGACCCAGGGCCCACCCTGATCCAGTAATCATCCTTTCCATTTGAATAGCTTCTTACCGACGAACATCATGAGTGTCACTCTTGAGTTTTATCATCTATACACCACTTTTATGTTTGGCCTTGATGATGGCTTTGACAGAGGTAATAACTTTGAAATGGATCGTCACAATTAGCCCTGGGTTCACAGGAGGAACAGCACTGAAAATCCTCTTATGCCAACCATACTTGCATTTTTCTAGAAATAGACACGGTGTACTTTGTGGGAGTGCTGAGGGCCCTTCTTCCCCATCTGCTCTGCCACGGGAGGTCTTCCCATCTATCCAGATATTAAAATGCCATTGACGGGGTCATAATGGGGGAACCCTTGTGAATGGTCCCACTTACAATGCACGTGGACTTTCAGGCTAATTCCTGGTGCAGATGTCTCAGCAAGGGATGGTTTATTATATTAACTTGCTCACTCCCCTGTCCCAGACAGGAAGAGGGTCAGGACGAAGAAAGAATACAGTTCTGCTTCTTTCTAGTTTAATGGCTGAGGGCAATTACTTACTCAGTTGTCATCTTCTCATTGGTCTATGAGAATAATAATATCTACCCCTCAGAGTTATTTTTCGGATTATATGAGATGGTATATGTGAAAATATCAAATGTGGTCTCTGGCATAATTATACGCTCTCAGAATCTATTTCCTTCTTTCCTTCCTTCTTTCTGCATTAATTTCCCATTTCTAAACAAGTTGACATTTGGAGGTTCCAAGTAGACATGGACTTTGAGGTGACACTGACCCAGCATACCCTCCTTTCCTTTACCCTCCCTTCTCACCAGCATGGAGCGCACAGTGAGCTGGGGCCTGGAGAGGAAGGAAAGGCCAGCAGCCTCTGCTGCCCAGGCTCCAGGGGGCTTGTGCAGAAAGCAGAGAAAGTCCTCTGGTGCCTTCAGGTTCTTGCAAGACATGACATCCCTCTTTGGGTCCCGGTTGATCTTCCTTTGCCTATTCCTGCAGCCACTCTGGCTTTGGGTCATGCTGCGATGGCGTCTAGGGTTTATTGCTGGCGGACCCTGTGTCAGCATCCTTGCCTGGTACCCGAGACCCTGGGGCAGAATTGTTGGAAGTGTGAGTGAGGCTGGGGAGCTTTAGGCTGGTTCCTGTGCAGCCCACAGGGGTTCAGGCAGCAGGGGCTGTGGTTTCTGTTTTTCATGGCATCTCTGAGGGCACAGAAAGTCGGCCTTCTGTCCTTAGGGCCTCCTCCACAGGGGGTCACAGGGAAAAGCCAGCCCCAAGCGCACAAGAACCAGCCCAGCAGATGTGCTTGAGAATACACGAGGGCAGTTAGCTGACACTAAGCCCGCAGAGACAGGTGGCTTCTCCAGAGCCCAGCCGTGTAATGTGCCCGTGTTGGGCGAGGCAATGAACTGGTTTCTCTTTCCCCTGAATATCAGAGGAATTCTCTGATGAAAAAAAAAATTGTACCGGTTTTAACCCCAGGCACCTGGATTCAATAGAAAAGGTTTCCCCCTTGTTATCACCTGGCAGTTTGACATCTGTGTCTCTTCTCATGTTCCTGGTCATTTCCTGGATACGGAAAACCTTTCAGGTGTCTGCATCTGGGAGAAGCCCCAAGTCTCCGCAAAGTTGGGTGGGGGAAGCTTTTAAGGCTCAAGGAGCTGAGTGTGCATGATGAGCAGATCCTCTCTGTTAAGGGACTGTCCCCTGCTGCCGCTGGTTCATCTGGCTGTTTTGGGTCTGTCTTGGAGCCACAGGGCCAAGTAGGGGCCAACAAGGGTTAGTGGGATGATGACAGTTGGCACTGGGAGGAATCCAGGCTATAACTGGTCATGAACTTCCAAGCAGATGTGTGTTAGCTCCTGGTCACTTGCCATCCATGCCTCCTAATAGAACTAGACAAGGTTGTGTCCGAGACTGGACATAAGGTATAGGAATGAACTGTTCGTTTGCTCCTTCAGCTCCTGGAGCTTGGGCTCCAAGAACAGCAACATCTCCTGGATGCCTTCTAAAGACAGTGCACAGCCTCCCCCTGCAGTGATCCTCGAAGGAAGGCAAAGGAAGTTGGCAGACAGCACTCATGTAGCTTCTCAGAATCATAGCTGAGCACCTGTCCCCCATTCCCCATTCCAAAGAGGTTCACAGAGAGAGTTTCTATGAAAAAGATGGGCCAGGGCCTGGGCTGTATCAGCAACACCTGCGAACTCCACCTCTACCCTGTCCAACCTGCTTTTAGGGGGCTCCTTTGGGCCCCTTGCCTCTCCTACAGTTGATGCCAATGGGAATTTATATGGAGCTTGGGCTATCAAAAAGTAGGTGGGGTCGGGATTTCAGGAGGAGTCTTACCCCAGGGTATGTACTCTTCATAGTGCTGTGGGGCCCGCCCTGGGCTGGGATCCTGGAGACCCACCTTCTAGACCCGGCTCACCTCCTGGGTAGCAGTCTTCCTGCCCATCACCCAGCAGCCTGTCCGCACCAGAGTGAACCTCTCGACCTTCTTGTTTAACACACCTGCCAAAGAGATTGTGTGGTTTATTTCCTTAAACACCGCTTTTTAATCTTTTAAAGTATGTGATTATGGTATTAAATATGATTCTCAAACCACGCAGGCAGACCCCTTCCTTATTCTGATTTGCTCTACCCCACATATGTGAGGCCTGGCCCTCAAATAGTCCTGCGGGCCCCCAGGCAAGTCTGAGTGTTTACGATGGCCACCTTTCCCCCAGCTAAAGTCAGGGGAGCATCCGGTTACTTTTCCCCCACAGAAAGAATAAAAATCATGAGGTGGGAGTTCTGTACTGGGAGGTGACTCTAGATTGACCTGAAAAGCTAGAGTTTTGACAGAGTTCAGGAAATAAAAAAGCAGTACAGCTTGAACTGGATGGTTGAATGAAGCTCTCCTTCAGACTTCTCTTGATTTGCTTTCAAGGGATCCCAGCAGCAGGGGGCTGTAGAGGCTACATCACGCAGTTTCTGTTTGGTTCCGAGCCCGCTGTCAAAGGGGGTCCTGTCGATATTCTAGAATGGGGGCCAGGGGTTGGATTCTGCTCTGTCATGTCAGCTGTGTGACCTTGGGCCAGTGATAGAAATTCATTGACAGGGGCGCCCGCCTGGGTGGCTCAGTTAGTGTAGGGTCTGACTCTTGCTTTCGGCTCAGGTCATGATCTCATGATTCATGAGTCCAAGCCCCACGTTGGGCAGCTCCTGACAGCGTGGAGCCTTCTTGGGATTCTCTCTCCCTTGCTCTCTGCCCATCCCTGACTCACTCACTCGTGTTATCTCAAAGTAAATAAACTTAAAAAAGTTCATTGACAGTTGATTTCCTCCTCAAAAAGAAATCATACTGACTTCAAACGGTCATGGGGAAGGAAGGAATAAAATCAGGCAACAAACGTGAGGCACTTGGCAACATGCGTGTCCTAAAGCGGGTGCTCAGCAGATGTAAACAGAATGGTGACTCTGGAAGGGAGGCAGGGACATTTCTATGTCTTGTATCTCTGGCTGTTGTCCCTTAAAAGTAGAGATAAGCTCTGCTGTTCACCTCAAACAGCTGTGGTATAATATTCTGGGCCCTTGGGCAGTGATTGGCAAACCACATGCAGCCCGGTGGCCAAATCTGGCTCCCTGCCTGTTTTTGTGAGTAAAATCTCAAGTTGTGCCCATTTGTTTACATATGGTCTATGGCTGCTTTTGTGTCATCGGGGCAGAGTTGAGGAATTGCAGCAGATACCTGGAAAGCTGAAAATATTTACTACTTGCCTTTTGCAAAAAAACGAGTTTGTCATCTAATTCTCTGGAGAATGGATCTTTTTCAAGATTTTTTTAAATCCCTTTTTATTTGAGAACTACTATGGACCGAACTATGTTCAACCCCCACCGAATTCGTATGTTGAAGCCCTTCCCCCCCAAAGTGATGGTATTTGGAGATGGGGCCTTTGGGAGATAACTAGATTTACATGAGGTCATGAATTAGTGCCCTTATAGAAAGAGGTATCAGATGGCTAGCTCGCTCGCTGTCAGGAAGCACGGGTGTGTGCTTTCTCTCTCTCTCACACTCCCAGGCCCACATCATGTGAGGACACGATGAGGAACCAGGAAGAGAACTCTTGCTAGAACCTGACCACACTGGCACTTTACTCTTGCACTTCTGGCTTCCAGAATTGTGAGTCAGTAAGTTTCTGTTATATGTTGTTACAGTAGCCCAAGCAGACTGGGTTAGGAGCTCAAGTAAGCTTTACGTCTCCGGAAAGAAACACTTCCTATGTCTGATATCACACTCAGGCCATTTTGTACTTGTGTGAACGCGAACACCGTTTGGGGTGGTAGTACCTTTAGTAGAGAGATGCCTTCCCATACCTGCCCTCAGGCGTTCATAGTTCCAAACCAACCAATATATTTGGAGGCAGCAATGATTTTATAGACTTTTAGAGATTTTATAGTGTGTGGGGCTTTCTACCCAAAGCCAAAGTCTATCACTGAGATTTCTCTCTTTAGCTTCTTGTTGCTTATTTCCATAACATCTCTTGGCCTATACCTGAAGGGGTATATATATATATGGTGAATGCGTTTTTCAAATAAAAAGTTAGGATGCGGGGCGCCTGGGTGGCGCAGTCGGTTAAGCGTCCGACTTCAGCCAGGTCACGATCTCGCGGTCCGTGAGTTCGAGCCCCGCATCAGGCTCTGGGCTGATGGCTCGGAGCCTGGAGCCTGTTTCCGATTCTGTGTCTCCCTCTCTCTCTGCCCCTCCCCCGTTCATGCTCTGTCTCTCTCTGTCCCAAAAATAAATAAAAAACGTTGAAAAAAAAAAAAAAAGTTAGGATGCAAAATCAAATGAACATGTGCCTAAGTGTTGGAATCTGGATAGCTCTGAGAAACATGGGCTGTATGGTTTCTCTCTACACACACACACACACACACACACACACACACACACACACAAATACATACATACACATAACATTCCATGAGCCAGAGAGGGAACATGGCCCTGCCGGTGGTGGGGAAGTCTACAGGAAGGACATTTAACTGTTTAACAAAATACACTGGTCAGTTGAGACAAACTCTTCCCTTAGACAAAGAAAAAAGCATGCTAGTTACCACTAGTCCATGCTTTGCTTTCTGAGTGAGCTCCAGAATGCAATTTCCCTACCTTTAAGCAATTGTTGGGCCTTCTCCAGACCATTCTGCCACTGCATAGCTCTGTGCTTTCCATTAGCATAATTCAGGATGGGACCAGATGGCAGGTTAAGCATTGCATAAGGCATTGTTCTCTACATGAATAAGTGCCTACTTAGTGTGTAAGTGGGTTATTAGTGATCTGAAGTGACAAAATGCAAAACAACACACAACAGCCATTTGGCACAGCTGTGTCGGTCTAGACTTTGCTTGCTAAGAAACCAATAGTAAAATGTGTTTCAACAGTTAGCTATCAGCAAATGCCAACAAGCCTTCTCTGCACTCACTTCCTTTAAAAGAAGAGTAACACCATAAAATTTACAAAGTCCCCAAATCAGGCATTATAACATTTGATCTTTCCCACGACCCCCGGAGGTGGGACAAGTAACCGAGGAAAGTGACTAACTGAAAAAGAAGGCCTGAACTCTGGCGTCCTGGCTCCGAGCCCCGTGCTGAAGCACACGGGCTAGAGGAGCAGCTGACTGGTGGGCACCAGGTCTGTAGCAAGGACTTTGGGGTCGGACGGACCTGGGTAGAACCCCTGGCCGTACCGTCCCCAGTAACGTAACGTAGGGCAAATCCCCCATCGGTGATTAGCCACGATGCCTACGGCCCCTACCTCAGAGGGCCATCCTAAAGATGAAGCACAATCATGTGAGCAAAGTGCCTGACACAGATTGGATACTCAATGGCGCAGATGCCTCTCCTTGTCCCCCTCCCCGAGCCCGACCCAGTGGAGTCCTGGTTAGACCAACTTCTCTGTTCCAAAGTTTGCCAGGAAGCAGGCAACTTGTTACCTACCAGGCTTATGTGAGACTGCTTCATCACCGCAGAGGACCTCCCGCCTGAGCTGGTGTGGTCCACGGCCAAGCTGCCTTTTCTCTATGCCCTGGTAAACTTATTGCTACCTCTGGACCCCAACCCTCCGAGCTTAGAGTCTGTTTCCTCCTTGCAACCTGTGGGTAGCTGTTTCCTGCTTTTCTTCAACTCCTTTCTCCTACTCAACAAGATTTCTCCCACCCATCATCTCATGCCTGGCTTAGGTGATATTATTTGAGGAGAGTATGCTAGATGAAGGGCTCCTTCCAGACATCTGAAGATTTATTCTTCTGGATACATAAGCCTTGGGGGAAAAACTGCCCATTTTCGATGGGAAATTTTGTAAAACATACCGCGTACACTTGCCTGTCTTGTGGAAGAACACGTGTTTTCTCTGGGTGCCTCAGGTGGGTCCCTTAGAGGAATAGCTCTTGTTGCCTGTATCTGGGTGATGGGAGGTGGGTCCCTATAAGGGTGGACCCCATGCCCAGAAGGCCCAGAATAGGCAGCTGTGTCTCTGGCTTCCCTCTGCCTGTGAGCCCCTGCTCGGGGTTTAGAGGGTATCCTGTCCCCTGGACAGCCCACCTCTTCTCTTTCCAGTCCCTTGAGCTGTCACCAGGAAGAAGTAAACATTTCCTGGTGCTGCTGAAGACCCAGGCTTGTTAAGTCAGAACATTTGAGTTTATATCATTCCAATTGAAAAGCTTCTTAAAAGACTCCATACTTCTTCTAGGAAGGCAAGCATTTAGAAAATGGACATTTCCCGACAGCTGTTTTTCTTCCAGCAAAGATGTCTTCCATTAAAAGAACCCCCCAAACAACCCTTTTAATAGAATGTTTCGCACACACACACACACACACGCAGAGAGAATTGTACATTCAAGCGCTTGTATCCTTTACCCAGCTTCAATAATTATGAATATTTCACCAATCCTGTCTCATTTCTCTGGTCCCTCCACCCTTTTTCTGGTTTTGTTTTTGCTGGAATGTCTTAAAGCAAATCTCAGGTTTCCCATAATTTTACCCATAAATATTTCAGTATGAGTCTCTAACAAGATAAAGACATTTTAAAACATAATCATAATGCCTTGATTATACCTAACAAAATTCATAATATTACAGAGGCCCAGAATCCAGCTGTATCTCAGCTGGCCGTGGATAAATGCGGTCTTTGTGGTCTTTCTGTATTAGATTTACTAAGGTCTTTTCAGGACAATCAGTAAAAACTTCTGCTTTGACATAACTTCGAACTCACAGGAGGTTTGCAAGAATAGCACAAGGAATTCCTATATACTTTTCATCTATATTGCCCAAATGTTAACATTTTACTATATTGGCTTTATCCTTCTCTCCAGATCTATGTATTTTTTTCCCTGAATCATTAGTATGTTACAGATATGATGTCTCGGTATCCCTAAAAAATTCTCTTACATAACTACAGTACAACTATCAAACTCAGGAAATGAACATTTGTGTAGGGCTATTATCTAATCTGCAGACCTTATTGAGATTTTTCCAGTTGTCCCCATGACATCCTTCAGAACAAAAGAAAACCTTGGATCATCTCAGCCGTCACATCTCTTTCAACTTCTGACATCTGGAATAGTCCCTGAGTCTCTCTTTGTGTCCTTTAACGTTCGTGTCTTTGGCACGTTCTGGTCAGCTATCTTGTAGAAGGCCCCTCAATTCCAGATTATCTGACAGTTCCTCCAGATTCAATTCAGGTTATGCTTTCTTGGCAGGAAGACCACAGAAGTGATATTTTGTCCTTCCCAGTTCATTAGAGCAGGGGGTATACGATGTCCATTTGTCCCATTGTCCCATTACGGGTACTAACTTTGATTGCTTAAGGTGGGATCTGCCAGGTTTCTCTACTGAAAGTTCCTATCTTTCCCTTTTAAATTCAGTAGCTTGGGAGAGGATACATCGAGACTATGAAAATATCTTGTTTCTCAAACCCCTCCCTCCCCAATTTTAGTACTCATTGGTGATTTTTGCCTGCAACCATAATTATGGTGACCAAATGGTACATCATTTTTTATGTTTATTAGTTGGATTTATACTATAAAGAAGAATTTCTCCCTCTTTCCCATTTATTTGTAGCAGTGTGAACTCTGGATTCTTATTTTTTAAAAAGGTTGTAGACCTTTGCTTTCATTATTTTTTTGATGCTCAAATTCTCCAAGATTTATCCCGTGGGAGCCCTTCCACTTTAGGCACATCATCATTCTTTGATTACTTCTTTTTTTTGATGTTTATTTATTTTTGAGAGAGCAAGCGAGCACAAGCAGGGGTGGGGGGGGGCAGAGAGAAGGAGACAGACTCTGAAGCAGGCTCCAGGCTCTGAGCGGTCAGCACAGAGCCCCACGTGGGGCTCAAACTCATGAACCGTGATTTCATGACTTGAGCCGAAGTTGGACACCCAGCCAACTGAGCCACCCAGGTCCCCTTTACTTATTAACTTTCTGGCATGACTAGATGTTATAGGCTCATCTTATCCTTTCCGTGTTCCAGACCTGAAATCTGCCATTTCTTCAAGGAGACCTGAACACTCTCTCTCTCTCTCACACACACATCCATCCATCCAACCAACTAAAAACATGATGAGTCCTGTGGTCTTATTATGGTAGATTTGCTAATTCACTCCCACAGACTTCATTCTGTTCTTCCCCTTTCCATAATTGTAACTTCCTTCTCACACAGTGAGGAACCTGTTCCCCATTATTCATAGTATATTTATTTATAGGATGAATCCTCAAATGTTCAGGAAGTTATTTCAGAATTGCTCACCACCATCTTGGGAAGGAAGCGTAGTAACTACAGTCAATTTTTGGTTTTGTTTTTGTCTTTAGCCCAAAGACAAAGCAGTCTGAATCCTATGTTCAAATGTCACTGGGTTAATTTTTTTTCCTGGGTAATTCGATCATTCAAAACTATTCTGTTCAAATACTTTTCTGTTCATCTGTTTCTGTTTGTATTCTATCTCAGGGTTTTCCCAATCTTTATTGACTGTATTTATCTTCTTTATTTTCACTATACGAGTCATTAACATGATTCCCCAAACCAAAACGTTCAAATAGTTATGCTCAGAACGTGTCAGACCCCCAGCCCCCACAATTTTTTTTAGCCTTTCTACCTCATTCCCATCAATGTCCTGTAGGTAAGTCATCTCAATAGTCCCTGGTGTTTAATTTTGCACAAATAAGCAGATAGACGCATATTTCCTTATTTCCCCAGATCTGTTACACAAAAGATAAAATACTAAGCATACTACAGATTCTCCTTTGCACTATCAAAAAACACGGGGCACCTGGGTGGCTCAGTCAGTTAAGCATCTGACTTTGGCTCAGGTCATGATCTCACGGTTTGTGAGTTCGAGCCCTGTGTCGGGCTCTGTGCTGCCAGCTCAGAGCCTGGAGCCTGCTTCAGATTCTGTGTCTCCCTCTCTCTCTGCCCCTCCCCTGCCCATGCTCTGTCTCTATCTCTCAAAAATAAAGAAACATTAAAAAAATATGGGGGCACTTGGAGGTTCAGTCGGTTAAGCATCTGGCTCTTGATTTCAGCTCAGGCCATAATCTCCAGGTTCCTGAGATCAAGCCTGCGTCAGGCTCTGCACTGACAGTGTGGAGCCTGCTTGGGATTCGCTCTCTCCCTCTCTCTCTCCTCCTCCCCTGCTCATGCTCACGTGCACTCTTAAAAAATATGTTAAGGCACCTATGGCATGGCTTGTTCAGTGTTCACATTTTCTTGCCACTTCCTATCTGTCCCTGACTCCCTATGACTTAAGAGAACTCACGCAATCCTAAATTCACAGAGATGAAACTGTTTAACAACACAACACAGGAGTTGGTTTTTTAGTGACCTTTGTCCTCTGCTAGACAAACATTCTCAGTCAAGAATCTGAGAAGAAGCCCCAAACCCAGCACGGATGGAAAATGCCACAACCAAACCCGAGATCCGTGTTTAAGCAACAGTCTCCGAGCCAGCCGTCCTTTTCTATTAACAGAGCTGGGCGCCCAGAAACAAAATAACAGGGTCTGGAACGGGCATCTTCGTGGAGTTTTGTAGGTTTAAAGACCTGAAAGAAAAGTCAAGCAGATGCTCTTTCTACACAAGCCTGCCACCGTCACTTTACTATACCTTGCTTGCTGACAGCCCAGTCCTCCTGAGCGTGGTTCCCCGGGAGAAGGAGGCCTCTGGGACGTGTGCTTTCTTGGCCGGTAACAGGATGCACCTGCTTAGAGCTCCAGCCTGGGGGACGCGCAGCACAGCTGTTTTTTCTCAGCCTGAACAAGCTAGATTTAGCAGGAAAGGAGTGGGGAAGGGAGGGAAGAGGAAGGAACGATTCCACACCTGTCCGTGTACTTTTCAGGACCTCTCCTCCCAGGGACTCATAGGCAGTGGAAAGGACTTGAGTGGAATTTTTCTCAGTTCCTTGGGGCTTAGTAGGTGGCTCTTGACTGCTGTTATAGACAAGCCTGCCTGCATCCAGTTAGGGATGGACCCACAAGCAGAGAACCCAACAGAGGCAGTTAACATAAGCCATTACCACCTCTGCCCTGCCATCCCAAGCTTTGTCTAGATTCAAAAGAGCTGGCTAATACATTCTTGGGATGTATGTGTAACTCATCCCTGATAAGACCAGGCCAACTCAGTGGGGACTCTACCCTGTTCAGACTGCAGAACAATTACCTGCCCAATAGTCTAGGTGTGGACATGAGCTATAGGGATGAGCTGCTCAGACCATCTCTGGAAGCAGGTAGAGGCTGGGAAGTGCCCAGACCTTCTCTGGTCCCCTGCCACCCATGCAAGGATTGCTCTTACACACATAGTTCAAGACATTGGAAAGCCCCTTGCTGGAATTCTAGATCCAGCCAGAGCATCACAGGACCCAGCCAAGGATTATGGTGATTGTGAATTCCTCAGGACTCCCATAAACCTGGGCATTCCAGACCTTCTTCCAGCCCCCAAGACCTACCAGTGTCACCATACCACAGGAAATATGAGAGTGTTCTCTCACAGATGTGCCAGGCCACCAACATCAGTGAACGCCCTGTCTCCTGTGTCAATGATGACAACCCATCAGTAGCCCTCACCCTGCGGGAGACCTCTTATTTCATTGCTGCTCCAGGGGCTATGGGATTTGGTCTGGGAATTACCGAATTTAGACTTAGAAACTCTGCCACTCTGCGTGATTTGGGTGAATTTACAAAGCTGACACTCACCCTCAGAAAGGGGACATGGTAATAAGATCATCTCCCTTACAAGGTTCTGGCAAGCACTGGGCAAAATAATTGGTGATGTTGATTACTGAGCGTTAAATGACTGAGTGCTTCAGGAATTATAAAACATCCTGAAAAAACACTTCCGCCCCTCTAGAAAGCCACCGATCACATGCTGTCTATTGCAACAGTGCAGACAGGGGCAGAAGCTCCAGCTAGAGCTACAAGTCTGCCCCCAGGTATGTATCAAGCACCTGTGCCGTGTATCGCCCAGAAAACGTGTCGTGTGCGGTCATCGCCCGTCAGAGTTATCTCAGAGTTGGGAAGAAAACAAAATGCTGCACTTCGGGAGGGTGCTCAGGGTGATGTGGGATATTCAGAGAAATCTTTATGAAGGATGCGATGTGAAAAGTGCACCCCACAGGGACGCCAGGATGTGGAGAGGGTGAGAGAGAAAGGGGAAGCCACTGCGGGTATTTGGAGATAAGTTTGTCAGTATTGTTCTGTAGTCGCAGTATTAGTTCTTTCTCAGAGATAGCTTTTTATTTTGCTTAAAGCCATAGTATTTGAAGATGTCCAGAGGTGGTAGGGAAGACCGCAGAGGACCATACACTGCCCTGCCCAGGGCGAGCCTCCTTCTGGGTGCCAGACTCAGCCATCATGGGAATACGACAGCTTCCCATCCCCTTCTGGACCGGAGAGGGATTTACGCCACGGGGACCACAGAAAAGATTGGGGTAGGGGTAGGAGGAACTCACATTTAATGAGCACCTTCCAGACGCCGGGGCTGCACTGGGTGCCTCACTGTGGCCCCGAGACAGGGATGTCATTATTGGCATTTTGCTGACGGCGAAAGTAAAACCTCAGGGAGATGTTCAGTCGTGTTATCACACAGCCGGGATTTGAACTCTTTGGGAATCACTGAAGACCCCCAGAATGAGAACAAACATTTTGCAGGTGCTTTTATTTTGGGGGTGTGCTTTGGGTTCCGCAGGTGTCTCCATGGAAGCCATTCTGAGACTCTTTGGAGAATATTTCTTTAAATTCTGTAAGATGTCTGGCTACGATAGGATGTTACGGACACTGGGAGGAAACCTCACGGAGTTTATTGAAAACCTAGATGCCCTCCACAGTTACCTCGCACTATCTTATCAGGTAAGGCTATCTGAGTCCAGTCTTGTTGGCTCGGTGACGAAGCAAATGCCAGTGGGAGTTCCGGGCCATCTTCCCACAAGCCCCGAGAGGGGTGCAGCTGGAAGGGACGTGCAGGATCCCTGGTTCGAGGTGCCAGGAGTCCCCTGGGGAAAGGAATGGAAAATGAATACCTGTGGGCCACTTTTACTAACTGGCCGGCAACAACCAATGAGGGACAAGCTGAAGAGGTTGGCTTTGTGACAGAGGATGGTCTATTCTGACAGTCGCTGGTGTGGGCTTGGAATTAGATCTGGAAGACTGATCACAGTGGGGACCAAGACGGGGAAACAATCAGGTTGTAGTGGACTTGCAAAATCTCCCCTCAGGTTTCCCGGCTTTGATGGAGCTGAGAAATAGCTTCGGTAGCCAGATTCATTTATTCACGTATCAGAAGCAAAGATTTGATAGGGCCAAGAGCCAGAGTCGGAAACCATCCAATGCTGATTAACCCGCGGGGTGACCGCCTGAGGTGTTAAGAAACTAATTTCCCTATTGGGATATATCCTTCTGGAATTCATTCCTTGGCTTTCTTGTTTGTAGGCATCGTTGGGAATTTAAACGCCTAGACTTCCTCTTCTTTTTTAGAAAAGAAACAGCCTTATTAAAAAGGCAAACGGGCATTTACGTAGCTTTTAATAATAGTTTATTATCTTATATGAATTATTTGTACTTATTTTTAGGGCCCTTTATAGTTTACCAGGCTCTTTCTCCACTATTTTTATATTTAATGCTCCTAACCACCCTTGAAGGGTTGTCGTGAGGGTAAAATGGGGTTGTGTGTGCTAAAGTGACTCATCAACCATAGTGCACCCTTATACGTGTTCAATGGGAAAACTATTATTTTCTCAATTTTTTCATGGAATATTTCTCCATATTTCAAGGAATAAGAAAAACCTTAACTGACTTCAGACAGGATGAGTAGGTGGGTCTGTCCTGTTGTCAATGAAGGGAACTACGCAAGGGGATAGCAAGAGCCCTGGATATGGGGTCAGATGCACCTACCGCGCTGTCTGACCAGCTCTGCAATTTACTAGCTGTGTGATCCTGTACAAGTTATTTGCCCTCTCTGGCCCTTGATTTTTTCACTTTACTCATTTCATAAATATGTATTGAGGCTTTACTCTGTAATAAGCCCTATTTTAGGCATTGGGAAAACACAGAGACAAAGAGGAGTAAATAGGAAAAAAACTCCTATCTCATATATTGTGTGAATTCAAAGAGGTCACATGTGGAAGTCCCCAGCGTCATAATCACTTTACAGAAGGCATTTCATAAATAATAATAACTTCCTTCTTTTCTCTTTTCTCTCTGTTCAATACAGCCGGTTTAAAAATTACAATAATTTATGTGGCAGCTTCCTTTCCAATTTCTTAGCTACAGCACTGCACTTAGACACAAAGAAGTACAGTTAGGCTCCTTCCAGAATCTCCCATAAGATTCCTTAATATGACATCTTTCGTCTGAAAATTTGGCTAATATTTCAAGTCACGGTTCTGGAGAATGTTAATAGTCTCCCATTCGTGTTAATTCATGGATGTGCTCCAGATACTGTAGTTACCATATTACTGCCACTCTTGTGAATAAGTGTGAATGGGACCGAGGGTCTGAAGTCCCCGCCCATTGTTTGCACACAGCTCCACTACCTTTCCTCTGGGGCAATCATCGGTCATTCCTTCCCGTGCCAAAGTCAATGCTAAAGAAGAGAACTTCTCAGGGTGGAAGTGAGGACATTTTGCACATAATGAGGTGTATAAAATATATCAGTGTTATAATATGCAAGCCGTAATAAAATACACGCAATAATAAACTGGTAGCTCCGTAATGTTTTACGCTGGACGGAACGTTCTGTCTCTTTAAGCAAAAATAAAATAAGGTAATGCAGACTTTTCTCTACGTTTGCCTCTAGTAATTTGCCAGTGCCTTAAGGCATACATTTCTGGTTGTAGCTGTGCCTTTAATCTTTTCTTTTTTTTTTAAGCTAACTTTCATTGGGTGCTAATTATGAAGCAGGTGTGGGGCTAAGTAATTTATAAACATTGAATTGTCCTCCTTACACCAAGATTAGGTACTCTGATTTTTTTTCCTCATGATACAGATGAGCAAACAGGTCCAGAAGGGTCAAACACTTGCCCCAAGTTGCTGGGTTGTGGTGGCCCAGCCAGGACATGACCCCACGTGTCTGTTTCCAAAGACCATGCTCTGGTCTGTTTCCCATTATTTTCCCTTTTCCCTGATTCTCTACTTTTGCAAGACACTATTTTAACTAAGAAATAGAAGTACAATCTTACTATTTAGAGAGTCAGATACACTTACCAGAAGAATTAAAAGCACAAATTTTGGGAAGTGCCTCTGGGAAGCAGCCTCGGCTGGGGGCGACGAGTGAGGGGAGACAAGGTAGCAAGAACACACGAATTTTCATTTTAGCCCCTTCTGGACTCTGGTTATTTTTTTCACGGTGGAGAGTTTGGATGGAAGTTTTTGAAATAGCCTTTAATCTCCTGGTTTATTTCATACTTTTTATATGTGCCACCTCAAATCCTCGGAAGATTTAATCAAGATGCAAACACACATACATGCAAACATATACTTTCTCTATGTATATGCTTTTGAAAGATAAAATACATTTGTTTTTTAAAAGAAGCTCATTTTAAGTGGAAACCCTCCCACCATAGAAGGAAGCAAAGATCTTGGTAGGAGCCCAGCTCCTTAAACTCTTCCCTCGCTCAGACCACAAGCTGTAAGCCGGGGTACTCAGCTGCCTACGCATCAGGTCGGGGAGAAAGGTGCTTCTCTCGGGGATCCCCCAGGTGAAGTCTCCATCCTTATTTCCTGACGTACATCTACTGTGAGATGGTGCATACTTAAACGTCACCATTTATTCCTAGAGAAAGAGGATCTCTTCTGACATATCTTGATTTTCCAAATGAGCGACTTTAGACCGCAGACGGCATCCTACTTCCAGGAGGAGAAAGCAACGCCTCTCCAAATTGCTCTGAGCGCCTGATCTTTCTGAGGGTGAAGATGCCCGTGGTCCCTGGGTCACAGGCCGAGCACGGCCGCTGGCCCCGCCCTGGAGTGTGGGCAGAAGCAACACGCGTGGTGAAGGCTCACTGGGGTCCAAACATTGTTCCTCCCTTCCTTTACCCTTGACTCCACTGAGCCTGTTTCTTCTCTTTCAAAGGGAGATAATACTCGCCATCTAGGGTGGGTTAGGGAATTAGGGATAATATCAAATTCCTGACATAGGGTGCCCAAAACCATAGTGGATTTTAAGTGATTGGGGGTATAGTTCTGTGTGCTATAATGGGTAAGCACCGTTGTTTCACAAAGCCTCAAGAGCATAATTTAAACAACCTGGGTTCACTGAGAGAAAACACGTCGTGTCTTTTGGTTAGGAGATGAACGCGCCATCGTTCCGCGTGGAGAGAGAAGCAGACGGGAGGATGCTTCTCCATTACTACTCTGATAGGAGCGGTCTGTGCCACATCGTACCAGGTATGGGAATGTCTTAACCAGTCCCACCGCTACGAGGCCTCTGGGGGATGGTCCCTTCACAATTCTCCAGGATGGCTAATAGCCAACCAGCTCTTCCATAATCTGAGTCTTTGCTGTCTTGACCGTTACTTCCAAAGTCTTTGAGCCTTTAAAATAAGTTCCCAAAGTGCCAAAAGGAGGAATAATTTCCATTTTTATTTTAACATTTTAAACTAGGTATTTACATAGTTATGATAATTCTGCATATATTATTTTGTATCAACCTTTCTTGTCTATTCAGCATTATGGAGAAAGCATCCTTCCACGTTTTTACATGGTCTTTAAAAGTCATTTTCAAAGGCCGAACGGTATTTCATAGGGTAACTGACCAGGCCCCACCGTTGAATTTGTAGTTGGTGCTACTCTTTTGCTATTGTAACCAGTGCTGTGGTGAACATCTTCATGCGTGCTTTTCCCATGTTTATATTATAACCCAGGGATAGATTTCTGGAGAACCTCTTTTTAAAACATGATCCTTAATGCTTTTACAACTAAACGTTGTTTACATTATTTCTAGAGTGTGTTTGTTTAGTGAGTGAAATGCCTTCCTGAAATAAACAAATGAATAGATGCTGAGCTAGAAATTAGAGTGGCAGGGATATATTTGGTATCCAGACATGTACAACTTAAACCTCTACCTGTAAGTTATTTTATTTTTGAATTTTATTAATCTACCGTATGCTGCCTGTCTTGATGCAAGGCCTGGACTTAGTGAACCCTGGAATGTTCATCTGAAGTTGTATAACTTGATTATTTTATGACTTTGGCTGACATATCTGCCTCTTGCCATCCCTCATCAGTAGGTGTCCTTCTGCTGCAGGTATCATTGAGGCTGTGGCCAAAGACTTCTTTGACATTGATGTGACCATGGATATCCTCAGCATGAATAAGGAAGAGGAGAGGACAGGAAAGAAAGAGCATGTTGTGTTTCTGGTTGTACAGAAGTCTCACAGCCAGATGGGAAGGGCAAAGCCAAACAGGTTAAAAGGCAATCAGGATATCCAGAGGGACCAAGAGGTATTGGGTTTGCTATGTCTTCAGAAAGCACAGATCCTCCTAGTGGATCTACCGGTCTTGGAACAATCTGTGCAAAGAACAGAACAAAATGGACCTTCTCATAGTGGATTTAAGGCAGATATTCTCGATCTCCACTATTGGCATTTGGGACCAGATCATTCTTTGTTATGACGGCCTGTCTTGTGTGTGTTTAGCAGCATTGCTAGTCTACCCACTAGATGCAAATAGCACCCCCGCTCCCCGCTCCTCAGTTGTGGCAATCAAAAATGTCTCCAGGCATCACCATGTATCCCCAAGGCAGGGGTGGGGGACAAAAATCATTCCTCGTTGAGAACGTCTGGGTTAAGAAAACTTGGATAAATATTGGGAAGTATTCTGGGATGAAACTTAGCCTGGAACATTTTCACCTCTGAAAACACCAATATAAAGGCCGGAAATTTGGATTTGGTGGCTTATTTTGCAATCCTTCCAAAATAAATTGACCTTTTGAAGTCCTTAGTGCCCACTTCCGTAGCTGGGGCCAGTTAAGAGTCTGGAGTCAATGTGCCATCCTGGGATTGGCTGCCTCAGTTGCAACTTGTGGAGTGAACGTTATCTATTTAGGTACTACATTATTAGGTACACAGCTCTCTGTGTCCGCACAGCTTATACAAATATCCAGATAATGTTGTGGTTCCTGGAGCCCACGGTGTTGATATCTTAGAGCATTCAAAGCCCACCTCAGAGCCTGTTTGCTACAGAATCTACAACCACAAGAAGACAAGATGGTCAGGTGTCATTTTTCTGCCAGCCCTGTCTTGAGATTTGCAAAAAAAAGTTCTTGCTGCCTTTGGCAGAGAAACAACATGAGGATTAATTAGATAAAAATCTTGGGGATAACAACGTCTTGCTAACAATGACCTTGCAAGGCCTTGCTGTTCCTCTGGTCCCAATTACAGCAGAAGGGGCTTGTGTGTCTCCAGTTACACGACCAGTCACATGATCAGACACGTGTGCTTCTCTCCCTGCCACCTGTAGGCCCTGGAGGCAGCTTTCCTTAGGATGAAGGAGAAATATTTGAGTGTCTCTGTTTGCCCTGTGAAGAAATCCCACTGGGAAGTTGTGAGAAGTATAGTCATGTTCGGAAAAGGTGAGTCGGCCGTTCTCCTGACCTTGGCTCTCAGAGCAGAATCATTGGTGCACACAACTGGGCAAAGTCGTCTATGATGATGACGTCACTGATTTCTGCAGAGCTTGGATTTGGCGGGCATGGTCTTACGCATTCAAACATCAGACTCTAACTTGCCTTCCTTTGCCCCTTTTATTTGCGCTGGGTGGCACAGACACACAGTCTCCCCAGTAGTCAGGGAAAGCCACCGGAGAGAGGAGGGGAATCTGTCCCAGTTGGTCACTGTGTTGAAAGGAAGGAGGAATGACTACTGACATATTCTCAAGAACAGTGAATTTTCTACAGCTTCTCAGGCCTTCTGGACTGGGATGCATTTCAGGCCAGGAAGCCTGTGGTTAATAACCACAGTATCCAGTAGTGCAAAGGACACTGGATTAGGAGCCAAGAAAGCAGATCTCTGGCTCTGTCCCTCAGGAGCTGAATGACCTTGAACAAGGTCCCCCATCTTCCATGTGAAAAATGAAGGCATCAGGCTTTCAAGGCGCCCTTGTTGACACTGAGCCCGTCTCATGATCAGCACCTAATGGCTGAGCCAGAATGAGAGCCCCGCCCTGTGGGGAGCCGGGGAGCTAGAGCCCTCCCCATCATGCCCTGTGGGTCACGGTGACATGCATCTGGGAGGAGGTCTGCAGGGCTCAAAAGGCTGCATTTTGAGTCCCTCAAGCCATGGCAAGCGAGTCAAACACGCAATTGACATCCTTTGTCTGGGAGATTTTCATATCAAAAAGGCTCCATTTCGAATCTCTACCCCCTGCCAAATAGGGCTGTTGGTTAAATTTTCATGTGCCACCCAAAACTGTCAGTCTAAAAAGCTCCATGGCAAATGTCCCTGACGCTGGGCCGGGCACACACGCTCTGCTCCGCCAGCTCATTGTCTGGCTGTCACCGTTTCAATGCCGGCTCTGTTTTCCTGGCGAGACGTACTCAATTGGCCCAGAGACTCTTCAGCGGCGGGCAGAAACTTGGCAGGGGCTGGGGGGGCGGGCGGGGGGGGTGCTTCTTAACCCAGTAGCAAGTTTTCTGTTTGTTTTAATTTGGAAGAATCGCTGTGGCCATCTGGAGACGCCAAGGGGGCCTCTGATAGAGAGTGGGGACTGCTCTGTGGCCATGAAACATTTAAGACACTACCCCAAGCTCTGCTCTGTGTCAGCTTGGTGGCGTGAACGGCCTCTGAACAGGACTCTCTTTTTCTACATCCAGGGCATCTCGTGAACACCTTTGTGCCCGTTTATCCCGAGCGTCTCTGGATTGAACAGAAGACATTCTGCAATGCTTTTCCTTTCCACATTGTATTTGATGAATCAGTAAGAGGCCCTTTCCCGCTGTAGCTTGGACTGGGGCTAAGCTGGGAAGGGAGTATGTCGTATAGTCTTTCATGTCAAGTCCCTGAGGAGTCCCCAGGGGTTGGGAGACTAGGATTTAGCCTGGCATGACCATTGGCTTCCTTTTCATTGTGGCCTCCTCCAGAAACTAGAATGTTGGAACTTCTCCGTGGGTATGGTGGGCGGGGGGGCAGCAGCAAGGGGTCTGCACTGATGAATGCAGGTTTGCCATTAGAGAAAAAGGAAGTGACACCAAAGTTCACGACGCCAAGAGACAAAAGAATGCAGTCGGTAATGGCAGGGTGAGATTCTAGATGTGATCCCTCACCGTCCTCGTGCCCACTGCAGTTGTCTCAGTCCCAGTAGGGTTCTCCCTCTGCATCTTGAAGGCAGGGGAGAAGGCTGTGCCAACTCATGCCACTGTTCCGTGGGAGTTGTGACGATGACCATTAATGACAAACGTTTGGTTGTTATCAGTTTCCTTGGATGAAATATATGTTAACCGAAGTGACTATGAGCTCCTTTCAAAGGCAGTTAGGTAAAATAAATTTGGTTAAAAAATCAATTAAAATGGCTTCAGGTAATTGAGATTTTCTCTGCTAGTTGTTTGAATGCAGAGATATGTTTGGATCATCACCTGCCAGTTGACTGCTGGATACAGAATCTATGAAATTTACTCATTTGAGGGTCATCTTTGCTTGCAAAGAATTGATCTGAGGAAATCAAACACTCTTATAAGAAACAATTAGGGAGGGGCACCAGGGTGGCTCAGTCCGTTAAAAAGTTCGACTCTTGATTTTGGCTCAGGTTGTGACCTCAACAACTAGGGAATTGTAAAGTAATGTACTTTGGCTTTTCCCCAATGCCGTGAGGACACTATTATTGCTATTATCAATGTTTTAAATTCCGATGTACTTTCTCTTCTTTTTTTTTTTTTTTTTTTTGAGAGAGAGAGGGAGAGAGAGATTCCAACCAGGCTCTGCACAGTCAACACGGAGACAGGCTTGGGGCTTAGTCTCATGAACCTTGAGATTATGACCTGAGCTGAAATCAAGAGTCAGATGTTTAAAGGCTTGGGGCTTAGTCTCATGAACCTTGAGATCATGACCTGAGCCGAAATCAAGAGTCAGATGTTTAACTGACCGAGCCACCCAGGTGTCCCTGATGTACTTTTTTTTTTTATTAAAAAATTTTTTTTTTAATTTATTTTTGAGACACACACACACACACACACACACACACACACACACACAGAGCAAGCAAGGGAGGGGCAGAGAGAGAGAGAGAGAGAGGGAGACCCAGAATCCGAAACAGGCTCCAGGCTCTGCGATGTCAGCGCAGAGCCTGATGCGGGGCTCAAACTCACAAACCATGAGATCATGACCTGAGCTGAAGTCAGATGCTTAATCGACTGAGCCACCTAGGCGCACCGCCCCTGCACCCCCACCCTATCACCCCATACTTTTAAATCTCCTTTTCCTTTTTAAGTTTTGGGCATAGAATAACAGTAAGTTTAATGATAGTTATTCCATAATGTTAAGTTGATTTCTGTAGCCTAACAGAGTGCCCGTGGTTAGTGAAGTTATGTATTCCTGGACAGCCTGTGCAGGCATTGGATATTTTATGTACTCTTTGCTTCTTTCTTCCGTGTGTTCCCTGGAAACAGCAGTGAAAGATGTCTCCCCACCTCCATGATGGACGCCTTCACCTGGGCCTGGGTGTCAGATCTAAGTCACAGAATTGGCTAGTTTCTTTGTTAATGAATTCTAAGAAGTCCCACAAAGCTGGGGAAGAACTGTTACTCCAACTGAAACATTTAACCTCTGTTTCTTGTCAGTCAAAGGTTTGCTGTTGAACACCCCATGCTATCCTTTTCTCTTTCAGAGATGAGCTGCAGATTTGATTTTTAAAATAGTATTTATTACTTCCACGGTGTCTGACCATTACTGACCCCTTTTAGTGAGTTGCAAAGCATGTGGAGTGATATTTGCAAGGGAGAGTTTACAGTGAGGGTTGCTTTCTGTTCCCCGGTCTTACACCTGTCCTCTGTGGGTAGCTGAGGGTCAAGCAAGCTGGAGTGAATATTCAGAAGTATGTCCCAGGACTCCAAAACCAGAAGATTCGATTGGATGAGTATTTCTCCATCATTCATCCCCAAGTTACCTTCGACATTTTCAGCATCTGCAAATTTATCAACAGTCAATTTGTCCTGAAGGTCCGAAGAGAAAGAATGCCTGAGGCATGGAAAAGTCAGCCCGCACTCAAACTGCGAGGTAAGTAACTCAGCCCTTTCCCATTGCTCTCTGCAGTGTGGGAGATTTCTCGGAAAGGGACCAGGCAGAGCTTTCTGATTTCTTCAGAAAAGCTGGCTAAAAAGCTGGAGGCTGCCCCGGGAGAACTAGTGAGAAGCTTTAACTGTTTATTTTTATTATTGAGAGAGAGAAAGCACATGCAAGCAGGGGATGGGCAGAGAGGGAGACAGAGGATCTAAAGCAGGCTCTGTGCTGACAGAAGAGAGAAAGCCGGATGCAGGGCTTGAACTCACAGACCAGAAGATCATGACCTGAGTCAGACGCTTAACTGCCTGAGCCACCAGGCATCCCTAGCGAGAAGCTTCAAAGTGTTGAGTGCAGCAAGCCGTGGCGCCGGGGTGGTAACTGAGGAACAGATTCAGGAGATAATTAAGGCAGGAGTTGGAGACTGGATGTCGGTGTTGAAAAAGAGAGAGGATATTTAGGATAAGGATTAGCTTTCTTGCTCGGGTAACTGGGTGGTGAAGGTGTGATTAACAGAAAAGACCCCATGTGAACTTCCTGGGGCAGGGACTTTGCCCATTTGGGTCACTGCTGTATCCTCCAAGTCTAGAATAGTGTGCCTGGCTCACAGTAGAGACCAAGTGCATGTGTGATGAAGCAATTAAACAGAACATTTGCAAAGGAGCTTGAAGACGAGTTCAGTTGCAGACATCCATGCATAAATATTAATAGGCAATTAAAAAAATCACTGTTGATGGGAGTATAAATTGTCACAATCATTTTAGAGGGCGTTTTAGCAATATGCATCGAAAACATTAAAAGTGAGCATATTCTTCGCCTCAGTAATTCCATTTCTAAGATTATATCTTTAACAGAATTGTCACGATTATCCACAACGACTTACCTTAAGCTTGGTCATTGCGATGTCGTTTATAGGGTGATAAAAGGGGTGTAACATAATCAGTGCTAGCTAATTGCTTAAGTAAAATACAGTATAATCAATGTGGCCAGCGAAAAGTATGATGCATATCTCCATTTATGCCATGGAAGGATATATCTATTATAAAATTGAAGTGAAAAATTCAGATTACAGAAAAAGATGGCAGAGGACCCCATTTTTTAGTAGTTATCTGAGCGGTGTGATTATGGGTGACTTAAAAAAATTTTTTTAGGGGCGCCTGGGTGGCTCAGTCGGTTGAGCGTCCGACTTCGGGCCAGGTCATGATCTCACGTCCGTGAGTTCAAGCCCCGCGTCAGGCTCTGTGCTGACAGCTCGGAGCCTGGAGCCTGCTTCAGATTCTGTGTCTCCCTCTCTCTGATCCTCCCACATTCATGCTCTGTCTCTCTCTGTCTCAAAAATAAATAAACGTTAAAAAAAATTAAAATTTTTTTATTAATATTAATCTTTATTATTTATTTATTTATTTTTTTAACGTTTTTATTTATTTTTGAGACAGGGAGAGACAGAGCATGAACAGGGGAGGGTCAGAGAGAGGGAGACACAGAATCTGAAACAGGCTCCAGGCTCTGAGCTGTCAGCACAGAGCCCGACGCGGGGCTCGAACTCACGGACCGTGAGATCATGACCTGAGCCGAAGTCGGCCGTTCAACCGACTGAGCCACCCAGGCGCCCCTAATCTTTATTTTTAAGAGAGAAAGAGTATGAGTGGGGGAGGGGCAGAGAGAGAGGGAGACACAGAATCCGAAACAGGCTCCAGGCTCCGAGCTGTCAGCACAGACCCCGACGCGGGGCTCAGACCCACAAACCGCAAGATCATGACCTGAGCAGAAGTCAGGCACTTAACCGACTGAGCCACCCAGGCGCCCCTATGGGTGACTTTTAATATTGTCTTCAGCCGTTTTCATTTTCTGCAATGCATGTGTGCCACTTTTATAATAAAATAATAAACAGATCTGTTTTTAAGGAAATATGCATTGAGTCCAGGCAGCAAGGTTTCTCCGGGAATTCAGATTCATTGTCAGCATGGTGTCGGAGGCAGTTGTGGAATACTAAGAGAGAACACCAAGACAGAACCCCGGGGAACACCAGCATTGAAGGAATGAGCGAAAAAACCTAAAGGAAAAATTGCAAGAAGTGTCGGGGAAGTCCGTGAAAGTGAGGTTTCAGGGAGGGGGTTCCGCCCAACGCCATCCAACAGCAGAAGGCCTCAGTAAGGGAGAGACAGATAGACTCGTATTGGAGTAGGTAGATCGGAAGCCAGGGTTGGGGCCACTTCCAAGTAAAGAGAGGCGTTGCGAGCCAGGGAAGATGGGTAAGTGGAGACAGGATGTATAGACAGACGGCTGTCAAGAAATTTGGCTAGAAGGGAAGGGGTGAAACCGTGCGGTGGATACGAGGGCATATTGTGTGGGTGACGATCTGGCGAGCTGTAGCACCGGCGGGTGACCTGCTGCACTGTCACCTTTCTCTCGTGACGGCAAGGCCAGATGATCTGGATGGAGTCCGCGCGGTGCGTGATATACCTGTGCTCCCCGAAGCTCCGCAGCCTGCGAGAGCTGGAGGCACACCGGATGCACCTGTCTGACATCGCCCCCCACGACACCACCAGGGACCTCATCCTCCTGAACCAGCAGCGGCTGGCAGAGATTGAGCTGTCCAACCAGCTGGAGAGGAAGAAGGAGGAGCTGCGGGTCCTCTCCCAGCACTTGGCCATAGAAAAGAAGAAAACCGAGACCTTGCTTTATGCCATGCTGCCGGAACATGTGGCCAACCAGCTGAAGGAGGGCAAAAAGGTCGCCGCGGGTAAAGCATTCCCTCCCCTTCATGGGTGCCCCTGGGCAAGAGTAGCGGTGTGCCTCAGGGGTTAGGGGCACAGCCTCCGAAACCAGACAGCTCTGGGTTTGGATTCTGGGTCCGTCACTTGTTAGCAGCATGATCTTGGGCAGGTTGCTTGAGATGCACGTCCTCAGTTTTCTTCTCCCAACGTCAAGAATAATGAAAGTAATACCAGAGTGAAACACGGATTAAGTAAGAGTGCCTGTCAACTTCACCCACCTATGGCACGTTCTCTAAGACCCGAAAGCTACGGCTTGACACTGGCCTTTTCGTCAGTGGCCACGAATAGAGTTCTTTAGCTGGACATAATACACCCACACGTTACCTAAATCATGGGCCTCTAAAGACCATTCTGGGGGAGCAAGCCATTTCTGGAGGAAACGATGCCATGTTTACTCTGACCTCGCTTCCCACTTGTCACGGGTGCGTGTTCACCCCCAGACATGTGTGGTAAACTAACTCAATGCCAGGGTGCTGCCAGGTCTCGAGGACCCAAAGGAGGTCACAGTCTTGCGGGTTTGACAGACATAGACAGAATAATTTCACAGGGGTGGCGGTAGCCAAAGGAAAGGGAACTAACGTGCATTAAAGAGCAATTATTGTGCCAGGATCTGTGTTAGATGGTTTTAGACGTGCCATTTCATTGAATTCTCTGAACACTTCTATGAGCGGGGTGCTATTATCCAAAACAGCTGAGTAAATCTACATTCACCCCAGTTTATGAGTAAAAGAGCTGAAGACTAATCAGAAGTCCGTCTAACTCCAACATTCATACTTTTTCCATGACAAAGGTGTGGAAACACAGATGCCAGGGAAATTAACGATAACAAGGCGTCAGAAAGGAAGAGACAGGAGGCAGGGGCTGTGAGGGTTTGTATATATCAAGTGTAGGGCACTTGAGTTAGACCTTGAGACTTTATTTCAGAGGAAAAGCAGGGAAAGGCATTTTGGGAGAACGGGATTGCAGGAGCAAAGGTGAGGCAGTCTCAAGATAAATACCGCAGCCTGTAGGATACTCCACTTGACACGACCAGTAGGTAGCTAGGAATTGTGGGGAGAGCTCGAAGAAAGTTCCTTGGGTAAGCTATCGATCTGGGAATTATTGCAGTGTGGGTGGTGGTTAAACACCGACTCTATGAATTATAAATAAGGTCAGTCAGGGGGCATGAGGTGAGAAGGGACGAGGGTTAGGTTTTGAAGCTTAAGGAACACCTATTATTTAAGGAGGAAGAAAAGCCAGTGGAATGTGTAAAACAAGGAGATCAGAAAGGTAGGGAGAATATGAGGAGAGAATGGCAGGCCAGAAGCCAGAGGGCAGAGGAAACTATGTGAAGGAGAGATTATTACCAGAGGTATAAATAATACAGAGAATGCCCAGCTGTGTTCAAGCAGTCACCCATTTGGTCATCCAACAAGTATTTATTGAGGATCTACTATGTGCCAGGCCCTGCTCTAGGTGCTGGGGATACAGCAGAGTACAAAACAGTCTCTCATCTCGTGGAGCTTACAGTCCAGTGGGGAAGATAGGCAACAAACAAATAAAAAATCCCACATAAAATATGCCATGTAAGGCTTGTGGGGTTGGGGGCAGAAATCAGGCCAAAAGGATAGAGTCTAGGGACTGTTATTTTAGATAGAGTGATAAAGGAAGTTCTCACTGAGGTGGTTATGTGTGAGATGTGAGACAGAGCCCTTTGGATATTGGAGAAAAGAGAAGTCGGAGAAAAGAGGCAGAGGAAACAGCAGGTGCCAGGGGCCTAAGCAGGAGGCACTTATGAAACCCCAAGGAGGCCAGTGTGGCTGGAGTGGAGTAAGCCAGGGAGCATGGAGACGTGAGATCAGAGAGATGGTGGGACAGAGGGGACCCCTTACTGGCCATGGTAAGGATTTTCTTTCTTTTCTTTTCTTTTTTTTTTTTGAGGGGGGGGCGGTGGGGAGAGCAGGAAAGAGCACACGAGCAGGGGAGAGGCAAAGAGAGAGAGAGAGAGAGGGCAAGAGAGTATCTTAAGTAACAAGGAGCCTGACACAGGGCTTGATGTGGGGCTTGATCCCACAACCCTGGAATCATGACCCGAGCCAAAACCAAGAGTCGGGCACTCAACTGGCTGAGCCACCCAGGCACCCCAAGGATTTTCCAGTTTAGTCTCAGTGTGTTGAAATCACGGATTTGAGGCATAGGATTGGAGGGTCTGACTTCAACAGGTCATCTGGCTGCCGTATGAAAATTAGCAAGGCTGGAAGCGGCCCAAGGAGTTAGGAGGACGCGCTGAGCACACGTAGCCCTCTCGCCAGACACGGATAGTGGAAGTCGCCACTTCGTGACGACCAGTCTCTGTCAGCCCCGGCCTGGATCTCCTGTAGTTCGGGCTCCGCGGCAGGCCACCTGCCAGAAGCTTCTCTGTAAGCCAGGGCCCACCCAGCCTATTCCTGTCCTGCCATGGCTCTCATCACACCTTACCGGGTGCTTCTTTACTCCTACATCTTCTTCACTGGACTGGGGGCACCTTAGAGGCAGAGGTGCTGTCTGTTCCACGTTGCACGCGTCTCCCCGAACAACGACCAGCTCATAGCAGGCACTCAGGGAGTGTCTGTTGGCCGAATGGACCCGGCTCCTTTTCCCCAAGGCTCAGCCAGATTTGGTTCCCAGAGAGCACTTGAGTCTAGAATCCAGAGAATCATCATCCCACATCCCTGGCTCTCACTGACGCTCAGTTTACGTTTTGCAGGAGAATTTAAAACCTGCACCATTCTCTTCAGTGACGTGGTGACATTTACTAACATCTGTGCTGCCTGCCAACCTATCCAGATAGTGACCATGCTGAATTCCATGTATTCCAAGTTTGACAGATTAACCAGTGTCCACGAGGTCTACAAAGTAAGTGTTCACCTACTGCGTGTGCGTCCCGCTCAGGCAGGGCGGGAGCTCGGTTATCGGTCTTCCTTTGCCTCTCTCTTCGCTGCTCTGTGGTCTGGTGTGGATGGGAGTGGGGTGAGGAGATACAGCTAACAGGGAATTGGAGATATCTTAGCAATTTTAGTTTTTCAGAAATCTTTTTATAATATCCAGTGCCAAAAGGCCTTTGAGGGGCACACTTTTCCCAGAGAGTAATTCTACCCCTTCCATTCGGCAGAGAGTCTAATCTGAATAACGTACGGCTGATACATAGCATCATACACTAACTCAGGAGCCATGTCTTCTATGGAGCTTCCACCAGAAGCAGAAAGCCCTTTGGGCTAGCTCATTGATGGTTTCCTGAGTCAGTTTTCCTCTCAGCCCTCCCTTATGCTCCGTATACTCCTGGCCAGTAACCACCAGCTTCGATATGGTCCTTCTGTCAATATGTGGAAAATGACAAAAATATTTAGTGATATATTGGATGCATGAAGGAAACCATCTGAATACCCTCTCTTCCCTCTTCCAGGTGGAAACTATAGGAGATGCCTACATGGTGGTAGGGGGCGTACCAGTGCCCACTGGAAGTCATGCTCAAAGAGTGGCTAACTTTGCTCTGGGGATGAGAATTTCTGCAAAAGAAGTGATGAATCCTGTCACTGGAGAGCCCATCCAGGTAGAGAGAAACTGAGTACTCTGTTTGATATCGACCATCCCACACACTACAAAGTAGAATTCTGTTTATTAGTCTGCTCACGTGGCTGCTGGGCATGTTACAGTAATTACGATGGGTAACGTCTCCCAACTCTTGTCTTCTCTTGAATATGTTTTAAGTAATAGAAATATTAGCAAAGATATCATCGTCCCAACTTTTCTTAAATTTCAGGGGAGGCTTTGGAGCGTGGGATTTTCATGTGATTTACCACGAGCGTCTTTCTCGATAGCTTGGGACAGTGCTGAGCAAGCCTCTCCACTTGCTTTGCAGGGCTCGATCCGTCTTGGTATCTGGTTCGTTCGTAATGCCTGCTTTTTTATTTGAGCATCCAACCTAACAAGTGGTTCATCCCCGCCCGCCCCTGGGGAAACTGTATACTCAGCATGTCCTCTCCCAGGTCAAGTCAGGCTGAGGCGGGAAACTGCTTCCAGCCAGCAGCTCGGACACCACGATGCCATGAGAGATTTAGAACAGCTTTCCTCCCACCACGTGGCCCTGAGTGAGACGTCTGCCCACCTTTCTCACAGGAACCTGCTCTTCCAGGCATGGACATTTGTTCACACTATAAAAGATGGACAGACAATTTTGGAGATGAAAAGCAGGTGTCGTCTTCTGTCTGCTCAGCAGATCCTTGACGCCCTGAGATGCCTTAGAGCAGGGCTTCTGCATTTTAAAATGTAACCCCTTCCCTGATCCTGGCAGTCAGGTCTTCAAAATAAACTACACAGCCAACCGAAACTCAATAAAGACAAGTATAAGACAGAATTGGATTTTTCTAAATTATGACCCTTATGTAGGAGATTCTGAAGATGTGTTCAGCTCACCCTCACTACAAGTCAGACACTGAGAAATGCTGCAGGTTCTGTTCTGGTATGCACTGGGTGCTTCTGAGTAAAAGCCAGCTTTACGTAGTTGCAGGAACTACATATCCACAATATTTGGTCCATTGGAAACACGCAGATACATCCATTGAATACAAGCCCCAGGATCATAAATAAAAAATCAAGATGGGAGGGAATGAGATAAGAAGGTCAGATAAGAGATATGTGTTTCAGTTAAAGGGCTCTAATATAAGCCATTAAAGAAAAAAAGAATTGAATAGATACCGTTGTGTAAAGTGTGTGTGTGTGTGTGTGTGTGTGTGTGTGCGCATGAGTGTGTGTAAAAGGCATAGCTATAGAGATGACAGTAATGTCATACCAGTACGAATGAAATTAAACAATAAATTCCTGGAAACTATCCTGGTGGATTTTACCCAGAAGAAAGCAGGAAAAGATGTTATCAAGTTTAAGATAAGAATAGGGACATAGGAGCATCATTAAATATCCTCCAGAAACAACCTACCGTGTGGGTTTATTTAAGGAAGTAGGGAAAAGGACTTGAAACATCTCTCTCTCTTAAAAGAATTGTGCTGCCATTTCAACAATTTTTAGTATATGTGCTGCCGAAGCGAGCACTCAACAATTTTTAAATTAGTACTCTGAGATCTTCTACTATTTTATTCACATTTCCTTCAACGCACATGTACTGAGGTCCTACTCTGCATGAGACAGTATTCTCGGTGTTTGACAGGCTCATTTTCCTAGAGGAATGCATCTTCTTATTTCAGGGAGAAGAAAATCTAGCCTGAAAAGATAACTAGGTCTGGTTAGGATGTAGAAACCTGCAGTAGGCTGCTCTTCCCATACTAGTCGTTAAAAAAACTTAGTGAGCAAAGAAATTGAAATAAACTGATTCCAGAAAGCAACCAGCCCTTTCAAAGAGGACACCCATAGTTATGTTCATGTCTAGTAAAGCTGCAGGCGAGGGTGAGAAGAAACCAGTCTGAATTTTAGTGAATTTTAATGGCCACATGGAGGCCAGAATGATAGGTTAGAATCCCAAAGATCGTGTCTTTTGTCAGTTCTAGCCACAGAATCTGTACCCATCTACCAACTCTCCCACAGGCCTTCACCAAGTACATGTGGTTATTCAGTCAAAGGATGGGGTTAGGAGGAGAACTGAGAGAAACCCCCAGTCCCTGAGGCATGTGAGGCACATTCTCCAAATGCAAGTCAATGGCCCATGAAAAGGTAGGGTTAGAGTCAGAGAACAGACAGAAATCCCTGTGAGGTATTCTTGGCCTTTACCAAGGGCACTACAATGACACTTTGAAGTCTAAGGGCAGAGAAGAATGGTAAAGAGAAATCTCCCAATGTGCAGAGAGCCAGCATGGGACTAAAGGGCAAAGAGACCCCCAAACACCTCACCTCACAATTAGGCTGTAAATCAGAAAGAGATCTTCCACAATTTAGAAAGCCGGACACTTACTGTAAAGTATAAGGGGGTTCTCAGATCCTTGCTGGTGCTCACATCCCGAGCCCTGATGGCGATAAAATCCTGATCTAGCCTTCTTAATATATGAAATCATATATTGCATGGAATCTAGCAGTGTCTTGGCAAAAGAAGCCCAGACTCAATTCAAATACAGATAAAATTCACTCGGTCTCCACTCTAGCCGCCTGACAAAAAAGAGATTTGAACTTTACTGAACACTGAATATTATCTACTTCAGTCTCTACTGTACTTTCACATACAATATAGAACATACAACTAAATAATTAAAAATATGAGATGCTAGAAAATCGAGAAAAATGTGGTTTAGTGTATGGCCAAGAGAGGAAATAGTCAACAGAAGCAGGTCTGAAAACGGCCTGGATGTTGGAATTATGGGACAGAATCTTTTCAATAACTACAATAAATATTTTAGGAGATCTACTGGAAAAGGGGAACTGGTTTGAACAGATGGGAAATACATGCTATCTATCTATAACTATCTATTAATCTATCTATCCAATGGAAATGAAAACCATGATATCAGAAATCGGGAATAGAGAATTCATTTTAGGGCTTTAACGGATTCTAGACACACTAAAGGAAAGGATCAAGGATTGTGAAAATGAACAATACACTGAAACACAGAGAAGGAAGCAGGGTGAAAAAAATGAAACAGCACATCCTAGATCTGTAGGACAATATCAAATGGACTACCACAAGTGGAACTAGGGTCCTAGAAGGATACAGTGAGACTGGGTCAGAAGAAATATGTGAAGAAATAATGACTGAGAATTTTCCAACATTGATGAAGGATATCAACTTACATATCCAAGAGCTTAGCAAACCCAAACAGGATAAATACAAAGATAAGCACTTCCATTCTTAAATACCAAAAGCCCTACTCAGTGCAATTCAGCAAGAAAAAGAAATATAAGACATAAAGATTGGAAGGGAAGATGTAAAATGATCTTTTTACAAAGACCATGGTGGACTTATAAAACCTCAGCTAGATCAAAATACCAAGGTCACAGGATATAAGGACAGTGCACAAAAATTAGTTGAATATGTATATACTAAGGACAAAAATTTGGAAAATGAAATAAAAACAAACTACCTAAATTTAGTTTTAAATGTTGGAAAATAAGAAAACTGGAGGACTTGCACTACCTAATTGTAAGATTTATTGTAAAGCTACACTAACAAAGACAGGGTGAAATTAGAAGGATAAACATGGATCATTGGAGCAGTACAGAGAGCCCAGAAAGAAACTACATATTTAAAGTCAATTAATTTTTAACCAAGGCACAAAATCAGGTCAGCAGGGAAAGGAATTTCTTTTTAAGAAATGGTTCATTTCTGGGGCAGCTGGGTAGCTCAGTCGGTTAAGTATCCAACTTCAGCTCAGGTCATGATCTTGAAGTTTATGAGTTTGAGCCCTGTTTCAGGCTCTGTGCTGACAGCTCAGAGCCTGGAACTTGCTTCAGATTCTGTGTCTCCCTCTCTCTCTCTCTGCCCCTCCCCCACTTGCAATCTCTCTCTCTCTCTCTCTCTCAAAAATAAATAAAAGTATTTTTAAAAATTTTAAAAAAGAAATGGTTCATTTTAATTGAAAATACATACGGAAAGAAAAATGTACCTCAATCCTTCATATATAAAAATTAATTTGATATATATCACAGATGTAAACATAAATGCTAGAACCATAAAGCTTTTTGAAGGAAATATAGGCGAATAGCTCCATGAATTTGGGGTAAGCACTAATTTCTTAGATTGGACACAAAAAATATTAATCATGAAAGTAAAAAAACCCTGATAAACCTCATTATTGTGGGCCAAATTTTGTTCCCCCCCAAATTCATATATTGATGCTTTACCCCCCGGGCCTCAGAATATGACTATATGTGGATATAGGGCCTTTACAGAGGTGGTCAAGTTAAAATGAAGCTGTCAGGGTGGGCCCTAATCCCATTTGACTGGTGTCCTTGCACGAAGAGGAAATCTGGACATAGGAAGAAACACCAGGGATGCACAGGCACAAAGAAGAGACTATGTGAGGCCATCCACAAACCCAGGGGAGATGCTGCAGAGGAAACGAAGCCTGCCAACACTTCGATCTCACGGTTCCACCCTCCAGAACTGGGAGAAAATAAATTCCTGTTGTTGAAGCCACTCAGTCTGTGGGTGTACAGAATGGGAAAAATACTTGAAATATATGTGTATCCCATAACCAAGCATATAGTAGAGAACTCCTCTATATTAACGATGAAAGATAATCCCGGTTTTTATATGAGCAAACTCTTGAACAGACTTTTCAAGAAAAAAGATACAAGAACGGACACAAGCTGCATGAAAATGTGCTTAACATCGTTAGCCGTCAGCAACATGCAAATTAAGACCACAACGAGGTAGCATTTCACACCCACCAGAAGACCAAATGATGGTGAGACTGTGGAGCAACTGGAGTGTCACATTGCTGATGAGAATGTAAAATGGTGCAAACACTCCGGAAAATTGCTAGCAAACGGTCTGTTTTTTGTTTTTTTGTAACATTAAATACGCATCTACCTTGTGATCCAGGAATTCTGCTTGTAGGCACTTATCTAAGAAAAATGGAAATGTGTGTCTACAAACAGATCTGTATAAGAGTGTTCCTAATGGCCCCAAACTGGAAATAACCCAAATGTTCGTGAAGTTAGAAGCCTGGATAAAGAAACTGCGGTATGTTTTTACGATAGAACAGTTGCAGTAATAGAAGAATGAATGACTGAAACATACAACAACATGGATGAATCTCAGAAACATTCAACTGGATAAATGAAGGCAGGCACAGAACAATATACTCTACGATTCCATTTGTGCATAGTCCTAGAACAGGCAAATAATTCTTTGTAAAAGAAATGAGGAAGCCGTTACCCCTGCAGAGAGGGAGGGAACTTAACTGGAAAGGGCAACAAGGGGACGTCGCGAAGTAATGAAAGTAGTCTGTATGTTATTCTGGATGGTGGATTATAGGGTATATGCTCCTGTCAAAACTCACGGAGCTAAATGCTGAAGATCTGTCTTTCCGTTTTAGGTATATTATACCTTAATTTAAAAATAAAAGCGAGAGTATTCGACGGTCCCTTTTCAGTGAGATTCTCTTTGTACAGATCAGAGTGGGGATCCACACAGGACCAGTCTTAGCAGGTGTGGTGGGAGACAAGATGCCGCGGTACTGTTTGTTCGGTGACACTGTGAACACGGCTTCTAGGATGGAGAGTCACGGGCTTCCCAATAAAGTGCACCTCAGCCCCACGGCCTACAGGTAGCCATTCATTTATTCATTCCTTCCTTTGTCTTTTCCTACCTCCAGAATGCTCACGGTGCCTGGCAGCCGTGGGATCGGGGGTAGTGAAGGAAACCCGTGGTTCTTCTCCCGTGCCACGCTGGCTTATAGAAGACATTGTACCAGACAACAAATACTGTCGAGCCTCTTCCATAAGATAGTTTTGCTCCCAAGGAGCATATGGTCTAACGCGGGGATTGGCAAAGCATAGTCATAGGCCAAATCCAGTCTGCTGCTTGTTTTTTGTAAATAAAGTTTTATTGGAACACAGCCATGCTTGTTGATTTACACATTGTCTATGGCTGCTCTCATGGGACAACAGCAGAGTCGAGGAGCTGTGGCAGAGGCCGTATGGCCTGCAAAGCTGAAAATATTTACTCTCTGGTCTTTTGCAAAAAAAAGTGTGCTGACCCTTGGTCTCGCAGAAAAAGAAAGAAGTGTTCACTAATAATTATTTTGAAAGTGTGATAAGTACAATGGTAAAGATAAGCATAAAATAATACTTATGGTTTCTTGAGACCTTACAGGAGGTGAACCAAATTCTGTTCTGAGTTATTTTATATATGTATATGTTCATTTACTCTCACAACGGCTCTATGAAAATGTACTATTATTCTTATCTACAGAGGAGAAAAAAAAAAAATCAGGCACAAAAAAGTTAATGACTCGCTTCGGGTCCCAAGTTGGCTAGGAAGGAAAAGAGCCCAGATCAAATGTGGGGCGAGGCTCTGAGTCCCTGCTTTATCCACTGTACTCTTGTGCTTGAGGTAATTCAAGCGTGTGTGTCTTGGGAGACTAAGCGGGGTGCCTCATCCAGGAAAGAAATCCTTTGTGGAGGAAGAGATTCCTGAGCTGAATCCTGAACAAGGAGTTCCGAGTAGGATTTAGCCAAAGCTGAGGCTTTGGGGGAGAAAACCCAGCAGTACCAGCACAGATGTAGAGGAGGAGCTAAGAACTACAATTTAGCTCGCTAGAGTAGACAATATGGAGCCGAAAGTAGTGTGAGCTGTGTGTGCCCTGTCGAAGAGCAAGGGTGTGCCCTGTAGGTGGAGAAGAGCCCCCGGGGAGTGTGAGATTGGAGACAATGGGGGGCCCAGGGTTTTATTTGATGCTGATACTCAAGACCATGCAAGGACAGGGGTGCCTGGGTGGCTTAGTTGGTTAAGCATCGGGCTTTGGCTTAGGTCATGATCTCATGGTTTGTGAGTTCGAGCCCCGCATCAGGTTCTACGCTGATGGTGTGGGGCCTGTTCGGGATTCTCTCTCTCTCTCCCTCTCCCTCTCCGCCCCTCTCCCACTTACTCTCTCTCTCTCTCTCTCTCAAAATAAATAAACTTAAAAAAAAAAAAGGCTGTGCAAGGACAGATTTGAGGATCAGGAAACAAGACAGAGAGGACCTGTTAGGAGCTGGGTTTGAACCAGATCATTGGTGGTGGGAATTTGGGGGAAAGTAAAATCAGCTGAACCTGGTAACTGCTAGAAATGGAGAATGAGAAAGAGGGAGAAGCCTTGAATGTCTCCCAGGCCTCCATCCTGGGTGACAGTGACCTGAATCTCACCACTGGAGACAGGACAGGTAAGAGGGCTTCCAGTCTACAGGGGCAGACGATGAGTTCAGGTTCGGAAGTGTTGAATTCAAAGGAACCGCAGAGCATCCTAGGTACAGGTGCCATTACATGGATGGATGAAATATGGAGTTGAGGTGTTGGCTGGGGCTCCCAACTTGGCGAAAGCAGCATATGGTCGGTAATTCAGCCAGGGGATTGATGAGATCACCTGGGAAAGGTGCAGTGGGAAAAGAGCAGCGCAAAGAACCAACATTTAAGTGGCAGGTGGATGAAGAGGGGCCCGTGTGAGAGGCAAAAGAAATAAGAAAGGAACGGCAGAGTTCAGGGTGAGAGGCACCCTTGGAGATATTTTTAGGGAGGAGGAACTGAACAAAAATGTCAAAATAGTGACAGGGACTGAAACACGTGCACCAGAGGTTTTGGGGACACGATCAGAAGTAGTTGTGGTAGAATGGTGGGGATAGACACTGGGATATGGGTTGAAGGATAAATGGGAGAGAGTGTATAGGATTAAAGGAGGCGATGATAACGTGGGAAGGTTTTCGCTTCTGTTTGGGAAGGAAGGGACCTTAGCAGGCTAGCAGGCTGAGGGAGGATGCAGACGGTGGGAGCCGGAGAGAAAGTGAGAAGTGGCTGGTTGGGCCAGGCCTTGAGCAAGCGGGAAGGGACATCGATCGGGTGCCCCTGCACAAGACACGGCATCCTCTGAGACACCTCATCCTCAAAGACTGGGGCAAAGGGGGCGTGTAGCCGGTGGGGTGAGAGGCTGGGGGGGGGGTCTTACCTATAAATGGTTAAAACTTTATACAAGAATCAGATCACCAGGTAGGAAGCACAGTCAGTGACTTGAGGGTGAGGAAAGCAGGTGCCAAGTGGGGGGACTTGAGGAGAACAGCGAAGGTCTGAAATCTCCACAAAACTGGGAAAGGACAAGGGAAGGTCAGTGAGTGCTAAGACCTGGCTGAGGCAGCTGACCACGAATTAGAAAATCTCTGGTCTGCACCGTTCTGTGGTTTCTCTCCATTAGCTGGCGACAGCCAGTAAATAAATAAGCAAGAAAACGTTCCGTAGCTATCCCATAGCTCTGTCTCTTTTCACGGCCCCCTCCCTACACCCTTCTCTTCTGTTCCTTGGCAGCCAGAAGTCAGGGAGCAAGCTTGGGTGGTTAGGATGAGCAAGCTGGGGTAACGGGGTGCCTGGGGAAGATGGAAAGAAGAGCGCTGATCTCCAAGGAGCCTCCTGCTTCACAACCACGTGGGGCTGGAGCACACTTCCGCGTCACCCTCTCCATTGTCGCCAAAGCTTAAGTTATACATCCGTGATCGTTGATACCTGGTGCGATTTGTTCTCTCTGTGCAGAGCTCTGGAGAATGAGGGGTTTGAAATAGTTGAGAGGGGCGAAATCGAAGTGAAAGGGAAAGGGAAAATGACCACCTACTTTCTGATCCGGAACCTGCATGCCTCGGAGGACGAGATCATGGGCAGACCTCACAGCCGGCTTGATCGCAAGGGTGAGCAGAAAAGAGAAGCCGCATCTCAGTGTCGGATATTTTTTCCACTAACAACTTCAGATGTGTTTAGTGGGGCCCTTGGGCATGCGGGGTCGGCGTGGGTCATCCCTTTGCACGACTTTCTTTGGGTCGAGGCTCCCAAGGATCAGAGCAACCAGGATGAACACTTGCATCCGGGGTAGTCTGATGCCCCTGGAGCTGGGCTGATGGGCCCAGCCTAAAGGGTCCCTCATGCATTCATTTTCAAGGTTCTTGCCTGTCCCACAAGGGGGCTTTCACATCTGTCTACCCTGCAGCTGGGGGACGCCTTTAGAAGCTGTTTCTCAGCCTCAGAGGAGACTCCAGGACTGGCTTTCCTCACACCCTGAAACCATCCACCTTTCTCATTTTCTGCTGGCTTCTAAAACTGGGAAGAAGGACAAAATCTGTGACTCACACGGCTCCAGGAATGACGGGAGAGTGAGTTTAGGTTAAAACAACCCAGTGCTAAGCCAGCCCAGGGATCACCATTTGGCTCACGGTGCTGCAGCAGATGGAATCCAATGAGGAGGTTTCTATCGGCTGCCAGGCAGGCCCCTCCGCCCCACGCGGTCAGGGCCCCTTAACATCTGCCCTGGTTAACGCTGGGAGGTGCTGACCCGACGGGGAAACCCAGGAGCAGGAGGAAAACCTCCCTGAACCTCTGAAGCAAAGTGGAGGAGGAAGTGGATTCCTTCTGACAGGAGCTAATCTCTAGCTGCTCCGGGGGCTTGCCAAGGAAAATCTCGAAACCCAGGGGTTTCTGGTTGCTAACACGTGCGGGGAGGTCTCTTTGGGACACACGGGTTAACGTTACTATTTTTTAAAGTGGGGCTATCCCGACAAAGAGATGGGTATTTGAAGAGCTTGAAATATTGTTTTCATAGCACGTTCACCTCGCATTGGTCTCCCTGTGAGCGGGGACGGGTTGGGGCCACATTTGACTGATGCAGACACTGAGACAGAGAGATGTAAGTTAAAAACTAGGAATAACTTTGGCTGGTATAGACCAGAGGGCACCCTTAACAGAGTTTTTGGCCTGAATTTCTAGGCTCAAGGTGCCTCGCCCATGACATCACCTTCTCCCTCCCACCAGCATGCCCTCCCCACAGGGAGGATTGCCAGAAAGGGAGAAGGAAGGTTTTTCCCCCTTTTTTTTTTTGCTTTGTTGTCAGAACTAGACAAAGTAAATGGGGAGAGGCGTTGTGCCACCTGATTGTGCGAGAGGAGAGACAGAGCTGGAGGCTTTACACCAGGACGAAACACAATCCAGCCCAGATGCACCCAGCTGAAACTCGATACCGCCTTCTCCCTTGTTGCCCCTGCAGGGGTTCTCAGATGGGAAAGTTTGAGAAGCAGGATTCTAGAACATGGCGTGGGTCAGTAGACTCTAAACCGCTTTCAGTTCTGAGCTGGAAAAACAATACTAACCAACAGTAGAATATGAGTAAGGTGCCTCAGTTAAAGATTTCACTGTGGAGCCTGAGAAAGAGAAAGGGTGTGAAAGAGAGGGAGGGCTAGCCCCTTCTGGACCCTAAACAGCATCTCTGTGCAATTTGGGGAAAAGCACACTTTGGGGGGGGTAGATATCTCCCCAGGTATGGTTGATGGCAAAGGAAAGTCACCTGTTCCTCTGGGCTGACTTCAGCCCCACTCCTGACCTCCTTGGCCAGGTATCTCCATGCAGAGAAATGGCAGAAAGATCTCAGCCTTTTTTCTTTCCATGCTTCTCTCCATTTCCCCCTCCCCATCAGCCTAGGATCTCCTGCCAGGAGCGGAGGTTCGAGCCCTGGGGAAGGGAGTGCCTGCCCCTCCCATCCCCACTGCAGCGCAGTGCTGGAGACGGCCCCCAAACATGATCCTATTAGCCTGCAGGGGCCAAGGGACTTTGCCCCACACAGCAAGACCCAGCCTCTCAAAGCCAGTGATGGAGGAGGGGGATACGGAAACACTAATATGCACGCTAATGTTCTTCCCGAATTGGCCTCTTTCCTCAGATTATCTCCCATAGGACACACACACTGGTGTTTTGGGTGATTTGGGGGAGGCGCGGAAAGAAGTCCAAGGAGATGAAAGTGAGCAGAGTGGCACTGAGGCCCATGCTAAGAACTATGGGTAACTGCAGTGGGGCAGGGTGAGGGGGCCTCAGCAGTGACCTTCCGGTGCCCTTGTGGGTCTGAGCTCCTCCCCAACCTGGCAGGAGGGGACACCCGGGAGGTAACAGGAGCAAGAAAGGATGGGACCCCGGAGTGCTCTTGCTCAAACCATTCTCCTTTCTCCCTTTTGTTCTCCAAAGCAAGTGCGTTTACTGATTCATCTTCTAGCTGGTGAATGCGTTAAACATATTAAATGTCACATAATCTCCCCAGCAGTGACATTTAACAGGTGGAACCACTGTCCAGCAAGTCCTTCACATGACGGGCACCTGAGGAAATACCCACGGGGCTGCTGATGTTCAGAGGCACCAAAGAAAGGCCCCCACTTCTGCAGCTCATGAGGTTGGCTTGCCACGCTCACTTTCCCTTCCCCACCTGCTTGTTTGCAGAAGCAAGTACTCAAGGACGTCAAGACAGAGCAGCTGTTACCATCATGCAGTACAAGGACAGTAGGCAGCTGCCCCTGAAGAGTGACACAGCAGATGGTGAGTTCACTGACCACTACAGACACCCCCAGCACCGCGCGGCAGGAGAATCGGTGGGTTCAGAGGTGTGGCTCGTGGGGGGGTGGGGCAGCTCAGGTGGAGTCCCTGCCTTCATACAGCCTGCGTTTTAGTTGTGGAAGACACACAACATAGAGCAAATAAATAAGATCACTTTAGGTAGCGACCGATGTTAGGAAGAAAATGAAAAACTGGGCAATGGAGAAGAGGGCAATGGAGGCTTCTTTGGGGCAGCAGCATTTAAGCTGAAATGTGCAGGGTAAGAGCCAGCCATGCGGCTGTCATGGGGACTTTCAGACAGAGCCATGGTCTAAGCAAACATGAGCAGATCAATTCAAAGAAGAAGAAGAAGAAGAAGGCCAGTGTAGACGTCTAAAGAGGAGTAGAAGAGGAAGGGGGCAGTAGGGAATGAGAGGTAAGCAGATGCCCTGGCCAGTGTGGTCTCGAGCTTTCCTATCCACACACAGAAAGTCTGAGTGTAAGTAAGGGGCAAGGCAGGGAGCGATGGGAGCTCCATGGAAATGTTCCATGGGCGAAGGTCTCTACCACTTGAGTTCCTAAGTGACTGCTCCATAAACAGCTCGGAATAGGAAGTCTAAGAACGCTTCGTGCTCTAGGAAGGGGAACAAATTCATTGTTCAAACTTGCGCTACATGGGGATCCCTCCACAGGAGAGATGAACAGGACTTGGCAGGGGCTGGGCTTCTTGCTTAACATGAGACAGAAGTTTCTCAGCTGGGCCCCTGATTCGGTATCTCCTCCAACTGCTGCTTTCCTGGACATACACCAATACCAACAACTAAAGAAAGAGAAACTGAGGTCACTTCAGTTTGGGGGTGAAAACTGGATGGGTAGAGAACTGGCATTTGTTGGGCAACAAGTTCGTCCTGGGCATTTTGCCCTCTTTATCTCATTTGACACAAGAGTCCTGTGACTGTTCCCGTAACAGAGGTAAGAAAGTTGAAGTTCATAAAGGTGATGTAATTTCGATGAGGTCCCACAGCTAGTAATTGGAAGAAATAGGACTTGATCTTTATGCTTGTTTGTCTCAGCAGCCTGTATTCACGTGAGCAATGGACCCAAACGATTTCGGTTTCCGCAGGTGGTAGGCCCGGGGGCCTCCAGGCTTCACGGTGCCCCGCCATGTTTCTCTCAGATCCTCTGGGCCCCGACCGAACAGCGTTTTGGTTGTTTCTGAGTGTGATTAGCAGGCGTATTAGTGAGGACCAGCTCACACAGTGTGGGTGAATGATAACACGTGTGGTATGAGCCAGAGGCTTGGAAATGAGGACAGAGGGCAGCTGAGCCGCCGGGCCTCACTCTGGCTGTCCAGACTCAGACCTACCAGATCAGAAATCGCTTTGCACAACTTCCCCAGGGAATCGGAGTTTGAGTTTAGCACGACACACAGGCTTCTTCCTCATCTCTGATGGTAGGCAGCGGACGGAGAATTTCCCCTTGAAGGATTCACGTCACCTGCTCCCAGGGCCTGCCTTGTCATTGTGATTTAGGTCTCAGTTCTGGTGGGTTTGGGGCTACATGTGATAATGTCACGCTTAGCACTGAGGGTGCCAGAAGGTCACTGCAGGAGCCCCCACTCTCACCTCCAGCCTCGGGGCCATTCCGGTTGGCCCCTACGTGGGCGTCATTACAGGAAAGTGCTTCTATTAGCAGCCAAAACCTGTCAGGACCCTGAAGATTAGGCTGTTGGCTCTTGTTACCTCAGAGTTCTGCCTGCCTCCCGACCTCGAGGCAGTTGGAAGGCCACTGAAGACTCAGCTCATCGATCACGTCCGCCATCAACCTCACCAGGTCGTCACCTGGTTGCCACACTTCCGATCACTTTCCAGGGGCATCCATTCCCATCTGACTTGGCTCCCAGATGTGGGAAGCAGGCGCTTCCCTGCCTCCCTCTCCCCCTCTGGGCACAGAGCTGCAGAGGCGGGGAGAAAACCACACAGACCCCTCTCTGAGGGCCAGCTGAGATGTGATGCTCACCCCTTCCCTTGGCCCTCTTTCAAAGGGGGGGCCTCCCTGAATCTCTGTGAGGCCCAGCCCAAGTGTCTGCCTGCCCTGGCAATAGGAAACACTCCAGCAGGACCCAGGCCTGCAGGCTGCACCCAGGACCTGATTTGCACTTGAATAACACTCTTTTCTTCTACTCCACTATGGTTTTGGGTGTTAGATGTGTCGGTGGAGAGACTCCCCAGTGCAATTAAACGGGAGTATTGAGCCGGAGAGAAATCAGTGTGTGTTGACTCAGATATTTAAGCAACCACCTTTCAGTATTGACTAAAAAATTGGCCTTCCAGCTGTCCCTGCTGGCAGGCTCTTCTGGCATCTCGTCAGACTGCTGTTGCTGTGTTTTTCAAATTTCGACTTGCTTCGACTTGTCTCCTAACTGATTCTCCCAGCAATTATAATAATGGGTTCCAGGCTGACCTGTATACAGCACTTAGGCATGCAGCCCAGGCTCCTCTCTGGAGGTGACCCCTTCTTATAAATCAGCCCAAGGTCTTATAAACCAGACCACTTGCTGGGTTCATGGCAGGTTAAGTCAGTTTGAAGGACTTCTTACACAACTCCTACCTGCTCCGCTGGAGGGTGGTGGCGACAGGGGTCCCTCTCTGAGTTGAGCCGTCTACCTGCTGGGGGCTCCGCCGATTCCCCCCAAGTCTGACTCAGTCTTCCTGACAGGAGGAACTTCCCCACCCTGGGCCATCCTCCTCGTGGGTGATTCTTGGAGGCAGGAGTCTGTGGTCACTTAATTGGCAGGTCCTCGCCCCTCACTTTGCAGAGTCTTGACGATACAAGTCAAGTGCCTTTCCCAGACGTGTCCAGTGAGCTGGGTCCCCGCTGGTTGGGAGCCAGGCGAAGGAGCCTGGGCCTGTATTCCTGGCCCTCAGACCTTTCAGCGGCCCATCTGAGGCCTTTCTAAGCATGGCTGTCAGATCTTCCTGACCTCCTCTCTTTGGGGCTGATGAATGGCATAGCTGGGTGTTTTTTGTTGTTGTTGTTGTTGTTGTTTGTTTTTGTTTTGCTTTGTTTTTTGCTAGAGGACTGGTCATCATATGTATTTATTTATTAATATTGAAGTATTGTTGACACACGATGTCACATTAGTTTCAGGTGTGTGACACAGTGATTCAACGAGAATGTGTACATTACGCCGTGCTCACCACGGTGTCACCACCGTCTGTCACCATGCAGTGCTGTTACAATACCATTGACTATATTCCCCGTGTTGTGTCTTATATCCCTGAGGCATAGCCGTGTTTAACCTCAGGCTTTCTAGAAGTTGCGCTGTCAACCCAACAATGTTCTGTAGAAGGAAGATCCTGGGAAGTATAAATGAACTTTTTATAAGCGGGGAGTTTCCTAATGGAAGAACACTGTCAGTGTTAGGACTGGCCTCGAGAGTCATTTGTCAGCCTTGACATCATCGGCTGGGATGTGGCATCAGGCGCTGATCGGCATGGGAAGGCATCAGACTCGGATGGCTGGGCCTCACCCCAAGAGCCTACCTCAGTGGGCTCAGAGGGGGCCTTTCAACTCTGGTTTGTTAACCATCTTCACAGGGCATTCTGACAAGCTGCCAGGCTAGGGAACCACCATCATGGTAGAATGAGCACTAGCTTGAAATCAGAACTCATGGGCCCGTGTCCACATCCTGGTGCCCAGTAACCAGCTGTATCAGTTTGGGCAAGTCTGCTTTGTTTCATCTTTCTCAGCCTGAAAGCAGAGTGCCTGCTTTATCTGGTCGTTTTGAGGGACAGGTGAGAGGCTATGTATGATCTGGAAACTGTAAAGTGCTGAAGACATGTCACATATGCCAGCTGCTTAGTCAATTAGGGACCCTATTGTTGGGAATTCACTCACGTGACAAATATGTGATGGCAGGGACAGGCAGATCAAGGATGCGGCCTCTGCTCTGATCTCTGGAGAATGCAGGGGCTTCTGGAAGCTGGAGATCTCATTCCTTCAGGTCATGACCTCTTTTGCCCGTGGACAGAAATAGGAGACAAGGGGGAGAGGAATTCTAGAATGGAAACCACCCCCATGAAACCTGGTGACCCCACTGCACCATTTTTATCACTAGAATAAAATTCTATCACTGGTGGAGTTTCCCCCCAAAGAATATCACTTCTAGAATTCATGGCTCCTTTTTCTGTTCACACTTATGAACGGCATGGTGTGATCACTGACCGTCCCCCAGATCAGGTGGATTCGTTGGAAAATGAACTCAGATGGAACCAAGTAGGAGGAGATAAATTGTTCTGCACACATGGAGACCATTCAGGGTAAAAGCCAGGATGGGTGCAGGGTGAGACGTACAGGTGGGAGGGGATGCCTAACTGCAGGCTCCATGTGGGGAGCACTCCAATGGGGTGAAGTCATGGGGACAACTGAGAAGATTCAACTGAGAGTCAGACTTCAGGCTCAGGCCAAAGCCCCCACCCCAGTCATGGAAACTCAGTACTGAAACCAAGATATGGTTTCCCACATCTTATTCTATCTAGGAGGTTAAATACAGATGCAGAATGCAGACAAGGAATTATTTCAATCGCAAATGTAAGAATTCCTTCTTATAACCCCGTGTCATATCCTTTATGACTCATGGAGTCCTGTCTGTAATGATCAGCCACGGACCCAAATTCCACGTATATATCCCAAGGCAACAATATTTCCCAGAACTCGCCTTTGCTGCCACTACTGAACTGCAGCATCCCCTACGTTCACATTTGACAATGATACACAGCGATGGTTGTTCCCCAAGCCAGGGAAGGTTCTTTCTACAACCATTCTTTTTTACTTAATTCATGTTTAATAGATATCGAAGTGGGTTTTGGTGTTGCTTTTAATTCTTTCCTGGGTTGTGTTGGTTTGTTCAACTGAAGATTATTTGCTTATTCATTTATATTATAGAAGTAATATTTAATTATTACCATTACGTTAAAACCAGAAAGTGCAGATAAACCAAAAGAAGAAAGCAAAAGCACCTGTAATTCCACCACCCAGAGAGGCTACTACTAATGTTTGGTGCCCGTCTTCCACACTTGTGCGTGTTAGGGTACTCGTGCGTGTGTGTGCATGGATGCTTCTCCGCACAGAATGGGGACTGTCACACATACATTGCTCTGTAACTTGGGAGGTGATGGATTTCTTTCCTTTGAATATTTAAACACAGTTCAAAACAGAAGAGGGATATTTGGAAAAGACATAACGAGCTTGACATGTTATGGTATAGTTGTTTCCCATGCGACTTGTGCTGTGGTACACCAAAAGCCAATTTACATCACATCAAGTGGAAACTCCAATTATTGTGTACTTCTGCACATTCGGAATACATCTGTGAGGTAGCTGATATTCTGTGAGTCCTCAAGTTGCCTTTGAAGTTTCCAAGAAAGTCTAACCTAGTTCAACTTAGTTTTGATGTCTAGAATATTTCAGGTACCTAGATATCAGTCATCCATGGGAGACGCACATTGTAATACTCAATCAGGACACAACCACAGCACTACCTTTCCCAATGATGCGCAATAATGAACTTAACTTGTAGCAAAATGACAGTACCAGTAGGCAGTCCTCAGGGATTGTGAGCAATAGTATTGTAAGAGCGAAAGATGATGAATGAGAATTCATCCCAAATAAACAAGGAAAGTCTTTCACCATCTGGAGTGTGGAATGGGATTGGGGTAAAATGTCAAATACATATGTGTAGAAATTCCAGGAAAGTCTTACAATTCCATGCCAATCAAGGCTTGTTTGAATTGTCAGGTGGCATTGACTCAAATGAAGCTGTGTTTGGCCCGGTAGCTTTCAATATGCTGTCTCAGTTCTCCCAACACAATGCTACTTGGTCATTTTTCTCCCCTTGTCCATCAGGGACTTTTTCTCCAGGGGCAGAAAAGGGAAAGAGGAAGATGAGTGAGTTTAATAAGAGCGCAAGGGAAACATGGGTAGGAATGGAGGAGAAAGAGGACCACAGTTGCACACAAGAGAGAAAGTAAAAAAAAAAAAAAAAAAAAAAACAAAACAAACAAAAACCGACCCAGTTAGAAGAGAGAAAAATGTGCCGTGGGAGCAAGAGAAATGAAACTGTGAGGAAAGGTAGGCTGAAAACTTTCTAAGAAGAGAAATTAGAAGGAAGAAAAAACATGAGAAAGGGTCAAAGAATGGGGAGACTAAAGGGTCTGTGAAATATTATTTCCTGGTGTTGAGTTTACTTCCAAAATTCTTTGTGAGAGGTAAGCCAGAAAATAGATTATTCACCTTGGCTACCAAGAAACGATGGTGCTGCCAGGATGCAGGGGCACATCATAAATAGAGCCTCCCTGTGGATAGGTAAACAAAAAGGTTTCCTTTGCTGGATTCTCCTATTTTAGCAACTCCAGCCCCGTATTGTTCGGTTTGTGTCTTCGTCAGGGTGACCCCCACGTTTGGTACCAATTCCGAAGGCACAAAACAAATTTCTGCACTCACAATGTTATCTTGTGGAGATTTTCTCTTACAGGTCTCATAACATTTCCTATGAGTTGAGTGGGAGGCAGATGTGTTGTGTAGTGATCCTTTTACAGCTGGAGAAACTGAGGCACGGGGAGACATTAGCTGGGGAGTTCAGTTGCCCCTTTTAGTGCTGATGGTTAGAGACAGACCTGGCTGCCGTCATGTCCTCTCAATAGTAATCAACTACTTTCCTCTCTGTTTGCCATAATACCACAGCAAAACTGATCTCAAACTTTTCTTTTTCATTTTTTAAAGTTTTTAAATGGATATTTATTTTTGACAGAGAGAGAGAGAGAGAGAGAGAGAGAGAAAGAGCACGAATGGGGGAGGAGCAGAGAGAGAGGGAGACACAGAATCTGAAACAGGCTCCAGGCTCTGAGCAGTCAGCACAGAGCCCGACGCGGGGCTCGAACTCACGGACCGTGAGATCGTGACCTGAGCCGAAGTCGGCCGCTCAACCAACTGAGCCACCCAGGCGCCCCTAAATGTTTATTTATTTTTGAGAGAAAGAGACAGCGCGAGTGGGGGAGGGGCAGAGAGAGAGGGAGACACAGAATCTGAAACAGGCTCCAGGCTCTGAGCAGTCAGCACAGAGCCTGACGCGGGGCTCGAACTCACGAACCGTGAGATCATGACCTGAGCTGAAGTCAGACGCTTAACCGACTGAGCCACCCAGGCGCCCCTCAAACTTTTCAAACACATTATGCTTATAATTAATCTTGCATATTCCGTTTTTGAGAAATTTGCTTTCTTTTAAAAATTATAATAGTGCTGGGGTATTTTTGACCCAGCGTCAGGCTCTGTGTTAACAGCTCAGAGCCTGGAGCCTGCTTCGGATTCTGTGTCTCCCTCTCTCTCTGCCCTTCCCCTGCTCACACTCCGTCTCTCCCTCTCTCTCAAAAATAAACATTATTTTTTAAAAAAAAAATATAATAGTGCTTATATTTCAAAGAAAAGCTCTACTGCCATAAATTCTGTGATTCAAAGTGAAAGGGATAATAAAAACTTGTATAGAATTAGCAAAACACAAAAACAAAACAAAAAAAAACCCCATATCTGAATAATTAACAGTTTCCAAAGAGCATAAAATATTGCTGAGGGTGATTCAGTATTTTGCAAGGCAGGGTGGGAGGGGAAGGGCGTACTATGGAGCTCAATGAACGTATAGCTAATGACATCTCCACTTAAGTAACTCCTGTTTGGCCATACCCTATAAAAATGTCACATCTGAGGGTGTTACAAACCTTGATTCCTTGTCAGATTAGCCCCACCTTAGGCATGAGCCGAATACTCCAATATGAGCCATCACCAGGAGTTGCCCCAGTGACATGGTTCTAGAATCATGGAACTCCCACCTTGTTTGCTCCAGGGTCCTTTCCCAAGTTCTCACCTCATCCGGGGCTAGAGACAGGGGAGAAACTGGGGACAGACCCAGTAAGTCCAAATTTTTTTTGGACTAATGTTCTTTAATGAACTAATGTTCTTTAATGACCAGTACATTAGCAAATTGTTTGTGCTGAAAACTACCCATCGCTTTTAAGATCTTAAAGCAAGGTTAATCACTGAACCGGGTTCAGGAAGAGGTCTGAAATGCTAACAGTCCCTAATGGGAAAAGAAGTCATTCATTAATTTGGGAGCAGAAGGCTGAAGATAGAAACCCATCCTGCATTTCCTAATTTCTAGAACACTAGAGCTGCAAATCTAATATGTGAACCTCTCTGAACTCGGCTGTCTCTGGAGCAATGATTAGTGTAAAAAAAAAAAAAAAAAAAAAGAAGAAGAAGAAAGGGAAAGAAAGAGAGAAGCAGGAATGATATATGACTTTAAAATCTTAGATGCTAACTTTTCCAAATGAAACCACAGGGAAAGCAGGAAGAGATCGAGACAAGGCTTTCCATCTGCCTTCTTGCTTCCATTCCTTCTCTGAGTCCTGCTCCCCACCCTCCCTCCTTGCGTGCCTCATTCCCCGAGGTAGTTCTTTTCCAGTGCCTTCTCTCCCTGGGCTCTTTTCCATACTTAGAGTAAGAACTGGCATTTTGAGTTCACACTCTGCGTTATCATTGTGTTAATCACCTTATATCAATCATCTGAGTTAGTTAATACCACAATCTTGGGAGATAGGTGTAACCATTATTTCCCCGCTCTTCGGATGAGGACAAACGAGGCCCAGGGAGGTTAACAATGAACTGTGGCCATACCGGGTGTGACCCTCGGCCTGTGTCCTGCTGATGCTCAGACCTCATAGACAGTCCCAAGGCCAGCAAGTCTGGAGGTGCGATTATGTGAGCTACGCACAAGTAAAGATTCGGTATGTGACCAACAAGATGACACAATGTGGGACGAAAGAAATACAACAGCAACAAGGCCGCGGTCTGCCTGGGCTTCCTCAGCCTCGGCTACAAAGGTGTTCTCCGGCTGGGGAGGTGGGAAAGGGAGCCCAGAGCCTGGCTCAGACAGAAGCCCCCTGACCACTGAGGCCAGTCTGAAGCTTGACTGATTTGCTCACCTCATTGTCTTGTTTCAGCTTCTGATGAAATGACACCTGAAGGGAGTTCAGAGGCAGGACAGGACTCCGTGGAGGCAGCTGACAGACAGCGGTCTTCAGATCAGACAGAGACACCTCACTTTCCTAATGACGTTCTGCCGTCTGGTTTCTGTGCTCTGTTGTAACAGAGGGGAAACGAACGCCTGGGCTTAATTTTTCCCCAACTTAGTTTTATGGAGACAAAGGAAAGTAACTTCTTTTCATTTCTCAGTTCAGAACGTCTTAAGCTGCGTCTCTTCCTCATTGTCCCTTTGAGAATAGAAGTCTAGAAACGAAACCCAATCCTGACAGGTTTGGAAAGTGTCTTTTACATTCTCAGTTTGAAGCCAACCCCCCCCCCCTCCCCCGGCAACTTTGAGGCTGCGTCTTGTTTGCTCCCACAGATGAGAAGTTCGGCTGAGGGGCCCCTTTCTGTTTTCTTCTAACAGGGGTGAATGGCTTCCATGTTCTCATTGCTAGGGTTCCACTGAATCTTCGCCTCTGAGCAAAAGCCCCAGTGGCCAGCTTCAGAGGACACCCTGACCTCTGAGCGCGTTGTGTGCAATGTCTTGCTTTAAATGATGGTGGGAGGGAAGGGGGAGGAAGAGGCGGAGGAAAGAGACCCAGACCCCGCAGTTTATAAATCACCCCATAACACAGCCGGGACGTGAAAGGCACTCGGCCAGGGGTTGTGAAAGGAAATAATTTTCATTCCCAGCCCTGGGAATTATGTGAAGCAATAGAACGAAAGCTGCATTCCCCAGAGACTTTCTGAAAGTAGGATGGAGGGGAAAATGTGAAAATCACAGGAAGGGCAGACTTAGGAAAGATAGGGAAGCAGAGCAGAATGAAGCCAGACACCCAGGCCCCTTGGCCAGCCACCTTCACGACACAGAAGGCCCCTCTACTACTCGTCGCTGTGGGCATGGAAACACCTTCTGCCGCAGAGAGCGCCGGAGATGTTCTCAGAGGCATGGGCCCGGGCAGGGGGGGAGGCAGAGATGTGGTCTTCGGACTATGCATCTGCGTTTGGGGATGGCCAGAAACTTAGCACGTATGTTTTACCTAGATAATAAAGAAAATCTGAGGGCATGCATGGTTCTGTGAGTCATCCTTGGTAGGACCTGACTTGTCCCAAGAGGCATTAACTGTCTCCGACGATTCCCAGGAGGGCACGGGCAGGACCCGACTCCGTCCCCCAGCCAATCCCAGGGGCAGAAGGGAAGGGGAAGGCAACAAGAGCTGAATTCCTTGCTCTATCCTTCCGGGAGGCAACCGTGTCTTGTGTCTAGAAACGGGCAGGTGCAGGGCTACAGCAAGCCAGGATTCGAATGAGCACAAAGTGCTCAGTCAAAAGATGTGCGTTCTTGGGGCGCCTGGGTGGCTCAGTCGGTTGGGCGTCCGACTTCGGCTCAGGTCACGATCTCACAGTCTGTGAGTTCGAGCTTCACATCGGGCTCTGGGCTGATGGCTCAGAGCCTGGAGCATGCTTCCGGTTCTGTGTCTCCCTCTCTCTCTGCCCCTCCCCCGTTCATGCTCTGTCTCTCTCTGTCTCAAAAATAAATAAACGTTAAAAAAAAAATTAAAAAAAAAAAAAAAAAGATGTGCGTTCTTGTCCTGACTCTACCGCTTGACCTCTTGGTACCTCAATCTCTCCAGCTATAAAATAGGGTTAGTGACAGCTGCCCCACCTACCTCACAGGGTTTTTGTTTTGTTTTCTGGTGAGTATTTGGGGAAATACAAGAGCACAAATATGCCCGTGATGCTCCCAATAATAGTAGCTACTGACGTTTGTTGACCACCAAACACACGCTAGGCACTGGCCGCACATGTACGTTACACGTTACTTCCGTTCCTGGCAACAATCCTATAATAAGTCAGGTCTTGCTCTCCCCACTCAACCGACGAGGAACCAGCTCACACAGATTCAGCAGCCGGAGATCACACTGACGGTGCTGGCAAATAGCCCAGGCCAGACACACCCTGCTCAACGTTCTTAGGTCAAATAAAGGCAGGACAGCCTGGAGGTATGGACCCTGGAGCCAGGGGAGGGGGGGTGGGGCAGGTCTGAATCCTGCTTCAGGAGTCAACGTTCCCGGCTGTGTGAGTTTGGGAAAGTTGCTTAACATCTCCGTGCCTCAGTGTCCCTTGTGTAAAACGGGGATAATTAGAGGACCTGCCTCATAGGAATGTCACGAACTACACGCAAAGCATTCAGAAGAGGTAGCCACGCTTTGCAAGCCCTCTTCAGAGGCGAGGAATTTTTACGTTCTTGAAACGCGCCTCTGAAACGAGCAAAAGTGATCCGGCTCACAATTCTTGTTACTTTCCGCACACACTTTCCTTCGAAGTCCTTTAGCTCAGCTTTGAGCCACAAGAACCCAGCCCAAGACTATGAACACGGTTAGGTGGCAGCATGGCTGGAGACAGGAGAGCAAACAGCTGTTTGGGAGAGTGGCGGCTTTTTGTTTTGGTTTTGGAGGGCGCAGAGCGGGAGCCTGCAGCCAGGGCTCCCCGCCCGCAGCTCGCTTTGCTTCCTTGGCCCCAGCAGAATGTGCCCCTTGAACGCTCAGTTATACCTAAGACCGCCAGAGACTGGGAAGCAGGTGCCCTCGCCTTGCGTGAAAATGGAGAGGATTTTGTTCAGTGTTTATTATGATTGAAATAATTATTTCCAGCTGTAAATGAATGACTACATCGTGCATTTGGTATCCCTCAGGAGCCTGCTGTTTACTCGGGAGTAAACACTGGTGGAGACGAACTTCGGCGCCCAGAGAAACCCGGCCGGGCTGCCAACATGCTCTGTGAGCCCCTGGCACTCTCAAGGGAGCGTTCTTTCTTGGATGCCCTCCTCGCCGCTGGAGCCCTCAGGGGCCCCCTTGCCAAACTGGGGCGTGTGCCTGTCCACTAAGAGGGCAGGTCGGCTTGGGGGATGCCTGTACCTCTGCACACCTCTGCAAGTGCTATGCTCTCCCGACAACATCTGGTGGTCCGCCTGATGCCCATCCGCTGAACATCTGGCTGTCACTCCAGAAACAGACTTTTGTTTATGAGCCGCGAATGCTTTGCTCAGCAGGGAAGGCGCAACGAGTCCACACGGAGCCCCCTCCAGGCCTTAGGACCTTGGTGGGGAGAGGGACCCTCCCACACCTACCACCTGTTAGGTTCATTTCATCCTGTCACCCTGTCTGGCACCAGCCCCTCGGCTCCCTGCACCGCAGGCCACAGTCCTGGGCACGGCCGACTTAGATCCAAGCAGATGGCTTCTAGCTAGCCAAGGGCTATTACGGACTCGCTGGCCTCCAGCCCATGGACAGAGGTGGACGTTTTCATTAGTAAGAACTTGAAAACACCATCTACCGTCCTTCCCCACGGGAGCCCAGAGCTTAATCCTGTGGCTTCTACAGCCAGCCCGACCTCCCAACCCTTACACACCAGCCTCTGGAAGTGGGGTTCATGGGCGCGGGTGGAGGGGCCGACAATATGCCGGGATGCCCCTCCTGCCACCCTTTTGCCCGTCCACCTGGCTTTCTCCAGGGCCATCTGAGCCTGGTTTTCGAACGCCGGGGCCTGGCAGGGGCTGGGGTCTCACCCCTCCTCTAGGTACCAGCGCTCATTCTTTACAACAGCCCGAACTCCCCCACCTTTTCTTTCTCACCCTGTCTTCTTTTCCAGCTTTCCCTCAGCCCGAGAAAGAAGGCGAATCACGCGCCTGGCTGAGGAATGAGATCATTTCTCTCCCCTCTTAGCAGGCTTGCCGTCTGCTAGTCGGGGTTACTGGAAGAAAGCGGGAAAGCTCGATTTCCACAGAGAGCCATCTGGCTGCACCAGACCCACGCTGATGCTAATCCGTTGGTTTCTTTTTCTTTAGTCTTTTTTTTTATTTTGTTATTATTATTTTTTCATTTTTTTGTTCCCGCGAACACTTCGTCTGCAGCTGTAAACTGAGACCTGGTCCCTCCGAAGGCGAGCCCGCGTTTGGTGCGCATGTTTGTTACAGCATTATGCACTCCCCGCCCCCTTGTAGGTGTCAGGGCATCATTGTTATCACTGGTGGGTCTATGTACTTGTAACGTCAGGGCCGTACTTTCAAATGGAAATCAGGCAATTATGCTCCACATGGAGACATCTGACAGATGCAGAAGTTTTACACCACTGGCTGTGTCACGGGGACAAAGGCGACCAGCGCTCCCAGGAGATGGTGAAATAAATAGAATATGTTGCAGGGGGGCAGAAAAATCGAGGAATAATGAGCCGTGTGATGCGAGTTCATAGCTCCTGTGGCTGTTTAACTTCAAAAGGTGATAATGATATGTCAACGAACTGCTTAACTCATCCCTGTGAAGGCAGCATTAGAAAACCGACCACAATGTGCATTCAAACACGGGCAGACGCCCTTCTCTGCATGTTTCTCAGTTTCCCAATGCACGGCTTCAGAGTGTTTCCCCTTGTTTTGCCTCCCTCTCGCGGGGGGCTCCAGTCGGCCTAAAGACAAGAGGGGCTGGTTGTAGCCTGAGGTCTACGTGACCAGTAGCTTCCTGTCGACATGCAGCGTTAGACATGGAGTGCTCATGCTGGCTGGGAACCGTGGTGGCAATAGTCTCGCGGCCACCAGGGGTTGCGTCCGTGTTAGGCACCAAGCCCCAGCCGGGTGCCCCGGTCCTGTGAGTGTGAGGTGAGTACCGTTACCACCCGACGTTACAGCTGGGGAAAGAGGCATAGAGCTGAGTGCGAGAACGGGGCTTCGGCTCTGGCCCCCGACTCCCACCCCAACTCTGGTTTTGGCTCAGGCCCCTCGCAGCCTCTCTGATGCTTCCACAGACGTAGGGGGAAAGGTGCATGCTCGCGCCTGCTCCCTCGACAAAGCCCCCGAGGTCAGACACATATAGTTGGAGTTAACTAAATAGGAGAGACCTACATGAAAGTTAAAACTGAATTTTTTCCCCATAGAATATCCAGCAGTTTAAACGAATGGTTAGTTGGAGCCTGAAGCATGCCGTAAGATTCATCGCTCGATGTGTCTAAAACTGAGTTCAAAGTCATTTATATTACCAAGAAGTAAAGTGTCCCCCAATCCTGCTCATTGCTCTCTCCTGTCGGGGAAGAAACAACTCAGAGCAGGCTTTGGCCCATCGCTTTGGACTTGAGCAGTCCCTGAAGATCCCCCGTTACTCGGCTGCCTTGGATTAACAGGAAATTAACATGAAAGCGGATGCCAAATGACACTGAGAAAAAAGGGAAGACGTTTTATCTTCCAGAAACCGTATTTTTAAACTAAGCATATGATGAAAGAAATAAAACAGCTTTACATAGGAATCGCTGACGCGTTCTCAGATCAGCAAACGCCACTTTGAAAGTGCCTGAAGCACCGTGACAGGGAGAAAACATTAATCCAACAAAACCAGAGGCGGCGGGCGGGAGGCAAAAGGTTTACTAATTTGCTAGTGATCAGTAAACACCAGTCACACGCACGTCGCCCTCTGATCGTGACTTGTTCTACCCTGTCCGAGGGTGGAAGAACATTTAAGGAGACTGACAACTCTTTGCACTGTTAGCTTTGTCGTAGGCTAGGAAATAAATTACATTTCTGCTTATGGAAAATTAGTCTTCCTTTTTTCATTTCTGCTGAACACATTTGTTTGAAGATATTAGATTAGAATGGTAAGCTTGCATTGCAGAAGTGAAAAAATACCATTAAAGTATTCTGTTACATAAAGACCTCAATTAAAAAGGATTGAAAACACCAGTGACAAGCACAAGAGACTGAAGTTACAAATCACTCGCGAATGGGCCACTCAGGAGCTCAGCAAAGCAGCAGGAACCTCATCCCTTGGGTGGGGCCTGCCGTCCTGAGGAACCCATGAGCCCAGCAAGGACTTGTGTCATAGAGACCAAGCACTAAGGACCGAAGGGAGGAAAAATAGGAGCAAAGAAAATGGGAATACTAATTAAAAATCAGGAACTACGGGGCGCCTGGGTGGCGCAGTCGGTTAAGCGTCCGACTTCAGCCAGGTCACGATCTCATGGCCCGTGAGTTCCAGCCCCGCGTCAGGCTCTGGGCTGATGGCTCGGAGCCTGGAGCCTGTTTCCGATTCTGTGTCTCCCTCTCTCTCTGCCCCTCCCCCGTTCATGCTCTGTCTCTCTCTGTCCCAAAAATAAATAAAAAACGTTGAAAAAAAATTTAAAAAAAAAATCAGGAACTAAAAAATCTAAAAAATCGGGGCACCTGGGTGGCTCAGTCGGTTAAGCGTCCGACTTTGGCTCAGGTCAGGATCTCACGGCTCGTGGGTTCCAGCCCCACGTCGGGCTCTGTGCGGACAGCTTGGAGCCTGGAGCCTGCTTCAGATGCTGTGTCTCTCTCTCTCAACCCCTCCTGGGCTCTCGCTCTGTCTCTCTGTCTCTGTCTCTCGAAAATAAATAAACATTAAAATTTTTTAAATTAAAAATCAAGAAAAGCTGGGGCACTGGGGTAGCTGTTGGTTAAGCATCTGACTCTTAATATTGGCTCAGGTCATGATCTCATGGTTCATGAGACCGAGTTCCATGTCAGGCTCTGCACTGGTAGCACAGAGCTTGCTTGGGATTCTCTCTCTCCCTCTCCCTCTGCCCACCCCCCCCAAAATAAATGAATAAACATTAATTTTCTTTTAAATCAAAAAGAGCTAAAACAGAGGTTAAGAGCCTCAAAATATATGCCACAGCTAACCAGCTGGACACTGGCTAGTGTCCATGATTAGTTAGCCTATAATATCTTTCCACAAAGAACTTTAACATCTTCATTATATGTTCTTTACCTATCAAAAGTATTTTTTAATGTTTATTTTTGAGAGAGAGAGAAAGCTTGAACAGGGGAGGGGTAGAGAGAGAGGGAGACACAGAATCCGAAGCAGGCTCCAGGCTCTGAGCTGTTAGCACAGAGCCCAATGCGAGGCTCGAACTCACAAGCCATGAGATCATAATCTGAGGCAAAGTTGGACGCTGAATCGACTGAGCCACCCAGGCACCCCCATATCAAAAGTATTTTTAATTAAACCTTTGACAAAAAATAAATCAGTTCACAGAGAAATCTCTAAAAATTTTTCAGGTTCAACCATTTACCATTTTGAAAGTTTTTTTTTAAAAAACCACCTCTGACTAAAAAAGTTGTTTTATGTTTTGGTTTTGCTTTTTTCTTGTCTCTAACACATTTGTTTGTAAATATTATGGTCATCTTGTGATTGTGAGTTTTTTCAAAGTGAGTATGATTGGCAAAATCAAAATTGATTTTGACCCATCTCTTCCAAAAAATTGTGTGTGTGTGTGTGTGTGTGTGTGTGTGTGTGTGTGTGTGTGTGTTTGAATATGAACCTGGCTCTCAGGTCATCTAGGTATCGTAACTCTGTATGTGACTGTGTGCATATCACCACAGTACTTAGCATCTTAAGAAAAGTAAAGCAGATTGCTGTATAATGAGGGTACAGTGGGAATGCAACAGTGCAGGAAAGCTTTCCATTAATCATTCTAGTAAAAACATATCAACTTTCTTTATACGTGATTATGGACAATGTGAACTTTGAAAAACCGTGCCGTTTATTGGAAGAAGAAATAAAATGAGACAGCAAGCAGACCATATAAAAAAACACATGTGGGATTTTTCAGATTACACCCTTCACACCCTTGAGAAAATCTTTTCAAAGGGAGCCACAGTCACTCACAGAAGTGAGTCACAGTTCTCAGATGGATCGAATTGAAGGAACAGTTGAAAGCCACTGATTTAGATCAACATGTTAATAGCAGTCATCTTTAGAAGCTAGAATTATGGCTGACTTTCTTTTTCTTCATCATGAGTTTCTGAGTTTTCCAAGGAATAATGTAAAGGGCTTATAGCACGTTGCTTAAATGAATGGGCACTGGAGCCAAGCCTCCCAGGTTTGGAGTCTGGTTTTGTGGCTCATTGGCTTATGCAAATCACTTTCCACCTTTGGGCTCTCCATGTCATCTGTAGCATGGCAACCATCACAGTCCCTATGTCAGAAAGTTGTTAGGATGGCTAGTGGGATAACGCTTGCAAAGCACATAGCGTCTTGGGCACGGAACTGTGCAATAAATGTTAACCATTTAAGAAAAATCCTTTAACGGCCCATGTCTGTACGGTTTCTTACAGAAATAGAAAAAGCAGAAACCCCAAGTCTCACTGATGAAGCCAAATATAATTTCCATTTGCCACATTGCCTGATCCCTGGTGTAAGTGAGCATTCCTCCGGTTCCTGTTCTTCCACACTCCCCTGTGTTTTTCATTCATACGCCCACTGCAGCCTGACCCTAGCTGATTTGTTTATATGTGCTGGAAGTAGTCACCGTGGTTGATTTTAAGCTACCAGTGGTTTCGCAAACGGCTTGGGAAACTCCTGAATGTTTAAGAATTCGCTCTCATGAACCAGCATGCCACTGGCGAACTTCTCTTTTGACGATTCCTACATTTGAAAATTGCATGTTATGTATGCATGGATGGATTTATTTTCAAAGTCGATTTATTTATTTATTTATTTATTTAGAAAGAGCACAAGTGGGGAAGGGACAGAAAGAGAGGGAGAGAGAGAATCCCAAGCAGGCTCTGTGTTGTCAGCACTGGGGCCTACGCAGGGTTTGATCTCACCAACCGTGAGATCAGGATCTGAGCCCAAATCAAGAGTCAGACGCTTACCCAAATGAGCCACCTAGGCACCTCTAACATTGCATTTTAAATGGCAGGTTGGGATTGACAGGGAAGAAAAAATAACTCCCCTCTCCATACCTCCGGGCCAGCACAAATATGGCACTGAATTTGGGGACAATATTACTAGTAGGGGCCATTAGCCATAACTAAACATGTGGCCAAATGGACTATTTTCTGGGTTGATCTTTATTATTGCAATGGTGAGATGAAGATTTCTTGGAAACCAATGGGATTGTCAAAGCAGAGTCCATTCCACGGGTCCCCAGATAGCTCTGGCACCCTGAGGAAAGGAGCAAGGTGGAGCATCTTCGGATTTCTTTAAGTATTTTTTTTCCAGTTTATTTCAAAAGTCAAGATAAGTAATACCATAAAATAATAATAATAATACCATAAAGTGGCATACTTTTTCCGATGTCTTTTTCCGATCTCTGAACCTATCCACCCACTGCTGTCATTATAGATCAGCATTTGAAATTAACTTCTCACTAATATTTTCTTTATGAAACTACAGGCACACGCACATAGGTGTTTTCATTCCCCACACCTACCTACCTTCCCCAAGAGATATTATCTACATGGTTCTACACTTACTTTTTTCACTTCACACTAGAACCTGACATTTTTTCACGTCAGTATCTAGAGAACATCCTCATTCTTCTTCTTGCAACTGTGTAGGTTTTCATGAGGTGACACACTGAAGACAGCGCCACATTCTTCGCTCCTCTTCCCACCGAGAGGTAGATTCTATTTCCTTCCCCTCGAAGACGTGCCGGTCGTAGTGATTTGCTCCGTTAACAGAACACAGTGCGAGTGAGGCCGTGCATGTAGGTCAGGAGCGAAGAGGTTGGCTGCTTCCCCCTCCTGCCTCTTGGGACACTCCCCTGGGGGGGAAAGACGCTTGGGGAGAAATCTGACTACCCTGCGGCCATCATGCTGTGTGGCAGCCAAGCCGGCCATGTGGAGAGACCGTGTGCAGAGAGATCTCAGCCAGTCCCAGCTATTTTAGCCATGTTGGCCTGTGCACCGGACATGGCAATGAAGACCGTGGAGGCTTCAGATGATTTCAGCCCAGCCAACATCTGACTGCAACCCCACGAGAATTCCGAAGTGAGACCCGCCCAGCTGAGTCCGGTCAACCCACAGAACACTGAGAGATGATAATGTGTTTTTGTTCTAACTATTGTATTTTGGGGTCATTTGGCTATAGCAACTGATAACCGGAACACATTGTGCAGATACACATAATTTATTTAGTTAGCCCCTTATAAACACACATTAGGGTTGTTTCCAATCTTCTGTTGTGTCAACCTATGAGGTCATGAATAATCTTACCTATATATGTTTTGCACAGTCACAGGTTTATAAATTCTCAGAACCGGATAGTGAGTCAAAGGACAGATGCATTTGCAATTTGGTGAATTTCCATTCATTTAACGTGCCAATTCCTTGTGCATTTTTCTATTGGCTTGTTCTTTTACTTCTCAGTTTCTAGAAACTTGGGTCTTTGTGAAATGAGATACAAATAGTTTTTCCCATTTATTTTGTATTTGGACTTTGCTTATATTGATTTTTGCCAGGAAGAATTCTATTTTTAAGTCTCCCGTATTTCTTTCATTTCTTTGATCTTTTATCACTTAAGCTTTGATCCATTTAGAATTCATCCTGATGCACACATCTAACTTTGTTTTTTCTAAATTGCTACTTGTCTTAAAATCATGTATGAAATAGATCCATATTTTTGCTACTGATTTGAAATTTTACCTTTAGCATATACTAAGTTTTAGTACGCATTAAGTCTACCCGTAGTATGTTTATTCTGATTCTTTATCATCTATTCATTTCCTACTGCACTCTTAATTTTTGTAACATAGAACTATAGTTTAATACGTGAGACAGCTAGTGTATGTCTTGTTCTTTTTTTATTAAAAACATTTTTTTTAATGTTTATTATTTTTGAGAGAGACAGAGCGCAAACAGGAGAGGGGCAGAGAGAGAGGGAGACACAGAATCCGAAGCAGGCTCCAGGCTCTGAGCTGTCGGCACAGAGCCCGACACAGGGCTCGAACCCATGAGATCTCAGAAGATCGTGACCTGAGCCGAAGTCAGACAGACGTTCAACCGACTGAGCCACCCAGGCGCCCCGTGTCTTGTTATTCTTATTTCAAAGGATTGTCCTGAATGTTCTTCTTAACTTATTTTCTTACGTGAGCTTTCGAGTCAACTTGTTAAGTTACACACATAATCTGGCAGTATATGGGTTGGAATTACAACACAGGGAGATTTCATTGAGGGAGATTTGCCATCTTGAAGATAGTCACTCCTTTTATCCAAGCATATGGTATGCCTGCATTTGTTTAAAACTGCTTTTGTGTCTTTCGGGATCAGTTTAAAGTTTTTGTTTCATAAAGATGTGGAACATTTCTTAGGCTTATTCTTGGTTATTTTAGCTTTTTTGTTGTTATGCTAAGTGTAAAAAGGCCTTCCATTACGTCTCCTAATCGGCTGCATAAATGAAGGAAAGCTTTTGAAAGTTATATATTGATTTTATATTAAGCCACCTTACTCAAGTTTTATCTTCAGAATCTTTTTCACATAATCCTCTTGGGACATCCAAAAATACAAATATATGATTTGCAAATAATGATAATTTTATATCTTTTCAATTTTTCTGTGTCTAATTTCTCTTTCCTGTTTGTAACATTTTTAGCTTATTCTTGACATTAGTAGGGATGATATTGGTATTTCCACTTTATTTATTTTTTAGAGAGAGAGAGAAAGCATGAGTGTGAAGGGGGCAGAGGGGGAAAGAGAGAGAGAGAGAGAGAGAGAGAGAGAATTCCCAAGCAGGCTCTATGTTCAGCATGGACCCCAAAGTGGGGCTCAATCCTAAGACCCTGGGATCATAACCTGGGCTGAAATCAAGAAATGCTCAACTGACTGAGCCCCGGTATTTCTCCTTTAAACATATGTTGACTTTCAAGTTGGCTTATCCTAGCAGGTGCACATCTATTCTTATTTCACTGAATTTTTTAGATCAAGAATGGAAATTTAATTTTACTACATATCTTCAAAGCACCTAAAGAGATAAATACATAGTTCTTTTCTTTGATCATTTATATGGTGAATTCATATAAGTAGATTTCCTGAAATTGAACCATCTTTGCATGGAATAAATGCCACTTTTTCATGCTATACTATTCTCTTAAGGAGTTGCTTGAGTCTACTTGGTAGAACTTTGCTTTGTGTTTTTGCATCGGTATTTTAAAATTATTTCATTTAAAAAAATTACAGTTATTATCAGGTTTTTAAATTCAATATTATGCTCACTTTTGTGTCCTTCTTAATACGTCTTTTCTACACCCATATCCATTTCATTTTGTTTGCTTTTCTCATTTTGACCCTCTAAGCTCCTTGCTATGTTTTATTATTATCCATTTTCTCTCCCAATTCATCCTTCTTTCTTTGATGGTTCATTTTTTCTTCCATTTCTACCCTGGATGTCGCCAGCTCACTCTCGGTCTCTTGTCTTGCTGTCACTGCTAACGGAGGGCTGTGCCTCTGCGTTGTGCCCCAACTTTGTAGAGGTGACTTCATCACTAAATATTTCACATCTGTAGTACAATACTTTATACTATTTTCATCTGCTCTTTGGCAACATTTTATCTGCCATTTGCTTTTCCTGATCTTGTTTTATGTCTTGAGTCTCTGGAATAATTTGGGTGGGTCCTTTTTGATGTCTCACTTTTGGAGCCAGTGAGTTTTTCTTGTACCAAATATTTGCAGGGTCCCATCCAAGCCTAGTAGGAATTTTTTTTTTTTTTTATGAATTAAGAGTTTGTGCATGAGTTTAAAATTTTTTTTTTAATGTTTATTTATTCTTGAGACAGAGACAGAGAGTGAAAAGGGGAGGGGCAGAGAGAGGGAGATACAGCATTGGAAACAGTTTCCAGGCTCTGAGCTGTCAGCACAGAGCCCAACACGGGGCTCGAACCTACGAACTGTGAGATCATGACCTGAGCCGAAGTCGGACACTTAACCGACGGAGCCACCCAAGTGCCCCTGTGCATGAGTTTTAGATCTAGTCTCCCCATTCAAGAAAGACAGGCAGCAGTAGGGTTTTCAAAAAGCTCCTCTCTTTCCTGCTGCTGGCAGATAGGGCTTTCCCTGCAAGTGTGTGTGTGTGTGTGTGTGTGTGTGTGTGTGTGTGTTAACCCCATCATTTCTACTTATCACAACCAAATTGGGTCCAGAAAGTTCTTGCCACCCTTATTTGTACATTGTTCCCTCTGTAGGAAAACACGAGCCCCAGATTCTGTTCCTCACCTCATTGTGCCCTTTTAACAAACGTATTTTACTGATTCATCCTGGTATTTGAAGCCACGTGCTCTTCTCTCCCCTTCCCTGCTCTCCAGTATTTGCAGGCCTTCCCTCTATTTTGCTGTTCTTAGTCTTAACTCCCTCCTCCTTTTGCTGAAAATGGGTATTTTATTTTCATTTCTTATTTTACTTTTGCGTTCCACAACTTCAGAGAAGGGAGAGAGACAGATAGACCTTTCATCTTTACACTCCTATAAGAAAAGTTCATGGACATTCATATTTCAGATTCAATGCCAACAGTCTGAAGGATTAAAGCAGCTAATTTCGAAAATCTTTTAAGGAAAAACAATACGGGATTCACTTTCCAGAGCATGTGATGTTTTGAAGTCTCAAGATGGGTTTAAAGTATTCAGGACATTTCCTTAGCTTATCATTTGGGCAAGTTATCTCTCTGGACCTCATTTCTCTAATGAAGGGAAAGGATCTCTAAAGCCTTAAGACAGAGTGGACAACCCAAGGCTTAACTCCGAGAAATTAATGACTAGCGGTGAAACTTGGGCATGAGGAAACTTGGATGGGGGAGAAGTTTGGGGCGCTGAAGTGGAGGAGAATTAAGTTGTACAGGGAAGTTAACATCTGCCTGGCTCTGTGCTAGGAACCTAACATACATTAGTGTTCACGGGGGCAGGTATTATTATCGGCTCCATTTTAGAGTCATGGAAAATGAGGTTCTAAGAGGTTGGATAACTTATTCAAGATGACAGAACCAAGACAGAAATCCTGACCTTCTTGGTTTTGGAGCTCAGTGCTCTTTCTAGAGCAATTCTCTTTGGTGTGCAGGCCTGTCCTGCCTGAAATGCATGGGCCGTGGTAACATTCCCAGTCACTAAGGCCTTCTGCTTCCCTGCCTTCCGTCCCGTCTCCATGGTAATTATTTAAAAGACCAGATGTTTTAATACACATCATATTGATATAATCATGGATGCAACCAAGCTAATTGGACCCACTCTGCTATTAATCCCCCAATGGCCACATCTAGGCTGTGTTAAGGTAACTACATTATGCCTGTTCAGGCTAATGCTCTGGAAACTATATTCTAAACAACACGGTATTCATTTACTAAAACTTTAATTAATTTTAAGCCAAATCAGCCATTTTTAAACGAGACAAACTACATATATTAGAAGACCCAAGGCACCTTTCACGGAGCTCATCTCTTAAAACAAGACAAAGCAAACAAAAAACCCATCGGTACTTTGGTTCACATTTAAAAACTATTACATACCTCATTTTGACCGTTTTTGATTGTTCACTAATGAAATCAATGCAAATAACCTTCATGTTTATTACAAGAATAAAAAGGCGAAAAATTCATTTCCTCAAAATACATTTGCTTAGAAATTCTTTTTACCTTATGAACTTCCTTGGCCTTATAAACCTGTCAGCAGAGGAAACTGGGAGCCAGTTTCCTGCAGCCATAACCTCCACTACCCTTTTTACAAGTCTTTATTCTTTGGAAATATAAACACTTGTGTTGAAAAACATTGCCTGGGAAGATAAATGAGCAGTAAAATGATGAGTGCCCATTTAGTGATTACTTACCTCTGGGCTTAACAACGGAGAGCTGACTTGAGGGGCTTTGAAAGCAGACTCCTCCTCCGCACCTGGGTAGATGGGGTCTCCTGGGGCCCTGCCTGGGCCTGCCCGACTCCAGGGCCCCTGGACAGGTCTCCTCACAGACCTGTTAGCCTTTGTGGTGTCTCCTTGGAGCACGGGTTCGAACCACCACTCAACTTGGAATTATTGCTGCCACCTTTAGGCCATGGCACCAGGCAGAGAAAAGTGAAATCAGATCCCAAAGAGGTTCTCCAAACCCTTAGGTGCTGAGACTGTTTCCTCCTGAGTTCTCATCTGCTTCTCAATCTTCAGGAAGGGCTGGGGCGCATGCAGTCTCTGTGCACGCACGGACAGTTCACTCTCCCTGGGGCCTCGTCTCAGGCCGCACCTGCCTAGATCCCAATCATCCCAGCTCAGGTGCACCTTCGCCATGGAACCTTCCAGTCTGTATCCCACAGTCCGTATCTCTTTTTGTGGCTCTTCTGTTCTGTTTGAGAACCTACGTTTCCATCCATTTCCAAGCCAAACTCCTCTGCCTGGCTTTCAAGAGCTGGATAACCTGACCTCACCCAATTTACTACACGTTGCTCCCGGATTCCCTGAGCAGCCATGCTGGGTCCTGCAAGGAGAGCTCACAGCTTTGCCAATCAACAGCTGCTGCGCCTCGTAGTCTGCGGTCTTCCCTAGAGAAAAGTTTAAAAATAGCAAATGCATGGGTTTACATTTACTGGAGGAGAGAGCTTCCCCAAGACAGTATGTAACATACGCATCCTTATTACTGATATTGAGCTCTTGCCAAATACTCACAACCAATATTAAAATTAATTGGCCTCAGCTTATACGTAAAGTGAGGTAGTATGATGGGCATGGCACTAAGTGGTGGTGTAGACCGCTCACTGTTGAACACAACGTTCTCACGAAGGATGTTCAGCCCTACAGGGATGTTCTTAGGAGTGACCCACTCTGAAATCGTCCTGATTTTTATGGTTTTGAGTTCTTCCAACTGCGTGTCCTAACTGTTGCCCTCTTCTTGCCCTGCTGAGATTACGAGGTGTGATTTCTTCTTCTTATCAGTGTGCCTGCCTATTGGTTGTGAGCGAAGACACCAGAAAACAGAAGTTTTAAGAAGTCTTTCAAAAATAAGGATAAATTGGCCTTGACTGGAAGCCTGGGCCTTGTGAAATATGATTGTCAAAAAAACATGGCCTGGGGCAGTGCGGGTGTCAGGAGGGGCTGCACATTGAAATCCTGGTGCCCAGACTACACTTCAGACCAATTCTATCAGAATTCCTAGAGCAGAGGCCCCAGCGTCATTGTGTTTTAAAACTTCCAGATGATTCCCAATGCGCAGTCGAAGTTGGGACGCACTCACTGCTCCCCACGCTGTGTGTCACTCTATGTGATAGCCAATGGGTGGTGGGGCAGCAGGGAGACAGGAAAGCCAGGGAAGACGCATCTGGGCCAGAGTGAAGGTTCTAGCCCATTGCTCCCCGTGCCTCCCCCGACTTTAGACACAGAAAATTCATTGTCTTGAGAAAACATTCTGACTGGCTTTGACTGTATTAAATTTCCGGAATCATTTCTTCTTCCGCTTTTTTGGGAGGTTTGTGCATTCTTTATTTGGGTCATGGGGATATAGTTAATAAATTACAATATTTCTTAGTTCTTTTGAGAATTTCCACAGGATAGATTAAGCCCCAGCCCTCTGAAGTCATGTTCACTTTCATTTAAAAAATAGATAATAAAGCACTTAATAAATGTCAAATACTGTGCAAGTTTCTGGGGACACAATGGTGCTGGGAGAGTCCTCAAGACCACTCCCGTGTTTGAAGATCTGCTATAAGAACTCACGGGAGTTGGCAAATAGCCGTATTCCCAGCTAAGATTCATTACAGCGGCATATGAAGGGAATACAGCCAGATCATAAGGGACAAAGACACAGGTGGTCGGGAGAAATCCTGTGCAGGCTTCTCATGCTCCTCTCTCTCTGTCTCTCTCTCTCTCTCTCTCTCTCTCTCTCTCTCCAGTGAGGGGGTCACACAGTGTGGCTGAATCTTTGTACCCATTCGTGATTATTTCTTCTGTGGCTCACGGTGGGCACAGCTGAGGCAAAGGGAATGCAGCATTTGAAGGCCTTTGATATTATTTTCCCACTCGGCCTCCCGAAGTTGTCCTTTTTTATATTCTTCCCAGCAGTGTTCACTTCCAGCACCCTCTCTGGCTCTACGCGGGACTGTTTTTTAAAAGTCCTTGACAATTTGACGAAGAAGGAGCATCTCCTTGTATTTGTGCATCGGTGACTCCTGTACTGAGCAGGGAACACGTGAGACACGCTCAGCTCTGTGGGGACTAGAGACACGGGCCACATGGTCTCTACCCTCAAGACTGCCGACAATCCAGGTGGGCAACAGCCTTAAACCTGGGGGCAGCGGGCGTGTGGAGGAATGGGCTTTTTTTTTTTTTTTTGAAAGTGCTGGGGTTTTAGTGCCATTGATCTACTTTAGTTTTAGTTTTCCTGTGAACTATTTCTGAAGAAGGAACCAATAAGACAACATAGTAACATACAATATATACGGCATTGATGAGTATATGACATGAAAACCACGTAGATGAAACAATGAAAGAGACTGCATGAAAAGTGAGTGTGGGGTTGCCAGCTGGAAAAGGCTAGAAACTCGATATTGGAAATTGAACAGCTAAGAAAAGGAGCTGGTTCACGGCCAATGAAAACAGTCACCTAGAGGAGCCTGAGCAGTGGTGAGGGTGGGGATTGTTTTCACCTTCTCTTGTCTTTTAAACTTTTTGGGAATGTCTCATGAATTGCTGCGTAAAGATTAAAAAGGTGACGAATGTTTAGAATTTTAGGTGTGTTGAATTTAAAGTGATGGTAGTTCTTCACAGTTCCAAGGTCAATGAAATATGAGGTCGGGACACAGGTAAGAGAGTGGGGCTTCCGGTGACAAGTTAGGTGTCACCCGTGTTCATGACTTTGGCCACCAAGGAGTGGGTTATATTTGAGGTAGTGTGTGTGTGTGTGTGTGTGTGTGTGTGTATTTGTATGTGTACATATGTGTGTGTGTATATTTGTGTGTGTATGTATTTGTATGTGTACGTGTGTGTGTGTGTGTGTGTGTGTGTGTGTGTAGCGAGAGACAGAGAGGGCGAGGGAGAGGAGAAGAGGAGAAAAGAAAGCAGAGGAGCAAGGACACAATTGATAAGTGGATCCAGTGGAAGACTCAGAACTGTTCCAACAAGACTTTCTCAAGCTGGGGAAGCCTTGTCCATGTGGGAGCCTGGTGCCCACCCAAGGTTTCCCAGCAGTGTCTTTCTGGAGGAGAAAGAGAGAAGGGACAGCTGTCACATCCGCTGGCTCTCCTGCCCTGGTACGAGGTCCTGAGAGGCTAACCGAGTTGCTCCCGGATACATAGCACACTTTGCAATAAAACTCCAGGGCTGGCAGTTGCTCTGGGCCAAAATATACACTGGCCTCCAAGGACAGTGCTTGAGATTATGCAAGGAGAGGACGGCAAAGGCCAGGTTTTAATTCTACAACCGTATGTTGAACTAGGTGTCAGGCTCTTGGTTCTTACCCAAATGGCCTGGATTCCAAACAGGTGATTTCTGCCAAGTGCTCCCTCTTGGAAGCCCGTAGTACACCCTCGTTCCACAGCTGACTCTCTAGAGTTGGGTTTCTGAAGAGGACGGTTCACGTACCAACTACAGAGCACAGGAGTATTAAAAGTCCTTCAAGGGTAATGCAAATTTCTCTGTGTGGAAGGAGATGTGTAAAAAAATTACGAAGTACTTTCCAGAACCAGGCTCTACTTACCTGCTGGAGTTAGAGAATCAGAAACAAAGCTATTTCAAGAAGAAGAGGTTCGGGGTCCTGTCTGAATGCAGGAAGATCACCGAGTGGCTTCTACTCTGCTCCCCTTGTGTGTCCGGTGGACGAGCCCGCTCAAATCCCTGGATGTCTTTGCACAAATCCCTCCACTGCCCCCTACAACATACTCACTGTGCATCGATTTCCCCATGAAATTTTCTGGCAGGTACTTGCCACTTTCCCCCACGTCTTAGGTCCTCACTTTTAAAAATAGTCATAACACGCATACTAGGCTTGTTTTAAAAATGTCAATGTTTATAACTCCAGCAGGTCGTAAGATACCCATGTTCAGCTACCACGTTGAATTAGAAGAAGCTGACAAATTAATAAAGAGTAAAGAAAAGTCAGGCTTTCCCTCCCCTCCCCTCCCCTTCTTTCTTTTTTAAGTAAGGGTAGAAACTTGGTTCAACAGAGCTTTTAGTGCGTGGAAATCAAGTACTTATGGTCGGCACACACATCCCTAAAACACATTCACCCGGCCCCAGGGAGGCATTACTTCTAGGCCAGCATGGTCAGGTTTTCGAAAGGACCCCAATCTCACAAAGAGCCTTCTCCTCCCAGTGCTTTGAAATCAGAAGCACGAGGCTGTGGAAGAGAAGACAGGCTGTGGGCAGAGGGGCGGAGCTCCTCAGACCCCAGGCGGATTCACACCCAGAGGCTGCTCTCAAGTTCCAGGGACGGAATTGCCTCCAGGGTGGCATGCCATTAACCAATGGACAGGCGGTAGCAGTCAAAGAAGAAATGAATCATCAGTGGGTAGTTCTTTAAAATATACCTTTTGGCATTTGGAGAATTTCCAGGAGGCGCAGAAGAAACAGTCTTAGCCCTTTGAGAGTATCTGAAGTTCTAGAAGAAGCAGCCAAGCTTTGAGTGGAACGGCTGTCACTTGTCCCTTCTCTGTCTTTGTGCTGCCACCTAGAGAGAAAAGGAAAACATATGTTGTATTCCGCCGAGGAGAAGCAGTCACCTGACACCCCCAGCACTATCTGCACCTTCTAGAACAGAAAAGCAAGGCGGGCTGTTCTAGTTCTGAGAAACAGCAGCGGTTAAACTTCTGCTTCTGAGGGAAGACCTCAGGTAAGGGCCAGGGCTCCCATCGTGGCCAGCCTCCATCCCCAAGCTCCTTCTGGAGCTAGTATTAGTCTCCTCCAGGAGCAGGGGTGGGGAGGAAGCATATTTTCTTTCCACTGTTCAAATGGAGTGAAAGACGAGATCTTCAGTTCACCCGAATTTATGGAATGGACACCATCATTTTAGCAAAAAAAAATATAAGAAACCTATGTAAACAAGGTTCTACGATGAATGATTCTTAAATCCTTTCTACTCTTTGCCTTTTCCTTTCTTTTTTGTTAAACGCAGATCCTTTTATGAGACAGTGGGAGGCCTTATGTGGACTCCAGTGTATAAAAAATAGGTACCTACAGACTTGTTGGCGGAAGTTGTCGTCCCTAAAGAAGACTTGACTCTGAACATGTGTAATTACGATCTGCTGTTTTCCGTGTCCAAGTTCAAACATCATTTATTCTGGAGCTGTGTTCTCAAAGATTTTTTTTAAGTTAATGGAAATCAGATTTCCGTGCCATAATGGGGGATGACCTTCCCTAAGCACCTGCCTCCCCAGGACTATCACCCTCCCTTCCCCTTCTGCCATAGCCCTGGCACCACACGACATGCCCACCTCTCTGCTCACAGACAAGAAACTTCTTGAAGGCAGGTGTTTTTTGTTGGCCACGTTGACAACAGCATTTCCAGCGCCCAGGACATTTGGCGTGTAGCAGGTGCTCGGTAGATGTTTTTAAAGGAATAAATGGATCTGCGCTTGTCCCTTGGCTTTTTTCTCTTTTCAAAGAGCAAATACCATGACTAACTTTAACTTTACACATCTTCTGATTCAAACACACGTGTAAGGTAACACCTCTTTTAACATGTGTGAAGAAGTCGATTCCTCTATAAATCACATATGGTGTTTTTCCTCCCTCTCACACGGGCTTGACTAACGTGAGGCCATCAAAATAACATTTATTAACCAAAGTACAGTAAAGGCTAAAATGCTGAGGCTGAATTGAAGATCTGACGTGCAGAGGCACCAGCTAAGTAGAGGCTTTCCTTAAATTCTGGCTCACCACTGCTGAGGATGCACAGACATGCAGAACCCGTTTTGAATACGGCAAGAAGATGAAGCCCAGGAAATCTGAGTGTCCCTTCCTTAAGATAAAACTCACGATTAAAACAGACTAGCGAAGGAGAAACGGCCATAAAGCTACACACACAATGGTATGAATAAGGTACCTTTGAGGTAGGCTGAAAGGAAAGAGGCCTGGGCCGGAGGGTAAAAGGGCAGCGGTGGGCTCAGCCACTTTCAGTCTGTGCCACCCACCGTGACCGACATGGAACAGGGACACCCTCCCTTTCTGGTCTACGTCAGAGGGTTGTTGTAAGGATCAGTGCAGCTACTGATAAGTGGTGGCTGCGGAAACCATAAAGGGCTATTCAAACACAAGGCAGGAAACCGCTCTGTCAGTCTAATGAGCCTGAGCAGTGTATAAACACCAGTGTATGAAAGGTGTATAAGCCTGATCGCTTCTTCCCATCATTCAGACGAGTCAAAGCCTGTGGCCATCCTCTAAGGACACTAAGAAAATACCAGTACACCTCCCTTCCTGGACCAGGAGCTCTTTGTCTTCTACAGAGAGGTTTGACTCTTCAATGCAGCTGACTCTGGAGCTCTCCAAAGCTTGCATTAGTCCTGGAGAGAGGGCTTGTGGGAGGACGTATGTGATACACGGCATCTAGCAAGTTCCATCACCTTTAATAACGGAGGAAGTCCGTCCTAACCATGTGAGGAGACTATCTTTCAAATCTAGTGATGGCTTGACTTCCTAGAGTGTGACGGAAGTCCGTTCCTCTGGAGAGAGGGAGTTTGGTCTGGGAGTCAGGGTCCTGAGGTGAGCTTCTGGCTCAGCTCTTTATCAGCCGAGTGACCTCAGGCACATAAGGTGACCTTCGCTTTTCCAACTGTAAAATGGGGGAAATAATACCAATTGTGCCCTACGGTTTCTGGAAGGATCAATCACATAAATCCACGTGAAAAGTGCTTAACATCTGCTGAGCACTTGGTGAGCCTTTGTTATTACTTCCCCCAAACGGTGTTCTTCACGGTTTTTTTTCGCTGCAAGGTAATGTAATCTAAGGAAAATGAAGAAAAGAGACAAGTCTATACCAGGCACACCGCACGAGCCAGAACGAGCATGTTGGCAGGTTTCCTTCAGACTTTCTTCCAGTCAAACAGGTAAGATAATCCACTTAAAGAACTCAGAGGAGTGCCTGATGCATGCTAAGTACTGGATGGATACTAACTCTGAAGCGTTTTTCTCCTGGGTATAAAGGAGCTGAGGCTCCCCACACAGCAGCAACTGCAGGGAAGGACATAAAAGGACTCACTGATTGAGACTCATTTCGCAGGGAAGACACGGCTGTGGGCCAGCAAAGCTAGTGATTTGCTCCCGGGCCCACAGAGTTAAGGCAGGTTCCAGGGACAGTATAATCCAGCTACTGTAAATTAACCGGTCTTTTTAGACCAATTATTCTTACTTTTTAAAACTTTTTAGTTCAGCTGGAAACACGGTGGTTGTCGGTCACTTTTCACTTTATTACATTTTTACAGATTCAGATATCTGTTTCCTGTTAGCGTCATAAGTTCGCATATAACAAAAGCAACACTGTACCTTGGGTAAGTAAATGGATGCTTTTTAGTTTCTCACTTCCAAATTGCCTTCGTGTCTTGCTAAGTCTCCTCACGAGAGAAACATGATCCTGGGCATGGGCACAGCACACGAGCAACACACCCGAACTAACACAACACAATCCACTTGACATCCACGTTAAAGCGGATGGAGGAGAATCTCCTCGGGAACGCAGGACCAGAGAAGTATAAGCCTCGAAAGACGAGAGAGCCTGAGAGCCGGGGTACAGGGAACATTTAAACGGAAGATAAACCAGACGTAAAAAAGAAAAGAACGCTGGTAATCTGAGCCCCGCTTCAGAATTATGTATGGTTTGGTGAAAACGGGGGCTCTTGTGTAAGTACCTAAGTGGTTTTATAGTTTGCAGAAGTTTTTGAAGCTTACCTGAACTCAGCACATGAATCAAAAAAGATAAATAACGTTAAGTAACAGAAGCAAAGGACCAAGAGATTTAAGTAAGCTCTTTCGGTTAGACGTCACTATCCTGGCTCCTATGTCACCCTGCCCCTACGACTGTAGCTGTCGTGGGGATTCAAGGAGTTATTATATGTAAAGTGCTCAGAACAGCAGAAATACGTAAATGCTATACAGCGTGCGTGGTTATTAGAATCATCAGGTCTTAGTATTATGACATGATCACATGAAAAACAGGATATTAGCATAGTTTCAACAACCTGAGGGGCATTTTTACAAAATAACTGACCAGTATTCTCAGAATTGTCCAAGTCATTGAAAGACAAAGGAAGATCGAGAGACTCGCATGTTAGAAAAATCAGAGGAGACAGGGCAACTAAATGCAATGCGTGATGGCGGATTGGATTCTGGGGTAGAGGGGCGCCTAGGGAGCCGTGGAGTGTCAGTCGGTTAAGCGTCTGACTCTTGGTTTTGGCTCAGGTCGTGGTCTTGCAGCTCATGAGTTCAAGCCCTGCGTCAGGCTCTATGCTGAAAGCACAGAGCCTGCTGGGGATTCTCTTTCTCCCTCTCTCTCTGCCCCTCCCCTGCTCACTCTGTCTCTCTCTCAAAATTAATAAACTTAAAAATTTTTTTCAACAGATTCTGGAATAGAAAAACGTTAATGTAAAAATAGGTGAAACTCAAATAAGGTGGTAAATCAGTTAATACTACTGCATTATTGTAAATTTCCTGGGGTTGATCATTATACTATGTTTACATAAGGTGTTGACATTAGAGGAAACTGGGTGACAAGTATATGTAAACTCTATTGTTTTTGCAACTTTTCTATATATTTAAAATCATTCCAAAATTAAAAAGTAAAGAAAAGAAGAAAGAGAAAGAGACCCTGAAGTGACAGAGATGATGCAACCCGTAGACAGGGACATTTAAGCAACTACTGTAACTATAATGAAGGATTTGAGAAGAGAAATGGAAAGACATAAAAAAGAACCAAATGGAGAATCCAGAACTGAAAATTACCATATTTGAAATAAAAATTTACTAGCTGAGGTTAATGGAAGATGGCACAGAATAAGATAAAGTAAACTTGAAAACACAGTGGGAGAACTGTCTAAAATGGAACATAAAACAAAATCCAGAAACTCAGTGAGAGGACTGGTGGGCTAACATACGTGTAGATAGAAGTCCTAGAAGCTGAGGGGGTGAGAAGAAAAAAAAAAAAAAGCAGAAAAATATTTAAAGAAACACCGACCAGAAATTTTCCAAATTTGATAAAAAATTACAAATTCAAAGATTCAAGAAGCTCGATAGGCCCACAAACAAGTTATCACAAAGAAACCCACATCAACACATCATAATCAACTTGCTGAAAACTAACAATAAAGAAAAATCTTAAAAGAGGCCAGGGAGGAAAGGGAACACACTTTATATAAGCTAGAGGAAATACAAAAATTATCACAGATGTCTCGTCAGAAATCACACAAGCCACGAGACAACGATTCTTTGAAGGGATCAAAGAAGTTAAAAAGTTTTTAGTTGGATCAACCAAAAACAAAACAAAACAAAACAAAACAAAAACAGAAACAAAAAAAGACACGACCAATCAGGCATGAAAAGAGAAAATCACTACAGATCCACAGATATAAAAGAGATAATAAAAATATGAGAAACAACTTATGTCAATAAACTTGACAATACAGATGAAACACATATTTCTTTGAAAGACAGGAATTACTTAAACTGGTGCACACACACAGAAGAAAATTAGGATAGCTCTCTATCTATTACAGAAATTGAATTAGTAATTAAAAATTTCCCCAGAAAGAAAATTCCAGGCCCAAATGGCTTCATTTGGTGAATTCTGTCCAACATAAAAGGAAGCAACAATTACTAATCTCATATAAACTCTTTCAGAAAATAGGTGATGAGAGGATATTTCTCAATTTATTTTCTTAGGTCAGTTTTACTCTGACACTAAAACTAGACAGAATTATTACAAGTAAGGAAAACCACAGACCAACATCCTTCATGAACAGAGATACAAAAATCCTTGACAAAATACTAGGAAGTAAAACACAATACTGTATGTGAAAAGAATAATACACAATAAACCAAGTAGGGTTTTTCCCAGGAATTTAACGATATTTTAATTTTCCAAAATCAATCATTATACTTCACATATAAGAGATACTCCTCTATTAAAGGAAAACTACATGATCATCTCAATAAATTAGGAAAAAAATATGTGGCAAAATTCAATACCCATTCCTGATCAAAACTCTTGGTGAACTGGGGGTAGGAGAGAAATCCACAAAAACCATGCATATCGACTGATAGAAGCAATGAGCACATTTTGTGCCTAGATTTTGGTTTCTAAATACCATTCTCCATGATAAGGAACCCTGGATTTTTAGGAAAAAGGCCGATTCACGGCTTGGGCAGAAGGAGTACCAGAGCCTGGAATACACTGTCACAGAAGAAGAAAGGAAGTATTAAAGAATAATAGAAACACACCAAGAAGATACAGAGGCCAGCTAGAAGGGGCTCCCACTGGCCCTTCTGGGACAATATGAACAACAAAATAATTTAATATAACAGTGGGCAAAGTAAAAAATCTACAAGTCCATACTGATATAAATTCATAGATGAAAAATAAGTAGAGAAGGGAAAGCTATTCCTTATTTTAAAAATGCCAGCTAAATAAAAAAAATAAATATAGAAGAAATGAAGGAGTTAGAAACATCACCAGTCAATTCTAAACCTTGTGGGCGAATGTTTGATGAGGAATAGTATAGTTAAAAATCCCAGAGTATTTATCTGTAAATTATCTATTAATTATAAAGAAAAAAACAGTAACTCTACAGTGGATAAACCTGTATCAAAGGTTACCACCACCTTAATCTAGGTGAACATCATTGGTATTGGGTCACACTGTGACTCCTGATATGGTGCAATGAGAACGACACATCATCACCTCCGTGGGTGCCCATTAGGTATCATTCAAATCTAATCAAGAGGAAACATTAGGCAAACATTCTACCTAAAGTACAGAACATTCTACCAAGTAATGGCCTGTATTCAATAATGTCAAGATCAAGTAAGACAAAGAAAAGGTGGGAAGTTCTTCCAGATTAAAGACTGTAACAACAATGAAAAAGAAGTCTCAGTGCTAGGTGGTTTTATCAAACGTTTTCTTTAATATGTTTCAATACTAGAATATTCCTATGCAAAATTATTCCTTCCAGAACATTGGTCAATATGGAAAGGTGGCATAATTCTAACGCTAAACATAACAGCAATATTACTTTTGAATACAGATGCAAAAATTCTAAGTAAAAGCCCAGAAAAACAAACTGACATGGCTAAACCACATAGAAAGCATACACTATGGTATTCTTTATCTAATGTCAGGTGGAATTTATGGTAGGAACTCAAGTACAGTTCAATAGTGATAAAAACTCTCTTGTCATCTCAAGAGATGCCAGAAAGATATGATAACAGCCAACACCAATTACTAATTAAAACTTTAAGGAAACTAAGTATGAAAGGAAATTTCAAAAATAGACATTCCTTATATTAACTACAGCTAGTGTCAGAATTAATGGAAACGTACATTAATCAAATCACAAATTAGAATGACTACCATTATTATACTTTAACTGTTCTAGGTATTAACCCATGTAAAAGGACATAAAAGATATAAGAGATATAATAATTAGAGTTACACACAATTTTTTGAAGATATGTATCTTATGCATCAAAACCCCAATATGAATATAATAAAAATATTTAAATTAATAGTTTAGTAAATTGGTCATTTAAAAGATAAATATGTAAAAATGTAAAACTTTGCCACAAAATAGCCAGTTAGAAGATCTAACTAAAGGAAAAAAAAAAAGATTTCATTAATAGCAACAAAAATACCTTAGAGATATGCCTTAAGAGAAATATCTAGAACCTATATGGAGATGGAGAACCAAATGTTAGTGAAAGGTATGATTAGGATTTTAGGAAATATGCAAAACTACTACATGCCTGAATAACAACAATGAATTTTATAAACACATCTGTTTGTCTCCAAATATTACTGATTTAACAACATCTCAATAGAAATCTCATTGGAGCTTATTCTTAGAACCTGACAAAATAATCCAACAGATCCAATGGAAAAATAAACAGGTGAGAAAACAATTAAATTAGAACTTTATCTCACAGCACATTTAAACACAAATTCTGTAGATGATTTAAGTAATTAAATATAAAACAAAAAATTAATTATTGAAAAATTAGAGGAAAATAAGTGGTTAACCTTCCTGCAAAGGGAAACATCCTTCTAAGTATAACATCAATATAAAGGAAAAGTTGATACACACACACACACACACACACACACACGCACGTCTACTTAAAAACCAAAACCATCTGCATGACAAAAAAGTCACACACAAAATTAAAGACAATTTACAGGCCAAGAAAAAAATTAACAATGAATATAGTGGACAAACAAGAATGCCTTTAAGTTATAGAATATCTTTAGGGTCCATAAGAAAAATACTGACACTCCAACAATTTTTTTTAATTTTTTTTTTTTAACGTTTATTTATTTTTGAGACAGGGAGAGACAGAGCATGAACAGGGGAGGGTCAGAGAGAGGGAGACACAGAATCCGAAACAGGCTCCAGGCTCTGAGCCGTCAGCACAGAGCCCGACGCGGGGCTCGAACTCACGGACCGCGAGATCATGACCTGAGCCGAAGTCGGCCGCTTAACCGACGGAGCCACCCAGGCGCCCCTAAAATGACCATCATTTAAAAAGCATATTTATGAAAAATACTTTGGCAGCCTGGGAAAATGCTCACGAAATGATGTTGTCAAGAAAAAAGATTATAAAATTACTACTATGATTCCTTAAAAAATTATTCTTATAGAAACACATGCCATATTATCTCCAGCCAGTGTCAAGGTGGGAGATTCGAATTTTAATTTTCTACTTTTCTCTATTTTCTGCAAAGAACAGGTACTCATAAAACAGACAGTGTTAAACAAAAGATTTACCAAAAACTAAAGGCTTTTAGCAAACTAGTAGTTTCTGACAGCTGTTATCTGAATTCTCTTGCTACCCTGAAAACCAGATTGCTACAGCTACCATGTGGGAAAGTTGTGCAAAATTATAGGCATACACTCAAATATGGTCACATGTTCGTTTATTGAGGAAACTGTGAGGCTAGCTACAGATCAGCTCTGTTCACTTGATGACTTTTCATGATGTCAGACAAGACTCTGAAGGCCACAGGCCATGAAGTTACCCAATTACTTTCCCATATTTTGTTCAGAAACACAAAAATCAAATGCCAAGAAATGTTCGACTCTGAAAATTGCCCTCATTTTAAAAAAGCTTTTTTTTTTTTTATTTTTTCAAAAGGTGGTAATTACGGGTCAGGAGGTAGAGTGGCATGGAGGAAGGACAAAAACGGAACGTGGAAAAGGCGAATATTTTTTGCCAGATTTCATTTTGAAAGTTTCAAGTCTTTTCAAGTTTTTTTTTTATTTTTTGCAGCGAAAAAGGAATCAATACTTTTCATTCCACTCTTGTCAACTTTAGCCAAAGCCTTCTGAGCTGCGGTCATTTTGTTATTTTTCTGTGAAGGAAAATAAGAGAACAATTGTTACAAATGTAACGTTTATGAATCATACATGCAAATCAAACAAGACCACGCATGTCTCAAGGTTCATTAAGAGAAGTATTTGCTGGTAACGTGCTTCATAAGGGAATGATTATTTTTTTTTTTTAAAGTTCTGATTTCTATTCAGAATTCAGACCTAAGACACAAAATACGTTAAAAGAAGCAGGACGCAAAACGGCTGCCTTCTAAGGAGGGGAATGTTGCAACCAATGGTTTACTTTAGGGGAATAATTCTGGAGGGTGTTTTAAGTGCAATAACACCAACAAAGGAACTGACATAGGCTGCGGTTGTCAGAGGAGGAATTACAGCCTGGTATTACAGCACGATGAATAATTCACAACAATTTACCGTTGGAGTTTATTCATAGGCTCTCCGGGAAACCAAGGCCAACACTGTAATATTCAAAAGATAACCTGTACTGCAGAGCATCCCGGACCAGCAGGACCACTGCCCTGGGATTCCTCCAACTAAGAACTTTTCAAAAAGCTGACTTCAAGTGACTCTGCCTTTTAAATTTCTATCTCTTTATGGTCACTGTTTGTTTTGTTTTGGTTTGTTGCCACATCCTGGAACGAGCACTAGCAGGAGGTAAATAGTAGCCGAGTTTCCTTCGGTGCATCATAACTTCTCAGCAGAAGCATACGCGATGGGAAGCAGCGAAGGAAAAAAATTCCTGTGTCTCCCTGTGAACTGTGAGATAGTCATTGACAGAGAAACTTTTAAGGGCACGGCGTCTGATCCCTGAAACCTTGCTTTTCACATTCTGTACTTATATTTTAGAAGGCTTATTTCCTCACGGGATGGTGAAAAGTGGCAGTCTCTTCGAGACAAGTTATCCCCTGTCTTTAACAGACAGCAGGGTCCAGCCCCTCATTTCCCTGGGGCGGTGCCCAAATAGATACAACAGAAAGCAGCAGTTGCAAGGGTGGGGCAGAAGCAGTTCTCACAGAGAATGCCAAAGCCTGCCCTGCTTACAGAAGCCATTGAGGTGACCAGCTATCTTGCCAGATCTCAACCTGGATTTTCCCCTGACGTCACATGCCCAGATGAATTACGTATAGATCAAAGAAAAAAATTATAAAAAAAACATTAAGTGCTAAGGTGGGGGGGGGGTTAAATGTTAAAGTCCAATTGGAAGTTAATTTATCTTGGATTGGGCAAGGTCTTTTTAAGCATAAAAATAATGAGAAAATCACAAGAAGAAACAATTCCTATTATTTAATCCTCAGAAAAACTTAAAGCTGTTAAAAAAATCAAATGAAAAGGATAAACACAGATTAGAAAATTATTTGTACCCTATTTAATATTAGTAATTATGGTCCTCGTCATAAGTTCCGGGAAGCTTCCAGGCAGTAGAGTTGACAAAAAATGACCTGTGGAGGCCCCCTCTCTTTGTGCCCCCCTACTCTTAATATAGAGCAAAGGGTAGGCACACTCTTGCTAAGCATATTGCCTTCGTGCCTCACAAGTCTTCTTGACTTGACATATCCATTGCCATTCACAATTTTGAATTACTGAGTCGCAGAAATGCAAGTTAACAATTCTTCATGGTTAAAACTGTAAAATCACAATCAAGCATGTAATTGTTCCTACGTGTCCTCATGCAGGATCACCTACGGGATCCAAGAATATGCCACTACAGCTGGACACACATACCTTTTCAGTCTTCCAATCTTTCCTGTTAAACTTAGTGTAATCTTCTTTTGCTTCTACAGGCTCATCAGATAACTTTACTTTCTGCAATGTTAGAGCAGTAAAGTGGTATAAAATGTCACCTCGACACATCACTCCATTTTTAAGAAAACAACAGGGCCAATCTGGACCCACATCAAGGCCAAATGGAACAACAGACCCGGCAAAGGGCTTTACTTTGCATTTTGCCAATTGTCTGGGGAATGAAGCCACATGTCCCTTCTGAAAAGCAGCCTTGGTGATGGGGGGGGATATGATCAGGTGAGCCCACGACCCAGCCCCTTGGGCAGTCTAGTGGTACTGATCACATATTTTGTATGTACCAGGACCAGGAGGCATCTAGGTGACTGCTGACTTTCAGGACAGTCTAATGGGGTGAAGGCAGGCACAGGGGTCAAAGACAAGAATTTCCTTTAAGGGGGCCAGGTGTCCAGCCAGAACCCCCACTGCATTCACCATCTGGGCTGGTGTAACGTCCACTGAGGAAGAAGGCACACCATGATTCTGTTGTTACCATTTTTGTATAGCTTCATGTTCTTACCTCCTTTCAACTGAACTATCTCAGTTTGTCCACACAAGGACAACCTTGCAAAGCATGATGCCAGCAGAAGGAAGCACAGAGAGACTAAACAAATGATCAAGGCCACCTAGCAGAGGACAAGGGCTAGGATCCCCATTTCTTAACAAGTGCTCTTTCCATGAGGCCCGGTGCAACCAAGCCCACCTCTACCTCATATTTTCACCATCCACATGAGCCTCGTGCACCAAGGAATGGGAGAATCTTGTCAAGAGCTAGACTGTGGCCTTAATGGTCCCATTATAGAAGGAATCGTGACACATTTACTATGTAAAAGGCACACAACAGGGCAGGGAAGTCTTGATGATTAACACAGAGAACTAACTGCACAGTGACCACAACCTGGTCTTCTATAGATCTTTGGGTTCTTTGTGGAGACACTGGGTTGACAAGATCTAACGTGACTCTTCCCTGGGAAATGCAGATTTGTTCCCGGCTTCCCTCTTCATATCCCAGCTTTTGCTAAACAAAGAACTGCAGGGCTAGGGCTAAAAGATACCCTGGCACATGAATGAAACCCAAGGGGATAAAACAACAGGTCTTGAAATACTTCATTCTAAACAAGGGCGGGGAGGGGGGGGCGCGCTCCTGGGAATCTATAACATTATGTGACACTCAAAAAAAAAAAAAAAAAACAGGGGCATCCTGGAAATCTATAAGGCAAAACCTTCTCTTGGGCACACCACAATCTAAGAAGGGAACCTTCAAAAGAAAAAGACTAGCTTATCACGAATGAACTACCTACCAGCAAAGTATGTATACAAGGAACTTAAGAATACATGTTTCTACTTAAATTAAGATCAGGGGTATTTAGGTGATGCATATTTTTACTAGAAAAGTCTCTTCAGCCAGGAGAGTGGAACTCGCAGGTAATAACGATGAAGGCTCTGATGCAAACTGCAAAAAGCTTAACGTTATAAGGTGGTTTGCTTTCCTTCTCTGTGGCAAAATGTTCTACAGATGTCATTATAAACCCTTGGGCGTATTTACTTTTCACGGAAAAGGAAGTCAAATGAAAAATGTTCAAGGTAAAGGTTAAGATGAAAAGTGCTTCTTTACAAATATAAAATGTTTCATAAGATGACTGACTTGTCCAGGTGTTTTAATGGCTCACTGCTAAGCAAGACACCAGTTATCAGTGCTTACAATAACAGAAATTGATTGTGGAAGGCTCTGCCTGGAATTTTCTTGAGTGTTATTCACAGCTCACGTTGAATATGCTTGAAAGAGTCATAGTTGTTACACTCACTTGAATTTTTGTTATTTAAAAAACCAAATCACTATAGGTTTGGAGGGATGTTTCAGAAGAAATAGAAAAAGGCTCAGAAAGACAGTAACAAAGGGTATGACTAAGCGGGTACAGTTCTGGAAAGAGAGGGGGGCAAACAGAAGAGTACCACAGGGATTCATGCTAGCTAGGATGGTCTGATTCTTACAAATGAGCTGCAAGAAGGAGCTCAGGAGCGTCTCCAACCTACTGACTGCATTCGGCTCTGCCAGCTGCCAGCGATAAATTCAAAGCATGGAAAGGGGCGACGGGTGGAAGCAGGGCTTCAATACAGGCAACCATGTGATAGTAAGAAAATAATGTGAAACATATTAAGGATGACAGGCTTCGTGCCATCATTACAAACAGATACAAAGATACCTAGTAGCCACTGGAACGTATTTCCTGAAAACGGTCAACTCTATTACTGTAAAAATCAATCAAATCCTGGACGCAGACAAGAAAGCTAGCAGAAGACATTACCCTAAGCCTGTTTAAGCCGTGGTACATCATCCAGTGCAGTTCGCACTTTGCACGCCGGAGCCCCAGGAAGACACAATAGACCGGGAGACCTCAAAAAGCAACTAAACAATCCAGGAGATGAGGGTGAGATTTAGGGGAAACAGGACTGGGAGATCTAAATCAGGGCTTGGCAAACCGCCCGCAGGCCAAGCCCTGCCGGCCGCCTGTTTTTATAAATGAAGTTTGGCTGGAACACGGCCGCCTGCCTTCGTTTATGAATCGTCTGTGGCTGTCTCTGTGCTACCACAGCAGGGCTGAGCCGTTGTGACAGAAACCAGCTGCTTCGCGAAGCCTCAAGTATTCACTCTCTGGCCTTTGCAGAGTAAGTCTGCTGACCTCCGATCTAAATCATAAATGATGAATGACATCACAAATGATTTACATTTTGGAAATTAAAATAGGAAAACAGAAAACCGGGTTAAAAGCAAACGTATGAAATGCATTACCCCGGATGCTATCAGAGGCCAAAAGCTTCAAGAACAGGCTTCGATCTGTTCACGAATGATCTCTAAGTTACTATGGAAGACGGATATTTGGGAGAAAGAAAGATGCTTAGGTTTTGGAAGGAGAAATATGAGAGAGAAACGGATATGCCCATCTCCTTACTTACAGCAAGACAATCATGTCTCTGTCCCCTAGAGCTACTTACTGTCAGAGATTAACTACCAGACTGGAAGAAGTGTGGGTCTGACCTAGAATGACCTTAGCAACTGACCTCTGCCCAGTGCTATTCCTCCAGAGAAAAGGATGCCCCTCCTCGGACGATCTGCTGAAAATGGCCCATAGCTACTACTGATGCACTTTAACAGGACATGATACAAAACAAACAAACAAAAACAAACAAACAAAAACGACCCCGAGTATGTTGGCCATCGTGAAGGCCGGGAAGACAGAAAGTGCTTTAACATCCATGACGTGTCCACTGTACATTCTCAGGGCATCCATTATTCTGTTGGCAGGAGAATGGCCTCACTGACAAGCTGATGCATGTGTTTATTTCCCTGTCTCTGAGCAGCGCTCGCTTGTCTGAGATCAGGCCTGGACTGAGGGACGTCACAGTGTGCCATCAGGTGTGGTTCATGGCTGCCTTCTCTACTCTCTGTATCTGGGAGACAAAAACAAGCTGCGGCCCACGGAGCAGGGGAGCGGTGGGTGGCGGTCGGAGAACAGCTGGAAGAGGAAGGGTTTTGTGCAACACAAAAGTTGCGTTGATCATTTCAAGCGGAGGAAAAAAAAAAGTTTGGCTATCTTTGTTCAAAGGATTCTCTGTGTTATAAAAATCATGCTCTGCTCACCTTTGTGCCAGTAATAATTAGATCTGGCAAAGTGAGTTTAAGTTATACATGGAGTCTTCCTGATGATTAATAAAGTTAATTGCAGGATCTGGCTGACTCAAGAAGAGTTCGTCACGTATCTATAAGACTTTTACGTAGGTATCTGGCTAAAACCAACTCTTATCTGGTTTTCACAGCACTTTATCATTCAGGTAAACTCTACAAAAATAAAAAATACCGATGGACAGCTCATTACAGTCTTTAATCCATACGACATCAGTCCGTGCAAGGTGGATTTAGAAAGCTTTAAAATGGGCGTGCCTGGGTGGCTTAGTCGGTTAAGCGTCCGACTCTTATCTCGGCTCAGGTCACCATCTCACAGTTTGTGAGTTTGAGCCCCATGTCGGGCTCTGCACTGATGGCTCAGAGCCTGCTTAGGATTCTCTCTCTCCCTCTCTCTCTCTGCCCCTCCCTGCTTGTGCTCTCTCCCTCTCAAAATAAATAAACTTAAAAAAAAAAAAAAGCTTTCAAATGTACTAGAACAAATTAACTTATGTGGCAAAAATGAAATATTTTTCCAAGTGCCCCAAAGATAGCTTAGTCACAGCTCCTTACCTTTGATGGAGGGTTTGGCAATGAAGCTGAAGGTTCTGGAAGCCTAAGGAGTGAAAAATAAGAATCATAGTCATTGTTTTTCATAGACAAGCAAACAGAGAGTCTGGGCCAGCTTAGGACTTACAAGTCCCACTTTTAGGGAATAGCTTCACCTCCATGTATCTGACAGTACAACTGCCTCAGTGAAAGGAATGAAATTTCTCTAAATGAAGAAATCTTCATTTTCCTTGTGGTGAAACTGTCTGAACTAAAAAAACAAAATTAGAACTCATTGTTGAAATGGAATTGCTTTACTTTAGCCTCTAGAAATTTGCATTCTGGCATTGTAGGATTTTTTTCCTTCAAAAACGACGAATGCAGCACATATATGAAATTGAAAATTATTTTAATTGTTGACAAAAAGTCACACAAACTTTACTTTTCTTCAATTAAAGAGAAGTTGAATTGACCTATCTTTCTCCCCAAATCTTCAAACACTTCAGAGTAAAGAAAAGAATCTAAAAAATAATGGGAGTACAGAGACATAGGTCTCTAATGAGACAAACAGGCACTGAGAAACACAGGGAAATATTAAACAGAAAGATAGGGTTATTGATTGAAAGCAGGCTTTGCAAGCACTTTAACTACACTAGAAACCAGTTCCCACTGTTGTTTTTTTTTTTTTAAGTTTATTTTTGAGAGAGATGGCGACAGCATGAGTTGGGGAGGGGCAGAGAGCGAGGCAGAGAGAGAGAGAATCCCAAGCAGACTCTGTGCCACAGCACAGAGCCCGATGCATGAGATCATGACCAGAGCTGAAACCAAGAGTTGGGTGGATGCCTAACCGACTGAGCCACCCAGGTGCCCCACTGATTGTTTTTTAAAGTAGGACCTAAGTCATTTGCTAAAAACAGCAACTATGCATCTGTTAAGAAGTCGCTTTATGTTTATGCATCAGAGGAGAAAGCTACTAGAAGAATCAGGGAGAGCTATTATCACACCCATAAAATCTTAACAATAGTTGCTAAAATCTAGAAAATAAACACATTCTTTTCAGCCTAAGGTGAAGTCTTTATAGTATATTAAATATCTTTATGAAGGACATAACACAAATCAGGTCCTTCTTAAACCCGTTTTCTGCCCTCTGACACAGATTGTGTTTCATTCTTTCCGCTTCAAGTGCTGGACAAAATGAAGGTATTTGGTGAGTATCCAATGACGGTAAATATGGTATAAAGCCCTTACATGTAGCTTTCAAGAATATTCCACATGCCATCTCTTCTTTCCTTCTAACCTTTATTTCTCTTAAAATCATCACAAAGAACCAAATTAGTTAAGTGTAACTGGGGATCAATTTTAATACTGTTTACCCTCTAAAATCATACCAATCCAAAAATCCAGTCCTAACATTCACAAGTTTCCGCAATCAGTATCCACCAAATCAATTTGTTCCAATCCACCAGTGTCCACTAAAAATTACCTTCAAACCACACGGTCCAGGAGGTAAGTCGAGAATACTCTCTTATCAAAAATAGTGATGTGATGGGGCACCTGGGTGGCTTGGTCGGTTAAGTGTCCAACTTCGGCTCAGGTCACGATCTCGCGGTCCGTGAGTTCAAGCCCCGCATCAGGCTCTGGGATGATGGCTCAGAGCCTGGAGCCTGCTTCTGATTCTGTGTCTCCCTCTCTCTCTGCCCCTCCCCCGTTCATGCTCTGTCTCTCTCTGTCTCAAAAATAAAAACGTTAAAAAAAAAAAAAAATAGTGATGTGATGTGATGAGCCATAAAGGACCTATTGCTGGGAGACCAGGAAGCGCCGAGGTACTTCCTAATTACGACTGAAGAGGAATGATACTTACTTTAAATATTTACACAGGTCGTCACTGAGTTCTCTAGGGATGTAATCAGATACCAGACCATGGGCATAACAAATATAATCCTCTGAAAGAAACAGAATGGAGAGTGAAAGAAAAAAAATTAGTAACAATTATGATAGTTTTACAACCAAATTGACCAGAGTTAAAATTCTGGCTCTAGCTGGCCTTAGAGACTCATTTAAGCTCACAGCCTCAGTTTCGTCATTTGTTCTTTTTTTATTTAAAAAACAAAAATTTTTTTTTCTTAACGTTTATATATTTTTGAGACAGAAAGAGACAGAGCACGAGCGGGGAAGGGTCAGAGAGAGAGACATGCAGAATCCGAAGCAGGCTCCAGGCTCCGAGCTGTCAGCACAGAGCCTGGCACAGGGCTCGAACTCACAGACCGCGAGATCATGACCTGAGCCGAAGTCGGACACTCAACCGACTGAGCCACCCAGGCGCCCCTGTTTTTATATATTTTAATAGTTGCTATGGTATGTGGTATGTGAATGCTGTGACTTCAAGGTAGAAAAATTAGGCATAACAAAGAGGGGCCGATCTTTTTCATCATCTTTTTCTTTTTATTACTTTTTAAATGTTTATTTTACTTTTGAAAGAGAGACAGAGATAGAGCACAAGTGGGGAGGAACAGAGAGAGAGAGAGAGAGGGAGACACAGAATTCGAAACAGGCTCCAGGTTCCGAGCTGTCAGCACAGAGCCCGACGCGGGGCTCGAACTCACGGACCGCGAGATTGTGACCCGAGCCGAAGTCGGACGCCCAACCGACTGAGCCACCCAGGTGCCCCGTCAGTTTCGTCATTTGTAAACTGGGGATGCTAACATCCAGCTGTTAGGGTAGTGAGGGACTTCATGGATGAGGTGTGACAGGATGATAGCAAAGATATGAGGAGATCAAGTAACACAGCAGTTGCCCAATGAGAGTTGAAACAAATTCAGGGTTGTTGTCTTAGTTGGGGCCTTTGAAAGCAAATAAAGCTCCAAGTCAGGGGTAATACGACGACATATTCACGTCTTTTAAAGAGTAATCTTTTCTAGGTCTGCTTCAATATTGGGTAAATCTAATTAATGAACAGTAACAAATATGTTCATGTAAGAGATGTAAGACATGACGTGTCTCTCTCTGTCAAGCACTTGCTTTGTAAGAGTCCTGAACATTATACGTACTCTCAAACTTAGAAAAATGCCTTCAAAAATGTAAAAAACTAACCTCGGTAGAATGTATAATCGTGAATTCTAAAGCACCTGGACAGTCAGTACTAAAATGAAGCTATGGTATCAATGAAATACATGAGACAAAATCTTTTTTAAAACCCTGTTTTTCAGTTCGGTGTTTTAGGTAGAATACTAGAGGATAATGAAACACGATATATGGGATCAATGTATGGGGATATAAACTACCAAAAGCACTATCTCAGGTTTGTTGCTGTGATAGTCATTTGCTTCTTCTTTTCTTCCTCTTCTGCCTTAAAACTAAGATAATAATTTGCCTAAGTATTAAAGTGCTGCCTAGACCACAGGATCTCAAAGAGTCTTCAGTAAGGGACCCTCACCCCCAAGACAGAACTGAAAGTTATCATGCGACGCTTCTTTAAATGTGCTCTTGGTTCTAGGTTAGTAATTATCCAATAAGTCATGAAGAGACAAAGGGAACTAAGAGAGCCAACACATGATTGGTTTGCCTCTTCTGGTAGCATACTGAACTAAAGATATAAAAAAAGGAAATGGTGTGAAACACTGTAAAGCTTACTTTATGGCTAGGACCCCAAGTGGTGAGATAGCCACACCCAGACTCTTATCTTTAGAGATTGGTTCAAACACTGGATTCAGAGACAGAAGTCTACTAGCTATGACGGGTGACCCTGGATAAGTCATCTCCTTCTCTGATACCATGAGTCTTCACTTTTAAAATGAGGTCTATCTAAATAATGTCTAACATCCCTTCTCCTACTTAAAAAAAAAATCTGGGGTCCATCCATCCATTTGACTCAATCCCTTCTCTTTTGTTAAAGCCAGTCAAAACCAGTGATAGCTGGTAAACTCAGTAAACTCAGCTCAGCAGAGCTGTCCACCGTTTCCTGAATGCCTGGAGCCTGCTAACATCTACATGTGTAAGGTGTCTTAAGGTAGATTTCTGCAAATCAAGGACTGCCTGAATCACCTTCAATCACAAACAGATCCCTGGTCCTAGTTTTAATTTTTTTAATGATGAAATTCTGATGCTTTGGAGTGGTATGCCTGTCTAGAACAGGGGAACATTGAATTGGAGTTTAAACTCAGAATAAGTTTTCTTCTTTTTTAATGTTTATTTATTTATTTTGAGAGAGAGTGAGTGCAGGGGAGGGGCAAAACCAAGCAGGTTTTGCGTTGTCAGCACGGAGCCTGACGCGGGGCTCCGTCTCATGAACCGTGAGATCATGACCTGAGCTGAAATCAAGAATGGGACGCTTAACCGACTGAGCCACCCGGGCGCCCCCAGAATAATTTCTGTCCCACGGTTGAGAATGTTAATTGTATTATACAGCTGTTTTTATTCAACTATACATACAAAAATAAGGGGACACTACACTGGAAAAAGCAAAAGAATGTACCTTAGGAATCTAAAAGAAAAAAATTGCCAAGGGCATCAATTTCCATCGAAAATCAAAATATTAAGATCCATGGTAGGACATACACTTCTGGAGACCAAGATGCAAACAGAAGCAGCCCGTTGGAAGCCTAGGGACACACAGCAGTATGACAGAAAGGGGAAGCGTGTGGGCCCCAGAGTCAGGCAGGCTGGGCTTCACCACTTACTGGCTGTGTGGCTTTGGGTGCAGCCTCCAGACTCTCATTGTAAAGTGAGACTTAAGGGGAGTGTTAGCTGGGATACTGTGTGTATACTGGCAAATTAGCCAAGGGCTTGGCACACAACATGATCTCAACGAATGACGGCCAGAGTTGTTAGGGTGGCCATTACTGTTTTTGCAAAATAAGTACTTGTCGAAGGAATTATTTAAGCATCGATTAGTGACAGCAGCGATCTATGGTAGAAATACCACTTGGTTCTGAAACGAAAGGCACACTGCCACAAGATCTATGAGAACACATGGACACGAATGCGAAGCTTCTGGGACATTAAGATTTTAAAATCATGAGGCAGGCATTTGTAAATCAGCAACTTACTCCAGGCAAAAGTAATTTCTGATAAAGTGATTTACCGGGGTGCCTGGGTGGCTCAGTTGGTTGAGCGTCAGACTCTTGATTTTGGTTCAGATCATGATCCCATAATTCTTGAGATCGAGCCCTGCATCAGGCTCCACGCTGAGTGTGGAGCCTGCTTAAGATTCTTTCTCTCTCTCCTTCTGCCCCCTCCCCCACTCATGCTCATTTTCTCTCTCTCTCAAATTAAAAACAAATAAATAAATACATAATATTAAAAAAACTGATTTCCTTACCTTCCTTGTCACTGGAAGCCTGGTCACCAGAGAAAAATGCAGTTGCCTGTACCCGGGCACTGACATTTACATTATTGGTTTTTAAGGCTGCCACAATCTGATTAACCTATAAAGTAACCAAAAGGGAAACATCAGGGTATTTCCAAGGAACTTTAGAGATCCACAACCTTCCAGATGATCCTCGATCCATTTAAGATCCAGGAAGAAGTAACTGAGGACCTAGAAATGTCTTGACCAGATACCAGAAGATGAGAGAGAGATGCACATTCAGACAGGAGTTGAGCAATAGCGGCAGCATTTGGGGATGATGTCAAAACATGTACCTCTAAATGCCTACGCAGTATGAGAGCACTGCCTCCGGAGTCAGGCTACTTGGCTGTGCTCTGTGACCATGGACTACTTACTTAACCTCTCTGTGCCTCTATCTAATGGGGACAAAAATAGTACCTAATGCACAGTATTGTGGTGAGGCTTAAAAGAGTTCATATATGTAGAGCCTTTAGAAAAGAGCCTGGCACAAAGTTTATATGCAATAATTTTTTTTCTAAATGGAATAAATCATATAAATATCCCACTTCCTAGGAATTTAAGAAAAGAAACACAATTGATAAATATACATGTGAACTTGCGATTCACGTCATCATCACTTGCTAACAACAAAACCTAAATGCCGAGACCCTGCTCAGCACTCACCCTTATTTTTCACCTACTACTAATGCAAATGAAAACTGAACCATGGGGGCACTTGTAAAATCTTTCCACTATTTTGTATAGTAGGAGCCTGATTAATTCCGCAAGGTTCGCTTCCATGTTTCCGGGTTCCCCGTGTGCCCAGTAACATGGTACGACAAGTGTGTTTTCCACATACAAGACAGAAGAGAATCTTCAGAATCCGTACTATACTGAACTTGAAAAACTCTGTCATCAGTAGACCTAGACTGGTGAGATTCTTAATCAGTATGAAAGTCCACAATATTCTTAGACCAGTGGCTTTCAAAGGAGTTTGTTTCTACTACACCTACAGTAAGCAATACCCAGCAACCCAGTACTTCAACACATATATATGCTTCATAGAACCACACTTAATACTTGCCCTTACTCTGTGCTACATTTTAATACATCCTATCCTACCCTATCCCATCCCATCCCACCCCAATCCCATCCCATTCAAGAGAAATACTGGTTGTGACCCACAGAATCTATTTGAAAACCATTGCCCCAGACCTGAGATTAGTTCTGGGATGTTAGGATCACTAAGTTCCCTCCAGCATCCGGATGCTGAAGGTGAAACACACTTCCCCTAGGCCTGAATCCTGTCTGCCTCAGCCCCCTGCCTCGCTGTGTGAGCAAAAGCAACCTCTGAGACAGGGACCGAAAGCAGTAAGTGCGTGTCACTCCTGGTATTATCTGGCTTGTAAGACTCAAATATCCATCACCAGATGGTGGGAACTTCTTTCATTCAGGGGTGAGGATCATGGGAAATGGGGATGCAGGTCAAAGGAAAACATGGAGCTAAACCCAGAGATACATGAGTTAGGGAGGATGAAGAGTATTTGGGTATCTCTATACAGTTTCTGTATTTTAGCTGGATAAACAACATGGCCCTTTAGATTCACACTTACCTCCTTCTGTAAATATTTTTTAAAAGGAGCATTAAAACTTTTTCTGCCGTAAGGTACTGGAGGCGTACTCTACCTTTTTTTCCAGCCACTTTATCGTCTTCTCCTTGCTGTACTTGTAATATTTCTTTTTGTCTATTTCTGGATTAAAGAGAAAAACAAAACAAAAGTGTGGATTAAGCAAAAAAAAAAAAAAAAAATAGACTCATAAGGTTATATCGTATACAAGATATGTATGTAACATCCACAATCATTTAAAAATGTTTTGTAACAGTTTATATTCTTAAAAAAGTCAATCTCTAAGCCTGAGAACATACTTGAGAAGTTAAAAAATCATCCCAAGCCAGAACTTGGGTGACTCAGGTTTCATCCAACCGTTAAATGAATGGGAATTTAAGAAAATCATCAAATTATACTAATAGTTCTCATCCCAGAGAGAAATTTCTTTCTTGTCTTTTTATTGCACCTATAGGAGATGATAGATGTTAACTATATGTATTGTGGGGATCATTTCATAATATATGTAAGTCAAGCCATTATGCTGTACATCTTAAACTTATAAGGTGATGTGTGTCAACTATTTCTCAAATCTGTAGAAAATCTGCAATTTTTAAAACTCAGCAAATGAACATGCCAAGCAACCTTCATTTGTCGACATAAGTTTAAGCTTACCTCAGTGTTTTCAATGAAAGACTTCTTTTCTTCCTTTTTTAAAAAATATTTTTTAATGTTTATTTATTTTTTTAATGTTCATTTATCTTTGAGAGACAGAGAGAGACAGAGACAGAGTGTCAGAGGGGTAGGAACAGAGACAGGGGTAGACACAGAATCTGAAGCAGGCTCCAGGCTCTGAGCTGTCAGCACAGAGCCCAACACAGGGCTTGAACTCACAAACCGTGAGATGACAATCTGAGCCAAAGTCAGATGCTTAATCAACTGAGCCACCCAGGTGCCCCGAAAGACTTCTTTTCTAAAATAAAAATGGAAATCCCAAGAAAGAAAACAAAAACTAAAAGGAGATGCATATGAAGTGTGTTGCAAACATTCAGGAAAAAAAAAAAAATCTCGTTAACTACTTAGTACTGTCCTGGTGGGATTAGTGAGAAGGAAGAAAAGATATGCCTATCTTTGAACACATCACCAGTCTAACCATAGCTATTCAGGGGAATTTAGATTTATGATAGGCTTGACTTGGCCCGTAATGGGGGATAAAAGGTTCCCCTCTTGTAAGTTATACTGTCCCCCCCTTACAATCCACCCAGCTTTGCATACTGTGACCTGAGCTGTTAGTTCCTTGGTAACATTTCATTCATGGAGTTTCTTGCTTTCTGTTCAGTCAGCAGAGGCGGGGCTTGCACTCCCAGCCTCCTGCCCAGTGCAGGAGTTATCTTGGGGACGCTTCAATATCCTAAAGCCAGATGCAGACTTGCGCCATGAATTGTTGCTAGCCATGCAGAATGACAATTTCTCTTTCTTCCATAATCATCGTGGGAAGTGGAAATGCTTAGGGAGGGATCGTTTCCTGCAGTCTGTTAAATTGCTTGCATTCCGTGGGACGGCTTAGGTGGGAGAGGGGCTGGCCTCAGCACCTGTAGTCTTCCTCCCCATTGCAGCCTTCGGTTGTTCACGTTGTGGGCAACAGGAGGCATGATGGAGCACGGGCTGGGCCTTTGCATCCATCCCCTCGGCGTGTGTCACTGGCGTAATGAAAAGGAGACCGCCGCAAGTGGCACTGACAGGAGTCCGAGAATTCCAAGGTGCAAAGTCTGTCATGCTGGAGCCAGGACCACCAGGGCCAACAGTCTGCTGTGGAACCAGGCGAGGCTGGACTCAACTTCCCTGGAGACAGTGTCCTACCCATGTGCAAGAGTAAGGGGCATTCTGAGAGCATACAGCAATCACTTAATAAATGTATGCTGCTGCATGGGTTAAAACTTCTAAAGAAGCTCTGGTCATTGCCCAAGACAAATCTCCAGAGAAGCTCAGCGTGCAGGTCTCGCCTAAGAAATCCCACCTTGACTCGGCTGCTCACTTCTCTCTGGCTTCCACCTCCGCATTTCCTGCAAGAACATTCCACAATCTGCCACAGTTTCCTTCCTCTCTCCCACTCCCTGAGCCCCTTGTAGGCCCTTCATTAATACTCTACCAGAAGAAGCAGAGACCACAGGCTCTGAGCCATACTGCCTGGGTTCCGACCCACCCAGTGCACAGTGGCACCTATTATGTGACATGATCCACACAAAGCCAATAGCACAGCACCCGGCATGTAACAAATACTTAATACTACTTTAAAAAAAGATTAAATGACAGCTTGTTAATGATAACAGCATCAGAAACAAATATACAGTCAAGCCTTTGTAAGTTCTTTATATACATTTCTCATTGAATGTTCAGAATGGATCTCAGGTCAAAACCATTGTTTGTCCCTACCTTCCTAGACTGGGTTAGAGTGCAGTTAACTAGATTGTCCAAAGTCACTGAGCTAGTAAGCAGAGGCACCAGATTCCTACTCCAGATGACTTCAGAGCTGTGGATCTGATACTCGTTTTATTGAGATCAATTAGGTCTTCACCTTTCTCAGTATTTCTGACCTTGTTCTTTGTGGGAAAAACTCCTCCATGGTTCTAGGTTCTACAAAAATTTTCCTCTTGGTTCTTCTGTCTTTGATCACTTTTCCTCTGATTCTTTCCTGGCTCTGCTTCCCCCTGCTCCAAGGCTAACTATACCTTTCTCTGCAGGGGGGTCGGAGTTCATTTTGTTTCAGACTAAACAAACCCAATCAGGAAGTCCAAAGGCTTGAGCTGAGGCTCTGTATCTAAAGACAGACAGTTCAGCTTTCTCCCAAACCATCCTCCTGGTCAACCAGGCTTGAATCTCAAAGCCATTACTCCTGCCTTGCTTCCCACATTCTATCACTGGATTCCAGCATTACCTTGTGGGAGCTGTGGGGTAGGATAAACAAAACAAAACAAAACACAAAACACACTGTATCAGAAATGAGGAGGCTTAGCTTCTTGTGCTGGATCAGTAACTACTTTAGTTTTTTAAAAATCACCTTTATTTAGGAATGATGTGCATATGGTTGATACACCTGTTTTAAGTGTACAAGTTGAGGAGTTTGGCCAAATGCATACATATGGTCACGTAACTGTCACCCCAAAATGTTCTCTTGAGCCCTTCCGTAGTCAATTCTTTCACACCTACCCAGACTTCAGGTAACCACTGATCTGCCGTCATTAGAGCTGAGTTTTTGCTTGATTCTAGAATTTCATGGAAATGGAATCATACAGTAAGTATATTTTTGTGATCATCTTCTTTTGTTCCACATAATTTCTGTGAGATTCACCCACTGTGTTGCAGCTAGGAATAGTTCCTTCCTTTGTATTATGGAGTAGTATCCTGTGTATGGATAGCCTACATTTTGTTTACGCACTCACCTACCGAAGGGCATTCGATTTTTTCCAGTTTGGGGCTATTTTGAAAAAGTTGCTATAAAAACAAAAAAGCTGCTCTGAACATCCTTGCACAAGTCTTTTTTACATGGAGATATGTTTTTGTAAGGCTTGGGTAAATCTCTAGGATTAGAATTACTGAGTCATAAGAAATTGTTAAGTAGTTATTTTATGCTTCCATCAACCAGGGAGGTGAGTTCCAGTTGTTCCTCAATTTATAGTTTTTCTTTTTATTTCACACCACTCTGGTGAATGCTAATGACATTTCCTTGTGGTTTTAGTTTACATTTCCCTGGTGACTAATGATATTGAACATCTTTTCATGTGCCTATGGGCTATTTATAAATCTTCTTTTGCCAAGTGTCTGTTCAAACTTTTTGCTGAATTTTTACTAGGCTGTATATGTATATTATTACTGCGTTAAGAGTTTATATATTTGAGATACATATCTTTTATCAGATGTGCCATGTAAACATTTTCTTTCAACTATGACTTCTCTTTTCTTTTTTCTTAATGGTATCTTTCAGAAAACAGGAGATATTAATTTTGATGAAATGTAATTTATGGTTACATTTACAATTTTTTTTTATGGTTAGTGGGTTTGTGTCCTAAGAAATCCTCGCCTATCCCCAAGGTCACAAAGTTTCCTCTTAGAAGTTCAATAATTTTGATTTTTGCATTTAAGTTAGTGATCCATATTGAGTTAATTTTTCTGTATGACTGTGAGATGAGGGTTAACATTGTTTTTTGTATGAATATCCAGTTTTTCCAGATCATTTGTTGAAAACACTGTCTTTTCTCCCATTATCTGGACACCACTGAAAAAATTCAATTGACTATATAAGTGTGGGTCCACTTCTACATTCTCTATTCTGTTCCATTATCTATATATTTACTCTTAAACCAATACCACACTTTGGTTATTTTTTTTTTTTATTTTTTTTTAAATTTTTTTTAACGTTTATTTATTTTTGAGACAGAGACAGAGCATGAACGGGGGAGGGTCAGAGAGAGAGGGAGACACAGAATCTGAAACAGGCTCCAGGCTCTGAGCATTCAGCACAGAGCCCGACGCGGGGCTCGAACTCACAGACCGCGAGATCATGACCTGAGCCGAAGTCGGACGCTTAACCAACTGAGCCACCCAGGCGCCCCACACTCTTTGGTTATTATAACTTTAGAGTAAGTCTTGACATCAGATTGTGTAGGTTCTACAACTTTGTTCTTCTTTTTTTCAAAATTGTTCTGGATATTGCAGGTATTTGCAAATTCATATAAATTCTAGAATCAGCTCATCAATTTCTACTCCCCGTCAAAAAAAGCCTCATAGGCATTACATTAAATGTATAGATCAATTTGGAGAGAATGAACACTTTAACGATATTGAGTCTTCAAATTCATGAAGATGGTATATCTCTCTATTTAATTCTTTAATTTCTCAGCAATATTTTATAATATCTAGTGTACTGGTCTTACACATACTGTGTTATATTTATTTCTAAAACTGCATGATCTTTGATAATATTATGAATGGTATGTTTTTAGTCCATTGTATTATTTCTTCTTAAAGTATGGCAGAACTTGCCAATGAAGCTAGTTGGGCCTGGAGGAGTTTTTCTAGGAAGGTTTTAATTATAAATTTGTTTCTAATTAAACATTCCCAGGACAAGATGGTCACTAAAAAACATCCAGCTCGGATATCCCAGAATGCTACAAAAGGATCAAGTGCTAAACTACTGCTTAATTTTGAAATTATCAAATTTTGATAAGCAAGGGAGTTCAAAATATCCACGAAGGCTCACAATTATGAATTACCCACACTTATGAAAAATACCATAACATGTCTGCTCATGTCTTAAATTTAATATTTGCAAGAGTTGGTGAATTAGATAATACGTGCACATGCGGGAAAGGTTTCTTTCCCTAATGTGTCTGGTGCCGATAAAACTGGTCTCAAACATCTGGAAAGATTGGGTTTACAAAATAAAGATGGAATAAAAGTGAGTCCACAATTAAATAACATGCTCAGCAATTGGGTAATCGGCTCACAATCTTGAATTTCCCTGATGCATTGTTGAACAAACTGCCTAGAGCACATTCTCACATCTACTTTCTCAATGTTTTCCATAACGGAGAAACTCATATGGTCTCTTTTTTTTTCCTGCCTCTTGGGGATAGAAACTTGGCAACTGTACTTGGGGTATTTTAATCAGGTAAGTTTTCCTGGCTCTTCCTGTTAATCACATCGGACAGCCCAGCGCAGCTCTGGCTTGCAATATGAAACAGTGTTACACTCAAGATGAAGTTCATAAGCCTTTATTAGGCCTTTCCTCTGTCATCCCTCCACTGAATGTGAGCTTCTTTGGCAAAAAATATACTGGGCCCCAGAGCTAGCAAACAGAGACACATCATTTCCTTCACTAACAAAGCAGGCGATGTTAACTAAGGTCACCACCATCATCATTTGGGATGCAAACGACCATGGCTGGGTTTACTCGGTAGGGACACAGGGACGGCAGGGATGACGCGAGCAGGGGGAGGTTCTCATAAACCTAGCAGGCTTAACCAGGTCTTTAATGCCATAGACTTTTGAGACAGCATCTGGAGTCTAATATCAAAACATCTGGCTGGGGAATGTGAGTGTTTCAGGTTTTGCTCTGTCTGCACAGTGCCTGGGGAAAGAAGGACATTAAAGATAATCAGCTCTCTTCTTTATCTTTGCTCCTTCTCATGGATATCACCTGACCACTCCCTAGCAGTCCTCTTTTGTTACTTATTTTGAAAATCCTAGCAGTAAAACACAGAACAGAACCAAATACTAACTTATAAATGGACAGTAAGCCAAATTCAAACAAGCAACCAGTAGCCAAGGCAATGACTAAAAAAGAGGGGAATGGGTACCTGAGAACGGAAGAAAGTTCATTGTTGGGATGAGAAACTTAGACGTCTTTTCCTTAAGTTATTGAAGTTCTCTGTCTTCTTTCCTATCTCTTTTTGCCTTTTAAGACGGGGTATACAAGATTTTTCGGATGTTTCTATTTTTATAGGAGACACCAACTGACAATTCTAATGGAGTGTTCTGGAAGTGTTTTGCAGTTGCAAGAAGGAAAGGAAAGAGTTGCTGTCAGACACGGGTTCAAGTCCCGATTCTACCACTTCTACCTCTGTGACTCTAGTCCAGTAACTTCAACTCTTTGAGCCTCTGTTCCTCATTTGTAAAAATGCAGGTTGTAATAATAGTGAAAGGAAATTACGGTAAGGATACCATAACATATGTAAAGCAGTAGGCACAGAAATGATACATAATAATTTCTCATTATAGGGTAGATAGATATTTTTTTATTGTTATCTGATTATCCCCATTCTACTTAAACCATTTGAATATAATTTAGCAATGGACCTTCAAAAACACATGGTATCAGTGTATATAGTACTTAAACATCAGCAAAGAATTTAAAATTTCTAATTTAGCAGCCTTAACAGTATGAACACTTATTGAGCACTTACTATATATCCAGTACTCTCTTGGCACTCAGTTACTTGTAGGACATGGCACATCTCTTTAAGGTAGATACCAGACACTATTAACTGCAATATTTAAATAATCACATTCTGGTCATTCCTGGTCATTCAGTAATCTCAATGCTATAAAGCTAAGAGCAAAAAGCTTTATTTTGTGATTTAGAACAACTTTGCAAAGTAGTAAATACAATGTATGAGGGATACTCTCAACCCTTCAAACTCTTCATCTTACAAACCAAAGATGATGAAAAATTTGAATGATTTCTTCAAAACTATATAGTAAATACACTTCTAATTTTTCTTGCAAGCCATCAGATCCTGAGATCAGATTACCAGACTGTTCTTAAAAAATTCTTTCCTCAAAAATATCTGAAGCAACTGTATCAAAATATTAACATTTGTTGATTATTGGGGTTGGGTACAAATAATATTTGCAGTTTTTTTTCTTGAGTTTTTCCTGTATCTTTGATTTTTTTAATTAAAATAATTATTTTACCTGCCCATGTACTTTCATTTTCAAAGCAGATATAGTATCAGCCTATACATAAACCAGGTTTCTAAACATTCCAGGCCTCAAATTTTTCTTTCTGTCTCAGTGATATTAAGGCAAAACATAAAGTAATTCAGATTACATTTCATATACTAAAAGATGTATGAAATTCTCTAAAAGCCTTGACAGTTTCTTCATAATCAAATTCTTCCCCTAAAGAACTGCATTCTGTAAATCTTAAAATAATGGAAGGCTTAAAAGCAACACCAAAAATTTTAAGAACAAATACAAAAAAAGGAAATAGTAGGATCTCTTATTTTTCACCCTCAAAAAGGCCTCTTCATCAAAATACACATAAGCAATCTCACATTACTTATTTCACCCCTAATCCAGAACACAAATACGTGAAATATTTTCTTTACATCAGTTCTGAATACAAGGACAGCATACTGAGTCAGACATCTTTTTCCAGGAAGATCCAAAGGGAAATGCATCGTATTTTGAAGTTTATTTAGAGCTGGTCAAACAAGAGAAGTGTAGGGCATGTACTTTCTATTGCAGTAGAACTTCCAATGATCAGGTGATGTCGAGGAGAGAAAGAGATGACAACAGGAGTTCAGATAATGATTCAGTAAATGGTCACAAGTTCAGCACACAAGAAGGAAGGAATGAGAGAGAGAAGATCTTGCTTTGAAATGTAGGCTGTAAGCTAACAAATGCCAGTGTGTTAACGTTGCTTCTGAATTTGGGTTTCTGGGTTTGGGTTTAAGGTAATTGTTCTTTATTCAGCTAGTGTAAGAATCTGGGATAATGAATTAATTGCATTTTCAATTTCCGGTAACTTGGCAAAATTAAAATGACTTGTAATTATTCGCCACTACTTAAGCTTTCAGAAATGGCTATTTGTCATCCACAAAACGATGGACATCTTCTCCGAGCTCAGCATCAGGGAATGTCTTTAATGGGCCTGTTTTAATAAAACCTTGGTGCCACACACCATATCCAGAATGGAACCCTGGGCCTGGCCAAATGTGAATTTAGCAGAACCTAAAATGTGAAATGCAGTCAGTAAGGTTCTCCCCTCTCCCACAGTAAGCTTACACTTCTTGGAACCACGGCTACTTTGGTCTCAGATCCGTCATAGTTGCCAAACCGACCGTGACCCAGAACAACCACAGCTCATCAGCCTGTTGTTTTGGTTCCCACGCTATATTCCCATGTTAACCCTGAAGCTACCTGGATGACTTTTTTGAGACACTGACACTAAGGTTGTAGTGTTTCTAACTTATCAACTTATCGACTCACTTCCCCCTCTCAGAATTCAAATGAAGAGTATCTGCTACTCATCTCTTCTTTACCCCCAGCCTGCTCCTCTCACCTGTGTCTCCAGGACGCCAACCTCACTGCGGGTCAGGGCACAACTCTACAGTCATCCTTGACTCCTCCTTCTCCTTGACTACCACCCAACACTAGATGAGGCCGGTTTTCCCTTTCGCGCTGCTTTCCACAGGTGCTAAGCTCAGGCCACCACCATTCCTGCCGAGACCGCTGCGGCAGCCTCCATGGACCTGGGCTTGGCTTCTCTAGCACGTTTTCCACATTATAGCTCTGCCCTGCTCCAACTCTGCCGACACTCCACTACCACGAGGTAGAGTCAGACACATACAAGACCCTTCACCATGTGAGCCCTTGCCCTACATCCTACCCCATTCCTTCCTTACCAACCTAAATGCATCCCAGGCATCCTATACGCTGGCTACCCTGAACCCCTTGGAGCTTCCTAAACATGACACTTTCCCATAAATTGATGCCCCTGTCATGCTGCTACTCTTTGAGCTCCACTTAGAGCTCTAAGAGCACTTCAGGGATCCATTTAGAGGTCATTTCCCCCAGGAGAGCAACACAATACCCAACTTTCTGCACTCCCTACCTGCCAGGGTATGAATCTGTCCTGTGCATCCCCAGAAAACCGAGAGTTCACTCCTGTGACTCCTTGCTGTCATTGCCCTACTTGCATTTGTCCCCAGCAGACTCAAAGCTTAGTGAGGGAAAGGACGATGTCTTATTTATAACTAGCTTAGAGTCTAACCCTAGTGCTCAACATATGCTTCTTAGTTGGCCCTCAATAAACACGTCTTGATTCGGTGAAGGTATAGATTTTATGTAATTTTACAAGTGAGAAATCCAAGGCAGAAAGTAGGCAAGAAACTTAACTAAAGTCACAGACTAGTTAAAAGAAGAACTGAGACCAAAGCCCAAGCTTCACGATTCCTGGCCCTGTAGGAGATAGGCCACTGTATTCCACTGGTTGGAATTTCACAGGCTGAACAATCCAGTAGAATAGAGGACCAGTACTGACAAGGGGAAGCAAGTCTGAGTGTCGGCCTCTCCTATGACCAAACTAGAACAAGTATTACATTCGGTGGGACGGACGCCCAGCCTTTCCAGCAGCCAAAGCCTCATTTCAAAGGCCATGTACTATACCTTTCTCTTCTGTCACATGTTGAAGTAACTTCTCAAGTTCAGGAAGTTTCAGCAACAAGATGCAGTTTGGGAACATGTCATCCACCACGACTTGGTCCAGGGGCTGGAACTTGCCCTGAAAAAAGACTTTATTCGGTCAGAATGTAGGCACTCCAGTCAGCAAACTCACACATAAAAAAGAGGAAAAGATGCATCGTCTTGTAACTGAACCTTTAAACTAAGTTCAAAGCCACTGGTTCCACCTACGGAACCCCTACACTGGGACTGGTGCCAGAACTGACTCTCAGCTCCCCTCAGCAAGCTCTTGAAAGCACCGGGGTTCCAAGCAGCATACAAGCCACATCAAAGGCATAGCCACTGGATAAAAGAGGGGAACAAAATTCTGAAAAAAATGCGAGAAGCCACGGAAGCTTGCGAAGATGGCAGATATTACCTGGGGCCATTCCGACCCATTCAACATGAAGAAGAACCAGCCGAGTGAACAGAGCAGGAGTCCTGACCACCACTCGGGAATAAGCCCAGATTGTGCCCGGAGCAAACTGCTTCGCTCCCTATCCTTACTCCAGGTTGAAGAAAGAAATCCCACAGCAAGAAGAAAATTATCAAAATGAACCCACTCCTGCCAGAGCTGTCTGAAGTACTTCCAAATGCAGACCGTAATAAAAGAAAAGATAGCCGGATGGATGAGTACAGTGAAGGTGCATGCATATCAAATCAGGCTCATCTATATACATGTATAAGGCCTGGTAGCCAATGGGCCAGAAGGCAGAACATAGGAATTCAGAACATTCTTCTTCTCAGTCAGGTTTATTTTTACTGAACTGTACAGGGGCATGGAGGGGTGAAGTCTGTCTAAATGATTAGTTCCCTGACTTAACGATACCAGACTTTATAAAAAATGTATTCTTTTGCCCATGTCCCACTTTTAGCTCGCTATGCTTTTCTGTTTTAGTGACAACTCCATTTGAAGACAGAAAAACTGATCGTTTTTCTTTCTGCAAATGCAGCTTTCTTTGGTTTTGAGATGAAATCTCATTCATTCAGCAGCACATGTGAAAGCTTGTCATACTTTCTCTTAGGTCAACAAGTGGCAAGAAGTGCCTCAATTTAAATGCTTTTTCCTTCAGATAGTAAGAATAATCCAGGGATTTTCCAAGTCTTACTTTCCCTTACTTAATTTTACTTTCATTCTGTGCCTTCTGAACCAGCCACAGCACACTCAGGACTTCCAAACGGCCAGGGTGAGGGTCAATTCTGCACCCCCCGCCCGTGGTCTTAAGGGGACATAGGGAAATATCACCACTACATAGGAGGGAGACACTTTAAATGTGCATCATTATAGGTACTAAGGCTGGTTAGTGGCTTTCTCTTAGACTTCTACCTTAATCTATATCCCATGATCAACCAATACCTTAAATATTTAGCAATTTAAAAAAATATTCTAATTATATACAATGGACTGCCACACAGTTATGATATAATAATTTCATAATTAACTAATGTTTTATTCTCATTTTCTTTACCATACATGCCCCAAGGGAAATGTAATAGCAACTTGCTTTGAATATAAAGTTAACAACAGTTGGGACAGCTAGAAAAAAGAATTTTCCTGACGTTAAATCTCAGGATTAAAAAAGACTAGGTCTGGGGTGCCTGGGTGGCTCAGTCGGTTAAGCGTCTGACTCTTGATTTTGGCTCAAGTCTTGATCTCATAGTCCATGTGCTGACAGCACAGAGCCTACTTAGAATTATCTTTCTGCCCCCACTCCCCAAAAGAAAGAAATAAACTTAAAAAAAAAAAAAGACTAGGTCAACATTTTAATTTTATTTCTTTTAAGTTTATTTATTTATTTTGAAAGAAAGAGAGAGAGTACAAGCAGGGGAGGTGCAGAGAGAGGGAGACAGAGAATCCCAAACAGGCTCTGTACTGTCAGCACGGAGCCCCATGCAGGGCTTGAACTCATGAACTGCAATATCACGACCTGAGCTGAGATCAAGAGTTGGACGCTCAACCAACTGAGCCACCCAGGCGCCATGGTCAACATTTTAAAAGTGCATACCGATATTTTTTAACTAAACAGGAAAAGACCATGTCTAAAATGCAGGGAAGGAAATACCTAAATGTCTCATGAGTTATTTTATAGGGCATTTCAAGTATTTCAGAAGAGGAAGTAAGATGGCTTACAATGAAAGCCAACCACCACTTTGAGCAGGATTTCTGCTTCATTCTGTGCCATTCTGAACCAGCCACAGCACACTCAGGACTCACAGATGGCCAAGGTGAGAGTTAATTCACCCCAGTCATGGTCTTAGGGAAACATCACTACAACATGGTGGGGAGGCACTTTAAATGTGCATCATTACAGGTACTGGTTCACAGCCTTCTCTCTGTTAATGTATCTTAGAAAACAAATGGGAGCCAATGGAAGTTTTCAGCTTCCTCCCTGAATACTACTAGGGCCTTCGTGGTGGTGACCAGAACCATTTCTGTTTGTTAGAGATATAAGACTTACTTGCCTCACTGCTTACATGCCTTAAATAGACTGGCTCCATGATAATGAGCACCATGAATAAAGTAAGGAATACAACTTCACTAATCCACACTAAAGGACAGAGGATGTAGGAAAGGAGGAGAACAAAAGAAGTTAAGCTGCATCAGGAGAAAGCAGGACTTGAAAAGTTTGAAATCAGTTTTATTACTTTCAGTTTTTACGGCAAATTAAACTGACACACCTACGATATGGAAGTTTTGGAAATTTGGTCTAAGGACTAAATAAGATGAGCTATAAACATTTAAACTGTAAGTAAACACCAGGGTACGAAAATCCAGATTCTTCTAAGCAGTTTAAATAACAACTTACTCCTTAAAGTTGTTAATTCACAGATTTTCAAACTGTGGTTGATAGATCCCTGGGAGTCTCCAGCATCCTTTCAGGGGGTCCGCAAACTCAAAACAATCTTCACAATAATGCTAAGAAGATGCTATCTGCATTTTCACTGTGTTGACACTTGCACTGAAGATTCAAGTGCAAAGGTGGGTAAAACTGCAGGCTCCTTAGCACCAGTCACGGCCATGCCAACAAACTGTCCTAGGAGTCCCTGTTCTCCTCATGGCCATGCAGGGCAGTTAAAAATTTTTTTTTAAAAAGTCAGTTTCACTTTAAGGATATCCTTGATCAAGGAGTAAAAGCAACTACTTTTAGTTAAACCTTGAACCTGAGTACAAATCTTTTAAATACTCTGTGTGTTAGGGGCACCTGGGTGGCTCAGCTGGTTGAGTGTCCCACTCTTGATCTGGGCTCAGGTCATGGTCTCGCTGTTCGCGAGTTCAAGCCCCATGGCGGGCTTTGCACTGACAGTGCAGAGCCTGCTGGGGATTCCCTCTCCCTCTCCCTCTCTTTCTCTCTCTGCCCCCACTCAGAATAAATAAATAAACTTAAATACTCTGTGTGTTAAGACAGATGCTAAAGTCCTTCTGCCACTACCCAGGCACAGTGATCACCTCAAGGAAAAGTGCTTGCGTCACTGAGTCACGAGCAAAAATAATCATTTTTTGTAGGATACCATTTTTAACTGGAAAAAAAAGGAAACGTTACAGACAATGGCTATTTAGACTTAGGAATCTGATAGAACATAAAAGAAGTGAACCTGTCACTTCAAGGAAAAGACTGACAGTGCTTATAATCAATGATACAACTTTAAATTCTAAGCAAAAATTAGAACTGTAGAAAAGTTATATCTGCCACTATGACAGCTTCCTAATAAATAATAATAATAGTTTTCTGATGAGACCAGTGGTAATATTAACAAATGTGAGAGAGAGAGGGAGAATCTATGTGCGTGTAATGAGATGTGTCAACATTTGTAAGATCTGCATAATTCAGTGAAACAATATTTTCTAAGTGATCAATGCATGACATTACAAAGTCACACATGGGAAAAAAAAATCCATTCTCAGTGCAAGACAGGCCAATCGATTTTCATGTGAACAGAGCATGAGAAGTTCATTAACAGGGTTTCAGATTCCACATTGCAACTAACTTCTCAGAAACCTCTACTCCTTGTTGATTTTTGGAGTAGTATCAAAGGGTAGTTAATGATAAAATTTTCACTGTCAGGCGGAGTCAAACAAGTAAGGTAGCATGGAGGGCTAGGCGATTCTCAGAAGACACAGGAAAACTAGTCTGAGATTAGTGCTGCTTCTCAGATCTGAGTCAGTGATCGAGTCCATACCAGCACATGTGATACAGGTGTTCTATACCAACCTGAATTAAATTGAATCGAATGTGAATTGTGGGGAATCTACATTTGGATCTTTAAAAGGAGAGAGAGAAGATCAAGCCAAAACAGTGCATTCTGTTCCCTCACTGTTAATATCCCAAACTGGGAACTCACCTCTTTATCAGCCTTTCTGAGGTAGTGGAGAAGCAGAAATAGAGGGTCTATAGGTGTGGCAAAGTGGAGAAGACCTCCTATAGATTAAAAAGAGAACAAAGGGAATTAAATGTCTTGGAAAGACAACTTAGTTATTTCGTCTTAATCCCAGTGTGGAAACCATTTACTGAAAAATATACCTGGGTGGCTCAGTCAGTTAAGCTACCGACTTTGGCTCAGGTCATGATTTCATGGCTCACGAGTTCGAGCCCCACGTTGGGCTCTCTGCTGCCAGCACAGAACCTGCTTCAGATCCTCTGTCCCCTTCTCTCTCTGCCCCTCCCCTGCTCGTGCCTTCTCTCAAAACTAAATAAACATCTAAAAAAAAAGAAGAGGGGCGTCTGGGTGGCTCAGTCGGTTGAGCGACTGACTTCGGCTCAGGTCAGGGTCTCACAGTTTGTGAGTTCGAGCCCCGTGTCAGGCTCTGTGCTGACAGCTCAGATTCTGTGTCTTCTGCTTCAGATTCTGTGTCTCCCTCTCTCTCTGCCCTCCCCCACTCATGCTCTGTCTCTGTCTCAGAAAGAAATAAACATTAAAAATTTTTTTTAAAAAAGAAGAAAAATATATGTGAAACTCCAAATTCAGAAGTTTTTCCTCCACAAGCCCAAGATTCTACACGACTCTTTCAAAAGGCAGAATGCGGTCCATGAGATTCTACTCCAAAAAGCTTCAAATCCGTACGTGGAGAGGACAGCCAAGACAATGAAACTGATCTCTAAATTCCTTTTGTCTTTAGACATCTTTTTGTTGTTGTTGTTTACTGAAGTATAATTCACATACAATGTTATCAGTTTCAGGTGTACAACATAATTCAACAATTCTATACATTAGTGCTCATACGTTATACTCAGTGCTCACCATCTGTCCCCAAATGACGTTACTGCACTCTTACTGATTATATTTCCTATGCTATACTTTCCATCTCTGTGACTTCTTTATTTTACAACTGGAAGTGTGTGCCTCTTAGTCCCCTTTATCAATTTCACCCATCTTCCCAGCCCATCTTCCCTCTGGTGACCACCAGTTTTCATTCTGTATTTAAGAGCCTGTTATTTTGGTCTCTTTTATTTGTCGGTTGGTTCTGTTTCTTAAATTCCATTCATGAGTGAAATCATATGATATTTATTTTTCTCTGACTTATTTCATTTAACATTGTGCCCTCTAGGTCCATCCATGTTGTTGCAAATGGCCAGATCCCATTCTTTTTTATGGCTGATTAATATCCATTGTATATAGGGGCATCTGGATGGCTCAGCTGGTTGAGCGTCTGACTCTCGATTTTGGCTCAGGTCATGATCTCATGTTCGTGAGCTCGAGCCCCACATTGGACTCTGTGCTGACAGCATGAAGCCTGGTTGGGATTCTCTCTCTCTCTCTCTCTCTCTCTCTCTCTCTCTCTCTCTTTCTGCCTCTCCCTTGCTTGTGCTCTCTCTCCCCAAACAAATCAAGTTAAAAAAATATTCCATTGTATATAAATATTTTTCCTCAGGCAAAGGGAACAAAAGCAAAAATAAACTATTGGGGGGTTCCTGGGTGGCTGAGTTGGTTAATCGTCCGACTTCAGCTCAGGTCATGATCTCAGAGTCCATGAGTTCAAGACCCATGTCATCATCTGTGCTGACAGCTCAGAGCCTGGAGCCTGCTTCGGATTTTGTGCCTCCCTCGCTCTCTGCCCCTCCCCTGCTCATGCTCTGTCTCTCTCTGTCTCAAAAATAAATAAAAACATTAAAAAAAAAAAAAACTACTGGGACTATACCAAAATAAAAAGATTTGTACAGTGAAGGAAACCATCAACCAAACAAAAAGGAAATCTCTGAATGGAAAAATACATTTGCAAATGATATATCCCATTGAGGGTTAATATCCAAAATACATAAAGAACTTACACAACTCAACACCAGAAAAACAATTTGATTTAAAAATGGGCAAAGACCTGAACAGACATTTTTCCAGAGAAGACATCCAGATGGTCAACAGACACATGAAAAGATGCTCAACATCACTCATCATCAGGGAAATGCAAATCAAAACCACAATGAGATATCACCTTACACCTGTCAGAACGGCTAGAATCAAAAATATGAGAAATAACAAGTGTTGACAAGGATGCAGAGAAAAAGGAGCCATTGTGCACTACTGACAGGAATGCAAATTGGTGCAGCCATTGTGGAAAACATTATGGAGATGCTTCAAAAAAGTAAAAATAGAAGTACCATATAACCCAGTAATTCCACTACTAGGTGTTTACTCAAAGAAAATGAAAACACTAATTTGAAAAGATATGTGCACTCTGATGTTTACTGCAGCATCATTTACAACAGCCAAGGTATGGAAACAACCTAAGTGTCCACTGAAGGATGAATGAATAAAGAAGATAGGGTGTGTGTGTGTGTGTGTGTGGAATATTTAGAAATCATTTTTTAGCAGAGGTCCTCCTACCACCCCTAAAAAGGCAAGAATTGGGGGAAATATGGACAGAACGTGAACCAGTAAAACATTACGAAACCTGTAGAAGTCTATCTATAAAGCTGCAGGAAAATGTAATTTCCTATGCTTTTGAGGATGAGGTTATGGGCAAGCAATAGTATTCTCTCCATACATAGCTCCTTCTATGGTCTGTGGGTTCACAGCTCGGAACTTCCAATGATCGAAGGCTCAGAAGGTACCAGACCCTATCCTATCCACATCCTACCCTATCCTCCTACTCCTGAAGAAAAGGCAAGAGGAAAGGAATCTAACAAGACTGAGCATAAGAAACAGGAAACTCTGTGGTAAGAGTCTAACTCTACCATCCAGGCTGAAGGGAAAAAAGGCGAATCAAACAAACTAGCCTACCTACTCCCCACTTTTCTTTCCTCTGTCACAGCCCCCTCCAAGCATCCAAGACTCCTTCTCCCATGGGAGTAAGCCAGAAGAGGTATTTCATCAAATGGAACAATAAACAATTCCTTTATCTCCAATCCTTATTTTGGTTTCAGAAACACATGTGCTTACTTTTATTCCCTAGCAGAACAACGTATCTATACAGCCAAGAAATTCTAACCCTAAATTATATATGTGAATCCATTTCATAGCAAGTAAAAGAAAAATTAAGAAAGTAATTTCGTATTTTATTAGTTGATTATTTTATTAAAAGTAGAAGAGAAACTTATGAAAACAAACTGTAAGCTCATTTTATAGGAGGCATCCATGATAGTCAGAAATTAGGAACAGGTTTCTAATATCCTGGTGGCTATTCTTAAAAACAGCTCTTTCTTCAAGGCTAAGTTTAAAAGAAGACAATGATGAAAAAAGCAGACATCTTTGCTGTGAACCTAAAACCACTCAAATAAATAAGATCTATTAAAAAAAAAAGCAGGTACCAGCTCAGAGGGAGAGATGATCAATCACTGCCTCCCAATGTATCCCAATTTCATCTGGATATTACTGTGTCTATCGAGCTAAACCCAACTGCAAGTGTATTACGTTAGAAGTTAGAACTCTCATATATTGCCAAATGAATAAGCATAGCAGTGACAATAAAAGGGAATATATACTTTCCACCTGCCAGACTATACACAGACTGCCATTGCATTTTGGCAACTGAAAGCCATTTCAGATATTCTCATGCACACAAGCATGTGAAATTTATCACCAGCAATAAACCCTTGTTCTGGAATGTCTGAGAAGAAGAAAGACAAAGTGGCTTTTCTACCTTGGCACTAAGTGGAGACATACACAGTCAACAGAAAGCAGAGGGCTTAGAAAGAAACAGAAAGCACTCTCTGGAAACAATGAGAAAATAGGCAGAGAGAATACAGAATGCCTCAACTATCTTTGACTCCCCCGCAACTGCCAGAACCATCAGAACAACATGCGGTTTACTTTTTCCTTCTGAGTCAATACTACCCCCAAATTAGAACATTAAAAGAAACAGAACTTTCTTCTTCGGTGTTGAGTATATGTGTGTGTTGGGGGTATGTTGGGGTGGGGGCAGCAGTGATTTATGTGACAAAGCATTAAAAAATCTGTTACATTCTATCTTATTTTAGAAGCAATATCAGTATCCATTTGCAAAGAAATAAGATGTTAAAACTTGAAAATCTTCAAAAGTGTCTAACAGAAGAGGAAAGAGTTCCCAGTCTGCGCAATGTGCAGTGAAAATGAAAGATTTGTACTTTCCGTGGTAGGAAGATCCTCTAATTTCTGACTAAGGACATGTCAATGTTTTAGGAGACAAAGCAGAGGCATTCGTTTAAATTTTCCTACTATCTAAGACATGTAGGTATTGATTTAAACTTGCTCAAATTATCTTTCCTTTCCCCTTGATTAAGCCCTGCTCTGGTGCCAAGGAAGGCTAAGGCATGGACCAGACTCCAAACTGGGCAGACAGGCCTGTACCAACCCCCACACCCCCACCATGCATGAAGGTTGGAAAAGTTAGAGTATGTGTTTAGTTAATGGAAACGTATACGCTAGTCACTTACCTGATTGAACTGACTGATTTATAAACCAAGAATGGTGTTTTTCCTTGAAAACTTTTATTTCAAACAGCTGCTGTAGACACATATTGAACAAGTAAATGGTTCCTTCCCCTGTTAAGACAAATCTGTTTTTTATTTGTAAGTTTTCACACACACACACAAAATCAAAAGACTGTCCAATAGTTCTGAGGAATGTTCTTAATATGAACATAAACATACATAGATATATTCTACACAAACTGACTCCAAGGAAAGCTTATAGCTATTATATACAGATGCTTGTTTTCCAGCTCTATAATCCTCACTGAACTTAAACCAATAAATACAAAAGTACAAGCCATTCATCTTAACTGCTACAAAGCCTCTCACTGAATCCTCCGTTAGATCATGAGGGGAAGCCCATTATTAAACTACCCAAACCTAATGGTTCAGCCAGATGAACTGAGCTGGCATGTGGGTCCTTGTCAACAGTGCAGCGTGTGGCTCCGCACACAGAGGGCCCAAGAAAGGGACGGATCTTACACACCCCAGGGCCAGCTCGAAGTGAGAAAAGGCGAGGGCCCTTCAATGCATGAAATCTTTTTCTAACCACAGCACTGTCAAGGACCCTGAGTTTGAACCGTGGGTACCACATGCTTGGCGTGTGCCGTTGGGGAAGTTATGGAAACCTTTCTGTGCCTCTGTTTCCATTCCTGTAAAACGGAAGCAACACTGAAGCTACCTCACAGGTTTTTGTAAGGGGTAGAAAGACAGAATATATGTAAAGTTCCTAAAACAGTACTCGGCACATAGTAAACGCTCAGCAAATGTTAGCCTTTATTTTTCCACAGCCAACGTAGAAGATGCAAACATTTGTTCTTCTGTTGTTTACAGACAATTTAGACAAAATGGAAATTTTACAAGAAGCTTAGCTTTTTTTTTTATACCTTTATTTTCGTTTGATTCTGTACAACCTTTACCACTACCTAAGACTTCTCTTGAACAAAATTGCCCACCTCAGCTTAGTCTCACATCCAGGGAGGAGTGCCACATAACGTAGCTGACTGATTTCATTTTCAATTCAAATTCAATTTCATCTTGAGGAAAGAAAACTGGAGGAAGCCAGGAAATTCTGCCTCACTTGTGGCTTCTATTTGTATGTCTTTCCATCAACAATAATAACAAGGCACTACCCATTGGCTTTCCCTTGCTTTCACTATTCAATATTGTACCCGCCAGCACAATGCTCTAATTTGCTAAGTATTAGGTGTCTACTCAAAGCCTTATAAAATAACTTTATAACATAAACCTTGTAAAATAAATGAATGAAAAAACAATCCCACATAAAGACAAATATCAATATTACAGTATATTTACGGTACACTTTAACATTTTTGCCTAAAAATTAGAAAACAAAATGCACTGAATATAAAGTTAAACTGAAACGGGTTGCAATAAAATAGGTATCTCCGTATGCAATGCTTTTAATATAAAAAATTCGCCCCTTGACTGGGAACGAATATACTGCCTTTTGGTCAGAACAAAATAAGGAAAGTACCGCTAAAAATGAAACCACTCACAATCTTGGCATGTCAAGTAAAAACTTTTTTTTTTTTCACTCTGGTTGTTTATTTTACTTTACAACATAAAATGAATATAAGTGGAGGCTAATGTTGGATAACTACTCTAAGAAGAGTTGGCTTAAGAAAGCTAAAGAAAATTAGTCCGTTTTCCGAGAGAAACCAAACATGCCACTTTTTTGTCCTGCGTGCATTTCTGACGAGTGAATGGTCTACAGATTTAAATTACAACAACAACAAAAATGTTTAGGTCAAGCTTGTTTTGATCATCCAGTAATGCCAGCTTACCTTTCAAAGCTATTAAGGAAGGACAAACATACACGGTAATAAGTATGTACACTTTGGGGCAGCAGTGTTTAAAAAACATTAAAGTTACAGTTCTCGGAGGCGGTGAGGAAGAGAGAGGAGGAAAGCTTACCTGAACACGGGTTCACCAGTTTGACAAACATAAGCCCACTTTTCATCTTCTTTGAAGCATCTTTGAAATATTCTGAAAAGAAACAATGAGTCTGTAAGATTAAAGGGCATTTGCTTTGTTGCTCACCTTATTTAGTTTACTTGGTTTTTCTTCCCTCTGTTTATATGGTTTTCTTTGTAAAACCTTTAACTTCATTAGAGTTGGACCTTCTGGGTCATACTTAGAGAGGCTTCTCTTCCTCAAGCTTATGTGAATCACCTGTATTTTCTCCAAACACCTTAACATTGTATCTTCAATCTATCTGAAATATATCTGGGTGTAAGATATGGAGAGGAGATCCAGTTTTTTTTTTTTTTTTCAGTGAATTGTCCAGTTGTCCCAACACTATCTTCTGAAGGACTCATTACTGAAACAAGTCCTTTATGCTGAATGTTTAAAATACATTTATAAGTCTGTCTATGGAAATTCTATTTTGGTCCACTAATCTGTGTCTGCTTTAGCATTATTACTTCAATATTTCAATTATTATGGCTTTAAAATGCACTTTATTACCTGTTGAAGTAAGTTCTCGCGGTATGTTTCCTCTACAATATTTTCCTGTCCAAGTTTTAATTGTGTAGATCGAAACACAAAAGATCATGACAATTTTATTTATAACATTTCTTCCAGACGTTTTAAATGCACGTTCATAGAAGTCATTTGGAGAATCTCTCTCCAAAAGGAACAAAGGGGCTCTACTAATCGAGCAGAGCAACAACCTACCAAAGAGCAAATGGGAGAGCTTTGGGGTAAGGACTGGCACTTCGGTGTGTTTTCTTTCTGTGGCCCACATTCCCTTCACCCCATTTCGGATCTTCATAAACTTAAATACAGCAAGCATGATTAGAAATCGGCTTACTCATACATGGTTAAAATACAACTTTCTTCTTAAAATAATAGTAACACTAAATATATAAAGGTTTAAAAACCCTAATTTTGAGATTTCTACTTGCAACTAAATGGAGTAACAGGAAGCTGATTTATCCTCCCACCTGAAACAACCAAAACAGTAACAACCATGACAACAACAATAAAATACATGAAACAACTGTTTTCAAGACACTGGGCATTGAACCCTGCAGGACAGTGACCCCGGAGAGATGGGAGACAACTGAGGTGCGTCCTGTGAATGCCCCAGCTTATTGCTTTGAGAGAGCTTCCGGTCCACAGAGCAGAATGGAAGGCCCCCGGTGAAGCCTGGCAGACTCCCTTTTAGAGGTGGAGCGGAGAGTTCTAGAGACACCACGGCTACAGTTCACAGGGCAGTTTATGGGAAAGGAGAGTGCTACAAAGAAAGAAAACGCCATAGATGTGCAAAGGTACTGCTTGAGTACTCAACGGAATACTGATCAGTGCATGCATATGATGACACTACCTGAGGGCCAGGAGACGAGCCACCCGCATTGGATTAGAGGGAACAGGACCTCACGCTCACTCAGGGCTCCAAATTCCAGATGGACTGGAAAACCTCACAATTCAGAGTACTCAAAAGGGCCTTGCCTCAACAGTGGGGAGTAGATAGCCCTAGACCAAATGCTGCTCTGGTCCCAGCAAACTAACTTTAAAAGCAAGACCTAAAAGGATCAAACTGTTTCTAAGTACCTCCTCTGTGCTCCAGAATGAAGATCAAGATTATTTATAAAAATACAAAAGTATTCATCAGCCACAAAGGTAAAATTCACAATGTCTGGCATCTAATCGAATGTTACTGGGCATTCAAAGAAGCGGGAAAATATGGCCTGTAATGAGAAAAATAAAGAAATCAATATTGAGAGAAGGGTACTGATATTAGACACAGATGTTAGAATGAACAGGCAAGGGCATAAGAACAGTATTCCTCATGCACAAAAAATTAAATACAGAGACATAGTTTTTTTTTTTTTAAAGACCCAAATTAAAATGAAAAATACACTATATGGGATTAACGGCGGGAGAAAAGATTAATGAACTGAAGACATAGCAATAGAAACTATGTAAAATGAAAACACAGAGAAAAAAGAATGAAAAATAAATAGAGTATCAGTGAACTGTGGGACAACTTCAAGCATCCTAATAACATACATGTCACTGGAGTTCTGAAAGGGGATGTGGGGAACAGAAAAAATATTTGAAGAAATTATGGCTAAATATTTTCAAATCTGATGAAAACAATAAACCCACACATCCATGAGGTTCAATAAACCCAAAGGACAGAAAGAGGAATAAACTATACATCATAATCAATAGCTCAAAGCCAGTAATAAAGAGACAAATCTTAAAAACAGACAGAAGAAAAGAGGACACATTTATGTACAGAGGAACAAAACTAAAAATGGCAGCAAATTTCTTGTTGGAAATAATGCAAGCCAGAAGACAACAGAAACATCTTTAGAGCACTGAAAGAAAACATGATGATCCTCGAGAGAAATACCCTTGAAAAATGAGGGTGATTAAAATAGACTTTTTCGGACAGCAAGAGCTGAAAGCAATAACCACCAACAGACCCATACTACCAAGGAATGCTAAAAGAAGTCCCGGAAAAAGGGAATACGATACCAGATGAAAATATGAATCTAAACAAAGAAATGAAGAGTGCCGTTAATGGTGACTACAGGGGCAAATCAATAAGAATTGTTTTATTACTTGAATGTCTTTAGATCACTGACTAAACAAAAATAACAAGTTAGTGTGGGGCTTACCACCTACATATAAATGAAATACATGACGGCAATAGCACGAAGGCCAGGATGGGGGAAATGAAAGCATACTGTTGTGAGTTTCTTATGCCGTCTCAGTCTTAAAAAAGCAGAAAGAGAGTAAAAGTAGTTACAAAGGGCAGATGAGATACAGAGAAAACAGAGGCTGACAGACGCAAACCTAACCCTATTAATCGTCACATGTGACATAAACCTCTGCGCACCCCAATTCAAAGGCAGAAGTTTTCAGATTGGTTAAAAACGTTAGGTAATACCATATGCTGCCTGTAAGAGACATACTTGAAAGCACTAGCAGATTACAATGAAGGAAGAAGATACATCACCCTTATCATGCTACTTATAAAAACAAAGATGAAATAGCTCTGCTAATAACAGACACAGAATATTACCAGGAACGAAGAAGGTCATCTCACTGACTGACTGGTTTCACTTAGCATTATACCCTTTAGCTCCATCCACGTTGCTGAAAATGGTGATTTCATTCTTTTGTTATGGCTGAGTAATATTCCGTCATATATTTATCATCTCTTCTTTATCCACTCATCAGTCGACGGACACTAGGGTTGCTGCCGTATCTTGGCTACTGTAAATAATGCTGCAATAACCATACAGGGGCACGTATCTTTTCAAATTAGTGTTTTCATTTCTTTGAGTAAATTTCCAGTAGTGAAATTACTGGATCATACGGTGATTCTATTTTTAATTTTTTTGAGGAAACTCCATACCGTTTTCCATATGATTTCACTCATATTTAGAATTTTAAAAAACGAAAAAAGATAAAAAGAGACAAACAAAAAAACAGACTCTGAACTACAGATAACTGACGGCTACCAGAGGGGAGGTGGGTTGGGGGATAGGTGAAATAGGTGATGGGGACAAAGAATACAAGTACTATGATGAGCACTGCGTAATGTATAGAATTGTAGAATCACTGTATTGTACCCCGGAAACTAACGTATGTATGTGCCAATAAAACTCTACTGGAATTTAAAAAAATAATTTTTTTAAAGCCGGTCATGTCATTTCACAATGAGAAAAAGACCAAGAGGAAATCATCTTAAATGTTTACGCTCACAAATACAGAGCCGCAGGATGTGCCAACCCTCAGAGAACCCTCTGCCCCATCTTCAACCCTTGGCAACCACTAAATCTGTTCTCCGTCTCTACAGTTTTGTGTTTTGGGAGAATGTGATACAAATGGAACCATACCGATTTAATTTTAAGAATCTTTTAAGACTTTCCTTTCTGCAACTTGTAAAAATGTAAAGGATAAAGTTTAGCACTGTTAAAAACGTTTCCACAAAACGAAAACAGGTTTTGGTTTCTCTCCTTGCCCCTGCCGTTTCTCACTTGTCCAGCCTTGCTTATCTCCATTGTGTCTCCAGGCACAGAAAAGGCGACCTCTCTCTTTCGGCAATACACCCTTTATTTTATATCAATACCACAGTAAATCTTTCACCGTTAACTCGGTGAATCATTATTGATTTTTTCTGTTTCCTTTTTTTTTTTAATAGAAAGTGCCAGTTGTGGTGATTCTTGCCAGGTCTCCTTCAGCCTTCCCATTCCTGCAGAGCTTAAAATAATTAAAATTTACAAACACCAAAGGGCCGAAAAATATATTTTTAACAACTAGACAAGGGAAGCACTGTTTCCATTTTTCTCAGGAAGAGCGCTAAGTCCGAGGATTAGGTATGGCCTAAAATGTCAAACTGTAAGAACTTTGGATTTATAAGCACAAATAAATACTGACAATGTGTTCTGCTGCAAATGCCAGGGTTCTCTGGAATATACTTTGAGAGGTATTAGTGTAGATAATGCTGAAATGTCTATTTGGTAGGGAAGAAAAGTCATCTTTTCTCAGTCGTGCCAATAAAATGAACTGCTGTTGGACTCAATCTTTCAACACAGAATTCCAAGTGAGATGCTATACTCAGGTTGTTTTTCCTCTTCAACGACACAATGGATTTTAAAACTAATCTCTCCTCCCTACTTCAGTCATTCATTTATTAACTATTGATTAGCAAAGCCGACCCAGCCTCTACTCATGAGACGCTTTTGGACTTTCCATGGAAGAGCAAGATATTGGGTGAAATTATCACACAAATGTGGACTCCAAATATAACAGCTGCTAAGATGAAAAAAAACATGGAACTTGAGACCTTAAGACAGAGGATAACAACAGAGACGAGGAGGTCTAAGGCCTCCGGTGCCTAGCAATGGTTAAGTACTTTGCTTTGATGGCTAAGAAGTCAAAGGAATTATGCATTCACTTCACCAGCTAAATCTTCCCTTGTCTCCTGGGCCCAACCCAAGCCACAGAAGGGTTTTGTTTGATGTGTGCCTTTAAAAAAAATCTGAATTTAGGTGCCAATATTCGGAAATCAGGTGATTTTACATAAAGTGCAGACTGCAAATTAAGTATATTTTCCCTAAACGTGAAAAAAAAAATTACTAGGCAAAGATTTTGCCTTGTGCAATCAAAGAAACCTGGCAACAACAAGCTAACTTTGTGAAACCCCAACTACCACTCTCTAGTTCCCGTATTCCCCTAGGGCAGCTCGTACATCCATCCCATGGTCAGACCATTGACAGATGCCACATATGTCCTCACTGAACTGCATTCTTGTCTGCTAGATTCTGTGTACCCACAGCAGGACCTAACAAGTATCAAGTGCTGAATAAATAACCATTTAGTAATAGACACCACCCTCTTACCGAATCTTTTTTATTTTATTGCCAATCTTTATTTTATTTTATAACCAGTTTTCTGTTACCAGCCCAGGTATTAACCTAGGCACTGAGGATACAGCTGTGAATAAAACAAGGCCCCGGTTCTCAGAGCAAGACTGCATTCATTACACCCCTTTATCTCCGACTACTTCTTCTCCACCCATTTTCATCAATCCCCATGCTCTACCCTTAACCTCTCAATCATCCAGTGCTACAGGACAGGGGATAGGGCCCACATGTACCAGAACCTGGAGGCCCTGGGTCCAGAACAGAAATAACATGCATTCCACAAATGTGAGTCACTTAGAAAATTTTAAATCGGTAAAATAAAAATTAAAAATAGGTAAAATGAGTGTCAATGATATATTTTACTTAACCCAATATACCTAAAGTATTTTCATAACATCAGATTCTGTGTCTCCCTCTCTCTCTGACCCTTCCCCATTCATGCTCTGTCTCTCTCTGTCTCAAAAGTAAATAAATGTTAAAAAAAAATTGAAAAAAAAAACATTAAAAAAAAACACTTTCGTGTGAAATGTGTTAGCATGTTACCTGTTTTTTATAGATGTGCTCTATCAGACTAAGAAAGTTCCCTATTCCTAATTTTTTAACTTTTTTTTTTTTAATCATGAAAAGTACTGTATTTTTTCAAATGCTGTTTCTGTGGCTATTGAGATGGTTATGTGGTTTGGGGCTTTTATTTTATTAAAATGGTATATTGATTGATTTCAGTATGTTGAACTAACCGTGCATTCCTAGGATAAATCCCACTTGGTCATGGTTTATAATCCTTTTCTACATACTCCTGGATTTAGTTTGCTAGTTGTTGAGCACTTTTGCATCTATGTTTGCTAGGGATATTGATCTATACTTTTCCTATGCCTTTGTCTGGTTTTGGTATGAAAGTAATACTGGCCTTACAGAATGAGTTGGGAAATGTTCTTTTTCCTTTTGAAAAGTTTAAAAAGGATTAATATTAATACGTTAAATGTTTTTTTAATTTTTTTTAACGTTTATTTATTTTTGAGACAGAGAGAGAGACAGAGCATGAACAGGGGAGGGTCAGAGAGAGAGGGAGACACAGAATCCGAAACAGGCTCCAGGCTCTGAGCTGTCAGCACAGAGCCCGACGCGGGGCTCGAACTCACAGACCGTGAGATCATGACCTGAGCCGAAGTCGGACGCTTAACCGACTGAGCCACCCACGCGCCCCAATATGTTAAATGTTTCGTGGACTTTATCAGTTAAGCTATGTAGGATTGGGCTTTTTTTTTTTTTTCCTATGGGAAACTTAATTTACTAACTTCTTTACTTGCTATAGGTCCATTTAGATTGTCTATTTCTTCCTGAGTTGGCTTTGGTAATTTATGCCACTCTAGGAATTTGTGCATTTTATCTAAGTTATCTATTTTATGGGAATACAGTTGTTCATAGCGTTCCCCAGGGTCCTTTTTAATTTCTGTAAGATCATTAGTGATGTCCCCTCTTGCATTCCTGATTTTAGTAATTTGAATCTTCTCTCTCTTTCTCTCCCCTCCGCTCTCTTTTTGTGGTCATTCTAACTAAAGATTAGGCAATTTCATTGATCTCTTCAAAAGGACCAACTTTGGCTTCATTGATTTTTCTCTATGTTGTTTTTCTATTCTCTCCTTTGTTTATTTCTGCTCTGATCTTCATTTCTTTCCTTCTATTTGCTTTGGGTTTGGTTTGTTCTCCTTTTTCTAGTTTCTTGAACTGGAAGTTTAGATTATTTGAGATCTTTCTCCTTTTTAGATATAGCCATATACAACTACATATTTTGCTCTAAACACTCATATGTCTGCATCTCTTCTGTTTTTGATATATAATGTATCATTTTCATTCGATTCATTTGATCCATTGGTTATTTTAAGAGTGTGTTGTTTAATTTCCACGTATTTGTGAATTTCCAAAATTTGTTTCTGTTATTGCTTTCTATTTTCACTTCAGTGTTTTTGGAGAGCATATTCTGTATAATATCAATCCTTTTAAATTTACTGAGGTTTGTTTTATGGCCTGTGATATGGTCATTTCTGGAGAATGTTTCATGTTCACTTAAGGAGAATGTGTATTCCACAATTATTGAGTGTTCTATGGATGTCTCTTTAGTCGTTTTACAGTGTTGGTCAAGTCTTCTATTCCCTTGATGATCTTCCTCTTAGTTGTATTAGCCATATTGGAAATGGATTATTTAGATCTCCCACTAATATTATTCAATTGTGTATATATACCTTCAATTTGATCAGTTTTTGGTTTGTCTATTTTGGGGCTCTGTTGTTAGGTGTATATATGTTATATAATAGACTAACATTATTATCATTATAAAGTATCTACTCTTGTGTCTAGCAACAATTTCTGTCTTAAAGTCTATTTCATATGATTAGTAGAGCCATTCAACTCTCCTTTGGTTACTGTTTGCATTATACCTTTTCCCATCTGTTTATTTTCAACCTATGTGTGTCTTTTAATTTAAAGTGTGCACCTGGTAGATAACATATAGTTGCATCATGCCTCCCCATTGTGCCAATCTCTGCCTTTTAATAGGAATGTTTAATGCATTTACCTTTAATGTAATTACAGATAAGGTAGGATTTATATCTGCCATTTAACTTTATTTTCTATATGTCATATGGTTTTGATCCTGTATTCCTCTATTATTGCCTTCTTTTGTGTTTAATAGATATCTTCTAGGGCATTATTTTAATTCCCTTGTCATTTCTTTTACCATACTTTTGGGGGAGCAATTTTCTCAGTTGTTGTCTTGAGAGTTATAATTAGCAACCTAACTTACAACAATGTAGCTCAAATTAATATTAACTTGAAAATTTCAATAGTATCTAGAAATTTTCCCACAATATATTCCTTTTCCCCTCCTTCCTTTGTGCTATTACTATGTGCCATATATCTATGTGTGTGTGTACATATATACATATACACACAAATTATCTTTATCTATGATAAGCCCATCAACCATTTTATATTTTTTGCTTATGAAGTTATATTTTAAATCAGATAGAAAAGAGTTACAAACAAAAGTACATTTTTACTGTCTTTTGTAGTTATCTATATTTATCTTTACCAGTGCTCTGCATTCTTTGTGTGGATTCAAGTTACCATCTAGTCTCTTTTCCTTTCAGTTGGAAGGACTAACTTCATGATTTTTGAGGGTCAAGTTTACTAGTGATGAATTCTCTCAGTTCTTCTGTATCTGAGAATCCTTCAGTTATGAAGGGTAGTTTTGCCAGATACAGAATTCTTGGTTGAGTATCTTTTTCTCTCAGCATCTTGAATATGCCATCCAACTAACTTCTGGGCTCTTTGATTTCTAATGAGAAGTCAGCTATTCATCTTACTGAGGATCTCTGTACTTGATAAATCACTTGCTCTTGATGCGTTCAAGATTCTTTCTTCATCATTTGACAGTTTGACTATGCTGTGTGTAGGCATGGATCTCTTTCTGTTTATCCTACTTAGAGTTTGTTGAGATTCTTAGATATGTAATGTTTTTCATCTATTTGGGTCTGGCCATTCTTCAAATATTCTTTTTACCTCTTTCTCTCTTCTCTTGCTGGGACTCCCACTATACATATGTCAGCTATGCTTGGTGGTATGCTATAGGTCTCTGAGACTATGTTCAGTTTTCTTAATATTTTTATCTCTCTGTTCCTTAGGCTAGATAATCTTAATTAGCTTATCTTCAAGTTTCGCTAATTCTTTCCTCTGTCAGCTCAAATCTGCTATTGAACCTGCTCATGAATTTTTCATTTCAGTTATTATACTTTTCAACTCTGGAATTTATATATTCTTTTATAATTTCTATCTCTTTTTATTGATATACTTTATTTTGTGAGACTTCATTATCATACTTTAATTTTTTAGATATAATTGGTTGTAGTTCTTTGAATGTATTTATAAGAGCTGATTAAAATCTTCACAGAATAAGTCCAACAACTGGGCCCCCTCAGGGACAGTTTCTATTGACTACTTTTTTCTTCTCCTGTGTACAAACCTACTTTCCTATTTCTTCAGGTGTCCCACACCCTTAAAAAAAAAAAACAAAAAGCTAGACATTTTAGATAATATAATGATTGATGTGACAATTCTGAAAATCAGAACCCCCTGCACCAAGTCCCTAGGATTTATTGTTGTTGCTGCTTTTTGTCATCATTGTAGTTGTTGCTGTTTTTTTAGTGACCTTCCTGGACTAATCCTATAAAGTCTGTTACGCTTGTAACCACTGATGTCTCAGTTAGTTTAGTGGTTAGCTAATGAGTAGTCAGAGATTCCCTTAAATGTTTTGAACAAATAAACCTTCCAACATTTGCTAAGGAGTTCTGCATGTGTTTTGGGACATGCCCTCAACACTCAACCAATTTAAACTTCTACCTTACCTTTTATTTACTGCTTACCTAAATGTGAGAGATTAGGGCCCTCTCAGGTCTCTCCTGGGCATGCATACCGTCCTGAATATGTGCTCGGCCTTTTAATTTCCTAGGAATATGTCAGAGCTTTTCAAAGTCCCTTATGGATATCTTCTCCCCGTACCTTTCTTTTAAGTTTTTGGCCAGGTTCTTATTTGCCCAACTGCGATTGCTCCCTCAGGAGCTGATATATTAACAATTGCCACTGATTATTTTTGACAAAGGCCCTGGGGACAGGGTATTTCCTGCAGAGCAAGTTCTGAGCTCCAATCTAGCTTTTCTAGGGAACTGCAAGACAGGTCAAATAGGGACAATGCTCTGGGAATGGAACATTTGGAGAAGCTCCAACAAGGCCTGTCCCGTCCAGGGGTTGCAATGCTGCTGGTTTTTACAAGCACCATGTTTGCAAGACTGTTGGTTTTCAAGGTTCCTGTAGACCTGGAGAGAGGGAGATGTGAGCAGTTCAAGTTACAATGCCACAAACCCTGCTTAATGAGATTCAGCAGTTTTTCTTGAATAAACACTTCTCAGATTGTTGGAAGACTTTGGCTAATTTCAAGAGTTTTGAAAAAGTTGATTTTGGCCATCTTTGCCAATGTTTTCATTGCTTTTATGGAGGGGTGGATTTACCCCCACCGAATCTTGAAGGCTTAGCATGAGTAAAGAACTCATATTGCTATAAGACTTCTGATAAATTCTTTAGTCTATACCTGGCCTTAGGCACACAAAGTTACTTGCGACTATAAATTAAAGGCTCTATAAAAGTCACAGTGTTTTTATTTTCATTTAAATCTGGAAAATTCTGGGTCATCCTATGGACTATTTCCTTACCCACAAGCTTAAAAGTTCTATCTTTTTTCTAACTTTTACCTGCATCTAGCACAGCTGAAGGATAGCAAAATTAATTAAGGAAGGAAAAAAAATCTGCGTTTAGAAAGAATAAGAAGTGTATGAGAGTGGGAGTTGGAAAAGGGTTGTCCTCTATTAACCTAGTTGTAACTAAGGCCTATTTCTTTGATAATGTCAGCACAAAAAAAGAGTACAAGATCCAGAGACAAAGAGGTCCGCATAACCCACTCTCAGTTCCTTTTCTTGCTCAGCAGTATGAACTTCGGCACAGTATGAACTGTGTGCCTCAGTTGTTTCATTTATAAAATAATTTTATAGGTTTTTTTAAAGAAAAAAAAATTTTTAATGTTTTATTTATTTTTGAAACAGAGAGAGACAGAGCATGAGCAGGGGAGGGGCAGAGAGAGAGGGAGACACAGAATCCGAAGCAGGCTCCAGGCTCCAAGCTGTCAGCACAGAGCCTGACGCGGGGCTCGAACTCACAAACCGCGAGATCATGACCTGAGCCGAAGTCGGACGCTTAACTGACTGAGTCACCCAGGCGCCCCCAAATTTTATAAGTTTTTCTTAAACTTAAGTATATGTCAAAGTGCCTAGAACATGTAATAAACAATTAAAAATCAGTTCCCTTTCTCTCAGTGACATGGAAACATTAAGAATATGCAGGGAATAATAAGATCAAAATATAAAGGTTAAAAATTCTAAACACAGAATTACCTAAGGGCTTAATGATTAGCTTTTTAAGAAGAGACTAAGTTAGGACCAGGATATCCTTTTCTAAAAGCCAAAACACAATATTCATTTTAGGGGCGAAAATGAAGATAATCCAACATACAGTAAAGTACCCAGCAGTTTTTGGCACATGGAATGTGCTCAATAAACGTTACATGAATGTGTTGTTTGACTTTAGAAAAAGCTCAGTAAGAAACAGTAAAACAAGTTTTGATAACCAACAAGTTGAACTTCATTTATCTAGAAAATTGACTCATATGAAACACCTAAAGCTACGCTGAATAAAATAAGATTCAAATTACATTTTTTAAAGAGTAAGCTTCCCACCCTTCTTTTTCTGACTGTTTTCTCTTATGTAAGAGATGACTTAAGCCATGCTGGCCAAAAGTGTTTTCAGAAAAATAAAAAAATTCAGACATAGGTACTTGGTATTTTGGGCCATTTTGGACTCAGTGATATCTCAAACTTGCTAATTGCCAATTGTCTCAAGCCCTGCTAGCTTTTGTCTAACCAATTCCACGGCAGTTTTCTTATGGCCTTTGTGTTTTCTACAAAGACCCAATTTTATGTCCCACTGGTCACCATTAACTCTAGCAGCAAATTCTCCATCTGTTTACCATCCCGATCTAAACACCTCAACAGAAAGGAAAGTCTCATTGCTACCTTCCTGACATTTGAACTTTAAAGAAAACATACCAGTGATCAAGAGACAACTGTGTCCGATGAATGTAAAACAGCAAATAATAGCTAATACGTATTGGGCATCCACCACACCAGGCAACGTCCTTGACACAAGTTACATGATGTCATCCTTCTACTATTTCTATGAGGTAGGTGCTATTTTGATTCCCACTCTTTTGGGTGGAAAACTTGCCCAAAGTTAAGAAACCTGTTCAAGGTCACAGAGCTATGTAGCTGGACAGAGAGCCAAGATTTAAGAGACACTTGAGAGAAACTCTTCATCTCAAATCCCATCCGCATTAACTCAGAAAACACAAACTGCAGCTCTGAGGCGCAGTGACTATCTTCCACGCCTGTTCTCTTACAACGAAGACGTCGCAGACCCATTTGTCTTCTCTTGTTGTGTCCTGTTCAGCTTTGAGGACCAGAGGGTCGTCTAATCAGCTGCCCCCACTCCAATCCAGCCGGCTTCCCACACTGCCAGGGGTGCGGCAGAAGGAAAAGAGGGGCGGGGGTGCTGGGGAAAGCGAGAGAGACAAAAAGGGCTGGATCAAAAAATATACGAACAAACGATGAGAGAAATCTGTCGTGGGAAACAAGAAACATCAGGCGATAAAAACAGATAAAGAAGTTTGACCAAAGGTAAGAAAAGGAAACTGCTCTTCCCATTAGAGAATACAACATCCTCTACACAGTTACATACACCCCCAAGTCTTCACAGAAAACTTGCCTGTGCACAGCGTGTATCACTGCACAGACTTAACCATTATGTAATATTGAAAAGTTGGTCAGGAAGTCTTGTAGAAGCCAAAATGCAACATTATTTTTCATCTTCAGACTACATGGTATGGGCTGTGCCGTTGATATGAAGTTACTTACCAACCAGTTTTTAAACTTGGCAGCTCTTTCTTATCCCTCTCTTGGTTAAGACAAGTTGCTTCGTATCATTTAAAGTTCAAAGACATGAGACAGGAGAAAGAGCCACCTTTTTGCCAAGTGTTCTTATGACTTGGAAGCAACGGACATTTGTCCGTGACCCTGTCTGATTTTTGGCACACAGCAGATAAGCTCTGAGAAACACACACCCGCTGTTACATGGAGAAGAAAGGACAGACATCAAAGCACCATTTACTCTATTTTTAGATACTATATCAAGGCTATTCAGTTTTCTTAAGAAGATCTAATAGGGAAAAAAAAAAAAAAAGATGCGAGCATCACTCTCATGCTCATGCAATACCTTGTCCTAAATAGGTTCTGGTTCATTTTTTTGCAGTCATCAGCCATTAGAACATATTCACCCCCCCTTGGTTCTTTTTGGTTTGATCGCCAGGGACAGCTCCTTGGGAACACTTGGCTAGGACACTTGCAATGCACGCAAGACAAATCAGCATAATTTTTAAGTTACTTGCCACTTCCAGGAATGTTAATTTAAGCAATGACTATATGTCTTCCCTTCCCAAGATGTTAACCACTGCCATCAAAGAGATCTGGGTCACTTTCCTGGCTTTGGGGCACTCTGTTTCCTTCAACGCCACAGGAGGCAAACCAAGAAAGCTAGACAGAGGTACACCCCAGAAAAATAATTCTCAAGTAATGGGTTCCTCTAAGAATGTCTTTTTAATTTTAAAGCTTTGAAGAAAAAAGAAAAAACCAAAAACCGGCCTTCACCAAGGCCATAGAAGATAAGCTTTCCATTTTCTCAAGGCTGCCCCTATCAATAGCCATGTTTCTAGGACGGACCTGTGCGCTGAAGAAGAAACTGATGAAGAACTTCAGGATGGCGGGCAATTCAGAGTCACGAAGACCAACGACACGTACAGATGGAGCTAAGCTTTTGAAATATCTGCGAAGCAGAAATATTCTAGAGAGGCAGAAAGGACAGACCCGACTGGGATGTCTACTGATAACCAGGGCTGGCACCAGGACAGGCGGTGTGCCTGGTCCCTCGTCATCAAACTGACAACAGAGGGAACCCCAGCCCTTTCTGATCCTCCCGCCTCTCCCATCCTGGTGGGATGCCACCATTCGGCCAGCAGAGTGGCCTCTGGCCTACAGCAGGGGTCCTAGACACCCAGGGAGGGCCTGGAGTGTCTGCCATTTAATTCCTGTGGGGTGTTGGGACAGATTGTCTGACTTCTCCAAGTCTTGTAAAATGGTGATGATAAAGCTTGCCTTGACTAATTCCCAAGGCCATCGTGAGGGTCAAATACAACAGCAGACATCAAAGTGTACTGCAAAGGTATAAGACCTAGAAGACACAGGACCTAGAAGATGGGCTTCCTAGAAATTACACACACCTTGGGTAAACGAAGAAGAGCGCAAGTTACAGCCCAAATCTACTTCTTCATACGATAAACCTCTGCCCCACCTATACGCCATCTAGCCAAAGAGACCCCCAAGAACTGGGAAACTGAGAATGCTCGGCTGAGACCACCCCGTCACACGCAGTGCAGGCTTCGGGCCAGAGCTCAGGCACACCGGGGGGTGAGGGCAGCAGCTAGCTCTTGCGCTGCCCAGCCTCGCCATTCCTTCTTCTGGAAAAGTGCTCCCTACCCTCCAGAACCCCTCTGTCCTCCCCGTCTCCCACCTGGTGCTGTAGTGGAGGCTGCCCCTCCAAGGCTACAGCTAACGGGGGGTGAGGCTGGGGTTGCATGTGATCACAGTGGGGCCAGTCAAAAGGCTGTAAGAGAAGAAGAGAAAAGGGGCAGCTTCTCCCAGTAGACACTGGGGGATTTGAGGCGTGGGTGCAGCGTGCAGCCTATTATCTACTAAGTGGAGGAAGTTGGTTTGAGCAGAGGAAGTAAACTCTCAGGGGGACAGAAGCCCTGGACCTCTAAGCGCTGCAACACCCGAGTCCCAATGCTTGTATACTCTCTACCCCGCCTCTACCCCCAACACACAGCCGGCCCTTCCCAGGGATCAATGAACTGGCTAGCCAGGTTTTGCAACACAGTTAGGATGAAGGTCTCAACGTTAAATGCATAGTAATTTCCATACCAAGCCAGATTCATGGTCTACTCAAACTGGCATCCTATTTATGGTAAGCACACCAAGGGACGTTTGCAGGAGGCCAAGGTTGTCCTAAAAACTTCAACCTCAAATGGCTTTCAAAGAATCCCAGCTTGCCATTGTGGCCATCATGGTTCTGTGAATTTACGTTCACCTGTCCTGCATCTATTTGTATTTTCAGTCTTTACCCACTGTTAAAGATAATCCATTCAAAATATGCAGTCTATGCTGTGAAGTAATACTTTTTTTTTTTAACTGTTTTTTGAGAGAGAGAGAGAGAGAGAGAGAGAATGAGCAGGGGAGGGGCAGAGAGAGAGAGAGAGGGAGGGAGAGAATTTCAAGCAGGCTCCACGTTGACAGCACAGAGCCTGATGCAGGGACAAACTATGAGATCATGACCTGAGGCCAAATCAAGAGTCGGAGGCTTAACTGAGCCACCTAGGTGCCCTGAAGCAAAACCTATTTGGTATATCTGTTACAATAGAAATAAATTCAGGGGCACCTGGGTGGCTCAGTTGGTTAAGTGTCCGACCTCAGCTCCAGTCATGATCTTGCAGTTCGTGAGTTGGAGCCCCGCACCGGGCTCTGTGTTGACAGCTTGGAACTTAGAGCCTGCTTCTGATTCTGTGTCTCCCTCTCTCTCTCTCTCTGCTCCCCCACCACTCATGCTCTGTCTCTCTCTCAAAAATAAACATTAAAAATTTTTTCTTAAAAAAGAAATAAATTCATAGTATAAGTAGAAAGAATAAACAGTGAAATAAAGCTAAAAATAAAAAAATGAGAAAAAAAAATGAAAAACACGGAGTTCACACTAGGATACATACAATATAAAAAGACTGGAAAGAAATATTTCCAAAATTGTTATTTCTCAGTGGCAAGATGATAGATAAATTATTTCCTTCTTTATATTTTTCTGCATCGCTAAAGTTTCCATACTGGGAACTGGGTAAAGTTTCCATACAGCACTGGGTCTGTATTACTGTTCTAATAATATTCTACTATTAAAATATACAGTATAGTATAGCATAGTATAGTACAGTATAGTCTAATCTATACTATTCTATACTGATAAAGCAGAGCCTCACCAAATGTCTTAGACTCTTGCAGAGAAATTAGCTCCGCCTAGAGACCTCGGCCAGCTTGGATCCTCGGCGTTTCAGAGGCGGATGATAAAACAGGCATCAGAACATGCAGATCTGACCACTCCAGCAGGCAGCCCATTCCACTTTAGCAACAGTCATACCTGGAAAGGCAAGGTATACCTAGAAAGGCAGATATTTAAAAGGCACGGATAAAGGACCTCTGAACAAAAAGGCTGGGAGTCCTCAGTGGCACGCCTCTGCTTTCAGAGGCACTGGGCAGGGGAGGGCTCTGGAGCCTCAGGCCAAGGTGCCCAGCACTGAGGAGCTGGTGGTGGTGATGCAGGCGGAACGCACGTGGATTCTCTCCAGCTGCTGGCATGTACTGGGGGTTCGATACATCTTTACATAAAAAGGATAGTGGACAGAATAATCACAAGATGCGTAGGTGGCCGAGAAGGGACCCCGAGCTCGCACACTCACAGGGGAGAGGCTCGGAGGGAAGGTTGCCTGGAGGAGCCAGGGGCTGAGGTTAAGAGACAGGCAGGCATTTGGCAGGCAGAGAACGTGAAGACGAGCAGGCAGGAGAGTCCAGGCAGACCCAAAGTCACGGGCATTCAAACAGAGATATGTTGTATAACCCCAATAACCCTGAGTATTTTAGTGAGGAGTGTGAGTGCAGAGTGAAATAAAGGCAGAAATAGAAAAATGAGAAAAATTGAAGAATACTGGAATTCATTTGTGGTCTATACAAATGGCTTAGCTTTGTGGAAACTAACTTTGAACCAGGCCTTGAAGAAAGGGGTAGGATTTGGATGGAAGTGTAAAAGGAGGACAAAGGGCAGTGTAGCAAAGACTGCAGGAAAAAATGGCACGTGAGACATGCATCCTTCAGTGAATGTTTACCGAATGCCTACTCTGTCCCAGGTCTGGGACTAAGATCTTGGGGTGCAAAGGGGAGCTTAGGAGAAAGAGCTGTTCTCCCCACTTAGAGATGAGGAAATTGAGGCTTTACAAAGAAGATGCAATTTGTCCAAGGACACAGAGCCAATAAATAGCATAAATCTAGTTTTAGGTATGTTTTATTACAACACTTTAGAAAATACTGATAAGTTGTTTGTGTCTTAACATCATGGTAAAAGCTTAGAGGATATGGGAAAAACCCATGTGCCCCCCTTTTCTGCTATTCAAATAAAAAATTATGTTTTCTTTAGGTAAATACACAGTAGTGGAAGTACTAGATCATATGGTATTTCTTTTTTATTTTTTTAATGTTTATTTATTTTTTGAGAGAGACAGAGTGCAGTGGGGGAGGGGAAGAGAGAAAGGGAGACCCAGAATCCAAAGCAGGCTCCAGGCTCTGAGCTGTCAGCACAGAGCTCAATGCAGGGCTCAAACACAGGCATCATGACCTGAGCCAAGGTTGGAGGCTTAGCCGACTGGGCCACCCAGGTGCCCCTCATATGGCAATTCTACTTTTAATTTTTTGAGGGACCTCCATACTGTTCTCCACAGTGGCTGTACCAGTTTGCATTCCCACTAACAGTGCATGAGGGTTCCTTTTTCTGTACATCCTCACCAATACTTGTTATTTCTTGTCTTTTTGATTTTAGTCATTCTGACAGTTGTGAGGTGACATCTCATTGTGGTTTTGATTTGCATTTCCCTGATGATGAGTGATGGCGAGCATCTTTTCATGTGTCTATTGGCCATCTGGATGTCTTCTTTGGGAAAATGCCTATTCAGGTCTCCTGCCCATTTTTTAATCAAATTATTTGTTTTCCTGATGTTGTGTTGTATAAGTTCTCTCTATATTTTGGATATTAACCCCTTATTGAATATATTATTTGCAAATATATTTTTCCATTCAGTGAGTAGCCTTTTCATTCGGTTGACGGTTTCCTTCACTGTGCAGAAGCTCTTTATTTTGATGTAGTCAAAACTTTTTAAAAAAGCTTTTTATTTTGACATGCTTTTGTTTCCCTTGCCTTAGGTGACCTATCTAGAAAAAGGTTGCTATGGCCATCCCTATATTTATTATAGCATTATTTGCGGCAGCCAAGATATGGAATCAACCCAAGTGTCCATCAATAGATGAATGGAGAAAGAAGATGTGATTATGTGTGTGTGTGTGTGTGTGTGTGTGTGTAAAATGTGTGTGTATACATACATACACAATGGAATATTACTTGGCCATAAAAACGATACAATCTTGCTATTTGCAACAACATGGATGGACCTAGAGGGTATTATACTAAGTGAAATAGACAAAGAAAGACAAATACCGTATGATCTCACTTACATGTGGAATATAAACAAAGCAAAGCAAAGTAAACAGCAGAAAAGACCCATAAATACAGAGAACAAACTGACGGTTGCCAGAGGAGAAGAGGTGGGGTGAAGGGGGGTGTGAGATCCAGGTTTCAGTTACAGAATGAGCAAGTCATGGGAATAAAAGGTAGGGTATGGGGAGGACAGCCAATGGTATCATAGTACTGCAGGGTGTGTGACACAGCAGCTACACTCGTGGTGGGCACAGCACACATAACACACAGAGTGGCTGAAAGACTATGTTGCACACCTAAAACTAACATAACATGAGGTGACAACCATACTCAAATAAAAATTGTGAACATTTCTTACTTTCCTTTTATGAAAACTCTTTTCTGCCCTGGAGGATAAATGTGTGAGAGTTAAAAGTTCTTATAAATATCCCAAATCTTTCGGAACAATTACTAGCGGGACAGTATCAGGCTCAGCTTGACTGCACAACTGACAACCGACTAAGTCCACCCGCTTCAGAGTGTGCTCAGATAGGGCAGATCCAGTGGCCGTCTGAGAAAAGGTCGGTGGAACCGCCACCAAAAAAAGCCTCGTAAAGACAAAACCAGCCTCAGGATTTGTGTGGAAAATGTTAAACATGCTCCATGCTGGGGAACTCAGAGACTCCTGTGCTGCTGACGGCCTGCAGAAGACTATTCAGTAAAAGACAAATCTCCCAAGAAGCGGAGCTTAATTATTCAGAGATTGTCTAAAACCAGTGCTGGAATTGTGCCCCATCTCCTACCAAGTACAGTACAGGTTCCTGCCCTGTGAATAAGCTCTTCTGAAAATAAGGAAGCTTTCAGCCCACAAGCTAGATTTCCAAACACAAACATGCATACATGTAAACAGTGTTGACAAAAAACCAAAAAATCTGGGGTGCCTGGGGTGGCTCAGTTGGTTAAGCGGCCGACTTCGGCTCAGGTCGTGATCTCACGGTCCGTGAGTTCGAGCCCCGCGTCGGGCTCTGTGCTGATGGCTCAGAGCCTGGAGCCTGCTTCAGATTCTGTGTCTCCCTCTCTCTCTGACCCACCCCCGTTCATGCTCTGTCTATCTCTGTCTCAAAAATAAATAAACGTTAAAAAAAAAAAATCTGCTTACAGTTTTCTTCTGACATTAACCATGTGCCTTTAGGTAAAGGAGGAAAAAAGTTTTATTTATTTATGCATTTTAGGGTCACTGAAAAAAAAGTCATTTGGGTCTATAGCAATTCTTCCTTTACCACATACTTCACACTATTATTATTATTTTTTTTCAAATAAGAGGTGTTTCTTGTGGGCTTATTAAAAAGTTACAAGACTCGAATCAGAAATAACATTAATATAAATTGTCTCTACCATTAATTACAAAAACTACTTTTGCCTTTTAAAGTTGATTTTTTTTTAATCCTTTAATTAGAACATGGTTCTAAAGCCTGCATTCTCACAATGCTTTCAAATCTATTTCTGTATTCTATTTGGAGAGACAAAGAGGATCGTATTGTTTGTGATCATCATGCTGCCTCTCATAAAAGGCTCATTAATGTATTTGGAATGTCTAAGGTAGGCAGGCAGGCCGGCCGGCCTGTGATTCTTACCTCCCCCCCAAAAGCAACCCATCCTCTACCGTGCAAAAGCTGGCACTATTCATGCTGTGGGGAAAGAAGTAACAAATACAATTCTTCTTAAAATGCTTTTGAACGTGTGTTTTCTGGAGATAAAGGTGAATAATTTTATTGCAAAACTTGTCTACAGCTGAAAATGTGATGTGGCATCTACCTTGATCTGGGGGCTTTTTAATCAGGGGGCTGAATGAGGGATGCTTTCAGCCTAAGCTAACCCAAATCAATTTACTGGTCCTGAGATCATTTCTGTCCTTCCTTTCTTCCCTCACACAACATTAGGGTTTTCCAATGTTTTGACATCTCCTTGGAGATGGTCCAGCTACAGGGTGCAGCCACACAAACAATCCACACAGACTTCTATACTTGGTGAATCGGTTCCCAGCCCACCTTTCACGTTAGGGTCTATCCCAACCTAGTAGAGTTGACAAGTGTACAAAACTTAGACTAGAGAAAAATATTAAGAATATGGCTTAAACATTTATTTTTAGGGCAGCAAAGAGAGATAGAAACTTATACCAAATTCTAAAAGATAGAGATGTTAATGGTCTCTTACAGTAACTAAAACTGTGAATAGGCTAGAACCCACAGGCCTTTTTGGAGAAACACTGAAGGCCATCCCAAACTACAAGAAATGCTTGTCTTGCTTGCATGGGAGGCAGTTCTGTCCCTGGCAGCCTATGAAAGTCAAGGAAGGCCCTAAGCCTTACTACCTCACAAGTATCCTTTCCAAGTTTCAGTTTTTGTTTCTCTGGGAATTTTGACTTCTCCAGAGGAATTAAAAAGCAAGAGGCCTAAATAGTCCTTTTTAATATATCCTTCAATGTATAACACAATGTTATTGTAGACAACTTGATAAACAACATGAACTAAATGGCAAGAAAAAAGTGTCATCCCAAGGACCAGTGGCTTTGCATTTGCCTCATGGGTAAATCTCTAAAGTTCTATTCATCTGTTGGTTAATGAGCTTGTGTTCCAATAACAGAGTAAGTTCCTCCGATCCCAGAAATGTCCTAAAACTGAGTACAAACGGCTTCCACCAAATATTCTTGAAAAATCTTCTATAATCTTTGTTTTCTTAATTAAGGGCCCAATTTGACTGGCGCTATGGTGCTCACTCCAAGGAGGATATAGTCTCCTTGTCTCAAATGCATAGCTTACCATAGCTGATTTCTCATCTGCTAGAAAAAACCCACAAATATGTGTCTGTGAGGATGGGCCTCATACCCTGGACTTACACGCACACCCCTGAGGACACAAATTCCGGCCCACGAAAAGAGAGCTAAACCTGGGGCTGGCCATTCCTACTCCTCTCTACCCACTCCCAAGGGCTGTCTCAGTGCGGGGGTTCGAAGTGGTGTCCACAGACCGACAGCATCAGCGTCACCTGGGAACTTGTTTGAAATGCACATTCTCAGGCCTCTCCGGAGAGCCACCGAATCAAAAACCCTGGCGTTGGGGCCCAGTTCCCCAGGTGACCTATGCCCTCAAGTTTGAGTAGCATTGTTGCACTGCAGGAACTGTGAAACCACCAATGTTTGTACGCTCAAAGCCTGCAGGTGGCACTAAAGGCCGGCCGGACAGGCAGGAACAGGAAGCTCAAGTAGTGGTAAAGAACAAGCCAGCCAGACAACGCAGCTCCTGAGCAGCTGGCTCAGCCCTCTCCAATGAGTTCATAGGCCACAGGACATCTCAGCTTTGAACGGGAAGCAGACTGAACTTCTCACAGTCCAGCAGTAAACACATTAAACCTAAAATTTTCAGGGATATGGGGTGCCTGGGCGGCTCAGTCGGTTGAGCATCCGACTTCGGTGCAGGTCATGATCTCACGGTCTGTGGGTTCGAGCCCCGCGTCGGACTCTGTGCTGCCAGCTCAGAGCCTGGAGTCTGCTTTGGATTCTGTGTTTACCTCTCTCTCTCTGTGCTCCTCCCTGCTCATACTTTGTCTCTGTCTCTCTCTCAAAAAGAAGTAAAACATTACATTTTTTTTTAATTTTCAGGGATGCAATAGTTAATGAAGGTTTTTGTGGTTTTTTTTTTTTGAATGTTTATTTATTTTTGAGACAGAGAGAGACAGAGCATGAACGGGGGAGGGTCAGAGAGAGAGGGGACACAGAATCTGAAGCAGGCTCCAGGCTTTGAGCTGTCAGCACAGAGCCGGATGCGGGGCTCGAACCCACAGACCGTGAGATCATGACCTGAGCCGAAGTCAGAAGCTCAACCGACTGAGCCACCCAGGTGCCCCAGGTTTTTGTGTTTAATACGATGAGGATATATGCATTTTCAAGAATAAAAATGTCAATACCAATTAAACAGAACAAAATAAGAAACTCAAATTATCAGCAGCCGTTGTGTGTATCCAAATAATAATAATGCACTTGATTGTGAAAGAATTGGAGTTCCTACCCTTAAAATCTCACTGAATTGATGCGACAAAAACAAGAAGAAGATTTTTCTAATGTAAAACATGTATACGAGTAGGCCTTTGCTAGATTCTATCAAAACCCTGAAATTTGCTTTAATGGTTGTAGCATATATACATCTCCGGGCACCTGGGTGGCTCAGTTGTTTAAGTGTCGGACTCTTGATTTTGGCTCAGGTCCAGATCTCAGGGTCGCAAGATGGAGCCCCATGTTGAGCTTGGGATTCTCTCTCTCTCCCTCTCTCTCTGCCTTTCTCCCTCCCTCTCTCTCTCTCAAATACAAAACTTTTAAAAAACTGCCTATACAAATCTCTGGTGAAGATGTGAAGCAATGGGAACTCTCACACACGGCTGGTGGTAGTGTAAATCGGTATAACCACTTGGGAAAACCGTTAGCAGCATCTACTAAGGCTGAACATACAGATCCCCAAAACCAGTAATTCCACTCCTGGGTACACACGCCAGGGAAATGAGTGCCTCTTTCTACCAAAAGCCTCATAAAAGAATGTTCTTAGAAGTGTAATTCACGGGGTGCCTGGGTGGCTCAGTCAGTTAAGCATCTGGCTCTCGGGTTTCGGCTCAGGTCATGACCTCAAGGTTGGTGAGTTTGAGCCCCGTGTTGGGCTCTGTGCCGACAGTGCAGAGCCTGCTTGGAATTCTCTCTCTCTCTCTCCCTCTCTGTCTGCCCCTCCCCCTCTCTCTTGCTTGCTCCCAAAATAAATAAACTTAAAAAAAAAAAAAGTGCAATTCACAATAGTTACCAAGTGGAAACAATCCAAATGTCCACCCACAGCAGAGGAAATAAACAGTATGGATATTCATACAATAAAATACACACAACAACGAAAACACAAATCCACCAATAAACCAAACCACTGCTACACATAATATGGATGAATCTCAAGAAATACTGCTGAGTGAAAGAAGCCAGACCTACAGGAGTACACACTTACCCAAACAGGCAAAACAAATCTCTAGTGACAAAGGTCAGCACTGACCCGTGGCTATCTAGCAGCAAGCATGAGCTTGCTGAAAAAGTTCTACATCTTGACTTGGGGGATGATTACAGGGGTGTACACGTACATGTACACAATGAAAATACATGAGTGTATTTGCTGAATTGCACACTTAAATTTGTATACTGTATTGTGTGTAATAACTATAAAGGGAGAAAAAGTGAAACATACACACAAAAATATTCTTGACACACTGTCAGGTAAGAATTTTCAATATTCATCATGAAAGTCTAGATTGCTACATACCTATAACATCATCAGACCATGATTTGTTGTAAAAACACTGCATTTGCTGAGCTAAACCTAAAAATTAAACACAGTGAACCAAGGATTCTCCTTATTTCCAATGTTATGCCATCATATCAAAGTATCAATCTACAAGAGGGCCAAACTTGACGGGCCTGCATTCCCTAGTCCCAAACGCCTTTGATTCTGACACTTCCTGGAGCCCATCGCGTGCGGTATCTCACTATCTATTTCTCCAATCCTCTGCAGACCCCGGATGGCCCCTCACCACCTAGGGGGAGGCTGAAAAAGGGCCTGGCTCCATCACTTATGTCATTAACTACCCACCTGACTTTCTTTGAAGACTTGTCCTAACCCCTACCATCATCTGGGCCTTGTTAGAAAGGTGCACAGCGTCTGAGGCCTTTCCGGGCTCACTGGATCCTATCCGGCAGGAACCCAGAGCTGGGCCAGCTGCCGAGTGGGGAGAGAGAGGGGGACAGCAAACTGCCCCCCGAAACAGGCACTTCCGGGCCCCACAGCGTGCCGCGAGACCCTGAGCCCGCGTCATTCTCCACAGGCCTGGGCCGCTCCTTGCAGCCCACCGCAGCCGGAGAAATAACGCTCGGCCCGTTTCTGCGCTTTCGGCGTTGGGTTGCAAACCCCGCAGCCAGCTGTAAGGAGTGACCAAGAGCGGGTGCGACGCGTCGGGGAGAGAACCTGGTCCCACACCGGGGGCCCGGGGACGCGCAGCGCCCGTGCCCGCGGCGCCCGGGCTCCGCGCGGGAGTGGGACCCGCTGGGGTGCGCGCGCAGGGCCGCGAGCGCCGAGAGCCGACGTGGGGCGCGCCCCGCCGCCCCAGGTGGAAGTCCGGCCGCGCGCCGCCGCCGCCGCCGGACCGCGCGGGCGGAGGGCCGGGCGAGGCGCGCCGCCGCTCGGGGCGGGCGTATTTACCTGGAAGCAGGAACACGTGCTGCCGGGCGCGAGCCCGGTCCCCGCCGTCCATGCCGTCCCTGCCGCCCGCCTTCTTCGCGGGGCGCGAGCAGGCCTCACCCGCGGAGCGCGGGACCTGCCCGGAGCGGGCGGAAGATGGCGGGGGAAGGGTGTATCCCCGCTAGCGCGGCGCGCAGAGGGGCCGGCGGAGCCCAGGAGGCGGCCCGCGGGACGAATTAACTTTCGTTTCCGCAGCCAGCCGGCCGCGCCTGTGAATGGTTTTAAATTTAGCGCCAGGCCGAGGCGACCCGAGTGGTGGCGCGTCGCCCGCCGGCAGGGGAAGGGTCGCGGCCTCTCCCCTCCGCTGCGCGGCCAGTGGTAGGTCCTCACCGAGGGCGCGGAGTGACGCGGCGCGCGGGGCGGCCACCCTGGGACGCGGCGGCGGGCGGGGGAGCCTCGGCCCGCGAAGTGGCGGCGCGGCCGGCGGCGGAAGGAGTCCCAGGTGGGAGAGCGAGCGAGGCCGGGCCCCCCCCTGGGAGCGGGGGGGCCCCGGGACGGATGAGGCCGCCGCACCCGGAGGGTTGGGGAACACGAACACCAAGCGTGGAGGAAAAAGCCTGCAGCAGATCCGTGTTAAGGACGACTGCCATCAGATTCTAATCCTGATGTCATTCTTGTTAGTCTATCTTGTTTGTCGGTTGCATTCTGCGTTGGAATTAAGGTCACAGTATTTTGTGCTTTGTGGATTCATAATGCATTGTAAGTAGTCTTCGAATTGGGCTTAGCTCTCACCACTAAAAAGAGGTGCTCAAAATACGAATTTGTTATTTGGGGAGAATCTTTGTAACGAGTTAAAAATTTAAGACATTTTAAAAGGGATATTTAAGGGGCACCCGGGTGGCTCAGTCCTTAAGCGTGGGACTCAGTTTCCGCTCGGGTCATGATCTTAGGGTTCGTAAGTTAACCCTGCATGCACTGGCAGTGTGGAGGCTGCTTGGGATTCTCTCTCCCTCTCTCTGCACAACCCCCCCCCCCCCATACTCTCTCTCTAAACAGATAAATAAAGTAAAAAGTTTGTGTTTTTTTTTTTTAATCAAAGGGATGTTTAAAAATTAAGTTCATGAAATTTGGTGATTTAAACTTTGAAAAATAAAATTTTAATTGAAAAAGTGGTACCTGGTACAGGGTTTCTTAAAAGAAAATAATAAATACTTCTCTTATACTTTAAAGAAAAATAGGTCTCCCTCCTACCCCAGATCCCCAATCTCCATCCCCAGGGGGGGCAACTGCTGTTAACAGTTTCTTGTCTGTTCTTCCAAAAATTTTCCATGCACGTACAAGTGCGTGTCTTTTTGCACGAATGGAAGAATAATATTTTACATAGCTTAATGCACTTCCCTTTTCTTGAAGATAGTTAACTTTGGCAGAACTCCATCTATCTCAGCCTTCTGAAAGGAGTTTCAATTTCAGTCCAATTTCCCATGGGGAGTGGTGGTGGCAAATGCGGCTGAAATTGGAGGACACACCCTTCTGCCTCAGGAGGGACATCCAGATGCCAACGCTGGGACAGGCAGCAGATTAGTATTGCTCTGATCTCTTCCCTCCCCCAAGATTATACTAGGGGAAAAGCGTGTGTAGGCTAAATTCCCAGGCACACCATAATCGCTATTAACAGCTACAAGAGAAACGGTACCCACAGTTCCCTTGCTCTGACATACAGAATTGTTTTCATTCTCTGATCCTTTCCGGCCATTGGCTGTATGAATATGTATTTATTAGGAGGTAGTTTGCACAGAGTAAAGACAATTTTGTCTGCATTTCTCCCTTAACATTGTATAAACATGTTTCCCATGGCATCCAGAGTATTGTTAATGGAGGCATTATTTCATACTGCTAATGTACCGAGGTTACTTAGCCATTCCCTAGTGTGCAATATTTAGGTTATTTCAAACTGTTATTATAAATGATGATACAATGCATACTATACATGGACTTTGCGACAGTTCGAAGCAATGGACTAGATGTTCATATGATGAACTACATGTACACACAGCAACATGGATGCTTCATATTAAGAGAAAAACAAAAGATGCAGGGCTAATAGAATACCAAGTAGATAAGTCAAAAACCCACATAAGGGGCACCTGGGTGGCTCAGTGGGTTAAGCGTTCGACTTCGGCTCAGGTCATGATCTCGCCGTTGGTGAGTTTGAGCCCCGCGTGGGGCTCTGTGATGACAGCTTGGAGCCTAGAACCTGCTTCAGATTCTGTGTCTCCAGTCTCTCTCCCCGCCCCTCCCCCGCTCATGCTTTCTTGCTCTCTGGCTCTCTCAAAAATAAACATTAAAAAATAAAACCCACTTAAAACATTCTATCTTTTAAAAGGATACATGCAGTTTTAAGACCATGGATGGAACACATAAGGAATGGCATCTTCAAAATGGAGGGTAATGGGATAAGGGACAGGTAAAGAATGAGGGGGCAAGAAAAGTCAAATCAGAGAGGAGCCAGGGCACACATGGGCGACTGTCACTATGTTTTATGAATGAGAGTATAATTTACTTTCTGGCGTTTCCGTCCAGGGATAAAAACATTTTTTAAAAATCTGTTCCAACAAACATTTCTAAACGATTTCCTTTATCCACTTAAAATGTTTAATTTGAGTACCTTCTTAGAAGGGGTACCAGTGGTGATACAGGAAACTGACTCCAGAGTCCTATTGTCCTCAGGATAAAGTCCAAGATACTAAGCTTTGAACAGAGGGACCTTGAGATCTTGTCCTCACTTGCCCCTCCAACCACACTTCCCACTGCCTCCCTCCCTGTCCACAGTCTAGCCACAAGGAACTGCCCTTGTCACATCGAGCACTTGACACTGTGTTCCCACTGCAGGGACACCCTGCTCTCCACTAGCCGCATTCCTTCACTTTCTCTCTCTTCACCACCGCTTGGTCAACTTTTACTCACCCACCAGGTCTTATTTAGGCAATTCCTTCTCTACAGCACTCGTCTTGCTGCCTGCCCCCCAACACCCTCCCCAAGAATGAGTGAGATGCCTCCAGTCTTCCCAGTTACATCACTAGGTAGTGGAGCCCAAGCCTCCACCAGTTCCTTGACGAAGGATAGCATCTAGTTATTCACCACTTAATCCTCAAAAAATAGCAATGGCTTTCTTTTAGTACTAACTGTGACAGCACCGTACTAAACATTTAACTCAGATGATCTCTTTCCATCCTCCTGCAGCCTTAAGGGGAAGTATTAGTGGGATCCCCACATTGTACAGAGGAAGAATGTAAATTTAGAGAGATAACTAATTGCTCAGCATGCCCAACCAGCAAGTGACCGAGCAGGAATACCAACCCATAGATGGCTCTTCACCCTTCCTCCCTCCTGCCCTGGTGTCCAATGTCTAGGACAAAGCTTATGGGCACACCGTGTGCTTAGCATATATCTTTTGAATAAATATGTATGTAGATAAATAGGCAGTTATGGTAATAGTGTGGCTTCTGGTATTTCTAAGTTTTACAAACAAGAACACATGGATTTTCCAATATACCATAAAATATTCCAGAAATTAATTTTTATACTAGTCATGCTAACATGAAAAAAGTCAAGCAGGTCATTCTCCAAAGAATAAGAAAGAAACAGCAGGTAGAGAATTCAATAGAGAATCACAGAAGCTCTTCTAAATGCCAAAAGCAAGAGATGTTCATTTTCTAGTTAAAAAAAAAGGAACTGGGAGGAAGACGTTCAGAATCAAATGACCTCTAGCAATGCTTAGTGGTGACCAGAGCAGAAAATCCTTGACCTAAGGCGTAGAGAACAATTTCTTTCTCCCCTTAGAGATTATTAAAAACTTATGAGATGCTTCTTTCAAAACAAAATGCAAATGAAAATTCACATCTATCATCACTTTTACCATAAGAAAAGACTGTTGCCTTGTTTTTGTCTTGTTGCCAAGTGTTCATCTAGTGACAACAGAGAAAACAACATTGAGCCTAGGCTGGGGAGGAGAAAAGGATCAGCTCTCAAAAGAGCCAATTGTTTACAAAGGGGACCAATGAGTAGTAGTAGTGAACCATCCTTTCTGGGGAGAATGTTTCCTTTATGTTCACTCTCTTATCCAACCCAGCCTAAAATTGGATTATACTTGTTGCAGACGGGCAGTGTGGCACGTGTAAACTAGTGAGATCTGCCAGTTCTAGAAGAAAAATGACTGAAGCTATTAGGAAAGGAAGAAGAGCCACCCTTGACATTGAGAAGCTGGCCCGGGGCTCACAGCTGGACCGTGTGACTCTGCCAGGAGACAAAAACAATTTCCCAGAATACCAGCCTCACACAAGCCTGCCCTGAAACCAGAAGAAAATGAGACAAAGCCAGACCACTTCATGGTTTTGGCCAAGCACAGCCAAAAACAGGTCATTGTGCCACCCACAAAATGCCACACACCTCCCCTCTCTTAGACCAAATGAGTGACTGCTACTTCTTTACCATGTACAGCTTTATCATCATTCCAGTTTTCCCTTCCTATAGATGAGATTCATTAAGACCCTCAATCACACAATTGCCCCACTTTCCAACAGCACCCAATCTGGAGGCCATGTCTGCTTCCTTAGGCTCTCCCCCGGGTCCCACGACTGAAGCTTCCTTCTAACACTGTCTTACTAAGACCCATGATTTCCCATGGCGTGTATTCACCCTCCCTGCAACAAGTGACAAGTTGAACTTGTTCAACTACAGGTGTGCTTCTGGTAGTCTTTGGCTGAAGCTTATTGGCACTATGCTTACACATTCCAGTCCAGGTGTGCATATGGAGTTATAAACATCATATATATTTACATAAAATCAAGGTAGCAAGAAATCTCAGGCAACTCAAACTCCAAAATATACTTTTGTGCCTGAACTATCTGTAAAGATAGGCTACCATGATCACATGAATCAGATAATTAGATAATTACATAGTTTGCTGCATGACAGATGAAGCAATTATCATACACTTCAGAAAATTTTAATAACTTGATGTCTTCATTACTCATTTAATTTACTTTCATATAATACTAATATTTCAGCAGTACAATGCTTTTGAGATGTGTGTTTTTAAGCCATGAATTACCTAGCAAGTCAATAAATTGAGAATGTTTCAAATATCGGCTACTTTTCATTTAAATATTTATGTTCAAAAGCAGGATACAAACTTGTACAGAAAGTATGGTCACAACTAAGAAGAATAACAGAAATAAAAGACTGGTGACTAAAATCTAACCAGAGTTGTTCTTTCATTCTTTCTTTCTTTGGTGTATTTTCTAAATTGTGCAGTTAATATTTTAATTTGATAATATTTTTTTAATTTTTATTTTGTTTTTAGAGAGAGGGGTGGGGAGACGGGCAGTGGGAGAGAGAGAGAATCCCGAGCAGGCTTTACACTAGTGTAGAGCCCAACACGGAGCTGGATCTCAGAGCCAAGAGATCATGACCTGAGCTGATAGCAAGAGTCGGGCGCTCAACCTACTGAGCCACACAGGGAGCAAATAACATAGATACAAACAATTATAAGAGAATACCATGAAAAATTATATGCCAACAAACTGGGCAATCTGGAAGAAATGGACATATTCTTAGAAACTTACACACTACCAAAACTGAAACAGGAAGAGATAGGAAATTTGAACAGATCCATAACCAGCAAGGAAATTGAATCAGGTATCAAAAATCTACAAACAAACAGGACTCTTCGGCCAGATGGCTTCCCAGGGGAGTTCTTCCAGACATTTAAAGAAGAATTAATACCTGTTCTTCTCAAACTGTTACAAAAAGTAGAATGCAAAGAAAGTTTTCAAACTCATTCCATGAAGCCAGCATGACCGTGATTCCAAAACCAGACAAAGACCCCACTAAAAAGGAGAACTACAGGCCAACATCCCTGATGAAGCTGCAGGAAAAAATTCTCAACAAGATACTAGCAAATCCGATTCAACAGTACATTAAAAGAATTATTCACCATGATCAAGTTGGATTTATTCCTGGGCTGCAGGGCTGGTTCAATATTCCCGAATCGATCAATGTGATACACCACATTATAAAAGGAAGGATAAGAACCATCTGATCCTCTCAATAGATGCAGAAAAAGCACTTGACAAAATACAGCATCCTTTCTTGATAAAAACACTCAAGAAAGTAGGGATAGAAGGAACATATCTCAACATCACAAAGGCCATGTCCTCAACAGGGAAAAACTGAGAGCTTTCCCCCTCTGATCAGGAACACGACAAAGATGTCCACTCTTACCACTATTATTCAACATAGTACTGGAAGTCCTAGTCTCAGCAATCAAACAACCAAAAGAAATAGAAGGCATACAAATCAGCAAAGAAGAAGTCAAACGTTCACTCTTCACAGATGCTGTGAATGTGTCCATGGAAAACCGGAAGACTCCCATCAAAAAACTGCTAGAACTGATTGATATGTGAATTCAGTGAAGTTGCAGGATGTAAAATCAATGTACAGATATTGGTTGCATCTGCTTCTTCAATACACCAGCACTGAAGTAGCAGAAAGAGAAATCAAGGAATTGATCGCATTTACAATTGCACCAAAAGCCATAAGATACCTAGGAATAAACCTAACCAAAGAGGTAAAAGATCTGTATGCTGAAAACTATAGAAAGCTTATGAAAAAAACTGAAGAAGACACAAAGAAAATGGGGAAACATCCCATGTTTATGGAGTGGAAGAACAAATATTGTTAAAATGTCTATACTATCCAAAGCCATCTACACATTCAATGCAATCCCTATCAATATGACACCAGCATTCTTCACAAAGCTACGACAAACAACTCTAAAATTTGGAGGGAACCAGAAAAGACCCAAAGTAATATTGAAAAAAAAAAAGCCAAAGCTGGAGGCATCACAATTCCAGACATCAATCTGTATTACAAAGCTGTAATCATGAAGACAGTACAATACTGGCACAAAAACAGTCACATAGGTCAATGGAACAGAATAGAGAGCCCAGAAATGGACCCGCAAATGTGTGGCCAACTTAATCTTTGACAAAGCAAGAAAGTTTATCCAATGGGAAAAGTCTCTTCAGCAAATGGTGCTGAAGAAAGAAACTGGGCCACTGTCTTATACCATACATAAAAATAAATTCAAAATGGATGAAAGACCTAAATGTGAGATAGGAAACCATCAAAATCCTAGAGGAGAAAATAGGCAGCAACCTCTTTGGCCTCGGCTGCAGCAACTTATTACTAGAAATATCTCCAGAGGCAAGGGGAAAAAAAGCAAAAAAGAACTATTGGGACCTCATCAAGATAAAAAGCTTCTGTACAGCAAAGGAAACAATCAACATAACTAAAAGCAACCGATGGAATGGGAGAAGATATTTGCAAATGATGTATCACATAAAGGATTAGCATCCAAAATCTATAAAGAATTTATCAAACTCAACATCCCCCCAAAAGTAAATAATCCAGTGAAGAAATGGGCAGAAGACATGAATTGACACTTTTCCAAAGAAGACATCCAGATGGCTAACAGACGCATGAAAAGCTGCTCAACATCACTCATCATCAGGAAAATACAAATCAAAACCACAATGAGATACAACCACACACCTGTCAAAATGGCTAAAATTAATAACTCGGGAAACAACAGATGTTGGTGAGAATGAGGAGAAAGGGGAACACTTTTGAAATGTTGGTGGGAATGCAAACTGATGCAGCCACTCTGGAATGTGATTCCAGAACCTCCAGTATGGAGGTTCCCCCCCAAATTTAAAATAGATCTACACTATGACCCAGCAATTGCACTACTAGGTATTTATCCAAAGGATACAAAAATGCGGGTCTGAAGGTACACATGCACCCCAATGTTTGTAGCAGTGCTATCAACAATAGCCAAAATATGGAAAGAGCCCAAATGTCCATTGACTGATGAATGGATAAAGAAGTGGTATACACACACACACACACACACACACACACACACACACTGGGATAGTACTTGGCGATGAAAAAGAATGAAATCTTGCCATTTGCAACAACGTGGATGGAACTAGAGCGTATTATGCTAAACAAAGTAAGTCAGTCATAGAAGGACAAATATCATATGATTTCACACATGTGGAGTTTAAGAAACAAAACAGCTGAACATAAGGGAAGGGAAGGAAAAATAAGATAAAAACAGAGATGGAGGCAAAGCTTAAGGAACTCTTAAATACATTGGGATGAGCACCGGGTGTTGTATGGAAACCAATTTGTCAATAAATCATATTTAATATATAAAAAAAAGAAACTCTTAAATACAGAGAGCAAACTGAGGGTTGCCAGAGGGGAGGTAGGTGGGGGACAGGCTAAATGGGTGATGGGCATTAAGGAGGGCACTTGTTGGCATGAGCATTGGGTGTCATATGCAAGTGATGAATCACTGGGTTCTACTCATGAAACCAATACTACACTGTATGTTAACTAACTTGAAATTAAATAAATAATGTACTCTAAAAATATATTATTAATTTCTAGTTTCATTTTACTCTGTGCTTCCTCTATCTGTTTTTTTTTTTTTTTTGTAGTTGTTGTTATTTTTAATGGTTATTTATTTTTGAGGAGGGAAAGACAGAGCATGAGCTGGGGAGGGGGGGGGGGCAGAGAGAGAGGGAGACACAGAATGTGAAGCAGGTTCCAGGCTCTGAGCTGTCAGCACAGAGCCCGCCGCGGGGCTCGAGCTCAGCAACCACGAGATCACGACCTGAGCTGAAGTTGAACACTCAACCAACTGAGCCACCCAGGGCCACCCCCCTCCAATCTGTTTAAAGAATAACATTCTTACTCCCTTTTGGTCTCGATTACCTTTACCAATGGTCTCACAATTAAGAGGGTTGAGGATACACGTTCACTGATTACATCAAAGCAGTACATTTCTGCTGCCCTCTGCCTACAAGTAAAATATTCTTCAAATAGTAATGAGATATTTTAGGAACTCATCCTGTCCGACCATCTGAAAACAGGAACTGCAACTGACAAATATGACTAATGCATCACCAAAGATGAACAATTTTCCTGGTAGTGTGACGTCCACCCGACATTTTGCTCAACAGCAAAAATTAGTAATATTGATTAAAGAGGAACTTCTGCATCTTCTACAGGATATTTAATTTCACATTAAGCTTTCTAATGTTTATTTACTTCCGAGAGAGAGAGAGAGCAGGGGAGGGGCAGAGAGAGAGAGGGAGACACAGAATCCGAAGGAGGCTCCAGGCTCTGAGCTGTCAGCACCCAGCCTGACAAGGGGCTCGAACTCACAAGACCATGAGATCATGACCTGAGCTGAAGTTGGGTGCTTAACCAACTGAGCCACCCAGGCATCCCTCACATTAAGCTTTGTAATTACATTGACCATGTAACTTTTCTTAGGTTTTAGAGTCTTCTTCAGAGTCCATGAAATATCCTTAATCCTTTAAGAACTTAATAAAAAGACTGTCTTTTAAAAGAGCTTATAACTTCTCTATTTTTAGCATAACCATGAAGAAAATTTACGAAAAAAAATCATCTAGGTCTCAAGACAGAACAAATGAATGTTGTTAGTTCATAAATATCCCTAATTCTTTAAGAACTTAGTTAAATTAATAAAATGATTATCTTTTAAAAGTGCTTATATATTTTTTCTATGTTTTAGTGTAAATATGAAACACACTAAAAAAAAAACCTATCAAGACCTCTAGACAAAACAAATGAATTCCATGTATTTCTTTTTTTATTAAAAAAAATTTTTTAATGTTTATTAATTTTTGAGAGAGAGAGAGAGAGACAGAGTGCAGAGTGTGAGTGGGGCAGGAGCCAAGGGAGAGGGAGACACAGAATCCCAAACAGCTCCAGGCTCTGAGCTGTCAGCACAGAGCCCGATGCCGGGCTCAAACTCATGAGCCGTGAGATCATGACCTGAGCTGAAGTTGATGCGTAACCAACTGAGCCACCCAGGGGCCCCTAATCTCATGTATTTCTTATCAAGATCATGCCAAGAGGTGAAGAATTTGTAACCAAGTAAGTACCCCTTGTTCTGGAGTTGGGAAAAAAAAAAAACAGAGACATTTTAAAAGTTTAACATTGATTTAAGATGTGAAAGAATTGCCCTACACTGAAAGGCTGCAATATTTATTCCACAGCTTTGGCAATATTGACTGAACCGTGACAAGCCTATAATGAAACAGATTCTGTCATCTTTCTTGTAGACAGGAACCATGCAGACATGTTTCCATTTATTTAAAATGTAGCTTAAAATAAAAACAATATTAAGAAGTATGAATAAGATTTGGTGCAATTCTTCTGGCTTTGGAGATAAACACTGAGATAGAAGAAAGCTTTCAAGTTGAGTTTATGTTCAAATTCCTCAAATATCAGTACGGATTGGGAGGAAGGGGGGATAGATTTGGGGACAAAAGGAAAAATAATATAGCTTTAAGTTTCTCACAACAGTGTGGTAAATAAATAAGCACAAATTAAGAAAATGATTAAAATAAGTGATGTGTAGGCATCCCTTTTGTGAAGTGTTTGGTTATATTTTGTTTTGGAAGGGTTTTTTTTTAATGCTTATTTATTTATTTTGAGAAAGAGAGAGAGAGAGAGAGAGAGAGAATCCCAAGCAGGCCCCGTGCTGTCAGCTCAGAGCCTGACATGGGGCTCGATCCTACAAACCATGAGATCATGCATGACCTGAGCCAAAACCAAGAGATGGTCACTTAACCTACTGAGCCACCCTGGCGCACTTGTTTTGGAGTTTTTCGCTATTTATATGATATCAATCTATTTGAAGTCTCCTTTTGTTATTTCTAACATCAAATATGTCTTCTGTGAGCCATTTTATAAATGGCATCCATACTGCAATCATGTACAAACCCAAAATGATATTTCTATCATTTCTTCCAGAAATTATTTATTTCACAATCTTCCAGCTTTTTATTTTTTATTTACTTATTTATTTAAAAAAATTTTTTAATCTTTATTTATTTTTGAGAGAGAGGCAGAGTGTGAGGAGGGAAGGAGCAGAGAAAGAAGGACACATGGAATCCGAAGCAGGCTCCAGGCCCTGAGCTGTCAGCACAGAGCCCGACGCGGGGCTCAAACTCACGGATCGCGAGATCATGACCTGAGCCGAAGTCGGACGCTCAACCGACCGAGCTACCCAGGTGCCCCAACCATCTTCCAGCTTTTTAAAAATGGAAACTACTTCATATGTGATGCTCATAACACTAACCAGATCAAGGTAACTTGTTTTGGAATAAGTACAAAAAGGCATTGGTGATTCCCTTAGATGCCAGGAGTAGTCCCTGCTTCTATGTTGGAAAGTTTGAGGTGAAAGATAAATGAAATGTACCCTCCTAGAACATAACCCTCCTACCTGGGTGGCAGAGCCAACTCTTTATTCCCTGAACTGGGGACCTTTATTCCCTGAACTGGGTGGCTTTATTCCCTGAACTGGGTGGCTTCGGAACCAAAATTTCAGGGCCCATCACCTTGATCCGGTTACTTTTCTCCTTAAGTTTTAAGTTGTAAACCACGTGACACTGTAATTTATTTTCTGACCTCCTTTACTATTTCATTTTCCATGTTGGATAAATAAGCACGTTCAGCAGAGGCACATGTTTTGATGATTTTACCTAGATTAGCTGTATTAAATCTATAAATTATCACCAGAGGCTCATTTCTTATGCTATACTCCTCTGGGATGGATTCTAAGAAGTTAGTAGAGGCTCTTGGTCTAATGGCTTATAGAACCAGATGTGGACTGAGCCTTATAAGGAGCAAATGTAAGTTAGAATGCCTGCTTTTTAAGAAGGGTTAGAAGTTTCTGATAAAATGCAGAAAATAACCTATGAATGCAAAATCCATCTGATAATTTTGAATTTGATGCTTGGTCTCTCTTGATGTGGGCCCAATCTAAATTAATTCTACAATATTTATTGACACCTGCAATGTGCCAGACCCTGTTCTGGTTGTCAGTAAATACAAGGGACAAGGATACCTGACTTCCTGAAGTTTACACCTAGTAGAGGGAGAAAGGCAAACAATACACATAATAAATAAATTCTATAGTACGACTGAGGGTGGCTGGTACTATGGAGGAATGAAATCAGCAGGGAAAGGGGGGTTACGAGGAAAGAGTATGAGGAGGGTTGCAGTCTTGAATAAAGAAGTCACAGCAGGCCTCATTAAAAAAGGCAACATCTGGGGGCGCCTGGGTGGCTCAGTTGCTTAAGTGTCCAACTTCAGCTCAGGTCATGATCTCACGGACTGTGGGTTCGAGCTCCGCCTTGGGCTCTATGTTGACAGCTCAGAACCTGGAGCCTGTTTCAGATTCCGTGTTTCCCTCTCCCTCTCTCGCTCTCTGCCTCTCCCTGACTTGCGCTGTGTCTCTCTCTCTCTCTCAAAAATAAATAAACATAAAAAAACTATTTTCACTGTAACCCACAGTAAGAAATACATTCTACAGTATGACCCAGCAGTCACAGGACAGACACACAACTGAAACTTTTCCCAAACCAATACTTACTTGCATCATGTTCAATGGACTCTAATTCTAGTCTATTAGGTTTCTGTTCTTTATTCAACGCTGATAGCACTGACTAAATCAATTTCACACCCTAGTAATAGGTTGTGATCTGCCGTTAAAAAAGCATGGCTATCAGTAATGTGCTCATTTTAGCTACATCCTAACACATGGATGACGTCATCGACATCATCAACTCTGAGCATGCCAGACACCACACACGACCTAATGACTTCGACCGGGAAATACCATTAGCTCATTAATCAAAATCCAATGTATATATACGATATTCTGCTTTCATGACAGCTGTCATTATATAAAAATACTGCGTGGGCTGGATCACTACCAGGAGATGTAAAACATATGAAATTTGGGCACATCATTTTTGACAGGCAGCCAATATTCATGGTAGTTGGCTAAAGAGATTTGACTTCAAGTAAATGTTTAGTGTTTCCATAAAAGCATAGATGTAACCCTGATTAGTAAATTTGCTAATAGATTCCTGTTCATTATCTCCAGACCAGTCTTTAGATGTATTTGTTTTTAGATAATATAAATTTTATTTATTTATTTATTTATTTATTTATTTATTTTTTTTTTTTAGATAATACAAATTTTAGAACTGTATCTCAAAATGTTTTGATGGATTCTCAACATGTTTGAGAGCAGCTTCTTTTTATGAGCACTGGTACTTTTCTGAACTGTTAGATTGCTCTTTCAAAACTCAAAATTTGTTTTAAATCGGCGCTATAGTTTTAAATATTTTTTTCCGCTGCAAAAAAAGTTCTTACATTTGCCGTTGGATAGGTTCCAGTTTACTTGTTTGTGACTTAGTTATTTTACAATTGGAAGTTTGTACCCCTTCACCCCCTTCACCTATTTCACACATCCTCTCACCCATTTGCCCTCTGGCAACCATCAGTTTGTTCTGTGTAGTTGAGTCTGTTTTTTGTTTGTTTGTTCATTCGCTTTATTAGATTCCACATATAAGTGAAATCATATGATATTTATCTTTCTCTGTGTGACTGATTTCACCAAGCATAATACTATCTAGGTCCATCCATGTTGTCACAAATGGCAAGATTTCATTCTTTTTGATGGCTGAGTAATATTCCATTACACACACATATACATATATACACACATATATATGTGTGTGTGTATATATATATATATATATATATATATATACCACATCTTCTTTATCTATTCATCATCATATCTTGGCTATTGTAAATGATGCTGTAGAGGTGAATGTATCCTTTCAAATCAGAGTTTCTGTTTTCTTTGGGTAAGTATCCAGCAGTGAATTACTGGATCGTATGGCATTTTTCTTTTTAATTTTTTGAGGGAACTCCATATTGTTTTCCATAGTAAACACCGATTTACGTTCCCACCAACAGGGCACAAGGGGTCCCTTTTCTCCACAACCTTGTCAATACTTGTTATTTCTTGTCTTCTTGATACTAACCATTCTGACTGGTGTGAGAGGATTTATCTCATTATGGTTTAGATTCACATTTTCCTGATGATGAGGGATATAGAGCATCTTCTCATGGGTCTGGGGCCACCTGTATGTCTTCTTTGGAGCAACGTCTATTCAGGTTCTCTAACCAGTTTTAAATGGATTATTTATTTTATTTATTTAATTGTTTGGCGTTGAGTTGTATAGGTTCTTTACATATTTTGGATGTTAACCCCTTATTGGATACATCATTTGCAAATATCTTCTCTTAATCAATAGGTTGCCTTTTTATTGGTTTCCCTTGCTATGCAAAAAAAAAAAAAAAAAATTAAAAGAAAAAACTTTATTTTGCTGTAGTCCCAACAGTTTGTTCGTACTTTTGTTTCTGTTGCCTGAGGAGACATACACATAAATATGTTGCTGAGGCCAATGTACAAGAGATTACTGCTTATGTTTTCTTTTGGAAGTTTTATGGTTTCACGTCTCACATTTAGGCTTTTAGGTTCAAGTTTTACAGTAAACTGGAATCGTCCTCTGAACCACTGAGCACTCTAACTGTGCTTTCTGTTAAGATAGCCACTAACCACCTGTGACTTTTGAGCACTTGAAATGTGGATTGTACGACTGAGAAACTGAAATTTTAATTTCGTTTATTCTTAATCTAAATCTAAGTAGCCATGCTGGGCTAATGGCTGCCATATTGGATAGAGCAGCTTTACAAAGAAAAGCTGAACAAGTCATTTCCCTACTTAAACCACACCAGTGGCTTCCAATGATGATTCAAATAAAATTTGAAGTCCTCAGTTTGATATTCAGGGCCAAGAGGAGCTGAGCTGCCCACTACTTTCCTCCTGTAATGCCAGGGTTCCTTGGTCTTCTTTCTGTTCCTGCCACATGCCATGCTCCTTTCACCCTCAAGGACCTGACACAGGTTGCTCCTTCTGACAGGAAAGTTCTCTCCACCCCCACCCAACACGCCTCTCACGTCCTCCATTTCTTTGGCCAGAGCCTATTCATTTCTTAGGTCTCTTTCTATTATTGGTTCACTTACCCATTCGTTCAGCAAATATTTTTTAGAGTTCCAACTGCGAGCCAAGCATCATGCTAGCAAGTGACAGCAAAGACAACAGAACACGATAAAACAGGCCCTTTGTCTTTGTGGAGCTTATAGTCTAGTTAGGATGATGGACTTTTTAGAATAAATAATCTAAATAATAGTAAATTGTGATAAGCTTCTTAAATCTGGGCTCTGAACCAAACCAGATAATCATGGCAGGTAGGGAGAGGATTCTCAGAGGATATGACATTTTCAATGAAGTTCTGAAGGAAAAGAAGCCACATTACATGAGGACTAAGAAGAAGGGCACTGGAGAGCACTTATTACAGTGGTAGTGAAAGCTTGGCCCGGTGATTACATATTTATTTAATGTCTGTAAGCACCATAAGGCAGGGGCTCTGTCTATCTTGTCTTATTTTCCCATAGCAAGACCTGGCATATAATTAATGCTCAGTAAATGCTTGTTAATGGATGGGGAAGTAAATTTTTTAAAGTCTAAAAAAACCCAAAATAGTTGCTTGAGAATAATTACAAAAAGAAAAAATCATTAGTGATTATTAATTGTGATTCACTTTGGATTAAACAGACAATTTTATCCAAAGATTTTGAGCCTTTAAAGCACAAAGTACAAAATGATTTCTCAAGAATGAAGAATTTGTTGATAGCACACAAATTTTTAGAATGCCTGTTTTTCCCCAAGATTTTACTGTATTTTATTATTATTTTTTTTAAATATAATTTGCTGTTGGGGTGCCTGGGTGGCTCAGGTGGTTAAACGTCTGACTTCAGCTCCGGTCATGATCTCGTGGTTCGTGAGTTCGAGCCCCCCGTCGGGCTCTGTGCTGACAGCTCAGAGCCTGGAGCCTGCTTTGAATTCTGTGTCTCCCTTTCTCTCTGCTCCAACCTCGCTCATGCTCTCTCTCTCTCTCTCTCCTTCAAAAATAAATAACAAACATTTAAAAAAAATTAAAAAAAAAACAAAACTGAGACCAGATATAAAACACTATACCACATCCTTAATTTGTAAAGAAGACAGGCTGGTAAATACCATTTAAAGAAATCAGTTATATGATGTGGACATGCTTTTCAGCAAAGAAAGTCCTGGTCCCTGTTTCCACTTAGGGTTGGGATAAAGGCAACAGACTTGAGTTGCAGCCAAAGAGATTTAGATTAGACATTAGAAATAACTACATATCTCTGCAAGACATTCAAGATTGCCTGGGGATTTGGAGAACAAGAGCTTTGCTGAAATAGCCGAGATCCTAGCCTACTTGGAACTAGAAAGGATTATCAATGTCATAGGTGTCCTTTGAAATTTGAGATTTGGTCTGTAAACTCTCCAGGTATGAAGATCTCAACAGATCTCATAATCTACAGCAAGGCAGGAAGAACACCGAGGAAGAGAACAAGAAACTTGGTCCTCAGCCCTTATAAGAGCCTGTACTAATTAATGACAAGCTGTCATACGCCAACGGACTAGTGGTGACCAGGGCTCTGGGGGACCCGTGATGCAGGGTAAGGTGTGGCTTCATCTGTACTCCAGGTTATTTCTACTCACCCATCAATAAGCATTCGTAGAGGAGCGTTAGAAATCCATAATGTGCAAAGTGCTCTGCAGAATGAATATAGGAAGAATAATATTACTGCTTATCCTTAAAAGTGTACACTCAACTTAGAAAGGACTCATATGTTTGAAATAATTAGAAAAACAACACACTGACTGATAATCAATGGCAAGTACTTCTGAACGCAAGGAAAGATTATGGGCTAGGCTCACTGTCACTGAGGAGGGGTTTATGATGAGTCCCTTTTAAATGTTTACTTATTCAGAGAGAGAGAGAGCGCAGTTGAGAGATGGTCAGAGAGAGAGGGAGACACAGAATCCGAAGCAGGCTCCAGGCTCTGAACTGTCAGCACAGAGCCCGACATGGGGCTCGAACCCACGAATTGAGAGATCATGACCGGAGCCAAAGTTGGAAGTTTAACCCGGGGACTGGGCCACCCAGGTGCCCCTCTGCTTCTTTTTTATGTTAAAACTTGGGATTTTTGTTATTGTTAAATGACTACTCTTAATTACTTTAGAACACACTGAAGGAAAGAAGCCTAGGTATGATTGAATAACCTTCTTATCATTCAGTTTAGGCTGAGCTTTAACCTGGAGCTTAAAACTCTTTTCCTGACAGTTAGTATTTCTTGAAATTTTCATTGCATCCGAGGACAATTTCTTGGAAAGTAGCAGTAACAGTTTTAACATGGCAGAGCCATGAAAAATTCAGACTTCCTAAAATATAGGATCTCAACAGTTTTACTTCAGATCCCCAAAAAATGCTTGTAGAATGCTCATCTGCTAGGGGCGCCTGGGTGGCTCAGTCGGTTAAGCGTCCGACTTCGGCTCAGGTCATGATCTCGTGGTCCGTGAGTTCAAGCCCCGCGTTGGGCTCTGTGCTGACTGCTCAGAGCCTGGAGCCTGTTTCAGATTCTGTGTCTCCCTCTCTCTCTGACCCTCCCCCATTCATACTCTGTCTCTCTCTGTCTCAAAAATAAATAAACGTTAAAAAAAATTAAAAATTTGAAAGAACGCTCATCTGCTACTGGAAAAGGGCACGAGAGTTATGCTCGAAGGTTCAGGATTGCAGAGCAGCAGGCTGAGCACTGAGTGGAGAGCAGGAAATGTGGGCTCTGTCCTACCCCTGTGCCTCGTCAGTGTTTCCGGACTCAAGTCAGGTCAAGTCACTTCTCCAGTCTAGGTTTTATCTAAAACTAAGGGGAATTAAGTCTGATAAACAAAAACAAAACAAAACATTTTTCAGTTCAAACTTTATATGAAAATACATTAAATATATTTATTTATGTACCTGGGGTTCTAGCTTGAGTTTAACCTGGCATATTCTAGGGTATCACTGGACATACCTGACAGGTGGGCAGAAGAGGTCTGGTTGCATGAGGAAGTCTCTTGGGAAAAGAACTCAGTCCTAGAGAGTCACGCACACACACGGTTCACAATCAGTTCTCCAACACTGGAGAATGGAGACAATATGAAGCGCGTTGTCTGCTATTTAGAGCCTCTTTGGCCCAGCCCTCATGGACTCGTGGTTGAATTCTAGGAAAACTTCTGAGATATTGGTGTACAAATTGCTCAGAAGACCACTTAAATCAGTGGAGCAGTTTTTTCTTTTCTTTTTTAAGTTTATTTATTTATTTTGAGAGAGTGCGCACAAGTAAGGGAGGGGCAGATAAAGAAGGAGAGAGAGAGGATCCAAGCAGGCTCTGCACTGTTGGTGCAGAGCCCAACACGGGGCTTGAACTCACAAACCATGAGATCATGACCTGAGCTGAAACTGAGTCAGATACTTAACCAACTGAGCCACCCCGGTGCCCCAAGTATTTTCGACTGTGAGGAATCAAAATACCTGACTCCACCTGGCATAAATAACCAGAATACTTATTTCTATACCCAGATCCTGAAGGTAGAGAAGCCTTAGTCTTCTCCTAAGACTGGTTCTGTTTGTAGTCCCAGTTTGGCTGCCAGTGGCAACGGAGCTACTTGCTTTCCTGGTCTATCTGAGGCATGAAATACCTCATGCCTATCTCATCTCAGATTATGTGCCCAACACAGTGCCTGGGAGACGGCCATTGATGTGAACTTGAACTAATCAGGTTCTATTGTTGATGATCCAGGTGGCGGTCAAAGCCCCCAGCAATGTGTGGAAGAGGGTAGGTTTCTGAAAAGCACTTTTGTACTGTAAGGTACCAATGAATATTCTGCAGGCAATGAACATCTCCCAAGACTCTTACCTAGCATCTGGAGAGGGGGGGAGAAGAGAGCATCTCCAAGTGGTTGAAAACACTTACCTTGAGGGCACCAGAACACAGCGGGTGTTGCCTGCCAAGGAGGTTGTCTGTGATAGTTTTCCAAGAGTTGAAAGGACACGGTTTCCTCAAACCAATAGGCTGTCCAAATGTAGCTTTGCTAATTCTGACAGTTCATGGTCTTTAATATGAAGTTTCTCATTTGCTGCTACTGATTTGGGCAGAAATCACATGTTTCATGCAGCTGGAAGGAAGTTGCCTAAGAGAAGTTATCCAATGTGTGTGAGGAATGGAGGCTATTAAATATATAGATGGTGAACCTGCTGGCTGGGATTTGGAATAAGTGAAAATTCAAGAAATGAATTTGGACAGACCCCTGGGGATTTAGCTAAAGCAGAGAAGGGAAGATATCTTTTTTAATGGTTTTTCTTTGATTCATGGTCTAATTATGCTTTAAATCATGAATTCAGCCTATTTCTTGGTAGGTGGGGTTGACGAACCGCAGAAATTCTAGCTCAGCTTTACCTCTGCTCATGGCATCATTTTAACGTTAAGGCCAATTGATACATGCCTCTTTTCTTCAGCAATAAGACCTCATTCAATGCATCTACTTTGCATGTAAACAGGGAGCTTGGTTGCGGCCTAACTGAATTTCTATGCACATAAGTGTGGTTTCCTGATAAAGAAAATGAAATCCTGTCTCCACGTTATTATGAGTCTAACATGCATGCTGGCTTTTTTTTTTTTTTTTAACTGTATATCTGACTCACACTGAAAAATCCTATTTCTTCTCCAAAGGAAAAAAAAAAAAGTTAAATTTATGTTACATGCCTGTAAGGCATTTTAAAGTTAATCGGGCCCTTTGGGTCTAATTTAATTTGTGTAAGATTGCTGTTGATGATTAGAATAGCTATTTAAGATTTTTGTTAACAGTCTGTTATGTGGACTTAATGGAAACACTCCAAAAGCAGTCTGTTCACTTTCCCCTGTCAAATTCAGGTTACAGAGCCTTCACAGATGTTGTAAGTAGACATCGATATGAAAAGGGAATAGAGCACAAATTAAAATCATAAGTGTACTCAAACAGCCAACGTTGAGCTTTGGTTAAAAACATCTGTCACATAAAAGCAAACATTCAGAGCTATTGCGTCTTGTAACAATTGTCTTTATTTTTCATATCTTTGGCATTTTCATCATTTCGTGTTACTGCTCCCTTCGGAATTTTTCTTACGAATGATTGCTTTTTTAACATCACTGAGTTCTCTACACAAACAGCATTTTATAAGGCTTTGGTACCAACATTATAAAGTGAAAGAATCCCAAGCATAGCTGAGATTGTCATGGTCCCGTAGAATTGGAAAGCTGACTACTGCAGGGCACTAGGAGGGAGGGAATGTATTTAACTCATTCAGGCAGGCCCATATTAACTCACGCGAGTTCTTTGATTTCTTCTACACGGCTATCTTTCATCATTTAAAATTTTAGTGACCATCCTTACGACATAAAACGACCATGGGAAACGCTTCGGTCCAGTTCTGCCTTCTCTGTAATCAAGGAGACTTCAGGATGCTCTAGTCTCCATCTCCCGTTGTTATAATCAGATAATTCTTTTTCCAGATTTAAAATTTGGTTTCTCTGATTACTTTGTTCCAAAGCTTTTAAATTTGTGTTCCTCTATTCTGTTTTAATTTACTGTTATCCAGGCTTTGCATTTCAAACCACACTCTGTAGTTCATCTTCCCTTTCTTGCTTTTCTCCTCCATCACCTCAATTTCTTTTCTGCTCTTTGACTCATGTTTCTTTTACAGAGGGAAAGATTTCTCAGAAAAAATGAGATTTCCCAGAGAAAATGAGCTGCAGCCAAGTGCCCACACAGCAGAGCAGGAGCAAGGAGACAACGGGCACCATCCCAGAGCTATGTTGCACTGCCCAGGGACCGCCCCCCCCTTGTTTCCTGTGTGGCAGTGAGGACGAGACTGTGCACGGCACCACAGATGCCCACAACTGTAGGCAAATATTTTGACAATAATGAGATCACTCATTGAGTGGGAAGTGGTTGGACCAAAAGGCTGGCCTTTATTTATTCTTGATTTTACCCTTAAGGGTGATAGGTTATGATACTGTAATTTCTACATTAAAATCAGTCAGGTGACTGAAGATTTAAACTTATGTGGAAAGCATTATCTTGATAGGCATTTGGCTGGAGGTTTGCCAAAAAGTACTCTTCTCTTACAATGCCTTTAAAAAGTGTATTAATTCATAAAAGGGGAACATACGATTTAGATTAACCCTATTCCCTAATTTGAGGGAAAAATCTCTATTTTATCTTGCTTTAGGTAATGGATAACTGGCATTAAGAAAAGGGACTGAAAAACCTAGTAGAAAAGGTTGTGGATCATGCCCCAACCTACTCTCCTCCTGATCACCCCAGGCTGGTCGCCATGCCCTCCTTCTTTAGGCTGTCATTTGCACCCTCCAGGAGATTATATCCTCTCTCACTTCCTGTTCACTCTAAACAAAATCTCTTATATGCTAACATATTCAATGCCATGAATTGTAAGGCTAAAATACGAAGAGCCAGCAATCACATTTCCCCCCATAACTAATTGTGTAATTGTACAGTTTGGTCAAACCTTTATATTTCCCCCCCACCTATATTTTTAAAGATTTTTTTAAACTGCTCTTTTGTTTCTACACCCCTGACAGTAATGATAAAAATACCTTGCCTCCCCTATTCCTATATGTCTATCATAGTTGTAATACTCTTGATTAAAAGAGGGCATCAGTGGAATTCAAGGAGAAAGATCAGGCAGCCTTCCCACATGTACTTGTAATATGGAGATATATATATATACACATATACATATACATATATATGAATGACAGTCGGGGAGAGGGGCAGAGGGAGAGAGAGAGGATCCTAAGCCCCAATGCAGGTCTTGATCCCATAACCCTGGGATCATGACCTGAGCTGAAATTAAGTCGAATGCTCAACCAACTGAGCCACCCAGGCACCCCAGTGCAGGCTACCTTTAAAGGCTCAGGCCACCCTTCTGCACCCTTTACCAGCTGTGACTCCATCTTAGGAACTGTGTTCTTTTCTCCGTTGCAGACCATCTTCATGCAGAACCTTCCTGGCCTGTGTGTTGATAAATGCCAACAGTTGGCTATGGTAGAGCATGGGGCTATAATTTGTAGCATTTGCCAATTCCTGTGGCAGAAACGCTCCCAGAACTGCCACTTTCAAGCTACCAACTTGACATCACTAAGTGAAAAATTGGGAAGTGATATGCATAATGGGCTCTTGGGAACGGATACGAGCCAACTCAGAGATTATTAAACTACTGTTAAAAACAACACATCCAAAATGGAGTTGCTTATGCTAAGCACCCCCCATCACCAAACTGAGACTTAGTTACAGAAATGGAATCTTCTCCCAGAAATGGAATCTTGAACCAATCAGGAATCACCTGGCCAGTACTAGTTAGGTAGACTGCCTGATGGAACAATGCTCTCCCCCAAAGGAAAATAATCTTGCAATCACCAACATCCTTTTTGCCTAGTGTCATTTCCTTGATCCTGCTACACTGGCTGTAAAAGTCTTTCATTTTGTATGGCTCCTCAGAGTTCCTTTCTACATTGCCTCACTGGCTACCTCCTGATTCGAATTAATTTTGGTTCATGCTCTTAAAAATTTTGATATGTCTCAGTTTACCTTTTAACGCTACTCAACAAACATTTACTTACTGTGAGTCCGCTGTTTTTGTCATGTACTGTGGGAGGAGAAGGTGTATAAAATAATGTCCCCGACAAGGGAGAAAGAGACTTAAAGCAATGGCCAGAGAAAGACAGTATGCAATAGTGATCCCACAAACTCCACTAAAGAGACTTAGAAAAGCTCAAAAGAAGGGCACCTTAGTGGGGAAAGTGTGCTTGAAGGGCACTGAGGACTTCACTATGTGGAGGAAAGAGGAGAAGCCATTCCAGGCCAGGGAAGGCCTGAAGGCTGCAATAGTCATGATATATTCTCAGAAAAGATAAAACAGATTTCAAGTCACCAATACTGCCCTGCTGACTACAAATAGAAAACTTTTTGTACTATTACAGAATATTTGTTTCCCATTTACACACAATGCTTCTCTGGATCCTCATTATAACCTTGGGAGACATGTAGAATAGAATAGGTATTATTATTATTATCCTCATTTTATTTTTTATTTATTAAAGTTGTTTAAAATATATTTATTTTTAAGGCGGGGGAATGGGAGAGAGAGAGGGAGACATAGAACTCAAGCAGGCTCTAGGCTCTGCTCTGTCAGCACAGAGCCCAACGCAGGGCTTGAACTCACGAACTGTGAGATCATGACCTGAGCTGAAGTCAGATGCAAGGTACTTTTCCTCTACTTGGTAGTGTTGACCATGGTTGATTCCCTCTCTGAAAATTTCCATTGGCCAAAGGGAGATACCTGGCCCAAAGTCACACCTCCTGCCTGGGAGCATCTGAATGGGGGAGGAGAGCCAATGGAAAGACCTGGTCTCTTGCCTCAATGCAGGGGAACTCTGAAGGGAGAGGCAGCTCCAGACCACCTCATGGAATTAAGACAGACTCTTTTGCAGCTGAGCTGCGATTCAACTTGCCCCTCTGCCGGTTCAGCGCCTCTCGTTCCCTTACAGGTGTCGATCCTGCGGTCACTCCCCAGTAAATTTCCTGCGGTAGTGCTAAGTTGTTTCCTAAGTGAGTGTAGCAATTTACTCTAGAACCAGTGATTTTCAGGAGCTCTTCTTCTCCCACATCTCCACCAACATTCTGTGTTGTCAGGTTAAAATGTATTCTCTGTCAAGCCAATGAGTGTCTTGGGCATTGCAATGTTGTTTTAGTTTTAATTGCTCTGAGTACTGGTGAGACTAGCCATCTTTTCACCTGGTTACTGATTACTCATGTTTCTTCTTCTATAAATTGCCTACTCACATCCTCTGTCCAGATTTTCTATTGGGCTGTTGGGCTTTTTTTTTTATTGATTGGTTGGAATTCTTTACATACTAATAATTTCTGTGTACTATGCAAATATCCTAGTGTGCATCTTGCTTTTGTACTTCTGTTTTGTTTGTCTTGTTTTTGTTTTTGTTTTTGTTTTATTTGCTCTTTTACTTTTGTATGGTACTGGGTGGAGGATTTTTTTAAAGTTTAAGATATTCAAGTATATTCTATTTTTCATGGTTTATGGTCTTGAATTTTACATAATAATTACGTCTCTATTCTAATGCCATAAAGATATTATTTTTCTATTCTCGTCCAAACTTTTACAATATTGCTTTTCTGACGTTTAGGTTTTTCATCTGTCTGAGTAGACAATTTCCTCAAGACTACTAACTTGTAATGCTGTTTCAAATGTCTATATCGAAGTTCTTAAGTTTCTAGACTTCTTTGTCTTTGGCGTTCTGAAGTTCCACTGTAACACGTCTAGCTGTGGTCTTATTATTTTCATTCAAGAGCGAGGGCAAAATAGACTTTCAGAGAAACAAAGCCTGGTACATTTACTAGATCCTTGCTAAAAGAACTACTGTGAAAGATACACCCCTGGCAGAAGAAAATTGAAACCAGATGAGAGAATTAAGATACAAGAAAAGCTGTGCATCTTTGCTTTGTTTGGCAAAGATGTAACTAAAACAAAACAAGCACCGACCATCAAGCAATGATCATAATACACGTCGGCTCTTCCAACCATTACTTAACAGCCAATCTCTTCTTAACGATATCATAGAAGGTAAGAAAGGGCAAAGCAGAGAGAAGAACAGAAAGACTCAATAGAAGGTGAAGATCCTGAGAAATCTGTGCTGGTTGAGATCAAACTTGGTGCTTTCCTCTTTTTTCCATGATGTGAGTTAGTAAGAAAAAAAAATAACAGATTTATGCTTTTTCTAAAGAATGGGTACTTTGCAGATATTTTCAGTGTGGAATAGTATAAGCATCTTTCAAATGTTATTTTCAGCCTTAAGAAGCAAGGAGATAACCAAAAGGCGGACGCAACGCAAGTATCCATCGATGATTAAACAGGTAAACAAAATCCGTTAAATAGGTACAATGGAATATTGTTCAGCTTTCGCGGGAAATTTGAACACGTGCCACAGCACGGATGAACCAGGAGGCTTCACTGTGCTGGGTGAAATCAGTCAGTCATCAGAAGACAAACACTGTATGACCTCCCATCTATATGTGGTGCCTAGAACAGTCAAATCCATGGAGATAGAATATAAGCGGTGGTTGCTAGGGGAGTTATTGCTTGATGAATACAGGGTTTCAGTTTTGTAAAAGACGAGAAAAGTTCTGGAAATGGATGGTGATGATGGTGGCACAACAATGTGAATGTAACTGTTGCCACTGAACCGCACGCTTAAAAATAGGGAAGGTGATAAATTTTGTTATGTGTGTTTTAAGACAGTTTTAAAAATAATTAAAGAAATGAGTAACATTATTTTTTGGATCTGTTTTATAACGTGTCCAGGGATGACAGCCCGTCTGAGAGAGAAGTTAAGTGCTTTGTCAAGGTTCTAAGACATTAAGTCCAATCCGGTGGGGTCATACCCTACCCACCTCCCACAGTGTACTTCCAATCTGCCCTTCCTCCCTAGGGTCTGTTTGTCGAATCACTCTAGAACCTATTCCCCCTCTGTATTAGCACTCCAAGTCTCGGGTCAGGCCCTATCATTTCTCACTTTGATTAACACAATAAAATCCTAACCAATACTCCCTGCAGTCATTTTCATACTTCAGGTTAAGTGATCTTCCAAAAGGAGGAATCTGTTTAAAGAAGCGTGGGGAAGACAGTGGTTAATAAAGTGAAATGAGACAGAACGGTCAAGGAGAGAATGCAGCCCGAGAAACTGTTAATGGCTTGGTGTCCTTCAGGACAGAATAGTTTAAGGTACGGAGACAAAAGCCAAATGGCGGGGAGTTAAGGAAAAGTGAAGAAAGAGACATGAACTTGCCCGCCTGTCTGAAATTATCTACTCCCTTTGTCTGCCTGGCAAATACTGACTCTTGTAAGACCAAATAAATGACATCTTTGTCACAAAGTCTTCCTTAATATCTTCAGGAAAAGTCGAGAGATTCCATTTCTCCATATCAGAGTACCTTGTTCATGCTTTTACTACGGAACTTACCAGATCCCTCTAAGTCTTAGTTTTTCAACACTTTCTGTCACTAGACTGTGTGCCCTTGGGAGCAGATACTGTTTTCTATTTATCTTTGAATCCCCAGATCCTAGCATGATGTGAACAACACCAGTGCCGGCCGGACGAAGGAATGGTGTTGAAAACATCTCTAACTTTGAAGGGACCTTAATCTAATTAATTCTTCCCCACCCAGAGGAAAGCTACTACATCAGAGTCTATTGAAAATCTATTTCCCTGACTACCTTCAGGCACAGCGTCATTATGTACCGATATGATTCTCACTCATAAATTCCATCATGTACGTCTGCATATATATCTGCATGATAGAGTCATATTTTACGCATAACACACAGCCACGGATTTCTGCCTGTAGCCAGCTATGGATCAATACAAATTACGCATGACCCCGATTCAGTTGGTAAGCTAAAACTGTGTGAGTAAACATGGTTTCATGTCTTGTGATACGTTTGGTGAATAGTACCATCTTCTGGCTTAAGCTCTTAGTATTATACCCGAATCATGAAATATATTTTTCCACTTTTCGTCGTCTAAGAAGTTTAAGTAAAAGAACTGAATGTAGTAACATAATTCGGGATGTCACTATTTTTAGGTGAGTTCTTCATTCACCGCTCTGTCATAGACATGAAGCTCTTCAAATTGCAGATGAAGATTCACTTTAACGTATACTCATAACTCCTGTTAAATTATACTGCATTGCTTATTAAGTGAGCATTACTGTCCACATTAAGTCTGTCACCAATGAAATAATGGCACACAAAGAAGAGTGTAATCCCCTCATTAGCCTGAGACCCCAGGGCATGCCTGCATATGCACAGAGGCCCTGAATACTCGGCTTTCCTTGTGGAGCTCTGACTTTGCTGAAAGATGCCTAGAAACTGATGGAGTCAGGCGGCTCCCTGCTGGCTACACATTTGTACAGAACTCAGAAGCATTGTTTATTTCAGCAGAGATCTGGAATAAATTATCCTTAATAATTTGGCTCCTGAAATGGCTGTTTCCAATGTTAGAGCATGGTGAACTTGTACATTGTGGGAGTTCTCCCATCTAAATCATGATCCTTTTATTTTTCTACAAGTACACTAAAATGTAAGCTCCATGGGACTTTTATCCTGTACCTTCAGGCCCTGAGATGGCCCCCAGCACACAGTAGGCACACAACAAGCATTTGTTGGATAAAGAATTATGTGAATAAAGTCCATCACTAATATGGGAGATGCTACAGGGCATTTTTGAAGACAAAGGGAAGTTTAAGCTCCTTTACATTAGTATGGATGTTGAACTTTGAGGCTTTAAAGCATTGTTTAGCCACTTTTGAAAGGAATGTGTGTGTGTGTGTGTGTGTGTGTGTGTGTGTGTGTGTGTGTATTTCAGGTAACCTTGTGACAGGTATACAACCTACCCCCTCAGGACAATGCACATCTAGTGAGGGGACAAGACTTAATTTCTGTATAAGATGCAGAAAGTTACAAGTCTGTCACTCATCTCTTTTTTTTTACAAATTATCTTATTTTTAGAGACAGAGAGTGAGTGGGGGAGAGGGGAAGAGGGAGAGAAAGAGAGACAGAGAATCTTAAGCAGGCTCCACGCTCAGCCCAGAGCCACACATGGGACTTGATCCCATGACCCCGGGATCATGACTTGAGCTGAAATCAAGAGTCAGACACTCAACTGATGGAACCACTCAGGAACCCCTCAAGTCTGTCACTCTTACCCTAACAAGAACAGGCCAGAAATGCTAAAAAATCATAGTTGGATTTGTTGCTGTTTTTGTTTACTTGTTTTATACCCATCAGAGAATTCGTGAGGCAAAAATAACTAAACTAACTAAATGTTAGAAAGAATCAGGTACTTTCTAGAAGAGGAGTCCCACACTGCTTTCACCCCTAGGGCAGTCTGGACAGGATATAGCAAAGGAAGGGAGAGACCAGCCTATCTGTAAACACACTTGCAATGATCGTATGTGGGGAGGCATGATACCTGTGCTGAGTACATGGGCTGAGTACACTGAAAGTTCATGCCAGGGCAGGGGTGCCAAAAAATATCCCCCAGAGGTACATCAAGGCTTCCCCAGTACAGGAAAGCAGCCTGCTGGAGGTGGAAGCCTACCGGGAGCGGGAAGAGAGATTCTCTTAGGTACATGAATTTCATTGATTGTTAGGCATTGGCTTGCAAAGCTTGGGTGTAGCCAGCAAAGCTGAGAGGAGTTCTCTCCTCAGAGCACGGGCTCTCACCCGGGGCCAGGAAGCAGCCTGCAGAAACTGAGGCAAAGCAGGAGAACTGACAGGAATGCCCCCTACTGGAGGCACAGCAGGCCCTTACTCAACACATTGCAGCTGCCTACTGAAAGCTGGGGGAGGGCAAAAGACTGGAAATAGATATCCCAAACTTCTATGATGAAGAGGCAGAGTGGGGGTGGGGGGGGGCAAAGAAAATGCTACAACAACCTCCAAAATTTGGTGGCTGTGTTATAAAGCACAAACAGGTTTCCATAGTTTGGCCTGTGAAGAGCTTGAGCTGGCCTGTGAAGCTTGAGGAAATTTCCAGAGTCTTGCAGGCTCTAGGGTTTCAAGACATACCAAAAGGAAAGTCCTGATCCCACTCTTAAAGCTCATGAAACCAGTCATAAACTGAATCCAAAAACTTGCAACAAAGCTTGGAACCCGCCCAACTAAAGATCAGGTTGACCAGCCCCTCAAACACAGAGAGCAGGATCCATGCTGCACAGTAGGAGTAAATATTATTTACCTCCATCCTTGTTGCTCTATTAGACCCCATGGCCAGTATAAAACAATAATATCATGAGCTACTGACAGTAATAGGACAATGTGACCCAAAGTCAAGATACAAATAATGTTATTAGAAGCAGATCCACAGATGGCCCAAATGTTAACAACAGAGGAAATCGGATATGGGGTATATGGGAACTATGTTATCTTTGCACTTTTTTTGTCATCTAAAACTATTCCTTTAAGAAAGTTTGTTTTAAAACACCTGTGGGAAAATAGCAAATCATCCAATATACATGTAATTAACAATTACGAAGCAGCAGAAAGAGGAATCAAGGCACCGATCCCATCTACAGTTGCACCAAAACCCATCAGATACCCAGGAATAAACCTAACCAAGGGGATAGAAGATCTGTACTCTGGAAAGTATAAAACACCTATGAAATAAATCAAAGATGAGACAAAGAAATGGAAAAACGTCCCACACTCCTGGATTGGAAGAATGAGTATTGTTAAAATGTCCATACTACCCAAAGCAAAACACCAAAGACTCTACCCAAAAGCTGCTAAAACTGATGAATGAGTTCAGTAAGGTCACAAGACACAAAGTCAATGTGCAGGAATCCGTTGTATTTTTATACACTAATATTGAAGCAGCAAAGGAGAAATTGAGAAAGCAATCCCATTTACAGTTGCATCAAATGTAATAAGATGCCTAGGAATAAACCTAATCAAAGAGGAGAAAGATCTGTCCTCTGAAAACTATAAAACACTGATGAAAGAAATGGAACATGACACCACGAAATGGAAAGACCTTCTATGCCCATGGACTGGGAGAAAAATATTGTTAGAATGTCCATACTACCCAAAGCAATCTGCACATTTAATGTAATTCCCATCAATACACAACCAGTGTTTTTCACAGACCTAGAACAAACAATCCAAAAATCTGTATGGAACCACAAAAGACCCCGAATAGCCAAAGCAATCTTGAAAAAGGAAAGCAAAGCTGGAAGCATCACAATTACGGACTTCTAGGTATATTACAAAGCTGTAGTAATCAAGAAAGCATGGTACTGGCATAAAAACAGACACATGAATCAATGGAACAGAATATGAAACCCAGAAATGGACCTACAACCATATAGTCAACTAATATTCGACAAAGCAGGAACGGATATCCAGTGGAAAAAAGACAGCCTCTCCCACAAATAGTGTTGGGAAAACTGAACAGCAACATGCAAAAAATGAAACTAGACTATTTTTTTTATATCATACACATAAATAAATTTCAAATGGGTTAAAGACCTAAATGTGAGGCAGGAAACCATCAAAATCCTAGAGGAGAACACAGGCAGTAACTCCTTTGACATTGGTTATGGCAACATATTACTAGATAGGTCTCCTGAGACAAGGAAAAGAAAAGCAAAAATAAACTCTTGGGACTTCATCAAGATAAAAAACTTCTGCACTAAATGATAAAGCAGAGCTCTCATATTAGTCAAAAACTAGAAACAACCCCAGTATTTCGGCAGGTGAATACATAAACAGAATGTAGTATATCTATGCATTGAGATACTACTCAACAATAGAAAACAACTACTTCTATTTACAACCACATAGATGACTCTCAAAACCATAATGATGAGCAAAATAAGCTAAATGCAAAGGGCTAAATACTGTACAATTTCGTTTCTATAAAGTTCTAGAAAAAAATTGATCCATGGTAACAAAAAATTGATTAGTGGAGGGAACATTGGATTGCCAAGGGGCATGAAAAAATTTGTGGGGGGGGGGTGATAGGAATGTTTTATGTTTTAATTATGGTGCCAGTTGAACAGGGATGCACATCTGTCAAATTTATGAAACTGTACAATTTAAATAGATGTAGTTTAGAGTGCTCCTGGGTGACTCAGTTGGTTAAACGTCCGACTCTTGGTTTTGGTTCAAGTTGTGATCTCATGGTTCCTGGGATCGAGCCTGGCTTCAGGCTGTGTGCTCACAGCACAGAGCAGAGCCTGTTTGGGATTCTCTCCTCACCGTCTCTCTGCTCTTCCCCTTCATGCTGTCTCTCTCTGTTAATAAATTAACTAAAAAGAGTTGCAGTTTATTATATGTAACTTATACCTCAATGAAGCCATTTTTTAATATGGATATACAACTTCAGACATATGCAAGAGCACAGAAAATGGTTTGGACCATCACCTCTGTACAGGGAGGTAGGCTGGAAATTTGAACTTTTTACTCTGTATAGGTCCAGATTTTTAAAATGTACTATAAAAGGTACGGTTTCATAACAAAGATTCAGGGAGTACAGAAACTTATAAGAAAAATTACAGATTACCCATAATCTCATCACTCAGAAAGAGCTTTCTTAACATTTTGGTTCAATTTAAAATAGTATCATGTGTGTATATTCCTTGGGAGCACGATTGCACGGATGCACATAAAATTGAGATCATTCTGTATGTGATTTTTTGCATCCTGCTTTCTTATTGAATACTGTATCATAAGCATTTCCAAATGTCTTTAGCTGTTGTTTGAAAACATGATTTTTATGGAAGTGTGCTGTTCCACTGTATGGAAGCATCAGAACTTATTTAACCAGTTCCTTATTGTTGGACATGTGGATTACTTCCCATTTTTTATTATAAACAATGCCTCAATAACTATAGTTAATCTTTTCAGGCATCCCTATTTAATACCTCGACACAGATTCTTGGGGGTGGATGTTTTTGTGTCTAAAGCCGTGAAGACACTCCTCACTTTGTATGGTTCTTATATGATTGAGTTTCAGTGTCACACAACAGTGTGCAAAAGAGAGGGCCACCTGCCTTCAGATGGCTACAGACACAAATGCCAGATTGCTTTTCCAAAGTGGTACCATAGGATGCAACCTATGGTTCATCCCAGCCAAACCTGAATAATGTCACTTTTAAAAATCGTTGATAATTTGAGAGGCAAAAAAAATAGTATCTAATTGGTAATTTAGTTTTCTTTTATTGTTAGAAGACCTTAACATCTGTCCTAGGTTTATTAATCGTTTGTATTTCTCCTTTCCTGAACTGCTTTAAATTTTGAAGCAAAATGCTCTGCAAAGGCTGAGTGGACTTTTTAAGTAAACTTTCTATCTCTGTAATAATCCCTCTACTGTGCAGCAAATTTTCAAATCTTTATAATCACTGCAATATAATATTAAAAACATCTTGGATGGTATCAGCCAAGTTGGAAGCAGTAAATAAATAATCCTAGTAGACACCTGCCAGCATAAAAATAGGTGAAAAAGGAATATAAATCTCACTGTCTTCCTTCACGTAAATCTCAAAACTTTCAAACCCATAACGTTTGCTTGGACCCAGAATTCTAAATCAAATCATTTCGCAGATACACAATTTCCATTTCCTAGGAAAATAAGCTACGTCCTGTTTCATACCATAGTTGTTGCAAAATACAAATGTTACATGTTAGTAGTGTATTTATAATGTGTAGCTTTCCACTGTGGATGTGATAGAGATCTGTTTGAAATTATGAAATTGCCATTAAGGAAGGGAATATGTCTGGTGTGAGGCACATCTGTCTGGAAAACAGGACAGACAATGTCAAAACAAAATGGTCTTCCGATGCAAAGCTCACACAGGGCTGGGCAGATAGGAGGGACTCAATTAACTATGTAAGAGAGTAAATCCTGACTAAATAAATACTATCCCTGCCTCCTTAGGATTTTTTTTTCGTTTTTAGTGAAATACAGTTGACATATAATACACAGAACTCAGGTACTCAGTCCAATAATTTTGTTGTTAATTTGAGTATAGTTAACACACAATGTTACATTAGTTTCAGGTGTACAATTTAGTGATTTGACAAGTTTCTACATTATGCTATCAGTCTAACAATTGTTAATAATTACTTACTCCTGTGTCATCATCACCCAAAACAAAATATAGAATACTCCCATCACCCCAGAAGTTTCTTACTGGCCCTTTCCAATTCATTACCCATCCCCCTAACCCAGAGGCAACCATTTTCTGATTTTTATCATCATAGTTAGTTTTTCCTGTTCACGGACTTTCACATAAATTGAATCAACAGTATGCATTCTTTTGTGCCGAAATTATTTTACTTACTATGCCACTTTATTATTAAAATTTTTAAAGTTGATTTATTTATTTTTGAGACAGAGAGAAAGAGCGTGGAAGGGGCAGAAAGAGAAGGAGAGAGAATCCCAAGGAGGCTTCCACCCACGGCATAGAGCCGACGCAGGGCTCGAACGCACAAACCGCGAGATCGTGACTTGAGCGGAAGGAAGTCAGATGCTTAACTAAGCCACCCAGGCACCCCTCAATATGCCATTTTGAAGACTCATCCATGTGGCCGTATCATTCTTTGCCACTTAGTATACAGTGTATTCATGGTATGGATATACCACAATTTGTCTTCCCATTCTCCCACTGGTGAATGTTAGGTTATTTTTCAATTTGTGGCTATTACGAATAAGACTGCTTTGAATATTGATGCACAAATATATTTTTTAAACATTTTTTTTAGTGTTTATTTTTGAGAGAGACAGTGTGAGCAGGGGAGGGTCAGAGACAGAGGGAGACACAGGATCTGAAGCAGGCTCCAGGCTCCGAGCTGTCACCACAGAGCCTGACCTGGGACTGGAACCCATGAGCCACGAGATCATGACCTGCGCTGAAGTCGGATGCTTAACCGACTGAGTCACCCAGGCATTCCTGCACAAGTCTTTTTGTGGACAGAGTTTTAATTTTTTTAGGTAAATTCCTATGAGTGGAATTGCTGGGTTATGGGGAAAATGTGTATTTAACTTTTTAAGAAACCTCCAAACATTCTCCAGATTGGTTGTACCATTTTATACTCTGGCCAGCAATGCCGGAGAGTTCTAATTGTTCCACATTCTTGCCAACGCTTATTGTCAGTATTTGGTTTGGTTGGTTTCGGTTTCGTTTTGTTTTGTTTTTAGGCACTCTGGTGGGCATTCATTGTGTTTCTTTGTTTTTGATGGACATATAAAGTTTATTGAATTTTGAAGGTTTTCTAAACCATGCAGTCACTGTGTAAAATAAGATATAGAACACTTATTTCTATTACCCCAGAAATTTGCCTCGTGCCCCTTTTAGTTAGCTCTCTCCTTTAACAGGCAACCATTTTCTGATTTTTATTATCATAGATCCATTTTGCTGTTCTAGTAATTAAAATAGATGAAATCACATAGCGTGCTAGTTACCTATTTCTGCATAAAACTTGGCCACAAACTGAGCAGCTTAAAACGGCAGACATTTATCACCTCACAGTTTCTGTAGGTAAGAAATCTGTCACCGCATGGCTCAATTCTCTGCTCAGGGGCTCACAAGGCCAAAATCCAGGTGTTGGCTGAGGGGAGTTCTCGTCTGGGGCTCAGGGTCATCTTCCCAGCGCTGGTTGTTGGCAGAATCCAATTCCTTCGCACAGTTTCCTCGCGGATTCGTCCACCTTGAAACCAGTCGGAGTTCCTCTCAAGCTTTGAACCTCTCCGACTTTCCCTTCAGCCTCTGCTTTTAAGGGCTCATATGCTTAATTAGGCCTCCCAGGATAATCCTGAATTGTCTGCCTATTTCAAAGTCAACTGATGAGTTTCCTCAATTGCATCTGTAAAGTCCCTTTGCCAAGTTATGTAACATATTCACAAGCTTATAACCATATGACCAAGGTCATGGGGACAAAATTCCGTCACCTGTGGTGAGTCCTCTTTTTTGGTTCATTTGCTGCAATCAGATTACTACCTGTAAGATTTAGGCATATTTTGCGATCGTAAATAGTTTTAAACTGTTTTTTTTTTTCTTGAGAAGTATTTTGTTCCACGAATATACCATAGTTTGTTTATCTACTCTCCTGTGATTGACATGTGTGTTTTTTCAATTTTTGGCTATTGTGAATAAGAATGCCGTGAATATAATTTTATAAGTCCTTTAGTTAACATATGTTTGCATTTCTCCGGGTAAGTACCTAGGAATGTAACTGCTGAGTCATAGGGGACATGTATGTTTAATTTTATAAGAAGCTGCCAAACAGTTCTCCAAGTTGCTCGTACAATTTTTTTTACACTCCCACTAGCAATGTATGAGAGTTTCAACTGTGCCATATGCTCTCTACATTTGTTATTGCCAGTCTGTCTTTCTTTTTTTTTTGAAGCCATTCTAGTGAGTGTGAAATTGTAGCACGTTGTGGTTTTAATTTGTCTTTTCCAGATGACTAACGATGTTCAGCTACTTTTCTTGTGCCTGTTGGCTATTAATGGCTTCTTTTGTGAAATGTCTGTTCAAATTTTGTGCCTATTTTAAAAATAGGATTTTCTCAATTATTAACATGTATGTATCAGAATACAAGTCCTTTGTCATATATTAATTTTAAATATTTTCTCCAGTCTGCGATTCGCCTATTTACTTTCTCAACAATAGCTCTTAAATAGCAGAAAAGTTAATTTTCATGAAGTCCGTTTTATCAATAGTTTTGCAACTATGGTTAGTGTTTTTGGAGCCCTCTCTAAGAACATTTCTTTTTCTAGAAGCTGTATAAGTACATATTGTTTACATTTAAGGCCGTGGTGCATCTTAAATTAATTTTCTTCTTTATAGTGACATGGGGGTTGAAGTTTGTTTTTAAAATATAGATATCCAATTTTTTCTAGCACTTTATTTTAGTAAAAAGACTTTCCTTTCCCCCCATGGATAGATGTTTTGTCAAAAAAATTATCTGAAATGTCTGTATAGAAGTTCTATAGTTTCATTCTTCTTTTTTCAGAATTAATTCTCACTATTATAAATCCTTTGCAAGTATTCCAACACCATTTGTTAAAATGATTTTCCCCCACATAATTACGTTAGCAATTTTGTCAAAAAATCAATTGATGATATGTGTGGGTCCATTTCTGGACTCTATTCTGTTTCATTGATCTCTTTGCCTAGCTTATTCTAATACCACATTGTCTTGATTACTGTAGCTTACAAAAAGTTGTGAAATCAACCTTATTCTTCTTCAAAGATACTATGGCTATTTTAGGCCTTTGCATTTCCATATAAATTTTAGTGTCAGTTTGTAAATTTATACAAATAAATACTAAAATTTTGAATGAGATTGTGTTGAATCTGTATATCCATTTACAATGAGTTGACATCTTAATAATATTTAATGTTTCCGATCAGTGAGCATGGCATATCTCTCCATTTATTTGGATCTTCTTTAATTTCCCTGATCAATGTTTTATCATTTTCAGCACACAAGTGTTGTACATGTTTTGTTAAATGTATCCCTAGTTATTTCTTCCTTTTTGATGTATTATAAATGACACTTCTTTTAAAGCTTCAATTTCTAATGATTTGTTGTTAATGTATAGAAATACAATTGAGTTTTGAATATTGACCTCTGTCCTGTAAATAAGCTATATTCATGTTAGTTCTAGTGATTTTTTAATAGGTTCCCATTGGATTTTCTACATAGATGATCATGTTGAATGCAAACAGAAAAATAGTTTTACTTTTTCTTTTCCAAACTAGATGCATAATTTATTTTTCTTGCCTTATTACACTGGCTAGAATCTCTTAGAACAATATTGAATAGAAGTGGTAACAGTGAATAATATCCTTTCCTCATCTCAAATCTTAGTGAGAAAACTTTCAGTCTTTTACCATTCTTATGGTGTAGCAGTAAGTTTTTCAAGGATGTACTTTTTCAGATTAAGGAAATTCCTTTCCACTCTTAGTTTGCTGCAAGTTTTATCAGGAATGGATGTGAGATTCTGTCAAATACCTTTACTGTATCTGTTGATACAATCATATAGTTTTCCTTTTTTAGAATGGTAACATGGTGTGTCCATAAGAAATATTCCACAGAGGGGAATTGCTGGATCAAAATATGTGCATTTAAAATTTTGGTTGACAACTTAATAATACCTCCAAACCATCCTCTAAAATGGCTGACTTAATTTACATTGTACCTACAGGCTCAGAGACTGCTCATTCCGTTTTCTACATCCTCACTAATCCAGGATATTATCAATTGAGGGTTCATTTTAGAATCAGAAAAATCAAGAAATGTAAGTCACAATCAACTAAGGCATCAAAAAATTTGCATTCTGACCACTTATAATTTGTACTGCATTAATGGTAAGGAAGCAGATTTATAGAACATAAATTCCAAGAGGTATGGATTTTGTCTGGTTTTGTTCACTGCTATATCCAGAACAATGCCTTATACATAACAGACATTCAGTAATAGTTGTTGAGTGAATGAATGAAAGAATGAAAAAATGAACAAAATATAAATCAGAACCAGCAGGGATATTTGGAAATCACACATGTAAAGGCTGCAAATTGGAAAGACGAAGACCAAAGAGTTAACTCGCTGCTCAAGATCTCACATATGATGAGTTACAGAGACATAGCTAGACCTCGGGCCTTGTGAGAACCCAGGGTACTAGCAAGTTAGAGGTGATATTGATGAGGATAAAGAAAACATCCTGCCCCACTCTGCCACATACACTTGTCTTTCCTTTGTGAGGGCTATTACTTTTATCTGACTGATACTTCTTTAAGCCATATAATGCTCAACATCCTCTCTTACGCAAAATATTTAGCCATGAAACCACAACACAGACTAAAGTTTTAGGTTGGAGCTAAAATTTCATAACTGAAAGTCCTCAGACTCCTGTAGGACCAAAATGCAACGATGGCATCCCTGAGATGGAAATCTGCGCTATATTCTTGTGAAGCTTTCAAAGTTACTGAGGGTGCTAAAAATCTCCACAGCTCTCATCTTCACTGGCACCTAAAGTGCAGAGTGAGTGCCCTTCTTTCTTGTCCCCATTAACCAGGAGCATCTTCACTGGACAGTCAATGAAGGAAGAAGCAAACTGCTATTGCAGTAAACTACTGAATTTTTGAAATTTACTTGTTTTAGCTTTTAATTAATATAATGTAAGATAGGGGTTTTTGAGAGTATATAGAAGAGACAATTAGCCATCCTTAGAAGGTGAGAGAGGGTGTCCTGGAAGCAGTGATACTTAAGTTAAGCATCGATGAAATAGAAGTTAGACTAGGAAGAGAATGGCTCCCTGCTCCTGACAAAAAGAACGGCATACGAAAAAGCTCCAATGGCCAGAGAAAGTATACTGAATCCGAAGAGCTGAGTGTGAATGTGACACTAAGTGGGCAAAGTGTAATGTGAGAAAGAGGAAGAAAGAGACATGATGCTGGAAACTGACACATGCTGGAACATGGTCAAGTTCATGAAGACCATATAAGCTGTATTACTGTGTTCATACTTTATCTTCAGGGTAACGAGAAGCTGGTGAACATTTGTTTTTCTAAATGTTGGATTGTATTTTAGAGAAACTATTCTGAGTGCCATATGGAAGATGAGTTAGCTGGTAGTAACAACAGAAGCTGAGAAAACAGGACAAAGTTGTAGCCACCCAGATGTCAGATGATGATGATGGGTAAGAGTAGGGTGTAGGTGGTGGGTGGAGAGAAGTGGGTTGGTTGCAGAGATATTTCAGAGGCAGATGGACAAATCACAAGGCTTGAGTTTATGGAGAAGGTGAAGGACAGGGAAGAGTAAAGAATGACATCTAGTTTTTTGTCTGGGACACTGGAAGAGGAGCTGGAAACACAGCAGGAAGAGTAGCTACAAAGAGTGAAGAAAATTAGGTCAGTCCTGAATAAGTTGAGTTTGAAGTGATCATGATATATCCAGGGAGAGATGTCTCATGGCAAGTTGATATTCATCCACAGAACTCTAGAGAGAGCTAAGTGAGTCTTATTTTGGGATGTCATTATCATAAAGGTAGTCGGTAATGCCTGAAGTAAAGAAATGGCTCAAAAAGAATGTGTAGAGTTCATTCATTCATCAAACTGGTCACTCACTGTCAGCATTTAGGAAAAAGCACTGAAGAAGCAAGATCTGTTTCTCACTGAAGTTACAATCCAGAGGGGGAACCTCTGGGGACAGAAAATAAACATGTAAACACATCAATAAATAAGATTTTCACTTAGTCCTAGTGCTAAAAATATGACAGTGAATGACTCTGTGTTTCAGATCAGGTGTTTAGGGAAGGAATTCTCTGAGGAGGTGTTGTATTATTGGAGCCATGAGATAAGAGGGCCAAGGACTGAAGCCAGAGGAAGACTGGCTTTCAAAGGCCAAAGAGACAGAATCCCACAAGGACGACTGGGAAGGCCCAACCTGAGATCTGGGAGAGCATCCATACACAAAGGTAGCAGAAGCCACGAGAAGAGAGCTTTCCAAGAATGGAAAGGTTAAGAGACTGACAAGTGACCACTGAACTGACAACAGGAGGCTGACGGGACCTGGGGAAGGGCCTGTTTCTGGAGCAGAGGAAGTTTGGCAGGCAAATCCCTGCAGCGTGGGAACAGAGTTAGAAGTGAGGACGTGAGCACACAGAGAATAGGCAGGTCTTTCAAGAGGTGAAGGAAGAAAAGAAACTGGACTGAGGGAAGATGGAATTTTTAAGATGTGAAAAATAACAAGCATATCTGATGGAAAGAAGCCACTATAAAGAGTGCAATTGGAAATTTATGAGGGGAAAAAACAATAAAAAAGAATTCAGAGATTGCTTTGTGTACTAAGTGTTTTACCTATTTTTTTCTTATTTAATTCATACAAAACTAATATTACTCTTAGTTTACAGATGAGGAACTTGAATCACAGAGAGTAAATAAATTCCTCAATTTATGCAGCTAGTGATAGATGTTTTGGGCCTAACTCCATATCGGCCTGACTCCAGACTTTGTTCATGTTTTGGAAGAATTATTTTCATAGTATGGAGTTTCCTCAAAAAATTAAAAATAGAAGTACCAAGGTATCCATATCGGTAAGAAAGGAGTAAAAGTTTCACAATTTGCAGATGATACGATGCTATATAGGGAGAACCCTAAAGACTCTGCCAAAAAACTACTAGAATTGATGAATGAATTCAGTAAAGTCAAAGGATACAAAAGCAATATGAAGAAATCTGTTACATTATATATACTAACAATGAATCAGCAGAAGGAGAAATTAAGAAAACAGTCCCAGGCACCTGGCTGGCTCAGCAGGTTAAGCATCTGAATCTTGATTTCGGCTCAGGTCATGATCTCATGATTTGTGAGTTCGAGCCCTGTGTCAGGCTCTGTGCTGACAGTGTGGAGCCTGCTTGGGATTCTCTCCTCTCTCCTCTCTCTCTCTCTCTCTCTCTCTCTCTGCCCCTCCCCCACCTTGCACTTTCTAAACAAACAAATAAATAAACAAATGAGAAACATTAAAAAAAAAAGAAAAGAAAATCCCATTTACAATACACCGAAAATAATAAGATGCTTAGGAATAAACCTAACCAAAGAGGAGAAAGGCCTGTACTCTGAAAACTATAAAACACTGATGAAAGAAATTGAAGATGACACCAAGAAATGACACATAAAGAACATTCCTTGCTCAGAGACTGAAAGAACACATATTGTTAAAAAGTCCATACTACCCAGAGCGTCTACACATTTAATGCAATCCCTGTCAAAATACCAACAGCATTTTTCAACAGAACTAGAACAAATGATCCTAGAATTTATATGGAGTCACAAAAGGCCCGAATAGCCAAAGCAATTGTGAAAAAGAAAAGCAAAGATGGAGGTATCAGGATTACAGATTTCAAGTTATATTACAAAGTCTTAGTAATCAAAACAGTATGATACTGACACAAAAATAGAAACATAGATCAATAGAAGAGAATAGAAAACCCATAAATAAACCCACAATTATATGGTCAGTTAATCTTCAACAAAGTAGGAAAGAATATTCAATGGGAAAAAACAGTCTCTTCAACAAATGGTGTTTGGAAAACTGAACAGCTACGTGCAAAATAATGAAACTGGAACACTTTCTTACACCAACACAAAAGAAAAACAAAAAAGAAACTCAAAATGGATTAAGAACCCAAATATGAGACCTGAAACTATAAAAATCCCAGAAGAGAGCACAGGCAGTAACTTATCTGGCATTGGCCATAGCAACATTTTTCTAGATCAATCACCTAAGGCAAAATAAACTGTTGGGACTATATCAAAATAAAAAGCTTCTGCACAGGAAAGGAAATGATCAACAAGACTAAACAGTAACCTACAGAATGGGGGAAGATATTTGCAAATGACATATCCAATAAAGGGTTAGCATCCAAAATATATAAAGGACTTATACAACCCAACACCAAAAGACCTCAAATAATCCAATTTAAAAATGCACAGAAGAAATGTATAGACATTTCTCTAAAGAAGACATCCAGATGGCTAACAGGCACATGAAAAGGTGCTCAACATCACTCATCATCAGGGAAATGAGAGGAAAAAAAAAAAACTACCTTGAGATATCACCTCACACCAGTCAGAATGGCTAAAATCAAAAACACAAGAAAGAGCAAGTATTGTCAAGGATGTGGAGAAAAATGAACCCTCTTGTACTGTTGGTGGGAATGCAAACTGATGCAATCATTATGGAAAACAGTATGGAGGTTTCTCAAAAAGTTAAAAGTAGAACTACCTTATTATCTAGTAATCACATTACTGGGATGTACTCCCCCAAAATGTAAAAACACCAATTCAAAGGGATACATGCACCTCTGCGTTTATTATACCTCATTATTTACAATAGCCAAGTTATGGAAGCAGCCAGTGTCCATTGATTGATAGATGAATGGATAAAGAAAATGAATGGATTACACACACACACACACACACACACACACACACACACACACGGAATATTATTCAGCCATAAAAAATGAAATCTTGCCATTTGCCATGATATGGATGGAGCTAGAGAGTATAATGCTAAGCAAAATAACTCAGAGAAATACCATATGATTTCACTCGGGTACAGTAATTAGAGAAAAAAAGACCAAAGAAAGAAAAAGGAGAGGGACACAAACCAAGAAACAGACTCTTAACTAGAGAACAAACTGATAGTTACCAGAGGGGAGGTGGGTGGAGGGATATGTTAAATAGGTGATGGGGATTAAGGAGTGCACTTGTGAGGGACACCGGGTGATATATGGAAGTGTTGAATTACTACATGGTACACCTGAAAGTAATATAATACTGTATGTTAACTATACTGGAATTTAAATTTTAAATTAATTTCATTAAAAAAAAAGCAATACCATACGATCCAGCAATTCCACTACTGGGTATTTACCCAAAGAAAATGCAAACACTAACTTGAAAAGATATGTGCACCTGAGTGTTTCCTGTAACATTATTTACAAACAGCTAAGATATGGAAGCAACCCAAGTGCCCATCTATAGATGAATGAATACAGAAGACATGGTATATATACAATGGAATATGACTCAACCATAAAGAGATGAGATTTTGCCATTTATAACAACGTGGATGTACCTAGAGAGCATTACGCTAAGTGAAATAAGTCAGGTACAGAAAGACAAATGCCACATGATTTCGCTTACATGTGAAATATTAAAAACAAAACAAACAGAGAAACAAACAAACAAAAAAAGCAGACCCAGACCCATAAATACAAAGAAGGCATCGATGGTTGCCAGAGGGGAAGTGAGTAAGGGGATAGGCAAAGTGGGTGAAGGGGAGTGGGAGATAGAGGCTTCAGGTCAGGGGATGACTAATTCATGGGGATAAAAAGTACAGGGTAGGGAATATAGTCGGTGGTATTTTAGTAGCATTCTATGGTGCAGGTGGGAGCGACACTTGCAGCACAGCATAATGTATAGACTTGTCAAATCAGTCTGTTGTATCCCCGAAACGACTGAAACATTGTGTGTCAACTACACTTCAATGAAAAAAAATACACATTTTTAAAAAAAATTACCCAGGTAGTTCAAGGACATGTTATTCTTCTCAAATACCTAAATAATGTAGAAGTCTACAGTTAATCACTTGCTTAACAATGTTCCCAGCCTTTAGCACTGAGCACTTACATACAGATGTAATTTTTTAAAATATTGGAATCACACTATTACCCTCTAGTGGCTTCCCACAATATAAAGTCTGAAGTCCTTGGGGCCATTGGGTCAAAGTTTATTGGTGGTGGTGGTGAGGGAGGGGGGAACTGGATATTTACAGAGTCTCAAATATCTCCCCACAAATGATTTATTACTTACCAAGAGGAAAAGGTGTCTATGCAGAGGAGACCGTCTTCAATGAGCGATCGGAAGCATAAACCACCAGCAACGGGACAAACTGGCATTGCGTGCCTCCTGATACGACACACCGAGGAGGACATGTGGTTTGTGCAGCATCACTGTCTAAAGCACAGGCCTTGAATGTAATCATGAGAGAACGTTTATACACCCAAATTGAGGGAAAAGCTCCCAAAAACTTGCCTGTACTCTTAAAAAAGATTGATGTCATGAAAGACAAAGCAGTTGAGGAATGGTTCCAGTTTACACACTAAACACACATGACGATTACAGGTAATGTGTGATCCAGGATTGAATCCTGATTCAGAAAGAAAAGGACATTACTGGGGCAATTGGTGAAATTTGGATGTATTAGACAGTGGTGTTTAATCAATGTTCAATTTCCTGAATTTGACAATCACACCATGATTATATAAGAACACGTCCTTGTTTTAATGGACTCATGAAAAGTGCATAGGGATTAAGAGTCCTGATGTCTGCAACTTACTCTTGAATGGGTTATACAAAATACGTTTAGTGAAAGAGAGATTTGAGTGAGAGATAAATCAAATGGGGCAAAAATGCCAACCACTGATACAGATTCTAGATGAGGAGTACGTGAGTCCTTTTCATTATTCTTAGAACTTTTCTGTTGAATATTTTCCAAAATAAAAACTTTAGAAAAAAACCTCCAAGGTCCATGCAGAACACCCTGTGTGTTCTGACCCCAGCCCTCACTCTGCTCCGGCCACAAAACCTGCTGCTCTCAAACACATGGGCCTGCTCCCGCCATGGGCCTCACCGCTAGCCTTTCCCTCAGACCCAACATCTCAAGGCTCACTCCCTCCACCTCACCTAGGTCTCTACTCAGATGTCACCGCCTTGACTGCCATATCTAACACAGGCCCCATGAGGGGTACCTGGCTGGCTCAGTGGGTAGAGCACGTGACTCTTGATCTCAGGGTCGTGAGTTCAAGTCCCATGCTGGGTGTAGAGCTTACTGAAAAAAGAATAGTCCCCGCCTGGAATGCTGACGAATCACACAGCCAGTATGCTTCTTGTAGGCAAGAGGACAAAAGCCACAAGTGAGGATGGTACAGCAGAAAGCTGGAAGGAACGTCGTTCTTTGGTAAGCTACCCTCAGCTTCCCTCTCCCTAGCCTGAATTTCCGTTACACGTTGATAAATAAATAATCCTTATTTATTCAAGCCTTGGCTGCTTGGGTTTCTGTCCTACAGCTGAATGCAGTAAAATGACACACAATGCTTGCTTTTTCTTCACAGCACTTATTGAACACGATTGGTGACATTTATTTGTTGATTTGTTTATTTTCAAACTTGCATTAGAGTGTAAGCTGCTCGGGGAAGGAACTTGACCTGTTTTGCTTATTTCTGTGTCCCAGAGTCTACGGCAGTGCCTGACCAGTTGAGAAGCTCAATCAGTATTAATATTTGTCAGGTGAGGGCATTGCCTTGTGACTTCCTTCTTTCCATGTTAAGGGCTATAGTTCTACTTATGTTTTGTATCAGCATTCTTTATAACAGAGATATATACTCTCAGTGTCCCATGATTTTCTTTACCCATTCCCCTACAGAGAAGCATTTCCTTTATTTGCATTTTCCTCCTTTATTGCACACAGTGTATGTACAACTGTCCTCGCATGTGACTCTTTCTGGAGGATAAAAGGCTCCAAAACAGTTGACTTAGTATACTTCTACTAATGGTATATGAAAGTAGGCATTACCCTACATTGTTGGCCACATGTATTTTAATCAGCTTTTATTTCTGCCAGTTTGAGGGGCTGAGGAGTAGAAGGCCATATCTCAATGTTGATTTCACCTGCATTTTCCTAAGAACTAGTGAGGCTATCTTTTCATATATTTATTAGGCCATTGCTTCTATCTCTTTTGCCTATGTACATATATATATTTTAAAGTTTATTTATTTACTTTGAGAGACAGAGAGAGAGGGAGACAGAGAGAGAGAGAGAGAGAATCCCAAGCAGCCTCTGCACTGTTAGTCAGAGCCCGACATAGGGCTCAAACTTATAAACCGTGAGATCATGACCTGAGCTGAAATCAAGAAGTCAGGCACGTAACCAACTGAGCCACCCAGGTGCCCCTCTTGTGCCTATATTTTATTAAAATCTGTCTCATTAAAATATTGTACAGTTTCTTTTTGTGTGTCCATATATTAATCCTTTGCCTGTTTTTTATGCTGCAAATATATTTTCTCAGACTTCACTAGTTTTCAAATGTTATTTATGGTCTTCATCAAATAAAAGTTTTACAATTTTATGTAATAAAATCTATCCAGTTTTTCCTTTGTGGTGTATATATACTGTACCTTGTATACATTTATGGGAACTCAGTATAGGCAGGGAACTTGGGGCCCACGTGGGGCCCACCTGACTGCAGAACAGAGATGCAGGAAGTCCGTGCCAAAAGCTTCCTCTGGAACGCTTTCCTCTCTCACATAAATCAGCTCCCTGCTCCTGTTGAAAGCCCTTACCATATGTGCAGCTTCTAGTATATATACACATACCTGGCTCTGACTCTGTTGATCCATTTGTCCATTTTAGTACCATTATCACACTTTTAAAGTTAGTATAGCTTACAGCACATTTTCATACACAGGATAGAAAGTCCCTCCTAACTTTTCTCATGTTAAAATTTTCTTGGGGTGCCTGAGCGGCTCAGTCGGTTAAGCATCTGACTTCGGCTCAGGTCATGATCGCGCAATTTGTGAGTTCAAGCCCCGTGTCAGGTTCTGTGCTGACAGCTTGGAGCCTGGAGCCTACTTCAGACTCTGGGTCTCCCTCTCTCTCCCTGCTCACACTCTGTCTGTCTCTCAAAAATAAATAAACATTAAAAAATTTTTTAAATAAAATTTTCTTAAGCTATTTTGATGTTTTCTCTTCTAGATGAACTTGCAAATGAGTTGGCTGAGTTTCATAAAAATCCTTTTGAGGTTTTATTGGGATTGCATTGAGTTATTAGATTAATTTAGAGAAAATTTATAACTTTATAAATTTGGACTGTTCAATCTGTAAGGGAGTGTTTTTCTCTTTTTAGATCTTCTCTTACAGTTTAGTAATTTAGATCTTCTTTTACAGTTTTTTAGTAATTTTGTTTTACATATAATTTTTGTCGTAAGTCTTGAAAATGTTCATGTTTACTGTATTTCCAGTTATTTTCTAGGTTTGTTGTTATTATGAAATGGACCATTTCCCCCCTGACATTTCTAATCAGTTATTGTGGTAAATAGGAAAGCTAATCAGTTTTTGTATGTTGACTCTATATATATCTGAAATAAATTTCACTTGTTCTTACAGTTTTAAGGTGATTTTCTTGGATTCCACAGGCAGGTGTTTCTATCATCCACAATACCCCAATCTGTTAGCTTCCATGCATGTTAAATTTGGGAACTTAAAATATTAACAGGGAAATTTAAGAAAGCGAAAAAAGGTTTTATTTTGAAGCATAGTGTAAATTGTGATAAATAAGAGTTTTTAAGGTATATATTTTTGCTCATCATATGCATTTATTTTATTTTAAGTATGCTTTATGCCCAACATGGGCCTTAAACTTATGCCCTCGAGATCAAGAGTTACATGTTCTATCGACTGAACCACCCAGGCATCCCGTCACACGCATTTTATATTTTATGCTGACTTTGGAATAATATTTACTTAATTTTTTTTTAAAAACGAAGCCTTTGTTGGGGCACCTGGGTGGCTCAGTCGGTTGAGCGTCCAACTTCAGCTCAGGTCATGATCTCACGGTTCGTGGGTTCAAGCCCCGCGTCGGGCTCTGTGTTGACAGCTGGGAGCCTGGAGCCTACTTTGGATTCTGTGTCTCCCTCCCTCTCTGTCCCTCTCCCGCTCACACTCTACCTCTCAAAAATAAATAAGTGTTAAAAAAAATTAAGAAAAAGAAAACGAAGCCTTTGTAAAATAGAATCATGTATTAAAATTAACATTTACCCAGAAAGCATTAAATTTCATTCTTAGCTGAAATGAAGGAGATGTTAAGAATTCCTTCAACGCTTCTTTAACAAATTATCTACCATTATCTATGAATGATCCATTAAAGACTACAATTTAAGCTTATGAGTAAGCTTAGATATTTGAACAGAAGCATTATAGATCCTACTGGATGTGGTTTCAATTTTCAAATGGGAAGTACAGACCAAATAAAATTTATATATGGGTTTTTTCAACAAATGCTTGAAATTTGATCACTTCTATGGACCATTTGTGTTTTATGGTCAGATTAGCATCTGTAAGACCCCACTTGCTAATTAACAGTGAACAGTAAAAAAAACAAAAACAAAGAAACAGATGATGAGGATTAAAATATAGACATTCGTAATGCCAAAATACGCAATGTCATGTTTTTCTGTAAACAGAAGTTTTAAAATAGTTTATATTTTTTTCCTCCAAGGGGGGGAAAATGGATTGCTTCCAGTCATATTCAACAAATCTTTATTTTTAAAATGTCTTTTACCTTATTTCAACTCTTCTGACTATTCTCAATATTTTGAAACAAAGGTTTGAAATGACCAAACAAATAAAACAAGCAGATCTGTCAGCCTCTCTTGTTTTCCTAACACAGATTGCCAATGTGGGAAGGCACTAATCCAGTTCTCAAAACTGCTCGAGTTCCCCCTCCCCTCACGCAGGGTTTAAGAGTTGGAAACCGGATTGAAGCTTCCAGTAAGAAGTTCTGACTTCGCAGAAACATAAGCATAGTGATCTTGCAGCGAACGCTGTACAGAACTGGGTACCTCCCCAAATCCCTCCTCCCTGCCCCCCCTTTCTTTTATTTCTCTTAGGAAAGAGAGCTCCGGAAAAATAGAAGGGAGAGAGGAGGAAATGAGAACGTAGATAAAAACACCAACGCCTGCTCCACCATAAAGCCTGACAGAAGAGGAATTGGGGAACAAGAACAGAAAATTCCTTAGAGAAAAAAAAAATGCAGCGGGGAGTGAGGATAAATATAAGGAAAGGAGTAGTATATTTCTTTAGATCGTATTAAGAGAGTACCTACTGGAAATACAGGATGGTCATGGGAAGTGATGAGGGTGGTCACATCCTCACGAGCCCCCCGCCCCTAACATTAAAGAACCTGCAAATAGTTCAGGGAAGTAAGCAGCTTTTAACTTTTTTCCTCCAAGGGAAAGGTTATTCTTCAAGGGTTACATTCTGTAATCAGAAATTGAAGGGGAAACCCAGCCAGGTTGTCTTGTTGAAATTATGTGTAGGCAGCATGAAATCCAAAACAACTCTGTCACTCTTCAACATAAAATCATCCACCAAAGCTACAAGAATTAGGAAAAATCCTATCTGTGCTTTTTAAAATCCACTTTTGATTTTTTTTTTTTCTGCCAACATCAAGAATTCCTCCTGGAGGTAAATTTATCAGAAAGACAGAACCAAGTAAAATGATTTACATGTCCAGAAAGAATTGCATTTTCTGGTGAGGATGTGACTTGCACATCAGATTATGTCGGCACAGTCAGGTGAGATTCAGCATTTTAAACTTCTTCTTTCTCCCCCTCCCTTTACTACACTTCCCTTTTTTTTCTCCACTCAGTTTTACTAAACTTCACTTAGCTTCACCAGTTTAATAGGGTCTGGGCAGGCAGTGCGTATATGATGTCCTGAAAACACTTTGCCCTATGTAAACAATTGTTTTTGGCAGTTCAGAGGTTTCGTGGCAGGACTGCATTTTTCTTTTTTTTTTTTCTGAAAATCAAATGTTTAGGCCAAACTTGGAGTTGCACGTGCATTTTTATGACCTGGCATATTCAAACATTACAATTGTATGTTTAAAAAGGGAATTTGATCTTTTTTGCTCTTTCTTCTTCAGGTTTCCATCCTTTCTAGTGCCATTGTTTTCTCTTTTACGCTACATTTTCCTATCTTGGGATATCTCTTCAGCATCTGTTTCTCCTCAGCCATAATTTTCATTCAAAAATAATAACTCTTTGGTCTCTTTGGACATGTTTTGTTTTGCTCCCGCCTATGAACTTTGCCAGGGTGTGTTGAAGGTTACCAGCTCCATTTCTGGAATGCTCTTGGATCCCTTTTGGAGAAAAGTGCCAAAGTATATAAGGAGAGCTCAAATGTATCTGGGCTCTACCAAGTCCTTTGAGGAAGGCTTCATGTAGCTGCACCTCCCTTCCCCTCACTGTGCCAGGCTTCTTCAAGATTCCACATCCAAGTTCGTATCTTGCTACACTCTTGGTGAGCGCCGTGGAACGTGTAGAGATGTCTAACACTCGCCGTACATCAGAAACAAGTGTAACATTGTGCATTGACTGTATGCCAATAGAAGAAACGACGAAGAGAGAGAGAGAGAAAAGAAGAAAGAAGTTCGTATCTTTTGCTCATGTGGAAAAGAACCTTCAGATGAACAGAGGCGCAGGAATACGTATTCCTCTAACCACACTCTATCACGTTTCTTAACAGAGAGAATATTGCTTCTCATTTCACCGAGTTTTCTATCCTCTTCCCCTTTTCACCCCACATCACCCAGGGTCATGAGTGTTTCCACTGCTCATTTCATAATGCTCCTATCAATTGTCCGGAATACCGGACTTGCTCCAAGAGTTTTCCCCACGAGTGCCGAAATAATAGAAAGTTGAGGTGAATGACAGAGGTGTTGCTGGAACTGGTTGGAAGGACCTTTTAGCAGTGTTTTGCCTGAGGGGCACTGGGTTACAGGATCACTCCTGTTAACATTGTAACATCGTATCCACCCTATAAGCTATGTCAAGCAATTTGCTTTCATTGTGACTTTCTGTGGCAAGAGGCCATAAACTCAACATAAAGGGGCTCAAACAAAAAGAGATTTTAGTGGCCTATATAACTGAAGAGCTCAGAGGTGGGGTCATCTTGTTATGCTGCCAAATGTAGGGCTCACGTGTGTTGTAAGGCCACTGGCTTCTCTCTATGGACTCCTTGCTCTTCTCTCTGGAGTGTTGGCTCCTTCCTGGACAGGCTCATCCCTCAGACTCAAGATGGCTGTAGAAGCTCCGGAGCTTACGTCTTCTTAGTTCCACATCCACAAGGGATCATTGCAGTCAGCCATTTGATAGAAGAAGGATTAGCTGCACAAAACTGGATTTCCAGGGTATCTGGAAAGAGGAGCATGCCTGGAGATGCGACACCCCTAGAGATTAACCAACCCTGGAGCCATCCTACCTTAAGGTGTGTGATCCGAGACAATAGCTTATTCTGATTGATTAAATGCCTTTATATTGGTTTCTTGTTAAAAGAGGAATTCACCTTTTTTTTGCTATTTCATCTTTTGGTCCACACTTTCTTCTAGTTCCATCATTTTATTTGATATAGTACATTCAGCTGAAGGCATCCTAAATATTATTGTCATACTTGCTCCAGTTGGGTCGTGTGCCCACTCCTGATCATTCACAATGAGAATGTGATGTGTAAGTGGCCCCAGCCCAAGATGCCCCTGTCCACTTGTGCAGTGGGACAGCTTCATCCTACTTGACTACATGGACTGAGCATGGAGGAGGATGGATAGCTACTGGGTGATGAGGGTGTTGTTTCCATTAAAGAGTGAAATAGATGCTGTGAAGCAACAATATCTGGTGTCTAGTACCTCATCCAATTTGAGTGTGTCTTCTGTTACACAGTGGCCTCAAACTGTCACCATAGTGAGCTGGGAGTGTGTAATTAGTTGCTTGGTCTGGTAGCCTAGCATGTGTAACGTTGGGGGTGTTTAAACCAAAGGTAGATCTGCTGTGCCGCTGACCCATCTCAATAAGCCTATGAATACTTTTCCTCACTTAGGGCCTCATATCTCCAGCTTTGGGACATCAGCCATTAGAAGGTCATAGCAAAGAAAAATGTGGTCCATGGCTAAGACAGATGCCGGAGATGGCCTTGAGTTGCCGGGTGATCCAGGGCTCTCTAAAAGATACGAGGAAACCCAGACAGTATAAAGAGTATGTACCAGCCCCTGGACCCCACGGTTCTGTGGCCCCTTCTCTCATAGTCCCTGAAGTTCAGCTGGTCTCCTGGGTCTCAGAATCAGCCTGCTCTGTAGAACAGTGGGGCCTCAGGTCAGGCTGTGTCTAGCCATTTCAATTTTGCTGTTGGCTGGAATTTCATCTGTCAAGAAGGTTTTGCAGTCAGCCATTTGATAGCGGAAGAGTGAGCCCACGAAGCTGGATTTCCTGCCTATCTAGAAAGAGGAGCACGCCTGGAGATCTGACGTGCTCTGTGCAAATTAGGGCTTAGTTTTTGCTATTGCTGGTCAGTCTCCGCTAAACCTAATGTATTTCAATGTTTGAGGACTAAAACACACACAACCTCAAAGATTTTTTTTTTAATTTTTTGTCATGAACTTAAGTAACTTCATCAAGAGAACCTCATCAATGTTAAGCTATTTACTTCCTTCCAAAGTAATTTCCTTTCTGTCAATGCACAGACATGCATTTTTACTTAGTTATAATTAGTGTGAACATGCTCGTTTTTGTTTAAGAAAGGTTTTCTTTACCTTGGCATTCAGATTTGTTTTCATAGGCGAAGAAAACACTGAGAACTAGAAGGAACCTTCGCTGGAGAATTGGGAGGATTATATGGGGTCATGTTATCCCAGAGTTGAAGAAACCTTAAAGGACCCTGAATCTCACCCCATAGCTCTGAGGACTCCCCTTTAGACTAACAGACTCATTGGAGCAGCCTTCCCACACAAAGGTCTCTCCAGCTCTTACTGGACGGCACCAAGAGTGGACTCTCCCTTCTAAAGGAAGAATGAAATCCCATTTTCCATCACCCCCCCTTCCGCCGGGCTAGGGTCTATGTGTCTGTCCCTGGGCTTGTACCCTCCTTACCTGCTAAGTTATGCAAACAGTTTCCCATGCAGGAAGAAAGCGGAGACCATGCTGCTCTGTAACACTCTTCCAACCATTCTCCTCTAGCGTGTGTTGCTTTTCTCCCCCCTCCTAACATGTAACCACACACCAATAGTTTCCAATCTATCAAAGCTTAAATGTCCCAGTCTTCTCTCCTAAGTCAAGGACGCGGCGAAGTTAAGTTTAATTAAAAGCAGCAACTATTTGTACAGCTGTCTCGGGGTTCATGGCTCGTAAAAGGATTTAGCTTCAAACCTCCCTGCCCCTGTCCTCTGGGACTTTCACACAAAGCCATTTAGGCCCCTCATCTGGGCAGTTACCAGACCCGCGCTTCCCCAGTCACTTCAGGAGCGTCCCCCCCCCCCCCCATGCTGTGCCCTGATGCTACTTTAGGGGTCAGATCCTCTGAGCTCATGTGGCATGGGGCAAGGCAGAGAGGGGCAGGACTTCCCATACCCGAGTCCCCTTGTTTGGTTTGGGGGAACACAAGGCCTTGACGAAGTTCCTGAAAATTCTCAGGGTTGGGAAAGCGGGGGGGGGGGGGGGGGGGGGGGCATGATCAGGCACAGTCTTCCTTTCGTGAGCTTTCTCTGGCTCTTCGCACTTTTGATTGGGGCGGGTCTTTCACGGGCCACCTCCAGCACCTGCGGCACGAATGGTCACTGACAGGCCTCTTTCAAAGGAGATGGGGGCGGGCTATCCCTGCAGGTAGATGCATCCGCTCAAAGCGGCACGCTTTTTCCCCCAGCAAAGTCCTGGAGTCCATGAAAACCCAGCGCTTAGCATTTGGCTGATTTTCCAGCGCACAGAGGCAGCGCTTCGGGCAGCCTTGGGTCTGCACACGCCCATTCAGACGGAGCGAATTCAGCGGCCAGCCCGGGTCACCCACTGCGGGCGGGGGGCGGGGGCGGGGCCGGCCCCACCCGGGAGAGGCCAGGGGGCCGCGAGGCCGCGGGTTAGGAAATATGACCCTGGCGACCCCAAACGCCCCCGCCCCTCTCGCTCACTGCTGCACCTGCCCGCGGAGCGCGCCGAGCCGCCGACAGGGAAGCCGGCTTAGCCCCGCGCCCTTAGTGGCCTCCATCAGCCACCAAATGGTGGCTCTGCAGATTCTGCAGCTGCTGCAGCAGGAGTGGGGCTGAGGGGACGGTCCGAGCGACCCCGGGAGCCCGCGCGATCCAGACCACGTGTCCGCCGCCCCAGCGCGTCGCATAGGCAGGCCCTCGGCCGGCCGGGCCTGTCCTGGGGCGCCAGGATGGGGGGAGGGCAGGAATGGGGGGTTCTGGGGCGCGGGTCAGCTCCCCAGAAGCGGAAGCGGTGCGAGGCGCCGAGGGGGGTGCGGAGCTGCACCCTGGCACAGATGGGCATGCGCAGCGCGCTGGCCCGCGTGGTGGCCTCGACCTCGGAGCTGGTCAGCGTGGAGCAGACGCTGCTGGGCCCCCTCCTGCAGGAGAGGTCCTTCCCCAACCATCCGAAGGCGAGTCTGGCCTCCCGCACCCGCGTGGGGCGCAGGATCCCCGGCCAGGGCGGGGCCGCCCACTGCGAGGCCGCTCTGGCCACAGACCTTCCGCCGGGGCGAGAGAGAACGCGGGAGGCGACACCCCCGGGGACTTGAGTCCAGGAACTCGGGCCCACCTGGAGCCCACCTGACTGCGGAGCCGAGACGCGGGGAAGCCTTGCCAAAACCTGCCTCTGGAACTCCTTTCTGTCTCTCACATAAATCAGCTTCCTGCTCCAGCTGAAGGCCCTTTCCACATGTGCAGCCGTCTGTGGATGGAGGACCGCTCCCCCTGGCCCCCCTTCTAAATTAATAGCCCTTTCTCCAGAGCCTTGCATACACGTATGAGGTCCCCTCTGTCTTTTGCATGACAAAATCACCTAGATTTATTTAAAGTTCCTTCACACTTAAGACTCACGATTATTTTTGCATAAATCCAACTCCCCGCAGAGTTCAGAGGCCTTACAGAGTCAACCTAAATTCTCATAAAGTGGGGTGAGAGCGGGGTGGGTTTCGGGTGTTGAAGCGTGAATACTAATGCTAAACTCCTGCTAAGTCACGCAGCTCATATCTGTAGGGCACGTTTCCTCTTATGGTACCAAACTGTTAAGTCAGTGGAGCTGGGGAACGTAGAGGCCGCCTCTCAGCCCTAGTGGGGCTGTGGAAACCTGGGGGGGCTTGGGATCCAGTCTCCGCTTTGTCATTAACTAACCTTAATTGGTTGAAGGTCACGGATCTTGAGATCTTCTGGCTTTCCAGTTTTGCTTCATTGCTGCCTCCCAGGCGGCTAGCAGAAGGAAATGAGGGAGGGATGTTGAAGAAAGCCTAGAGCTGTCCTCAAGAGTTGCTTTTCTTGCTCTACAAGCCAGGGTTTGGGGGGAAAAGGGGAGGTGCTGCTCCACTCATGTTAGAAAGTTAAAAAAGCAGTTGCATTTCACTAATGCTCTCTCGTGTGAAATGCACCTTGTATTTGGTACCACAAAGAAATAAAAACCCCTGCCAATTAAACTATGATGCGCCGTTTCTAAGATGTATCGCCACTTCCGAGATTTTTGAAACTTCGTGAAAAGAGATGCATCTTAGAACTGACCAAATAGGAAGCGCTGTGTGATGTCGGGAACCTATCTGGGGCACAGGTAGGTTGGCAAGAGGAGAGACCGAGTGATGAGTTCCACCTTAGGTGATCTCGGAAGGTTTCTCAGAGGAAGTGATCTTTAAGAAACAAAATGAATGCTTGCCTCGCAGACATGAAAGGGAAAAAACATTTCAGGGCAGCTGTGTGATCCAAGGCCCGGAAGCAAGGAAAGGGCCTGGGCCTTTGGGGGAACTGAAATGAGCTCGCTATGGCAGAAGGTATAAAAGGATGCTGGAGACGTAAGTGGGGTCAGGTGGCGAAAGGCCTGTGTGTCACGCAGAGGACGTTGAATCGTCTTGCAGGCAAAGGCAACTGTTGAAATGACTGAGGCGAGGACCTGACCCTGGATAAATCACAGCCGGGGAGGTCGCAGTTTGGGGGTCAGGTCAGAGACCGTGGTCCGAGGGCCTGACCCAGCTCAGACGCACTGAGCTCTCTGCTCTGGCCTACAAATCCCACCTCCAGAACTTCACCCAGCTGTCACTTCTACTTGGTGACCCTCTTAACGCTTTCGACTTGACTTTTGCCCTCAACATGTTCCACCGTCCTCAAGGTTTCTTTATCCAAACCTCAACCCCCTCACTCCTTTTCCGAGAAAATGGAGGCCGACAGACACAAATAGCTTCCTCTCGACCTGAAAAATCTCATTTCCACTCATCCTCCTTCTCGTCGCTAATAAAGAAATGCTGTTTGGTCCCCCTGACCCCCAACCAAAGTAGCCTTCCTCTTAGCTGCTAGAGCAAATCCTTCATCTGCCCTGGACCTCGTTCTATCAATTCCCTTCCCATCCATATAGTCTCTGCTGCCTGCACTCTGCCGGTTCCTCAGTCCATAAACTTGCTCAAGCTTCCCTCACCTCCCTGCACCTTGAGTCCCAGTCCTTTATTCACCTTCCGAGAAAACAAGTAGACATCTGTATGTGTTGCTTCCACTTTCTAGAAGTGTCCAGAGTGTTCATTAGGAACAGAGCTGTCAACTTTCTTACTCCCGGAGTCTGCTGCTCACCTGCAAGGGTGAGTTCTTAGAGCTCCTGAGAGTAGCGAGTACTTTCAGAAGGGAGAGAAACAGGCAGAGGTTTCTCTGGATGATTTGCCTCCTCGCTAACTAACATCTTGGAATTTTTCTTGGTTTTCTATTTGGAGAGAAGGTAGTATCTCCATTTGGTTGTGGAGTAATGATTATAAAGAACTCAGACTTAAGGACACAGTAGTTTGTCTTTCCAGGGGGCTGGTCATGCAGAGTTGGCTTCATTATCACTGGTGTTAACTCGAAAAAGTCGGGAGAATTGTCTTTCTATACATTTTTTGTGACGTAAGTTTTAGGTGCACAGCTTTATCATTTGACATCTGTATATACTACAAAGTGATCACCACCATAAGTCTTGTTACAACCCATCACCACACGGTTGACCACCTTCACCCATTTCACCCACCCCTCCACCCCCTTCCCCTCTGGGAACCACTAGTCTGTTCTCTGTATCTCTGATTTTTGTCTTTGCCTTATTTTGTTTGTCCTTTGGTTTTGTTTTTTAGACTTCACATCTGAGTGAAATCATACAATATTTGTCTTTCTCTTATGTATCAATGGACACTTAGGTTGTTTTCATATCGTGGCTATTAAAAATAATGCTGCAGTGAACACAGGGGTGCGTATATCTTTTCACATTCGTGTTTTCATCTATTTTGGATAAATACCCAGAAGTGGAAGAGCTGACTCCTGTGGCAGTTGTGTTCTTTATTTTTTGAGGGATCCTCATACCGTTTTCCAAAGTGGCTGCACCAATTTACATTCCCACTAACAGTGCACAAAGGTTCCCTTTTCCCCACGCTCTCACCAACACTTGCTATTTCTTGTCTTTTTGATACTAGCCATTGTAACAGGTGTTAGGAGATACTGTGGTTTTGATGTGCGTTTCCCTAATAATTAATGATGTTGAGCATCTTTTCCTGCGCCTGCTGGCCACCTGTATGCTTTCTTGGAGAAATGTCTATTCACGTGCTCTGCACGTTTTCTAGCCAGTAGTTTACTTTTTTGTTGTTGAGTTGTATGAGTTCTTTATATATATTTAGATATTAACCCCTTCTCAGATGTTTGGTTTACAAATATCTTCTCCTATTCAATAGGTTGCTCGTTTATTCTGGTGATGGCTTCCTTTGTGGAGGAGAATCTCATTAGTTTGCTGTAGTCACATTTGTTTATTTTTGCTTTTGTTTCTATTGCTGTTGGAGTCAGATCCACAAAGATGTGTCCCTAAGACTGACGTCAAGGGAGCTTACTGCCTATGTTTTGTCCCCCGTCTCATTCTTTTGCCTGTGGCTCTCCAAGGTCCTCATTACCATTTATGGAAGAGACTGTCCTGTCTTCATTGTTATTGGCTCCTTTGTCATAGATTAATTGCCCATATATGTATGGATTTATTTCTAGCCCTCAGTTCTGTTCCATTGATCTGTGTGTCTGTTTTTGCACCAGTATTGTGGTATAGCTTTGTAGTATGCCTTGAAATCAGGGAGCATGATCCTTACAGCTTTGTTCTTTTTTAATCGTGCTTTGGCTATTTGGGGTTTTATATTTATATTTATGACTCCACACAAATTTTAGAATTATTTGCTCTAGTTCTTCGAAATATGCCATGAATTTTGATAGGGACTGCACTGAGCCTGTAGATTGCTTTGGTTCGTATGGCTATTTTAACAGTACTAATTCCTTCAATCCCTAAATACGGAATATATTTCCATTTACGTGCGTCTTCTCCAATTCCTTTCATGTTTTCTATATTTTCAAATTAAGGACACGCAGATTGATTTTCTACACAGAATGATTTCGGGAGGACTTGTACTCTTGGAAATAACACTTGTGTGTCACTTGCAAGTGTGTGGAAATGTCTCCAACATCAGGTGTCTTTCACAGTGTTACTTGCCACAGAGAGGAGGACTCACTTGGCCTGAAGCCCACAGCCCAGATGATAGGCAGCAGGGACCCAAAGCAGACACAGTGCAGCACAGCTCGGTGATCGGGTCCTCCAGACTATTTCAAACCTACTATGCCACTGCCTGCTGTAGGCCCTTGGACAGAGTATCCTTCTTGTGCCTCAATCCCCTTGCCTGTAAAGTGGGGGTAGAGGGATCTAACCTTACTGGGTTATTAAGATAATGCACATGAAGTCTTAGCTAGTGGCTGCCCATATAAAGTCCCAATACCTTTGAGCTATTATTATTATTATTATTATTAATAAGTTGATGCCTCATGTTCTTGTCAACTGTTATTATTGTGTTGCATTCTTGATATTGATGGATCTGACCCATGGACTCTATTTAATTTTCTGAGTTTACAGAAGCAGAGTCAGGATGACCCAAGGAGACTTTTAAGAAGCCTCCGCTCTCCAGAGGTCAGCTTTAGCCCATGTCTCTTATGACTAGCATAGAGACGTTATCACTGAATGACTTCCTGATCAAACCACTGAGGATTAATTAAGGAAGTGAAATTTTTAGGCTCGAAGGCAGAGAAACTCTCAGCACAATACTAATGGATATTTTTTTAATAGTATTTTAGTCTTTTCTTAAAGAAACCAACACAATATTCTTTTTGAATATTTAGAGATTATCAAACACACGCCAAACATACATGAAGTGAGATTCTTTGTAGTGGATAAAAAATGCTTCACGGTACTGAGTCTTGTTAAATTTGTTGGAGAGGCTAGAGTTAATCAGCTTGACAAACATCTGTTACAAGAGGAAACTGAGGTTCAGAGGAATTTAGGATTTTGCTAAAGATCCCATAGCCGGGAAGTCATGGCCCATGATCCAAACATGGTTTTAGCCGACTTTTTCTACCAAATCAGTTAGAGAGGGGCTATGAATATCATGCTGAAATCAAGTATATGAGTGTGTACAGTTGACGGGGTACGGTCGTATGTGCCGTGCACTGCACACTGCTTGGACTACAACAGTCACCTTGTAGACTGGGTATCTTCGTCAGCGTGGGCTGTTGTAACAAAATGCCATAGACTGGGTGGCTTAAACCACGGGCATTTATCTCCTCATTGTCCTGAAGGCCGGAAAGTTGAAGATCAAGGTGCAAGCAAATTTGGGTTTTGTTAAGGGCTTTCTTCCTGGCTTGTAGGCTGCCTGCTATGTCATGAATTGCTCTTCCTCTGTACATGCAGAAAGAGAGAGAGAGAGATCGATCTTGGATGTCTCTTCCTCTTCTTACAAGGACATCAATCCTATCAGATTAGGACTTCACCCTTACGAGCTTATATAACCTTTATTACCTCCCTAAATGTCCTTTTTCCAATACAGTCATGCTAGAGGTTACGTTTCAACATATGAGTTTTTTTGTGGGGGGACACAATTTAGTTCATTATATTGGGTCCTTTGTGTGTCTCTTTATGTGATGGCCACTTTACATAGTGACAAAAAGCACCAGACAAATGTAGGAAATCATTATCAAACTGGTAATAACTATCAAGGATGCTTTAGGCACTCACCACTCAAAGGGAACATAGAAACACACAGTCTAGGATTTTAAGAGCTGCTGAAAATGACCAACTCACATAGACACCATTAACCAAGCCAATTATGAAGTCACTCTGATTGAGTTTGTCTGTCTTCCTTTGAGGAATTAAAACCATTTACAGTTTCCAAGAGTTCTGCTCTGGAGCGTAGTTTCATGGAAACTATGGCTGATGCCAACTTTCGGAGGCAAGAGAACATTCCTGCTGTTACAGATTAAACTTGCCTGTGGAGGGGCACCTGCATGACTCAGTCAGTGAAGTGTCAGACTCTTGATTTCTGCTCAGGTCATGATCTCACTGTTCCTGAATTCGAGACCCACATCGGGCTCTGCACTGACATTGTGAAGCCTGCTTGGGACTCTCTCTCTCTCTCTCTCTCTCTCTCTCTCTCTCTCAAAATAAATAAAGCTTAAAAAAAACCTGCCTGTGGGTTCACTCATTTCAATGAGCTAATTTCACTAGCAGTCATTCCTTCATGTTCAGTAGTCTTTGCTGGTTTTCTCATTCTACATACCGAGAGCGGTGGTTATAAAACCATTGGCTTTGGCTTCACGGTCCCTGCTAATGTTCTTTGCAAACTGCAAGTGTGAATGTTGGGTCACTCAGAGGAAGACATTGATGACGACTGCTTTTTTCCTCATTAACATGAGTTGTGAAGCCAATGTCTGCAAATGTGGGAACTGTGCCTTTAAAAATTACTCACATACTATTGAAGAAATAAATGCTCAGGGTTATAGGGTTAGTAGCATAGCCACAGAATTGCCCTTCACTGGGGATAAACTCATGTTTTTCTGTGACAAAAAGGCCCAGTGACTGCTCTTCAAGTAGCTTAACTCTAGCTTTGTTATTGCTCATAATGTGAATGATAAGAAAATCGGGGCATTTATGCTTCCAAAATGAAACTTTGGGGAAAGATAGGGCAGGAAGGCCCTAAAACAAAACTACTTATATATAACATCTTGCTGGAAGTGCTGCCGTGCTTTATTTTACAGTTTTGGGGTTTGCCTTGTGAACGTACCTGAATCACGTGCTTGTATCCATCGCAAAGTGCTTTTAACTGGACTTTTCTAATGAAAAAGGTACCATACCCAAAACAAATGATAAGGAACCTTAGTTACTTTTGAGTGTTGAAACTGGGTACCCCACACGTAAAAATGTTTAATTTCCTGTGGACGATAGACTTTTTATGGTGACTGGCAGATACTTTGGTTCTTCACTGAGTGTTTTATTAACACAGTTGCGTATCTATTTGAGATTGACCTGGGGTCCAGGCAACTGGAGGCTGCTCTGGGCCCTGTGAACTTGTAGTTCAAAGCCAGATGCTGATGAGCCAAGGGGCAATTTGTAGTATACTGTTTCTGATAGCGTGGTTTTCACAACACGCCTCTAAATAAAGAAATGGCGTTCCCATTTTACGTACACATCCAGTGCAGAAGGTTGTGATGGGTGTGGGGGAGGAGGTTTGTGTCCCTTTAGTGGAGAGCGGCCTGTTGGCCAAGCTGAAGTTCATTAAGGTCAGGCTTCATCCCAGAGAGCTGGGAAAAAGCTCTTTCTTCAATCCTCTCTGTTGAGGGCATTAGGTTCATGGGGAGCAAGAAAGGAAAATGTGAAAAGAAAGAAGGTTGCGGAGGCCCTTATAAGAGAATATAGCTTAAAATGTTGCTGTTTCCAAAAGAATGGACTTAATTTAAAGCCGGAGGTTAAGCCTATATGAACTGGTTTTTAGTTTATGTAGATCTAGAAGTGATTTTGAAGGTGATGAGGTAGGGAAAAAGCCAAAAATCTTCCTCATGGATTGCTTAAAGTTATCTGAATTGTAGAGCCTATAAAGTCATATTGTGTTTTTGACTTTACTATCCGTTGGTGTTGGTTTCAGAAAACAAGCCTTGAAACTGCTGCTGCCAGATTCTTTTTGCCTTCAAGCCTTCAGTTTCGATGGGAGTGTTTATTTTCAGTAAGAAGCTAAAAAAAGGCTTAGCTTTTCTTCCCTTTTGGATTTTGCAGGTGCATTTACGGTTGCTCCAGGGTTCCAGATGTACGCATTCCTAATAAATACAATGCAGAATGCAGCAGAGGGCAAGTGGGCAGTTTTTGTAAGAGACCTCCCCTTCTCCCAGGTAGGAGAGGGCCGAGGGGCAGAAGAGTGAGCTCCAGCTAGGAGGTCTCTGATTAGCTACGGGTTGGCTTTGCATGGGGTGTAGAAGGTTCCACACCTTGAACATCTTCCAGACAGCCAAACCCTCTCAATTATGTTGCAGGGAGGAGGGATGGGCCAATGGACCAATTTTCAATTTGTATGTGACCAATGCCAGTTTGAGGTTTGTAACACTCAGCCTTAAGAAAAATAGAGTGACTGGGGCGCCTGGGTGGCTCAGTCGGTTAAGCGGCCGACTTCGGCTCAGGTCATGATCTCGCGGTCCGTGAGTTCGAGCCCCGCATCGGGCTCTGTGCTGACAGCTCAGAGCCTGGAGCCTGCTTCAGATTCTGTGTCTCCCTCTCTCTGACCCTCCCCCATTCATGCTCTGTCTCTCTCTGTCTCAAAAATAAATAAACGTTAAAAAAAAAAAAAAGAAAAAAGAAAAAGAAAAATAGAGTGACTGTGGCCAAAGAAGAAACATTCACTTGCAGACATTGTTTTTCCATCCCGAAGCTAGTGCGGTGCCTCTCCTGCGCACTTTCATGGTATCCCTGCTCACCCCTCTGTGGCGTCTATGGTGGGGGGGATCCAGGCCCCCACCCCCTTCTGCCGCCTGCCCTGGAGAGTGAGCTCTGCTTTGTGAATCACTGCTGTACCAGCCCGGTTTCTGATCTGGGGGTGGGTCTTTGATGAACATCTGAGTTTGGGAAGAGAGGATAACTCAAGCCCTGCCACTCATTTGCTGTGTGAGGTGGGTACATTGATCTCTCTAAACCACTGTCATTCACAGACTCTTGTGAGGACTGAGTGAGACAGGGTGTGTCAGGAGCCTGGCTTTGGATCCTGCATCTAGTGGGTTAGGCCAGACCAGCGTTCTTAAAACTCTGGCTCGCCCTGTTATCCCCACGCTTGGAAGAGTCTAGGGACCTTACTGTGGCGCTCAAGGCTCACACACTAATTTCTGTCCTGGTTCGGAGCACAAAGATCTTTCAGACTGGCCCCTTCCCAGTCCCAGCCCCTCCTTGACTTCAGGCCGTAGCTCATGTTATTCATTCTGATCGCGGGGGCCGTCTTTTCCCTGGGAGGCCGATGCTGCTTTCCCTAGAATCACCTGTCTCGTAATATCGGTACACTCTTCCCACCACTTCTCTGATGCCTCATTTCTTCTGCAAGGGCTGGCAGGACAGAATTCTGATGGTCTTGACCACTTAGAAAAGCAGATTATTGTGGTAAAAAAAAAAAAAAAGGGCATAACATAAAGTTTACTATTTTAAGTGTATGGTTCAGCAGTATAGAGAGCGTTCACATTGTTGTGCAACTAATCTCCATAATTTTTTCATCTTGAACATCCGAAACTCTGTACACGTTAAACAACAAATCCCCAGGGGCACCTGGGTGGCTCAGTGGGTTAAGCCTCCGGCTTCAGCTCAGGTCACGATCCCACAGTTGGTGGGTTCGAGCTCCATGTCTGCTCTGTGCTGACAGCTCAGAGCCTGGAGCCTGCTTCAGGTTCTGTGTCTCCCTCTCTCTCTCTGCCCCTCCCCCGTTCACGCTCTCTCTCCTCTCTCTCCCAAAAATACATTAAAAAAATAAAGGCTTATGGGGCGCCTGGGCGGCTCAGTCGGTTAAGCGTCTGACTTCGGTTCAGGTCATGATCTCACGGTCCGTGAGTTCGAGCCCCGCGTCGGGCTCTGTGCTGACAGCTCAGAGCCTGGGGCCTGCTTCGGATTCTGTGTCTCCCTCTCTCTCTGACCCTCCCCTGTTCATGCTCTGTCTCTCTCTGTCTCAAAAATAAATAAACGTTAAAAAAATTAAAAAAACATAAAGGCTTCTACTATGAAAAAAATAAATAAATAAACATTTTTAAAAATGAAAAAAAAAAAACAAAACAACAAATCCCCATTTCTCCTCCCCCCCGGCTCTGGCATCCACCATTCTTTCTGTTTCAGTGACTTTGACTCTAAGTACCACACATAAGTGGAATCGTACGGTATTTATCGTCTTGTGTCTGGTTTATTTCAGTTAGCATAATGTCCTCCAGGTTCATTCACGTCATAGCACCTTTTAAAGGCTAAATAGTATTTCCTCCTGTGTATATACCACAGTTTGTTTATCCATCGATTTGTCAACGGGCACTTGGGCTGCTTCCCCCTCTTGGCTGTGGTGGAGGGTGCCGCTGTGGATGTGGATGTGCAGGTATCTCTTTGAGACCCTGACTCCGTCTTTTGGCTGTACTTGTATGTTCCAGAAGTGGAATTGCTGAATCGTATGGTAATTCCTTGTTTCATTTTTGGGGGGAGCCTCCATACTGCTTTCCAGAGTGGCTCGGTGACTTTCCCTTCCCACCAGCGGTGCCCACAGGTGCCAGCTTCTCCACATCCTCACCAACACTTGTTGTGTTCAGGTTTTTCTGACGGTGGTCATCCTAATGGATATGAGGTGAGCTCGACCACTCTTTTTGAGCCTTAATCTTATCCTGTGTGACATCTCTATTGAACAGTTTAAATAGTTTCATCTCACCAATTAGATTCCCAACTCCTATGGGACATATTTTTCTTTGCTTTGCTGTCCTTCCTTCCCCTTCTGTCCTTCTTGCTGATATCACCATCTAGCGGAGTACCCTATGCACAAGCTTAGGTTGATGGAGTGCCTTATAAATGCAGAGTTTGTGGGACCGTAAGCTTATTTGACCTTCACGGTCTCTCCACGTGGTCGCTGTTTTCATTTTACAGATTAGAACACTGACTATTCCATAGATAAAATGTCTTGTCCGCAGATGGCCGATTAGAGGGGCAGAACCAGGGCTCTGGTGGCAAATCCAGTGCTCATGAAGGAATCAACCCCACATTCCAGGTGTCTTTGTAGATACCTGGAGGGCTGTCCCATCCTAACTAACACCTATGAAGTCCCTTTTGCCGCACAGGGTAACATGCTCACAGGTTTTGAGGATTAGGACATAGACATCTTCGGGAGGCCACTCTTCTGTCTACTATAGGGCAGATTTTGGCTAGGAATTAAGAAAAAATGTTCTGAAGACTAGAACCACGGGTTGCCTCCAGTGTGGCAAGCAGTGGGACACCAGGTATGCCATAGAAAGGATTCACACATCGGAACGAGCTTCGTATGAACCCTCTGCAGTGCTTGGATTACGAGTCTATAAATGTTTGTCTTCTGTAGGATTGGGTTTCCGTGTTTTTACCATAGCCCCCATCCCATTTCCCTAGACATTTGGATATATGCTTTATGTGTCTCAATCCTCCTATTAGGTTAGAAGCTCCTTAGAAAGTAGGCACTCATGTCTTAATGCTTTTTACCCAGTGAGGGCAATCATGTAGTGGAGATTTTACACGTTTGAAATAAATGTAATTATTAACTTAAATTAACTGAGCCAAACAGGCTGAGGCCATTACCCCTGTAGATTAGTTGAGTCCGTATAAAATGTAGATGCTGGCTATCAGTTTGGACCACTGTAGCAATCAATACATTTCATATCCAGAGTCTGAAATTACACAAGGCTTTGGAAGCTACAAAACCTGCTTTTAGATTGCTCATAGTGCTAATGCTGACAATGTGCTCAAAACCCCACGTAGGATATTACATCATCTCTGGAAGCATCTGGGACTTGTCAAATAAAGGCTGCCGGGAGGATGTGCTCTGTCATTGAACGGAAAGCACCATACAGGAAATCATCACGAATATTGATGATGTGATTTTCTACTGAAAGCCCATGAGCCATTCAATATTCCGTTGCCTCTATGCTTTGAATTTTTGGCCCCCGCCTGTGCAACAGAATCAGTAGAGGTTTAGTTGGAGGCCATGATTATTGGATCCACAGTTGGCCTTCAGGTCCTTCAGAAAGGAAGAGAAGCAACCACCTGTTCTATTTTTCCATCCCCTGGCTTAAGAGTCCCATGGAAAGCCTATGCCTATTAATTTGTTTTCTTTGACTGTGAATATATTTGAGAAAGGATTAAAAAGAAATACTGTACTAAAAGAGTAAAATAAAGAGACTTTGCAGAGCTTGCCAGGGATTTGAAGTTTACCGAGGGCCTCAGGGACCAGTACAGCCCAGCAGTGGAATTTTATTATATGTATACTTTCCTCAAACGATGCCTTCTTTGATTCTTTACAGTAAATGTGAAATTGACTTCAGATTTTAGGCCCACAAACATATTTTTAAAGGCATTTTAATCTTATTTGGGTGATGAATGCCTTTGCAGACTGGCTAATAGGCGCACGTCAGCGCACATTTCGGTGGTTCCTTCAATTTTGAATTTCCCTTTGCATGTTGTCTTTGATCCTTCCACTTTGTACTTAGAGTTGTATTACTTCTATAAAGCAAGCGGACAATTTCCCTTGATGTGGATCTAGGGGAAGTAGTCCAGAGGCATTTTTTCCCCCTCTACTTTCCCATTCCCAAGCAATATGCTCCAGGAATATAGGTTGCTCCATAAAGTAGGGGACAGATTATCTAAGTAGCCCCTTGATACCTTCTGAGCAGAAAGAAGCAACACACAAAGGCAGGGGCGCGAGAATGCTTTAAAGAGGAATTCAAAACAAGAAGCGTGGGAGTCTGTGAATAGTTGAGTAAGGGAACTGCGGTGTCTTGTGTTTATCTTTATCCCAGCACCTAAGTCACCTGGGTCCTGCTGCCATGGTTTGCATGGTTTGCTGAATTGAATAGATGAATGTTTGTTTTGTTTCCCAGAAGAAACTGTAATAAACACTTTGCCGGAAGCCCAAGTCCTTCTAACCCAAGTGACAGCATTTTTTGTTAGGGAGAAGAATACCTTCTCTTTCTGTACAGAATTAGGAAGAAAACTCTAGTTCCAAACTCTAATTTCAGCTTTCAGTTCTCTCTTTCAGTTTCTTTGGGATTATCTGTTTTTTTTTTTTTTCCTTTTCCTAAATTATTGAGTTGAATTCTTAGCTCATGACTTTCCAGTGATTATTCTTTACTTATCTATAGCAGTAAGTGTATGTATTTCTCAATGAAGCTGGATCCCACAAATTCGTGATCTACTGTTTCCATAATTGTTCAGTATAAAGCATTTTAAAATTTCAGTTATTCTTTCACTGATCTATGAATCATTTAGAAGTCGACTTTTAAGTCATATATGTACTGGGAAGATTATGTTACTGATTTCTCATTTATTTGCATTGTGATTTGTATGATATAGACTTCTAGATATTCATTGAGAATTTGCTTTCGGCCTATTATAACATAATCAGCTTTCATAATTTCTCTGTATGTCTTTGAGAATAAGTGTATCTGCTTATCTTTATTGGACCAAGCTTGTGATTAGCGTTTCCATCTTGTGATTAGTGTTTCCATCTTTTCTCTCAAGGTTGATTGTTTTGTTGTTTGACTGACTAGTTCCTGAGGAAGCCGGGTAAAAATCAGCTTTTATGTTTGTGGATTGAATGTAAATTGACATTATCATATTAGGCACACACAGGTACAAAACTGTTATCACATCTTGGGGTATAATTTCTTTTATTAATTGTTGTTTATTTTATCCCCAATAATGAATTTTCTGGCTTTGTTTTGGCTTCTGTTTGCTTTGTATATATTTTAGCATCCATTTGTTTTAAGTTTTTAGGTGTTTTTAGTTTTAAATGTGTTTCTCATAAAGAACATACCAATAGATTTTTTTAAAAAATCCGATCTGGTGAACACTATATTTCAAAAGGTGGCTTATTTGATGTTTTCTTTTTGCCTCGATTTATATTTCTTCATTTTTACTGACGAATGATAGGATCAATTAAGTTTTAATATATCTCTTAAGTCTGCTGAGTTTTAACTTTACGTATTATTTCTGTGCTTTAATGATAGCACTGACATTTCCCACACGCATACTTAACAAGTCTGATGTTTATCAATTTTGCCACCTTTCTCTGAATATGTACAAAGCCTCAGAATGCCAGTCCATCCTACATGCTACTCCTATTCAGCGTCTTAGAAGCATCTTGCTTTTGTAAGCCCCAAGTTCATTGTTAGCTAATTGTCTCATCAGTTCTTTAGATTCGCGTCATATTTTTAAGTTCCTTTGTTCACTGTTGCTTCTTATATCTCATTCTTTCCTTTTGAATTAAATTTCCTCTTTCTGAATTAGAGCTCTAGAAAAATATGACAGTGGGGTAACTCTTGTTGTGCTATTAAATGAAGGTATATTTATTTTGCCCTGATGTTTAAATAATAGTTTATTTGGACTAAAAAAACCACTCTATGTTGACAATTATTTGAAAAATTATCTCATTCCTTTCTGTCTTCAGTGGTTGTAGCTCAGTAGTTGGCTGTCTGACTTGTCATCTCCTGAAGCCATCAGCCATTTTCTCTCTGGTTGCCTTTAAGAGTAGTTTTGCCTTGGGGCCCCTGGGTGGTTCAGTCGGTTGGGCGTCCAACTCCGGCTCAGGTCATGATCTCATGGTACCTGGGTTCGAGCCCCGCATCAGGCTCTGTGCTGACAGCTCAGAGCCTGGAGCCTGCTTTGAATTCTGTGTCTCCCTCTCTCTCTGCCCTTCCCTACTCACTCTGTGTCTCTCAAAAATAAAAAAAAACATTGAAAAAAAAAATTTTAAAGTACTTTTGCCTTAATAAGTTTAGATTTTAATCTCATTTAACTTATTCTGTTCCCGGATTATTTTACTTCCTGAATCTCTGTTCATGAACTTGGATTCATGTTTTGGATCAATTTCAAATAATTCTTATCCATTTTTCTCTTTGAATATTGCTTCCCCACCTCTCCCCCAGCCTCTCTCGTCTCTCCTGGAAGTGCATCTGGTGGGTTTCATCATTCTGTCATCCATGTTGCTTAACATCTCGTTCATATTTCCCGTGCCTGACTTTTCATCTTGAATTCTGAGTAATTTTCTCATATTAACCATCCAGTTTACCATTCCTCACTTCAGAGGTTTATTCAGGTGTATAAATTGTCTGTTGAGTTTCTAATTTGTCATGATAGTTGTCATGCTAGAAATGGCGTTTGGTTCTTTTTCAAGCCCGTTTTCACTTAAAATAATTTTGATTCCTTTTTATATTTTTAATCACTTTAAACAGATTGTATAGTTTCTAGCTGAAATACTCGGAGTTTAATCCTGCCCTGCATTGGTATCTGCTGTATCATGGTGGACTATGTTTTAAATTTCATATTCTGAGTTTGTCTTGGACAAAGCTTTATGAGAATACTACTGTGGGGCATGGCTGTGGATGTGTCCCCATGGATTAGGCTCTTGTTTGCTTTTACCAACGTGTCTGTGGATATTTCAGCCCAGTTCCAATTTTTTAAGTTAATTTCTTAGCGTGAGTGTTTCCGTAACGTATATATGGTATGGAGTGTAGAGGGCAGCTCCAAACTTAAGCGGCTGTGTAGTAAAGGTCAAAAGTTATGCATCCTCAGGGCAACTTTATCCTCTATCCCAAACCCAGCTCGAGACCGACTTTCTTTTTTTGATGAGTATTGATGCACAGCTAAAATAATCTACTCTTCCTTTATCTTTGGCTGTTAGGAATTTCCATTGCTTTCTTGCAATATCAGTAAGGATGTTTGTTCTATTTTATTTAGAATTCAGTTAGCAAAAGGTTTCGGGGAAACTAAGTGTGCCATGTTACCAGAGCCGGAAGCCTGTGGAGAGTCATTTACATGTATTTAAAATAAGTTATCTATTTAACATTATCGCTGAGATGGAATAATTTTGATTATTTATTGGAATAATTTTAGCATACCATGTCTATATAATGGATTTTAGAATGTGAACCATTTGGGGATTAAAAATCTGTTTAGTTACTTCATTATTTTTAACTACCTGGGAACTGTTCTTTCTAAATTTGCATTGGAAACTTCTTGAGATGATGTTATCAAATACAAATCCTGTATTGGAATTTTGAAGACAGCAAATATGGAATAATAGCAACAAAGGCTATTTGTGTATTCTTCAAAACTCTGCTAGGGACAAATAACAGAAACTCAACTCCAAATGGCTTAAGTAAAAAGGCATATTTATTGACTCAGATACCCCCAAAATCCTGGGGTTTATTGTTCAAGTATTGCTGGGTCAATATGCTCAGACAATGTAATTAGAATCAATCGCTTTTAATCCCTTTGTTCTACTTTCTTCTGTGCTGTCTTCATTCTCATTTGGATTCTCCCCTTAGAGTGACAAGATGCTTTCTAAAAGCCCCAGTTAAAGAGAGCTTCTCTCTCGCCATCTAACAGACATTCTGGAACTGTGGCTTATTGGTCTGTGTTAGACCTGTCCATTCCTGACCACTCCAAGTGGCCGAAGGAGGGTGGTCTCCGATTGGTCTGGTCCCTGGAGTTGTAGAATTGGGGTCAGCTTTAGTCAAACCACGTAGGCTGAACATGGAGGGGAGAGGTTCTCTGAGAGAAACAATGAGGTCCTGTGATGAGAAGAGATGGGAATGGAAGCTAGGTACACAAAACATCACAAATGTCCCATAACCTATCTAATTGTACGTGTTTGCTGTTTATTTCAGGATAGTGTTGAGTTTAGACACATCTGCAGTCATTTGGCTCTACAAATTCAAGGACAACAGTTTGACAGAGATCTGGGTACTGCCCACCGGTGTTTGAAGACAATAGTCCTGAAGCTGATTCAGTCACTTGCTAATCTTCCTTCAGATGTCCACCTGGTAGCCTGTGCTTCTTTGAGACAGATCTTACAGAATCTCCCAGACACATGGATGCTCAAGACAACAGAATTAGAACCACAGCCAGTACTGCTAAGAGGACTGGGTACCTGACATTCCTAATTGAATCAGCAGACAGTGGGTGCTTTTACTCCCAGGAAGGAGAGAGGTGATGACATATATAGCAGTCTGACCAGTGGCATCTGTACCCTTCAGAATCACAGCATGTTGGTGACAGGTTTTTAAAGCAGTAGTTCACATTTTTAAGTATGTTGATATATTTGCTTACTGTTTGATTGAAATGTATTCCACTTGGTAGAGCTGATTGTATCATATATGTTTATATTTACTAATCCATAGAAGGATTAGTTTTGATCAAATGATACATTAATCTATACTTATATTAATGTAGGCCTATGAGGTTTAATATGGTTATTTAATATGGTTATTTATATATGGTTATGTGGTTAAAGCTTCATGGTTCTTAAAATTATCTTGAATAAATAGGATATTTGATAATTGATATGTTCTACTTACTGAGCACTTCATTTCATGTTATGAAAATGATCTTTAGATGTTGTAGGACCACATGTGTCAATAATTATGAGTTCCAATCCTGGCATTAATAACTTACTGTTGGACAGGAAAAGAATTGCTTCTAAGCCTTGTGCTTTCATGTACTGATTTGTAAATTTATAATTATAATGAGCTATGAAGTACCAAGGATATATGATATGTAAATACAAAGTACAGTATTATTAAAGTCTCATGTGGAACCATGTAGCTCTTCTTACTGTTTCTAAATATTCCAATTGAAGTAGGAAATTCTTGTGAAAAAAAGGAGGGAGTGGATATACTGGCAGGTTTCCCTAATACTTAGAGCTGGGAAAAGAGAGGCTAACTTTTTTTGCAACAATGATCTGAACATGCTAGGAAAAACTAAATTTCCTATTGCTTAATGATTGTATCTTTTAATGACTGTATTGAGAACCAAAGTAAATTAAAGTGATGCCTTACCCTTAAAATTTTAATAGAAATGGCATTGGATTTAGAAAAAAAAAGAGTACAATGTATATTGTAAACAGTGCACCTTGTTTTCTGAAGGAATGAAAAACTAGGTCTGTATGGTGAGAGTTGATCTGCTATTAAAAAATAAAGTATTAGTAGTAATCAAAGCCTCTTTAATCCCACATGTTCTAATCCTAGTTGGTTCCAAAATTTATTCCAGGATATAATGATGAAAGGTATATATATTGATTCTCTTTGGATGTAACTGACTATTCCATAGAAGAGAATTACATTAATGAGACTGAATTCTAAATGGAAGATGAAAGGTGTGTGTTTGTGCATGAGTGTGTGTGTGTGTGTGTGTGTGTGTGTGTGTATAAGGGTGAGGTGGGCCAGAAAAGAAGAGCATGTATTTCTTGGAAACAATCGTTAGCCCTTGGTTCTCCAATTCCTAAGAAACATTGTATTCTGGGACTATCACCATATTATATAGTCAAGTCTTTCCTTCCTCAGTGAAATTACCCCAGGACTCTTTCTCTAAAGACCCATCATTATAGGCCACTTTGCCCATTGTAATCAATAGCTATCTCAATAAATATTAAGGCTTTTTAAACTCTCATCCCCAAGAAATATTGAATATCTTTGCTTCTTTGTATCAGTTCTTGTGTTTTTTCCTCATTTTGCAATGTTTCGCATAGAGCAATAAAAACCCTATTTCATCCTTCAAGCCCTGATTTACCCATCAACTCCTCCTTGAACTCTCCTGGATCATCCTGGTAGGGCATGGTCTCTTCTTCCTCTGAACTCACATAAAACACATGTTGTGCTTGGACAGATTTGTATATTGCATAGCAGCTACAATTCTGAAAGTTCTTTGACCCTACTAGAACTCCCATTGTCTCTATCACCTTTTCACACTGCCCCCCTCCCTTACTTCTGTGGCTTATGTTCTTTGCTTAATTTGTATAATCATTTGGTTGTACATGCCACCAATTCCCCTCTCCCATTTTCCTTTGGTTGAATTCTGCTCACAAAACTCCATCCCTGGTCAAGACCGACTCTGCTTACTCCCCATCTCTATGTGAGTTCTGAATGTGACTTAAGGACAACACATAGTCATGCAAATTTCACTTCAGTTCATGGCTACTGATCTCAAGGGGCCCTCATGTTATCCACTATCCAAATAGTTAGTACTATTTCATGCCCTAGAACTACCATATCTAATATGGTAGCCACTGGCTACATGTGGCTATTAAGCACTTGAATATGGCTAGTCTGAATTGAGGCATGCTGAAACCGTAAAATGCACACTTTTTGGCTTTTAAAATCTTCTCAATTTTTTATATTGATACATGCTGAAATAACATTTCGAATATATTTGGTTATATACAATATATTATTAACATTAATTGTACCAGTTTTATTTTGCCCTTTTAAGGTGGCTACTGGAAAGTTTGAAATTCCATTCTTGGCTTACATCGTGTATCTATAGGATAGTGGTGTCCTAGAAAATTCACTAGACAATTCAGTGCTGTGCTTGACAATTTACTCCCTTAGGAAGGCTGTTCCACACCTTTTCACACTTGATCCTTTTCCATTCTCCTCATTCTTAGCTGATGGCCTTGCTTTTTATTGCACAGGGAAAATAAAAGCCCTTAGAAGGCACATCTTCACACTAATAGATCAACTATATACTCTGAGTTCCTTTTTGTTATAAGAAAGACATGCCCTGCTCCTTTCCAAAGCTGACTGACCACTCAGGCGCTGGACCCTGTCTCTTCTCACTTATTTGAGGACATCCCTCTTGCACTCATTCCTTTTCCTGCATTATCATTTTTTGCTTCTCAACAGGAGCATTTTCATCAGCATGGTATTATAGTGTCTCCTCCAATCTTAAAAAAACAATTCCCCCAGCTATTACTCGATTTCTCTCCTCCCCTTAAAAGCAACAATCATTGCAATTGCCCAAATTAGTCGTCTACGATTCTTTTTCCCAGTTCCCTTTTGAACTCGCTCTAAATGGGTTTTGTGTCCACACTCCACCAAAAATGTTCTTCTCATGACTCCCAATGATTGGCCATGGATAAATTCCATGGCAAATCCTCAATCCTCATCTTATTGTATCTATCAGCAGCTTTTGACACAGTTGACTACTTCCTCCTTGAATCACTTTCTTATTTTGGTTTCCAGATCAGCAGACTTTCATGGTTTTACATCACTAACTCACTTCACGGATCTGGTTCTTAATTCCTCCACATCACGCTGACTTCTTGATTTTAGAGTTCTTCAGTCTTAGTCCTTTTTCTATATTACACTTACTCTACAGTGATTTTAAATACCAGCTATCCACCAATGATGCCAAGATATATAGCTTTCGCCCTGAACTCCAGATTCCTATAGCCAACTCACAAAAGAGTATCTCTCTTTGAATGTTTAAAAGGAATTTCCAAATCCAAAACAGGATTCTCGCTCCCAAATCTGCTTCTTCCCCATCTTCTAAGTCTCACTTGGTGCTGGCTTATATCCATCCAGCCACATGCGCAAAAAGAACATTGAAATCATCCTTGACTCTTTTTATCACTCTCACATATAGCCCCTCAATCAGCAAATCTTAATGGCTCAGCCTTCAGAATATATCCCAAATCAAATCACTTCTCACCGCTTCCATGGCTACTACCCTAGCCCTATTCCTGCCTGGAATATCACGGTATCTTCCTAAATGGTCACACTACTTTGCTGCCCTCTCCACATTGTATATCAGGCACAGTAGTAAAAGTCAGACTGATTATTCCTCTATGCTTAATACACCAATGGCTTCCCCTTTTACTCAGAATAAAGTTCAAATTCTGCCTCTGACCCGTCTCCTACTACACTTCTATTCTCATAATACCAGTCTCTTTGCTGTTCTCACTTCTAACACAACTAGTTTTAGGGCCTTTGTGTTACTCTTCCCTCTGCCTGAAAGACTTCTCTCCCATCTACTTCAAGTAAGTCTCCACTACAATGTGCCTCATTACAGATGCTCTCTCTAACCCTTATCAAAAATAGTATCCCCTGTCACTCTCTTATCCCTTCTCCCTGCTCTGTTTTCTTCATAAAGCCATCTTCTAATGCCTAAATTTATGTGTTTATTGACCAGTGTAGTGGATTGAATGGTGGTCCCCGAAGAGTATGTCCATGTCTTAGTCAGTAGAATATGTGTCTGTTACTATATATTCCCAAAAAAGCGAATATGACCTTGGATAGTAACAGAGGTGATTACATTACAGATAATGAGATTAGATTCTTTAAGGTCATCTGAGTGGACCCTAAATGCCATCAGAAGTGGCATTTTACTGAGGGATTTGATCCCTCCAGTATTCTTAGAAGCCTTCTATCTTTCAGCAAATATCTAAACACCAAGAGGAAAGTTAAAAGGGCAATTTTAAGGATTAATTTATCCAGAACATTTTGGTTAAGTATTGGGTTAAAAAGTCATGTAGCTACTACTCAATAAACGGTTAATAATCATAATATTCATTGTAACCATGATGGGGCCAGTCTAAGTCACTCTGAAGAGTAGTCTTTTTCTCCTCAGATTTCCCATGCAGTCCCTTTCCTCTTCCCTTTACCCCAAATGCTACATAAATGTATGTTTAAAAAGGCACACTTTAAACCTTATGATTGTGGGCTACTTTCTTCCATAGCTCTATAATCATCATCATCATCATCAACGACAACAATCTTAATAAAATTCCCACATTTTTGTGGCTCCAGCAATGTTTGGAGAGATTTGATCATCTCAGAGTCAGGCGGTGGCTTTTGTTTAAGACTATATAGTGCCTTGGGCAGTACGTGATACTTGTTTAAGGAGAGGTTCTGGATGTCTCTTCATAATGCTGAGAAAAACTTGAGCCATCTGATATTTTCTCTCTTGGATTTCCTTGGATACTTCATGCTCCCATTCCTTTGGACTCTTCTGTTTAAATGCTCCACAACAATAGGTTTCTGGACGGTGGAAACACATTTGCTTATGGAATAAAAATAGGGGCCATGCTGGGAATTTTTAAGCAGAGGTAGACAAGCAATGACAACATGGTACCTACACACCTCTTTTCCTTAGATGGTCTCCTCACTGCCTTCTCTACTTCTCTGGAAGTTCCACGAGCTTCCAGATCAGCTTGATCCTACATCCTTTTGACTGCATGCCTTATGCTGACATAGTAACTATCTTCAGGTCCCTTTGGCTGTGTTCCATTTTCTTTTGCCTCTTCAGAATTGGTCCCCTTTCCCCATATAAATGCTCTCTTACTCTTCTAACTGGCAGTTACTCCCCAAAGTAGATTAGTTTTCTTGGTTTAGATGAAGGCCTTCGGAGAGTAGAAAACTGTAAGATACTTATTTCCTATAGACCAGAGGATTGCCAGAAAGATGTGTCTTTCACGTCTAAAAATTCTCTCCAACAGTCAGCACCATTTCCATTGTTCTTCATGCTCCAGTGCCAGATACTTATGTAGTAAATCTATCTGAGAGGAGTATAAATTCTTGGGATTCATGAGTTTTAAGACACATTTAATTCAGCAGAACTTCAAACACGAAGTGTTCCATATAATCTGGGTATCCTCATCAGGGATCCTAGTGTTCTCTTTTACAGCCAAACAAATTTACCACAGTCCTGGTTGCACTTAAATATACAACAGAAGCAAAGGTCTGGGCTATTGTAGCCCTGGCATGTGTTACCAGAGAGCTTACCTTTGTCTGATGTGACTTGTTTACTGCTATGCTCAATAGAAGTGATATTTAAAGCTGACCCATAGTTTATAAATTTCTCCTCTGGTAGACAAGTTTATATCTGAGTTTACAGTCATAAGTCAGGAGACACTTTCAAGACTGGCAGAAATTTCTCCAGCACAGAAGTAACAGTGATTGTTTCCCTTGCTTTGATGAAGTCTTTGATAACCATGGCTTCATTTTCTTTTTCCTTAAACAAGCATTATGAAATGTCTGTGGAGTGTAAAAGGTATCTGGCAGAGAGATACATTCACAGTGATCACAGAAACAAGTCACAGAAAAGTGTGTTGACTTAAATTTGGAGCAAAGAGGAGAAAAGAGGTTCTACGAAATCCCCTTCTCTTCCCTGCATGTGTCACTGTATCTCTGAGTGTAGCTTATGAGTACAGGATATTCTTGGAACAATCTGGAGTGTGTGGGGGTGGAGGGACTAGAAGGAAGGCAAAGAAGTACACATAAGGTGCTGCAATCTCACCCATGAAGAAAGCTGTGGAATAATTTGGGAATGTTAACGTCCTTGGGGACATCCAGACTCACCTTGAAGAGTATATCCAATGAGTTTGTTTGGTTTGCTGATTTGCCCAAATGAAAAATACAGAACTTCTCTCACATGAAGTTGTTCATGCCACCTGTATACTCGACGTGAAAGGTATTTTATACACAATTTCACTCAATCCTTAGTCTGTCTTCAGTACCTTCTCCTCTCTCAGTCTCGACCTTCTCCACGTCTTGGACCATCTTTCCTAGAGTTTGAGGGCAAAGGCATTCATAAGACTGTTAATTGCATTCTGGCTTTTATATCTAAACATTATTTTATGCAAAAACAAATGGATGCTGGTTCTGGTCCTTTCCATTTTTCATATATTCTCTTGCCTCTCTTCTGGTTTCAGACTTTAGGACATTTGTCAGTCATCTATTTCCTGTGTAACTCAGAATTAAACTGTAAGTGTATATAGCAGGAACACTATTTACACTCACATCGGATGAATAGTTCTTCCTAGAGGAATATGAATAAAACTTTTCTGTCCATTTTCCTGCCTGTCCTGAGGCAATGTTGATTAAAAGACAAAAAAAAAAAAAAATGGCAGAATGAGATAAGCCTTGTAGGTTTGAAAACCTTGGAATTTCCAAACTGTTGAGACTATACAGGTGTCTTATGTTAATGAGGTGACTTTTGAATGGCACCAAAGGATGGGGGCTGATTGCCAGTGGAACCAACCATGTGTTTAGAGAGTTGGAACTTTCAGTCCCACCCCAACCTTCTGGGAGGAGAGAGCGGCTGGAGGTTGAATCAATAGCAGGTGGTCAGTGATATAACCAATCATGCCTATGTAAGGAAGCCTCCATAAAACCCAAAAGGACAGTGTTCTGAGAGCTTCCAGGTTGGCAAATGAGAGGGTGTCCAAGATTCCATGAGGGCAGAGTTCCTTTGCTTGGGACCTTGCCCTATGGATCTCTTCACTGGGCTATTAATTCATATCCTTTCGTATCCTTCGTAATAAACTGATAATCTAGTGAGTGTTAGTATCCTGAGTTCTGTGAGCCACACTAACAGATTTATAGAACTCAAGGAGGGAGTGATGGGAACATCTGATTTATAAGGTGGGTCTGAAGCACAGGTATCACCTGGGGCTTGTGATTGGCATCGGAAGTGGGGAAGGCATTTTGTGGGACTGAGCCCTTGACCTGTGGGTTAACTTGATATTCCCTCTAGTAGATAGTGTCAGAATTCAGTTGAATTGTGGGACACACCGCTGGTGTCAGAGAATTTCTCAGTGGTGTGGGGAACCACTCCCCTGCAAACATACACACACAGTGGAATCGGTGCTCAGAATTATCGTACTCGATGAAATGTCCCTCGTACTTCTGCTCAATCAAATTTAAATGGTTACCTCATTACCTATATTCCTCAATGTTCTGGAATTCTGCATTTTCGTAGGCACTTTAATAATATTTTCTGTTCTCAAAACCAAATTTTTGAATTTTTTATTAAAAAGGTAGGAACTTTTGCTATTTAGTAGTATCAGGAGCTATAAAGTTAATGGGGCTGGAATTACCGCCAGGAAGCTGCACTGAATACAGTTTTGCTCCTGTTCTCGGGGCCTGCTTCAACATTAAGTCACAAAACATTCACAACTCGCTGCAGCCTAAGTGGGCCCGTGGGACAGTTCACTTCAAATGTACTCATTAAGTTGGATCTAACTCTGTACAAAACACCATCTATTCTAGATGCAAACTGCAGCCGTTCCATTGTTTCCAGGCGTTTTGATGACTGAAGCTGATCAATCTGATCAACAGTTGATCTGGTTAGTATGGCAATAACTGGAAAATAATTGATAGCAAATCCCATCAATTCAGTAGGAGTGTGTATGCATGTGCATATGCATAATTTTCTATATTAATAAACACATACTTTCTAGGTATCCCCTCTCATTTTCCTTTACTCATTTCAGTAGGCTAAAGAGGTCTTTGAGTGGAGAGATTTCTCTATTAGCAACGGGTAAAAATGAAAATTTCTGAGGGACATTCAGTTCTAAGCAATCGTTACATATCTAACGTGTTCCCAAGTGGGTTTTTTGAGCACTGACTAATGATTACATCATAATTTCCCAGAGGTCCTGTGGCTACAGGTTTTAAAACTGTTCATTACGAATAAAGTGAGTTCCTTGGAAAGTGAGGGTGGCCCTTAGCAAATCGGTATCACTAGGGAAGAAAAGAATTTGCCAAATAAATAACTTGGGCCCTTTTATAGGCATCCAGGTAAGTCTTTATGCATCTACTTATTTCTTAATATTTTACTTTAAAATAGTTATAGGCCTATAGATTATATTCACAGATTATGCAGAGACTACAGATTCACGAGAAGTTGCAAAATAGTACATGGGTTTTGGGAACTTTTCACACCACTTTCCCCAATGATGCCATCTTATATGACTGCGACACAACAGCAAAAGTAGGGAACTACCCTTGGTACAATACTGCTAACTAGACTATAAACCTTACCCAGTTTTCATCAGCTTTTACATATGCTCGTGTGTTTCTGTGTGTGTGTGTGTGTGTGTGTGTGTGTGTGTGTGTGTGTGTAGTTCTACACAATTTGATTCCATTATAAATTTCTGTCACTACCACCACCATCAAGAAACAGAGCCGTTCCATCCAAAGCACTCTCTTGTGCTACCCTTTTGTAGTTGAATCCACCCACTCTACCCACCATATCTCTGTCCTCTGGCAATCACCAATGTGTTCTCCATCTCTATAATGCCATTCAAGAATCTTATGTAAATGGAATCATGGCCTTTTGTTATTGTCTTTTTTTAAACTAAACAAAGTATCCTTGAGACCCCCCCCAAACTGTTCCATGTATCAATAGTTTCTTCCTTGAAATTGCTGAGCAGCATTCGACCTCTATGTATTTTTCAAATTGATTTTTGCCACAACACGTTCCAAACATGGGATTTGGGGGGGCTCACTAAAATAAAAAATGTAAGTGAGAAAATCAGAATCTGGTATAAAGAATTAATATGCTCATGTATCGGAAGAATTAATATTGTTAAAATGTCCCTACTTCCCAAAGAAATCTACAGATTCAATGTCATCTCTATCAAAATACCAATAGTAGTTTACAGAACTAGGACGAATAATCCTAAAATCTGTATGGAGCCACAAAAAAACCCAAATAGCCAAAACAATCTTCAGAAAGAAGCACAAGGCTGAAGCTATCACAATACCAGATTTCAAGAACTACTACAAACTTATAGAAATCAAAACAGTATGGTACTAGCTCAAAAACAGACACATAGATCAACAGAACAGAATTGAAACCCCTGGAATGAACCCATGTGTACGTGACCAATTAATCTATGACAAAGGAGGCAACAATATACAATGGGGAAAAGACAGAATTTCCAATAAATGGTGTTGGGAAAACTAGACAGCTACATGCAAAAGAATGAAACTGGACCACTTTCTTATACTTTACGCACAAGAAATAAATTCAAAATGGATTAAAAACCTAAGCATGAGACCTGAAACCACAAAACTCATAAAAGAAAACATAGGCAGCAATCTTTGACATTGGCCTTAGCAACATATTTAGAAATATGTCTCCTCAGGCAGCGGAAACATAAGCAAAAATAAATTTTGGGGACTATACCAAAATAAAAAGTTTTTGTACTGAACAGGAAACCATCAGCAAAACAAAAAGGCAACCTACTGAATGGGAGAAGATATTTGCAAATGATATACCTGTTAAGGGGTTAATATCCAATATATATATATATAAAGAACATATCTAACTCAACACCAAAAAAAAAATCTGAGTAAAAAGTAAGAAGAGAGGGGCCCCTGGGTGGCTCAGTAGGTTAAACATCCAACTCCTTCCTGGTTTTGGCTCAGGTCATGATCTCATGGTTCGTGTGTTGGAGCCCCGCGTCTGGCTCACCAGCACAGAGCCTGCCTGGGATTTTCTCTCTCTCTCTCTCTCTCTCTCTGTCCCTCTGCTGCTTCCCCACTCTCTCGCTCTCTCTCAAAAGAAATAAATCAACTTTTATAAAAAAGTGAGAAGAGAACCTTGAATAGACATTTCTTTTTCCCGAGAAGACATACACGTGGCCAACAGACACGAGAGAAAGATACTCAACATTACTCATCATCAGGGAAATGCAAATCAAAACTACCGTGAGGTATCACCTCACACCTATCAGAATGGCTAGTATCAAAAGTATAAGAAATAGCAAGTGTTGGTGAGGACGTGGAGAGAAGAGAACCCTCATGCACTGTTGGTAGGAATGTAAATTGTTACAACTACTGTGGAAAACAGTATGGAGATTCCTCAAAGAATTAAAAATAGAAATACCGTATAATCCAGTAAGGCCACTACTGGGTATTTACTCGAAGAAAGTGAAAATTAATTCAAAAACATATATGCACCTCTGTGTTTATTGCGGCATTATTTATAATAGCCAAGATGTGGTAGTAACCCAAGTGTCTATCCATAGATGAATGGATAAAGAAAATGTTGTATGTGTATATATATATATATATATATATATATATATATATATGCATGCAGTGGGATGTTACTTCACCATAAAAAAAGAAATCTTGCCATTTGTGACAACATAAATGGACCTAGAGAGTGTTATACCAAGTGAAATAAGTCGGTCAGAGAAAGACAAATACCAGAGGATTGCACTTATATGTGAAATATAAAAAACAAAACAAATGAACATACAAACAAATAAACAGACACTTAAATACAAAGAACCAGCCGGTGGTTGCCAGATGGAGGTTGGTAGGGGGTGAAATAAATAAAGGGTATTAAGAGATACAAACTTCCAGTTATAAAATAAGTCATGGAGATGAAACGTACAGCATAGGGAATATAGTCAATAATATTGTAATAATTTTCAATGGTGACAGATGGTGATTATACTTATCCGAGTGTCGTGGTGAACACTGAGTAATGCCCAGAATTGTTAAATCAATATGTCGCACACCGGAAACGAACATAACATTGTATGCCAATTATACTTCAATGATAAATTTAAAATTTAAAACGGAAAATTAAAATGAAGTTAGGACGAAGATAAGCACATGAAACACAGGTAAACAGTTGCTAGAAAATTTGGCTTTCAGCTTCCTGGCAGTTACCACAAGAGAAAAACAGCCGGTGAGGCTTCTCATAGTCTAAAGATGTAGGCAAACCAGTTTCCCAGGGGCAGCTCAGCCACTTCTGGCACTCCAGCTGGAGGGAAGATTCTTTCCCAGGCTCAGGAGACTATGGCCAGAGGACACCTCACTCGGAAATAAGACAAGACTCTATCAAAGGATGCGTGTTAACAGCACAAGGAATTTTCTTGCACAATTCAAGATTCTGATCATCCAACTTTCTCACTCTAGTATCTTAGGGCAATAGGGATGTAGATATTCTGGTCTGTGTTCAGAAAAAGTCATTCATGTGATTGGATGTGAACAGAAGGGCAGACAAATATGAACTGAAAAGCTATTATGCTTTCCTTTGAAGTCCAGTGAGTTTTCCCCTTACCTGGAGGTGCAGAATAGAGTCCCAAATAATAGTCTGTGGGCCCAGCTGGGCTGTGAATATCTTTTATGGGACCCAGAGAGAGTGATTTTGTCAGCCACATCCAGACACTGGGAGATTTCATATAATCAGGACTTCCAGTTTCTCCTGAAACACTGAGGTGGAAACACTGCTATCCCCATTCTGCTATCCCTGCTCCACCCCCCTTAAATGAGGCTTCCAGTCTCCTGGAATTCAGGGCTGCTCCCTCCTGAGAGGATGCATGCTTTCAACTTTCCCACGGTCAAGCCTCAGCCTGCTTCTTTCATTTAATTTATGAGGCTGGCTCCCAAGCTTGCAACTTCTGGTCTAGACAGTGATAAGTGTTCATCTTATGTTCCTGGGATCATGTTATGGGCACTGTATGCTGTGGGCCTTTAGTTGGGTTGGCAGAGTGGCTATTGTTTGGCCTTAACTGTGTGTCACTCAAGGGGTCTGGTGACCACAAGGCTGGGATTTGCAGAAGAAATCTATAGAGACCAGTGAGCTACTCTACAAAAGTGTTGATAATAAAATGTTTATTATCTAATTTAAGCAGGCATAGTCTTCCCCTTTATTAATAAAAAATATCTCCCACTTATTCACTTGTTATTTACCATGTGCCAGAAGCTATGTATATGTTATAAACACAGTTTAATTATTATTTTAAAGCCTGCAAAAATAGCATTATTATCTTCATTTTAATAATCAAATAATTTTAACAATCAAATAATCCAGTGAAGAAATGGGCAGAAGACATGAACAGATACTTTTCCAAAGAAGACATCCAGATGGCCAACAGACACATGAAAAGATGTTCAACATCACTCATCATCAGGCAAATACAAATCAAAGCCACACTGAGATATCACCTCACACCGGTCAGAGTGGCTAAAATTAACAACTCAGGAAACAACAGATGCTGGCGAGGATGTGAAGAAATGGGAACCCTCTTGCACTGTTGGTGGGAATGCAAACTGGTGCAGCCACTCTGGAAAAGTGTGGAGGTTCCTCAAAAAAATTAAAAATAGAACTACCCTATGACCCAGCAATAACACTACTGGAAATTTATCTAAAGGATACGGGAGTGCTGATTCATAGGGGTACATGTACCCCAATGTTTATAGCAGTGCTTTCAACAATAGCCAAATTATGGAAAGAGCCTAAATGTCCATCAACTGATGAATGGATAAAGATGTGGTTTATATAGACAATGGAATACTACTTGGCAACAAGAAAGAATGAAATCTTGCCATTTGCAGCAATGTGGATGGAACTGGAAGGTATTACGCTAAGTGAAATAAGTAAGTCAGAGAAAGACAGATATCATGTTTCCACTCATATGTGGAACCTGAGAAATTTAACAGAAGACCATGGGGGAAGGGAATGGAAAAAAATAGTTACAAACAGAGAGGGAAGAGGCAAAACATAAGAGACTCTTAAATATAGAGAACAAGCTGAGGGTAGATGGGGAGGAGTGGGAAGAGGGGAAAATGAGCGAAGGGCATTGAGGAGAGCACTTGTTGGGATGAGCACTGGGTGTTGTATGTAACCGATGAACCACAGGAATCTACCCCCAAAACCAAGAGCACGCTGTACACACTGTATGTGAACCAATTTGACAATAAATTATATTAAAAAACATAAAGCTGGGAAAACTGAGGCTCAGAGAGGTATAGGAACCTGCCCAAACTCCTGCAGAAAGCAGTGTGGACACCAAGATATAAAGCTGTTTCTGCCTGATTCCAATGCTTGTGGTCTTCCCCAATGTCACATTGTTTTGCTCATTGTGGCTCATGGCTGGTTTTTCTCCCCTCTTCACAAGGGGACATGGGAGAGATAGTATGGCTTCTTTTGTCTCCCTGAAGTAAAGATGGAACCAGAGAATCAAAATAAAAAGTAGACAGCTTCATGTGTCAGAAAATGTGAGTTCTAGCTCTGGCTCTAGGGCTAACTTATAGAGTGACTGCTCTGTATGTCCCTTAGCTTCTGGCTTTTCAATCTTGTAAGGGAATGATAATTACTCCATTCTAGATCCCACTGTTACGAAGCATGGATTAGCTGAGATGACCAGGACAAAAGGAAGAGTTGTGATTTATTTACATATGTTAGGTATAATTGTTTATTATTAGTTTGTTGTAGAAACAACATAATTTATGGGAATAAACAACATATCAATAAATACTCATTCATTGAGTATTAATGAATAAACCACATAATTTAAAACTCAATTCAGTCACGAAATTAGTTCTCTCAAAAGTATGAGTGGATGACTGAATGGTTGGATGGCTGGCTGGATGGCTGGATAGTTGGTTGGATAGATGGATGGATGGGTGGTTGCGTGGATGGACATCCTGTGTTATTTGGCGTTCTATCAATGTTGGGCCTGTTTTTTTCTAGACTGAGACTAAGTTGGGTTGAAGAAGAGAGCTAAGGACTCATGAAGTCAGCTTCTATTTGTTTCACTTTCTTGTTTTCAAAATTCATTTCCTAAATGAAGGAGTTTTGTAAAATTTATACAATGTTCATAACTGGAAATCCTGCTACGTTGGTAAATTCTAGTTAATGAAAATGACTGCCATCACAATCCTCATCAAAATCATTAGAGTGAAAGTATTTTCTTTTCTTGGGCTGGTAGAATGAATTTCCATATGTGTATTACTCTCTCCCAACCCATATAACACATATTATGAACTAAATATTTCCAAGTGTGACTCTTCCTTTTAAGTGATTTCCCATATTTTCACTTCACAAGAGGCCTCTTAAAATATTATAGTGGTGACAATGACCTTGTTCAAATAGGTGAAGAGCCAGCCTTTTACATTTCTAATACATTTTTCTGGAGTTTAAATTAGATTGTAAAAAACTGCCTGTTTGATCTTACCAGGTATGGCTGATAATACTTTGCTAATTTAAACACTTTCCATGCTGAAGCTCAATTCAATTTAAAAACACACATTGCTTAAAATGCCATCTTTTGTGTTTTTTTTTTTTTGTTATTCTAGCCATGAAATAGAAAAGCTCAATCTCTTTAATATAAATTGGTTATTTCAAAGATCAAAATATGGCATTTACTATTTCATTGTAAAATAGATAATAAGAATGCCTTTATGGACAGAAATATCTCTTAAAAAATCTATTTCACCCGCAGTCAGAGAGGGAGGGAGGCAAACCACAAGAGACTCTTAAATACAGAGAACAATCTGAGGGTGGATGGAGGGGTGGAGGAGAGGGGAAAGTGGGTGATGGGCATGGAGGAGGGCACCTGCTGGGATGAGCACTGGGTGTTGTATGTAAGCGATGAACCACGGGAATCTACCCCAAAAACCAAGGGCACACTTTACACACTGTATGTTAGCCAACTTCACAAAAATTATATTAAAAAAATAAATAAAAACACAAATGAGAAAAAAAAATTTTTTCAATCTAATCAGTGGGAGATTTGGTATAATTTATATAAGGTAAGTGTATCATGGAGAGTAAATAGAACTTACTTATTTATAAATACTAGATTTATAAATAATGCATTTTGTCTCCTCAGATGGCGAGTCATAAAACATAGCACTGGTTTATTTTACCATATTATTCCAGAATCATCACTTTAATATTTAACCCAAAGATCTCTATTATTTACCTTAAAGTGTTTATGTATTTGATATCAAAAATTTCAAAGAAATTATGGAGACTTTTTAGTTAATCAAGAAAGAATATTTAAACTCTTCTTTAAATCCTTCTTCTCAAGGTTAACAACACTTTTGGTAAAACTCAGATGCATAAATTTGTTTATTTTTAAAAAAATTTTTTTTAACGTTTTTATTATTGAGAGATAGAGACAGAGCATGAGCATGAGAGGGACATAAAGAGGGGGAGACACAGAATCTGAACCAGGCTCCAGGCTCTGAGCTATCAGCACAGAGCCCGACTCGGGGCTAGAACTCACAAATTGTGAGATCGTGACCTGAGCTGAAGTCAGACGCTTAACCGACTGAGCTACCCAGGCGCCCCTCAGATGCATAAATTTAAGTGTGTTTTTCGCCAGACACATACCACCGCACTGAAGAGTTCTTGTATCTGTAGATTACTCTGGGAAAGGAATAATTTATTTCATTTTTATCCCTTCAGAGCATTTGTTTTTCATAGGCAACAAGTCATATTAAACTTGGAAAAGAAGTCTTAATTTTAAGACATACTGTTTTTGCATTAATTCCATAGCTTTTGCTACATTCATATCAAGATTTTCTCCATTGTTTTAAATATATTTATCTACGAAGTAGATTTATGCACATAAAACTATATATAACTTCGCATATCAACAAGTTAGCCCTGAATCCCAACTGCGGTTGATTGAAAGACACTTGTTTTTATTCAGTAGATGAAAGTTTATGCCTTTCTGCTGATGTAACTTATGGTATTGCCCTGTGCTAGACCTCAGGACCTTCATAGCTATTTTTCTTGGGTGTATTTAGGAGTAAGCTGTTTATCTTGCCATGGCCTTTCTTGCCCTTTACCCTGTATCTCCAGGTACAGACTAACACTCATCTTTGAAACGTTAACCACACACATACACACCCAAATAGATTTTCTGTAGCTGGAGCATAGAGTCAGCTGCTGTGGGGGCTGGAAGGATGTCAAATCCCATCTACCCCACAATTTCACCAAAAGTGTCTCAGAAAAGATAAGATGGGCCAAGCCCACAGGGGTGCCTCAGGTCTGGCTTCCAGAACCCATCCCCATGGTATTTTCCACAATATCAGGTTGGCTTCATGGTTATTTATTTATATCAATTTCAAATAGCATTTCTTGTGAAAACAGGATTCTGCTACTGAAAAAAAAGCACAAAGTAAATACTGTAATAAAAACAAAACCCAAAAACTGACAAACACCAACCTTCTTTTTCTTCTAGATTTTTAAGTATAAGGCTAGAAAATTTAGGTGACTTTTTCAAGATTATAGAGACCGGGGCGCCTGGGTGGCTCAGTCGGTTGAGCGTCCAACTTTGGCTCAGGTCATGATCTTACAGGTCATGAGTTCAAGCCCCACGTCAGGCTCTGTGCTGACGGCTCAGAGCCTGGAACCTGCTTCTGTGTCTCCCTCTCTCTCTCTCTGCTCCTTTCCCACTCGTTCTCTGTCTGTCTCTCTCTCTCTCTCAAAAATAAACATTCAAAACAAAATTAAATATATTTAAGATTATAGAGACCAATTCAGTTCTTCTGACTTCTGATTCAGGCTTCCCTCTGGTAGACCCCAAAACTCAAACACATCAAGCTGCCGGTATAGCTAGTCTTTGCCTACTCAGCTTGGCTGGTGATAGGCAGAAGGGAGCATTAATGCTAAACCTGTTGAATGGGTCCATTTTCTCCCTGGGCCTAACCACAGAAGTCCCCGCTGGGTAATTTTTGTAGATGAGCAGATTTCCCTCTCAGAAATGCCAATCGTTACAATCTTTTTAGGGACAGAAGGTTCCAGCCAATTATCAGCATTTCTGTTAAACAGATAGGAGTTCTATGTAAAGGACCAAACTCATGAGGCTCCACTCGGTATAGCCATATATCCATGGAGACCCGAGGACTCATTGTATGAAGTCTGATATGGGCCCTACTTCTCCTTGGTATCTTTCCTTCTTGTGCATCTCTGGATACGTCCCCTTCTCACTGCTTTCTCTGGGTCCTCAACATTTACTTTCTGCCTACGCTCTTCTGATCTGCCTTTCCTTTTCTGTTTACGTGCCCCCTATAAAGGCTCCAAAGCATGGAGTTTATCTATTAGGGTCATGGCAACAAGTTTCTGTGGCCTTGACAAATAAAAGCAGGGCACTCCTTGGTGCCACACATACGTGCCACACATACGTGCACACAGACACACATGTGCACGCACACACATGCATACGCACACCTTCCTGCATGAAACCACCAAGAAGTCTATGTGCTTTCACTGGTACCATAAGCTGTCCTAAAAACGTTCAGAACCCTTTTTATAGTAACCCTACTTTTAAAAATAATTTTCTAGGGTCCAGTCATTAAAAAAAATATATCATTAAGCTCTTTGAAATTCCACTGAGGCTTAAAGATTTAAAACTTTTGGGGTGTTTAATGAAAATTTTGCCAAACCTTTAAATAAACTGAAAAATCCACAACAGTTGAATTCCCCCAAGGTCCCTTAAAAACACTTACAGATTGCTGAGCTATGGGGTAATGATGGATGACCACGAAAGGGCATGGGCAGCACTCAACAAAACGCCTCCCCTTTCTATAGCCCTTGGCACCAGAAGTTCTCTGTGGCCTTGCCCTAATCTAGTGAATTCCAAATGCCAGTCGTGCCTCGGGGCCAGCTGTTGACATGGTCTTCAACTTTCAGGAGTGGAATGAGAAATTCGGGAAAATAGATTCAGTTGTCTCGTAGAGTTAAATGTATTCCGTGAAAGGCTCTGTCTTTTGTTTTGAGGTTTTTACACTTGCTTTTCTGTCCTTTCTCTTCTGGTATTAAAATATTCATTTCTTTTTTTAAAATTTTTTTCAATGTTTACTTATTTTTGAGACAGACAGAGACGGAAAGTGAGTGGGTTAGGGGCAGAGGGAGAAGGAGACACAGAATCCGAAGCAGGCTCCAGGCTCCAAGCTGCCAGCACAGAGCCCGATGTGGGGCTCGAACCCATGAGCTATGAGATCATGACCTGAGCCGAAGTCGGTCGCTCAACAAACTGAGCCACCCAGGTGCCTCAAAATATTCATTTCTTATAAAAAATGAGGGTTATAGTAGATGATAGAAATATTCTGTTTTGTTTAAATGACCTTTCTTTATAAAATTAAAAGATGAAAACTCTGTATTGGTTTTAAAACCAATTTTAACTCTCCATGAAATTTAGTCTGGAAAACATTGCTCTAAGGCTGGGTCAAATCCCAAGACCAGGAATGAATGCCTACAACCGCTAAAATTCATAAGAGAATTTATCTTTTTATTTTTTTGTTTTGCGTTTTATTTTGTTTTGTTTTGTTTTGTTTTTAAGGAGAACTTCTCTTCCGGAAAACATAGACAATGAGGATAGTAAAGGATCCATTACTACTCTATTCTTTTTTCCCCAACATTCATAGAAATATAGGTCCTCTTGAAAAGTGAAATAGAAAATGGGTAAGGAAACAAAAAGCTGCTCCAAAACATTATGAGAAAGTTGCCTCCATTGTTGATCTGTTTCTTGTGTTGCCTGGCTCAAAGGATCACAAAGTGTGACACTGTCACAAACAGTCCCAATGTGTTTATTTTTTCCTGACAAATACTATAAATTTTCTTCTTGTAGTGAACAAACATTGTTTATGCAGCTGTGATTTCTTAAGTGAAAACTGACTTTCTACCCCAATGTATCTTTGTTTCAAAGACACTTAAAGAGAGCTCCCTCTTGGCATTTGGTGGTGGTGGCGGGGGGGGTACTTTTCAAGTAAGACCGCCTAATTAGGAACAATCACTGTGCATTAGATCTACCAGAAAGGGGGGGGGGGGGAACAAAAAAAAAAAAAACTTGGCTTAGTTAAGTGCTTCCATCTTGGGTTACAGACCTCATCTAAAGCGGCTTCTCCTTTGGCCTGAGTAGTCTTTGCCGTAGAGACGGAAGGTAAGAGCCAATGCTGGCTGGCTGACAGAGATCTAGAACAAACCCACAGGAAATCTCAGCCCCACTCCTCCGAGACCAGCTGAGATTATTTTACTTCATTTAACTAACCAGATGATAGGTTGACTGATGGGGTCATTATGTCCAGTGCAAGTAATTTTAGAATGAAAATTATGCAATAGGATAGACCACAGCTCAATTTTTATCACCCCAAATGCATGCAATGTCCCTAATGTGATTGCCTTTGGGCCAAGACTGAAAGAAATGTTCAGTCTCAAGGTGCCTATATTTTCTGAAATAGATTGAGTGAAACCTCTCTCTCTCTCTCTCTTTCTTTCAACCTAAACACATGGAAATGAATTTCTTAGGTTTTACTTTTAAAACATCAGATACAAAATAAAAACCGGAGTGATTAATATCTCCTATGGGGCCAGTGGTTGGTGAGGAAAAGTTACCAAGCTTTATCTGACTGTCCATCAAGTTGTTACTATCATTTTCATACTTGAGTCAGTCAAGTAGGTAGATAAGCTTCCTGACATGTGGAATTGCCTGGGAAACTGGAAATTGATCTTATTTTTAAAAATGTCCTCACAGAAAAGACATTTCGCTTAAGTGCCTTCTAATTTGAAATACACCTCAAAGACACCATAGTAGTTTCTTTTTGTGTTTTTTTTTTTTACTTCCCTTGTTATTCCTATTGACTTTTCTAATTTTTGTTTTGTTTTGTTTTGAGATGAAGAAAGAATTTAATTTCGCGATTTGATTAAAAGAAACTCAGTTTGCAAGAATATCAACAGTTTCTCATTAGAATACCTTATGTTATTCCTAGTTGCTAGAGCTTAATTTTTGACTCCCAAACCCAGTTTGTAAACCAATCCTCCTCTTCACTTCTACCCATCCCAGACTGACTCCTCTTCTGGAGTTCTTATCTTATCTTTAGGCATCCCTGCCTACTCAACAGCAAGACCTTGTAGCCAGAGGGTTTCCTTTCCACCCCTTCACTCTGCACATGCATACTGGGTACCTACTATGTGCCAGACTCTGCTTTCAGTACTGGAGATAAAGTCACGGACAAGACAGATGTGGATCCCTGTTCTTATAGCAACTACATTCAGGTACATTTCTTCCAGAAATATGCTCACCTTTCATGGACCAACCCCTGACCTCATATAAATGTATGTATTTAAAGAGAAAATGCTTATATCATAATATGTGTCATGATAAATTAAAGAGAAAAAAATCTACATGTATCTAGGACAAAGACATTTCGTATGCTGGGATCTCTCTTCAATGACCAAATACCAACCAACCAAAGAAGCAAACAAAAAACCAATTCTTTGGAATATCATTTGAGAATTTCTAATTTTTTAAAAATGTTTATTTTTGAGAGAGAGGGATGAGAGGGGCAGAGAGAGAGGGATACTGGCTGTCAGCACAGAGCCTGACACAGGGCTCAAACTCACAAGCTGTGAGATCATGACCTGAGCTGAAGTCAGAGGCTTAACCGAGCCACCCAGGCACCCTGAGAATTTCTAATTTTAATATACAGAGTAAACTCAGCAATTCGTCATTCACATCTCAGAAAAACCACCCAAAAGCAGAAAGGAAAACAAGAAAAACAGTAATGCAAAGCCTACCCTTTATAAATCTAGGAAACAACAGAGACCCCAAAACAAAAAATAAAATAAAAGACTTGCAAAATCAGTGAAGGTCAAACTGAAACATAGCAAGCTCCAGAGTGAAGGTGTCCATGGATGCTGAATTCAGAAAAAGTCTTAAGAGTTATAAGTGATACATATTGAAATGTAAACCCAGCTTTTTACAACAGAGGCCAGTGAACTTTTTCTTAAACAGCCAAATAGTAAATATTTTAGGCTTTGTAGACATATGGTCTCTGTCTCAACTACTCAGCCCTGCCACTGTAGAGCCCGAGCAGCCATAGACAAACACATGGGCATGGCTGTGTTTCAACAAACTTTATTGATAAAAACAGGCAGCTGTCCGTGGGCTGCAGTTTGCTGACCCTTGTTTTATACTAATAAAAGTATACCAGCTTGAGTGTGAGCTGCTCTGGTTTGGATCTCAAGCTGGTGAGGTTTCTAGAAAAAGGAGAAGAGATGGAGTTGAATGAAAAGTTGTACAAAAAAGCCATACTTGCTGGAAACAATCTGTTGGTTTGCCGGTGAGGAAGAAAGTTACTTTGCCTTATGGAATGGCCCAAATCTGCTGATAATCAATTGGCTGGACAAAGTTAAAGGCTGAAATAACCCACTTTTTCAGTAGAACAACTCTTGCTAGCTAGAATATGGCCCACACCTCTCTTTCACAGAAGTCTTTTGAAAAGAGCTGATTCAGAAAAACTTGCCTTATTCCAGGGTGATTAATCAAAAAGGAATCAACTCAGGATCTATAAAAATATATTAAGGGAAGAAAAAAAAGCAGGAAAAAAAGGAAAACATTTACTGGAAAAATGTTCAATGAGGTAGATGAAAATTGTGGCTAAATATATTCCTGAATTTTTAAAAATAAATGAGTAATCACCTATATGCAATTTCACAGGAAACAATGACAAAGCAACAGAAGTAGACTGCACATATGCTGACAGGATTAAGGGAAGATCTGAAAAAAAAAAAAATCACAGAAATGAAGGTCAAATGCAGCTTGGAAGCTGCATAAAGACTGGGTACTGATGAAAGCACAGCTGGGGATGTGGAAGACAGGAATGGAAAAAGGGAATATAAAGAATCAACACACAAGACGTTAAAGGGATGATGTTATAGATATGGAATACATACAAAATAAATTAAATGCATACATAATTGGTGTCCCTAAAGAAGCAAACTGCAATAACAGACACCAATCTGAGAAATATTACACAAAAATAATCAATACAAAACATCGTTAAACAAAACCCAGTAGCACATTAGAAAACTAATACACCATGACCAAGTGTGATTTAGTCCAGGGATGCAAGGGTGGTTCAATTTAGGAAATCTGTTCTTTTCACCACACTAATGGATTAAAAGTCATTTGCCTATATGTTGAGAGGCATTTGATAAAACCCAACGTCTGGTCTTTTTTTAAAAACCCTATCTAATACCAAGTGAGGTAAATCCCTCAGAGAAAGCCAAATGACGTATGATTTTATACCTATGTGGAATTTAAGAAACCAAACAATTGAACAAAGGAAGAAGAGAGACGGAGGGAGACAAATCAAGAAACAGACTCTTAACTATAGAGAACAAAGTGATGGTTATTAGAGGCGTGGTGCGTGTGCGGGGCGGGGGACGAGTTAAATAGGTGATGGGGATTAAGGAGTGCACTAGTCCCCGTGAGCACTGGGTGTTGGACAGAAGTGTTAAATCACTCCATTGTATACCTGAAACTAATATTACACTGTATGTTAACTCTACTGGAATTAAGATTTAAATTTTTAATTTAATTGAAAAAATCCCTATCAATAAAATGGCAATTGACACTGCCTTAATATAATTAAATGCATTTATCTCAATCTAAAACCTAGCATCATGCTGAGTGGGGAACCTCAGAACTATTCATCTTAAAATCAGGAACAAGGCAAGGATATCTATTATTACTACTAATAAACACTGACCTGGAGATCCTGGCCAATTCAACGACATAAAATAAGGAAATAAAATGTATACAATTTAGAAAAGAAGAAGACAAATCATCCTTGTTCATAGATCATATGATTTAATATTGAATTACAACAAAAAGTAATCCAACTAAAAACATATTAACAAAATAGGGGGGCCTGGGTGGTTGAGTTGGGTAAGCGTCCAACTCTTGATTTCTGCTCAAGTCATGATCTCATGGTTTCATGAGTTCGAGCCCCACGTGAGCTGTGCGCTGACAGTGTAGAGCCTGCTTGAGATTCTCCCTCTTTCTCTGACCCTCCCCTGCTCACACCGTCTCTGTCTCTCTCCAAATAAATAAATAAACTTTAAAAACAAAGTGAAATGTAGTTAGGCCCTTGGTTCCAAAATTAATATATAAAGTCATCATCCTTCATATATTAAAAAAAGAAGGATTAATAGAAGAAAAGACTTCATTTTTTAAAAAAAATTTTTTTAACGTTTTTTTTATTTATTTTTGAGACAGAGAGAGACAGAGCATGAACGGGGGAGGGGCAGAGAGAGAGGGAGACACAGAATCGGAAGCAGGCTCCAGGCTCTGAGCCATCAGCCCAGAGCCCGACGCGGGGCTTGAACTCACAGACCGCGAGATCGTGACCTGGCTGAAGTCGGACGCCCAACCGACTGAGCCACCCAGGCGCTCCAAGACTTCATTTTTAATAACAATTTGACTAGAAAATATTTAGAAATAAATTTATCGGCTGTGGAAGAGCTGTATGAAGAAATTTTTACAATGCTACTCATGGACACAAAAAAGCACTAGCATAAATGTAAAGATATATGATGTTCTTGGCAAGGGAAACTCAATATCGTGCAGCTTTCATTTCTCTCCAAATTAATGTAAACATTAATATAGTTACTATAACAATGGAATTCTGGATCTATATATGATTCTAAAGCTTATACGGAAAAATAAACAAGCAAGAATAACCAGAAAAATTCAGCAAAAAGGAGAAAGAAAATATGTAGTACTATAGCCCTACCACATGTTACCATATATAGGATGTAATAAGTGTGACATTTCAAATCAGTGGGAAAAAACGTTGAGATTAAACAATAAATGTTGCTTATTCTGACTCAGTTATTCTATTGGGTTGCCTTCTGGACAAAGTAATATTGGATTCTTACCTCACACCCTGCATCAAAATAATTTTCTGAAGAATCAAAGATTTTTATGTAAAGAATAAAAATATAAAATTACTAGGACTTTCCAGGGGAAATGGAATATCACAAAACTCAGAAGTCATAAAAAAAAAAGACTAATACATCTGACCACATAAAAATATAATGGGGCAAAACTTTGCAGCTCATAACTAGCACCATCCAATCAAGATATAATGCAAAATACATTTGCAAGTCTAAATTTTCTAGTGGCATCAAAAAAGTAAAAAGAAATGGACACAATCAATTTAAATGATTTATTATATTTAACTTGACATATGCAAAGTATTTTCATTTCAACAGGTAATCAATAAGAAAATATTATAAATGAGATGTTTCCAATCTTTTTATTTTTGTAGTAATATACCTGCTGTATATTTTATAACTTATTGTTCATCACAATATGGATAAGCCACTGGTCAGGTGCTCAACAGCAACATGTAGCAGTTGGTGATCATATTTGACACTTTAATGAGTTAATCTCCTTATCATAGAATATCTTAGCATAGAGTTCTCATAAATCTGTAAGAAAATCTAACAAAAAAGGACAAAACATTATTAATATTTTTTTAATTTTTTAAATTTTATTTGAGAGAGACAGAAACAGTGTGAGTGGGGGAGGGGCAGAGAGAGAGGGAGAGAGAATCCCAAGCAGGTTCCATGCTGATGTTGCAGAACCCGATGCAGGGCTAGAACTCATGAAACCAACAAGGAGATCATGACCTGAGCCAAAACTAAGAATTGGCTGCTTAACCAACTGAGCCACCCAGGTGCCCCAAAACATTATTAATTTGCTAAAAATTAGAGAATTCCAAGTTAAAATACTGTAAGAAAATAATATTCCAGGGGCCTCTGGCTGGCTATGTCAGTAGAGCATGCAACTCTTGATCTCAGGTTGTATGTTTGAGCCCCACATTGGGCATAACGGTTTACTTTATTTTTTACTTTTAATTAAAAAAAATTTTTTAATGTTTATTTTTGAGAGAGAGAGACAGAGAGCATGTGTGCGCGCATGAATGGGGGAGGGGCAGAGAGAGAGGGAAACACAGAATCCAAAGCAGGCTCCCGGCTCTGAGCCATCAGCACAGAGCCTGATGCAGGGCTCAAACTCGTGAACTGTAAGATCATGACCTGAGCTGAAGTCAGACGCTTAACTGACTGAGCCACCCAGACACCACCACAAGAGTTTACTTTAAAAAAAAAAAAAACGAAAATAATATTACATTTCATCTCAGATTGGCAAAGATCAATACATTTTCTAACATGCTGTGTCCATGAAGAAGAGGAGAGTCAGCCATCTTATACATTGACAGTAAGAGGGTAAATTGGTGTCAGTAGAGTGAGGCTTGGCAATATCTATCAAAATGACCAGTGTCTGTATCTTTGACCTATGAACTCCAATTCTAGGAATTCTCCCCACAGATGTGTTTGCAAATGCAAGAAATTATTTACGTACCAACGATTTATTGGATATTGTTTATAAATGCAAAAAAATGGAAACTGCTTAGAAATCTATCAGTAGAGTACAGGTTAAATAAATTGTGGAACGCTATACAATGAAATACTATGCAATCAAAACTAACAAGCAAGTGTTTCAGGTGATGCTATGGGAGGCTATTCCAGCTACTGTCATATGAGAGGGAAAAGGCAAGACACAGACAAGTATAAATACCAAGGCTAGTACCAACTGTGCAAAAAATTATATATATATATAATTATGTATATATATATTTATATATATATATTTTATATATAAATATATAGGCATATATATATTATATATATATAAATATATAGGCATTCAATAGGCATATTGAATCTATCTAGAAGGTTCCATAAGTAATTAGGAATAGAGATCGTCTAGGGGAGAAGAACTGCTTCACTCTGGAACAGGGATAACAAGGAGAGTTACTTTTTCTTGTGTATCCTTCTATGGCTTTTAATTTAGTACCATGAACATGTATTACCTATTCAACCTTTACATAAAATATTTAAATCCGTTAAAAAGCATGAACCAGGGCACCTGGGTGGCTCAGTCGGTTGAGTGTCCGACTTCAGCTTGGGTCATGACCTCACAGTCTGTGAGTTTGAGCCCCGTGTTGGGCTCTGTGCTGACAGCTCAGAGCCTGGGGCCTGTTTCAGATTCTGTGTCTCCCTCTCTCTCTGACCCTCCCCCATTCATGCTCTGTCTCTCTCTGTCTCAAAAATAAATAAACGTTAAAAAAATTTAAAAAAAAATAAAAAATAAAAAAAAATAAAAGGCGTGAACCAATAAGGATATTTACTGAAGCCGTTTTGCTCAATTTTTTTTATATCTACTGCAATGGATATTTTTAAATTTCTGGTTAAAATTCACGTCAACATAGCAGTGTTAAGGCAACATCTTGTTCCAAATGCAGGCACTAACCTGAACAACACAGGTTTGCTCTCTGAGAGTTACATTTTTGACTCTGGTTCTTAACAGTCAGGAAAACCTGGTGTATTGTCTTCTTACAGTTTTCTGTTCACTGTGACCAAATGACAGTTATTTCCAAATCAGAATCTCCTCCGCCAATCGCTCCCTTAATCTTACTGTAAGCTCCTGAGTAGGGAGGCCTCAGCTAGGCTTCCACTATAATCAGCAAGTGCCCAAATTTTAAAGGGCTGTTCTGGACTTGAGGGGTACACAGGAAATATTTCCTGACATATTTCCAGGAAAGGCAATGAGCTTGCATTTTTTTCAGGGTGCAGAGGTGTCCTTGTTGACTTTGGCTTTCCATGTCTCCAGAAAACCCTGGCTGGTTCCAAACCTTGGCTGGTCCCCATGAAGAGAATCACAACCGAACCTCGGTGGCACTGAGCCAAGTGGGCCTTCCTTGCCCACCTCCTGGCAGCCAACAAAGGCATTTGCAATATTGCATCTAGAGCAGGCTGAGTTTGTAGTTGAGGTTATTATACCAATTGAAAATGGGGTTACAATCACCAACCGAAGTTTAAGGCATTTAACAGAAAAAAAAATCTCATTTGGCAATTGGGTAGTCAGTAATACCGTCCTGGGAATAGATTGACCTAGATTTCTCAGATCCCTGTGAATTCAACCTTGAGCATCCAAACCTGGGGTAGACAAAATGGTGGCACATGCTGTTTCGATTTTGGCAATGTTGGGCGCTCCGAGGTCTGTGGTCCCATAGCTCAACATCGGACCAGAGTTTTTCAGAATCTGCACACATACCCCCATAAGGTGGATTTATCATCATTTTAAATTTCAGTCCACAGCGAAATGCTAGCATCTCCACGCACAGCGCTGGCAGGCTCCCCGCTCAGCTTGTGAAAATGTGCAACATTTGGAGAGAAAGGGATTAAGGATTTCTATGCCAGCCAGTGGAGGTCAGTGTTGAGTCACTGATCTCTTGTGGTAACTAGATGCAGAAGTTACTAAGGTGGACAGGTTCTTGCTCATAAAACAGACATAAAGAGGACACGTACAGATGACAAATGTGGGCCTGTGACACCCTGCAAAGTGTATACGCAACTCCACGCTACTGAAGAATGATTGCCGGGAGTAGCTGATGATATTTGGGGCAACCTCATGAAGGGTGTTGCGAAGCGAGAAGGTGGGTGGAGGGGTGACCGTGTTTACATGCAGCTTCAGCTCCTGAGAGACGGCCCTGTCTTTTAAACTAATTCCCCAAAATCCTCTGGGCTGGGGATCCAAAGGGAGCATGCTGGTCTCCTCCTTATCTATGTGAGTTTTTAAAAGGGAGGAGAGGCTGAAAGCTGCTCCCCAAGAATAAAGGTAACTTGCAGGCAGCATGTTTCTCAGGGCCACAATCCTTATTTCTAGGAAGTTTAAAAGCCTCCTCAGACCATCATTCCAAAAGAAGAGCCAACTGCATTGCTGGCTTGTTGGTGTCCCTCCCTGGGTGGGCCTGCCTCATTCACCTCTAGATACTGCACGTGTGGGAAAATTGAAAGGAAGAGGGAGGAGCCCGGGCTAACCCGTTAACATCGGGAAGACATGCGGAGACAGAAAACTCCAAGGGGCCATTGACAGTTCTCACCTCTCCAACCTAGGACCACAATTCTCTCGCCATAATTTGGAGACTTGAGGGTATAAAGAACTCTGCGGAATATCGGCACTGTTATTTCGGTCTTCATTACTGAAGTGATTTGGCTGAAGGGGGGGGGGGTGGGGCAGGGAGAGGCGGGGTACAGGAAAACCCCAGGGTGTATGGTTTTAACTTTCTGGTTGCTAGTGGCTATATTTTCAGATGCTTACGTAGTCAAAGGGCAGCTGAGGAGGATCAAAGGCATCTCTCTGTGTGTGTTAATGCCTGGGGGTATAGGTGGCAATCAGTAACTTAACAGAGTGCTGAACAAAGTACTCTTTATTCCTCCAGAGCATGTGATTCCTGCTCAAAACTCTGATAAGCAAAAGGCTTCCCCCCCCCCCCCCATAGAAGGGAAAGAAGTGCTTTCTTCGTTTCTGAGTTTGGTATTTTTTTTTTTACACTTTGGTGTTTTTGGAGATTTTCCGTTTCTTTTCTCTGTTCAGTCAACCAGGGCTGAGTACCGGCCAGAGATATGTCTCATCTGATACAAATACCACGTACTTTAGTTACCAGAAACTGCCTCTGTTCTTTTCATCCCGCAGCCTCCCTCTCACGCTCCTGTGCCTTCGCTCATACTACTTTCCATTTGCCACCTTCCTGCGTTCTTTATGACTTGCCACCTCCAAGCTATGTACCCTCCCTGAATGGCGAAATTCTATCCATTCTTCAAACTTAGTTCGAATGTCACCTCCTGCACAAAGCCTCCAGTGCCCCTTGCCAATCCTTTTGTCCCCAGGCAGAATTCATCATTCCCTTTTCCATCCCCCAAGAGTGTTTCTCGATCGTGTTTACACACGTGTGTGTAGACTTGAAATAGTTAAATAACACAACTTCAGCAATGCAGGAGAGAGATCATCAACCCCCGCCCCCCACCCCCCCCACCCCCCAGGCCATTGCTGCCCTTGGGAGAATGAAGACAATGCAATGCTGGCTGTAATCAGAGAGTAAATGACTCCAAATGAGTGGAGGAAAGAGGAGACAGCCTTTCTGAATAGTTTTCTAAACAGAAACATTTTCAACTGCGGTCCCCAAATCAGAGTGGCCTAGGGATACTACTCTCCCCATCAGAGTGCAGAGAGATAAGATATTTTGTAGCAATCCTTTTATAGAATCCATTTTGGAGGAGACTCAAGCCTCCTCCAGTGTCTGCCTTTGCCCACACCTGTGCAGAATAAACTAGGAATGGAATTAGTTAAGTGTTATAGAAATATCGTCGTTAAAGGATCTAAGGCTTAGGGTAATGTTAGAACTTCTTACATTTAGAACTGTTTAGAACTTCTTACAGTTAGAACTGTAATGTTAGAACTTCTTACCATCTCAGAGAAGCAGAATTCTCTGTAGTTAACAAAACCTCTCTGACAGTCACTTGTCTGACCAATCTGTCAGGTTAAGCTGGGGCATAGACCAAACTAGAACAGAAAACAGCATCAGCAAATAACGCAAAACAGTAAAGCCAAATACAAGAATCCAGACAGGGACAGGGCACAAGTGTTTCACATGGTCATTCGTGGTGTAGATTTTATCAGTGCATCAGTGAAGAGGGGCACTTGGTGAATCTAGACCACAGTGATCTCTGTGTAATTTGGAGGCCCCAGTATGTGTACTGTGTGCAAGTTTATAGTAAGTAGAATAATACTGTTACATCTTGACCCATTTGCTGCCCTACCCCAACCAGGCAAAGCTCGCTGACTGTTGGTGGTTTACTGACTTAGGGAAAGGAAGTGTTAACCAAAAGCAGAGAGAGGGGAGCCTCTTCTGGCTTTTGAGTTTCCGAAACCAGAGACCAGATAAAAGTTGAGACGATGAAAAGCAAAAACAAAGATTCCAACGTCCGGGAGAAAGATAAAGCTTTCCCAGCTTGGGCGAAGGAGAGGAATTGGAGGAGAAGCAGGGAGTGCTTAGAGAGGAGGCATCTTTTCTGCAAGTGGACTGAGACCCCAGAGCAAGTGGGGACCCAGGGTCCCAGGATGCAGGAAGATTCCGGAGAAGGAATGACTGCGCGGTATGAGGGCTTTGACAGTCGCACGGAGTTCCCCGCATTCTAATGCAGACAGTGAGCAAAAGAATTATCCTGCTTATAAGTTCTGCCACGGCCTGGAAGTAGAGCTAGGACCTGGCCAGCCTCCAAGGGTTTTTCATGCCTTGGTGCAGTTTGGGAGTAGCCAATACTTCTCGTGAGCTCAAGAACTGCCCAGACAGCATAAAGAGACTCCAGGCTGGATGAGACCTTGTACACATGACTGATGCATGGTGACCATGTCAGTGGAAGCCAGCACAGAACATGATGATGAAGAACCAAGTGCTCTGTGGGAGCCCTGGCATTGCACTGGACCCCCACCCGCCCTGCCCTGCTGCCCTGAACTTACATGGAATCACAATTTGCCCAGGTTGCAATGTATGTCCCACTAACTGAAAGGGGACTTAGGGTATAAAGTAAAGTAGTTAAAGATATAAAAAGTTTTGTGTTTTGCACCATTGAGTTTCTGATGAGGCTTGTGGTTTTTGTTTGTTTCTGTTTTTTTTACAATTGCTTAATTCTTCATCTACCCACCTGATAGAGTGCGAACTTCTTAGTTCTTAGTCATGTGTTTCCCTAAGCTCGGATAGTGTGACCCAGAAGGGGGGGGGGGCTTTGCTAAATGAGTTAAAGAATCCTCCCCATGATAGGGGCAGTGATTTATCCTTACAATTCTTTTGCACCCCATGATATTCTGGCAGATTTGGGGACACAGAATCAGGGTCCAGTATGTGTTGAGTGAATGAGCAAATAATTTAAAAGAGAGAGAGAGAAAATACGTGGTGCCAAAGGGGTGTTCGGTGTCCTCAGCCCTTTTCAAAGGAAAGTGAATCTGCATCTCTGTCCCTTTTCCTTAATTACGTGACTAAAGATCTTTTCATATCTTTCCTTCCCTGGGAGTAAACAATTGTTGTCGAACTCAAGCCCCAACAAAACGCAAAAAAAAAAAATGCTTTTTAAATACTACAAAGAAGAAACTAACACCTGCCTTTTTTCCATCTCCCATGCCTACTTCAAAATCTTTGATTCTGTTAAAATATAAAAACTTGCAAATAAAAAAAATGCCTGTTTAAGTGTTGCTCTGTGATTAAAGCCTTGAAAGTGTGCTACGAGGCCCCCGTGTCTGAACCCTTATTATATTAGCATGGTTCAGAAAAGGATTAGATTTCTCTCAAGGTTGACTTTGGCTGAGTTTTCTCCCTCATGCCCTACTCCCCCAGTGACCCAGCTTCCTGCCCTGGACTCCAGGCTGGGATTCTTACTACAGAGCCCCAGTTTCCGGGGGGATGAATCTCAGCACACTTTGTAATGCCAGCTGCTTCCCTTGGTTTGAATCCAGGTTCTAGGCCTACTGTCTGGGCCCAGCTTGGGGCCTGCATACTGGTGTCCCCGAACAACCGACTCCATCTACGGGGCTCTATGTTCAGGTCTTATATCCTCTCAAACCTGACCGTGTCCCAAGTCAAACCTGACCGTGTCCCAAGTCTGTGGCAAAACCTCTAATGGATCCCATTTTCTTTTTTTTTTTTTCTTTTTTCAACGTTTTTTATTTATTTTTGGGACAGAGAGAGACAGAGCATGAACGGGGGAGGGGCAGAAGAGAGGGAGACACAGAATCGGAAACAGGCTCCAGGCTCCGAGCCATCAGCCCAGAGCCCCACGCGGGGCTCGAACTCACGGACCGCGAGATCGTGACCTGGCTGAAGTCGGACGCTTAACCGACTGCGCCACCCAGGCGCCCCTGGATCCCATTTTCAAGTGCAGAATTTCCCTGAGGCACGTCTGCGGCACACGTCGTTCAATGCATCAGCCAGGATAGGCTAACTGCACTAACAACACATCCCAAATTTGTAGTGGCCGAACACAAAACATTTATTTTTTGCTCACAACACCATTCAGTGCAGGTCTTCAGACACCTCACCGTTCAACCAGACGATGGCGGAAAAATCAGGACGGGACATGGGAGTCTTTTATGAGCAGGACGAGTAGTGGCACTCTTCACTTCTACTCACGTTGCATTGACTAGAACTTGACTCCATAACCACCCTCAAATGGAAGGAGTATTAATCTGATCGCATGCTGACAAAGTAGAGGAGAGTCCACGTTGGTGAGCACTAGTAAACCGAGGCACTAAAGTTAAGTAGTTCCAAACGCTTTTAGGCCGAAAGTGTCTGTTGATGCATAAGACAACTTATCCCCTAACTAGATATGGCCTCGTGATCTAACCTAACTCTTATTTGCAGTCTCTTTTTTCTCACTGTAAGAACAGAGAAAGGAGTGAGCATAGATCAATCATAGTAATCATATTAATTATCTTCAACTTCCAGTTTATGTACTTGATCTCAATTCTGTCACTTGCTTTGAAAGAATTTCAACGCGAGTTAACATTTTAGGTTTTAGATTTAAAAGCATATTAAACAGCGTTTGTGGGGTGCCTGGGTGGCTTGCTTGGCTAAGCGTCCGACTCTTGATTTCAGCTCAGGTCATGATCTCATGGTTCCTGGGATCTAGCCCCATGTCAGGTGCCATGCTGACAGTATGGAGCCTGCTTGGGATTCTCTCTCTCCCTCTGTCTGTGCTCTTCCCTCACTCGTGCTCTCCCCCTCTCTCTCTTTCTCTCAAAATAAATAAATAAACATTAAGGAAATAAGTAGCATTTGCCATTTATTAATGAATTTAATAAAAACCCAAATATGTGTTACATCCTTATGGTACCTAATGGTTCGAAATTTGAGAATTTCAATATTTTAACTATAATTTGAATTAAGAAATGCTGAACAAAAACAGGATAAAGTCATGTCCCCTCCTAGTTTAGACTCATCCCACATTACCACTCTTCTTTTACTATCAAGCTGCATTTGATGACTAGGAGATTAAGCAAGGTACTGGACAGCATTGGGGGGATCGTGGCAGCACAAGTTCAAGGTGAATTTCCTTCTTTCATCTCACTGTAGTCCCTAGTCTCACAGTCAAGGATTCTTGGGAGAAGGCCACTGGAGCTCATGAAGATCTTGTTCTAAAGATATATAACCCGTTGACCAGAAGCTGGTTTTCTCTCGTCAGCCCCCTTCTCCAGGAAAGCACGCATAGATTTTCTATAGGTGATAGGAGCTATAGTTCCAACTTTTGGTTAATAATGGTAATTCACAAAGCAGTCCAAGGACACCACAGCTTGGGACCACTGTGTATTGTTTTTGAAGACAGATCCGTGGGTGTTATCATGCTTAATTCTTTTTTTTAATTTTTTTAGTGTTTATTTTTGAGAGAGACAGAGCATGAGCAGGGGAGGGGCAGAGAGAGAGGGAGACACAGAATCTGAAGCAGGCTCCAGCCTCTGAGCCGGCCGCACAGAGCCTGACGTGGGGCTCGAGCCCACGAACCGCGAGGTCATGACCTGAGCTGAAGTCGGACGCTTAACTGACTGAGCCACCCAGGGGCCCCCACACTTAATTCTTAATTTGATGGAGATCACAGTCAGTCTAGTTTTCATCAAATAATTTTATTTTATCGGATAACCATGTACTTAATTCCCAAGTCAGCCAGTCGGCTTTTAAATGTAGGCCTTAATCTGCAAGGGGTTTGTTTGTATGTGAGAATCATTTGTGGGGGGTAAATCTGAATTCTATATTTGACTTTTATTGTGCCCTGCAGCAAATTCATCCATTTGAGCCTCAGTGAGACGGAACTACTTAATAATGTCCACACCAAAGGTTGTTGCGAGAATGGATGGAGAGCCTGTAAAGAACACCTGCTCTTTCCTCTTGAGCACAAATTCACCACTATTACAAGCACAATTCCAACGAGTGGCAAGTCAGTGCCATGATCCTCATTTAAAAAGAATTAAACTTTTTTACCACATGCCCGCAGTAGTCAGACAGCCTGATGAGGTAGATAAAGCACAGGAATAGGGGTCAGAACCCCAGGGTTCTATACCAAACTTGGCTTCAATTCAATTGTGTGAGTTTGGGCAAGTCACTTTAGCTCCTCATTTGTAAAATAAAGAACATAATCCCTGCTCCAGTCACCTCCCAGGGCTTCTATAAGACTCAGTGCTTATAATTCTATCATTACTATCAATCGCTTCATGTTAAACTGGGTCCTTTGATGCAACTTTAAAAATCACCCAAACTTTTATGACAAGGGCCCAAGGGGTGTGACATGTTCATTCAACAAATATTAACTGCTGTGCTGGGCACCATGGAGGAGCTGGGATGCAGTGGTGGATGCAAGGTGGGTAGAAGGATATAAACAATAAGCCAGTAAAGAGATAAACTGGATGATTTGAAATATTTATGAGTAGTTCAAAAACTAAGCAACATGGGGGCACTTGGGTGGCTTGGTGGTTAAGTGTCCAACTCTTGATTTCAGCTCAGGGCATGATCTTCATGATTCATGAGTTTGAGCCCCACATCGGACTCTGTGCTGACGGCGCGGAGCCTGCTTGGGATTCTTTCTTTCTCTCTTTCTCTCTCTCTCTGTCCCCCTGCTTTCTCTCCATCTCTCTCCCTCTCTCTGTGCCCTCTGCTATTCCCTTGCGCGTTCTTTCCCTCTTTCAAAATAAATAAATAAACTTTACAAAACTAAACAGTGTGAAGAGTGAATATGGAGAAAATGCTCTGGCTTAAACTGGTGAGTTAAGGAAGACCTTTCTAAGGAGGTGACATTTGAGCTGAGATACAAAGGACATAGTTGGTTATTAGAACTTTATAAACAATAGAGTGACAGAAAGTGATTGTGCAAGCAACTCTCCACAAATATTCGTTAAATCCTCTTCTTGGAAGTGGCCAGAGAAGCAGGGCGGGAAAGCAAAAGGAAGAAACAGACCAAGGAAAAGAAGGCAGAAGGGCCCCAGGGAGAAATCTTTCTCATCTCACAATTTGGCGATTTACCACCTACATTTCTAGGATTGTCTGAGTTACGGTCCTTCTTTCTCTCTCTCTGCATCCAAATCTCCTAGTCCTTTTACTTGTCCTTTCTCAATTTTCATTTATTATAGCAAGACTATAATGACATTAAAAGAATTCTTAAAAATCACCCATAATTCTACCTCGCCACCACAGATGTTTCCATTTTTCTTATATTCCCTTCTAGTCTTTGACATGCCTCTGCGTGTGTTACGTGATTAGATGCAATCATGTAACCAAGGCTCTGAGGGGTATGATTATCACGCACACTCTGAGAATCAGCCACCCCCTCGGGGCAAGGAGAAACTACTGCTAGTGGGGGTCAGCAATGTCCCAGAACCCTTGTGCCCAGGGGCCATCGTGTCTCAGGGAGGTTCCACCCTTCTCTGCCCCAGGGCGGGGCAGTGCAGAGCAAGCACTCGGTGTGGCCTCACCTTCCCTCCCGTGTGAGACCGGGCACCTCCAGTGGTGAACTGTGGGGCAAGCTTTGTCACCAAAGTCCCCGTCTCTTCGTGTAATGCCACGGCTACCAGGATAGGCGAGTTATCTTCCCTCCAGAGAGCCACAGGCCATGTTTGGGGTGTGAGAAGGAGACTAGTGTCGACATGACATTTTGCCTGTTGACAAAATTATCTTTCAGAGTCTGACTGCCACTTCTGCCCAAGCAGGCTCTACAACTGCCAGTGACCAGTGAGCAGGGCGAGCTTTATTTCAGAAAGGCTTCCTCCACCCCTCCCTTCCTTCCTACGGGTCATCTGTATTGTCAGGGGGGTGCTTTGCCCAGGACTGCCTGTTCCATCGTCTTCCTGCCACTGATCTACTAGCCAGGGGCACACTCACTGTGAAGCTGGGAGCTGGCGACCCAGGGCCCCCACATCTCCAGGGAACTTCCAAGGCCCCGGAAGGAGGAAATGTGTTCACAGGGTCATGTACGCTTTGCAAAGGGCGGGTATTTAAATTGCGATCAGTTAAGCCTGCTGTCTATTTTCACTCTGTCTTTCCCTCCATCACACCTCTGCTGTGTTGAGCGGTGGTGGAGTGGCTGAGGACGCTTTTGGAAGCAGCTAAAGGGAAGTTGCCCCGGGGATTCATTTAGTTTGGGTTTAGTGAGGTATATTTACGTGACACACGGTCACTTCTCTGTGTAGTTATTGAGCTAGTACATTTCCTGTGTAGACATATCCTCCAGGATGGAATTTCGAATAGAAGTAATGGGCAGATACTTGGATTATTTGATAATTCAGTTCATGAAGCGGAGTAAATCATTCGTGTGATTTCTCAAACACATTGAAAAGGTTTTCATTTCTTGCCTCTTTGACATAAATATGGACACCGATGAGGAAATCAGGAAATACATTCACCACTACGACAGGATGTATGATACACTGGTTAATGAATGTTATATTTAAAGAATATTTAGGCTTAGCCACTGCGCAAGAAAACTTGAAATGACCTTAAATCCTGCAGCTCACATATGAAAGGAAGTTCACAGAGGTTTTCCCACATGTGGCAATTCTAAAAAAAAAAAAGAAAAAAAATGTAAAATATTCCCAATAAGTTGTGCAGCTGAAGTTTTCAACTAGAAAGGAGGGGCTGAAACGGAATCATCTTCCCATTCTCTATGTAGAAAATGCTATGACATTATCATTGTCATAGGAAAAGAAGATCATTAAGCAGCCAAGAAAATGTGGGAAACATATAAAGATGTCAGGCTGTTAACTGATTAAAATATGTTTCTAGATTTTAACTGATTAAAATATATTTCATTGCCAGATGTTTAAAGTTGTCGTCTGTGGCAATTTCGTTTCTCATTCTAGATAAATATTTCCATGCAGATTGCTATTCATAATTTTATAATTTTTTCTTAACGAGAGCCCTTTAACTGTGTAGTTTTAAGACTCCACAAAGCTCAAATCCACCCCTGCAGCTGGCCCCTCGGGGAGCTGAGGGGAGATTCGGGTGTATCCGGTGTGGCCGAGAGGGTGCACACACCCACTCGTACCCACACGTGCACCTTGCTCTACTCTCTCTCAGCTACTCCTCAGGTGGCCCCAGGGCTGCTTCTTCTGGAGCTACAAGCCTCACTGCCCATGTTCCCTGCACCCCATAAGGTCGCCTCCTGTGGGAGGCTAGGGTGGGGTCGGGGGCACAGGGCAGGTGCTGGGTCTGTGAGTGGGAAAGAGTTCAGGTGCTCCTGGGCATGTGCATAGCCCTGCCTGTCCCTGTAGATAGCACAGGGAAGAGCCTGGCCAAGCCCAGGACGTGTCTATGCAGCAGAAATTCTCCTGAATCCAATGGGACTCATATTGATTTAATAAAGAGAGTGACTCAAGGAACCAGAGGCTGGGTACACTTATGGTAAATTTTACCCCTGAGGCCCCAGAGCCAGAACTTCCCTTGACTCTTCAAGTCCTTACTCCCCTCCCCTCCCCCACTCCTTTCCCCCTCACAGGCCACTGTCCAGAGCCACTAATTCAGATGGAGGAGGGGCTCACCCTGACTCCTTCTCTACCACCTATCAAGCTTTTCCTTGCGTACAGCTCAAGTCAGTTTATTTAGGTTGGCCAGTAATACACGAAACACTTTTTTTTTTAGCTTGAGGAGGGGACACTTTTTTCTAATGAGCACCGAAGCTCAGTCCTGGCCGTTCCTTCCAGAATCCAGCAAACCCCATAGATAGCACCCATGACAAATCTCTACAGGCAGCCTCTTTGACTGCTATTGCCTCATCTGTAACAGGAGCTTAGTGATAGCATCCACTGTCCTCTTCCTCTCCTAGCCAGCAAATCTGCAACCCCCCATGCCAACCATCCCAGCCTAACCATGGCCTGGCCATCCCAATTTTCCACACTCCCTGCCATTCCCGATTTTCCCTAGACATGTTTCCTTTCCACTAGTGTCTGTGAGACCGAACATTTCTCAGAGCTGACTCTGACCAAGGATGACATCAGACTTCATGGCAAATGCCTCAGAGATCACAAGCAAAAGCAACAGGGGTCTCCTTAGACAAGGAGCATTATTTGGGTTCACACGTGACCCTGTGGGCTGAGGAGGAAATCTCAACATCCACATTGTTCCACGGAAGCAGTAAAAAAGGATCTGTAGGAAGAAAAACACACTTCTCTCCCCACAACTCTGGATCCTTCCCCCTTCAGATCTTGTTGTTGTTTTTGTTTGTTTGTTTGTTTTTTCAGCAAAAGAAAGATATATTAATGGTAGTGGACACCCAATAGTCGTGTGAATAGATAATTTGGGGAAACAGAGGCTTGTGGAAGTCTCTTCCATTCTAAGATGTTTCAGCTTACCTGAGCAGCACTTTAACTAGCATCATGAAGAATTTTATACAGGCAACATATTTTGATATAGGAGAAGTGGCCAGTGATTCACGTTACTTTGTTTTCTCGGCGGCAATGTGAGAAGTTAGAACAGAACAATTTTCGAGATCCTTTCTAGGGCTAATGCTCTATGATCTCATACGAATAATGTTAACATTATCTCGACATTTGGTTAACATTTGTCTTGTTTTATATATTTTTAAGTGCCTTGTAATCGAGTCGCCAGGCATGGATTAACCACTAACAGGGCTGTATAACTCAGAAAAGCACTTTTCTGTAGGAAACAATTGTGTTCTTGAGAATGTGAATGAAATCTACATTTTGAAAAGGAATCAACATCCATTTTATATATACCATGGGGTTTTCTGCTTTCAAGAATCTCATGATGAAGCTTTTTGCAGAGCCCTATTTGTCTCGGATGTCAAATTCAATTTTCTTAAAGAAGGAGGTATGTTAATCCAGGGTGCTTTACATCTCATTTCCCCGGGCATGAAATTGAGGCACAGAGAGGTTAAATGGGGTTACTGAGAAGTCAGGGCAGCTCCAGGACCCTGACCCTAACATCCCCTGAGTCCTTCCTTGGCTAACTCTTCCCCCAAAATAACATGTTAACGTGCCCACGTGACGGGCATCCACGGAGCACGCCGAATTCTGAGACACCGAGCACCCTCTAGGCGACATTTCACGAGAAACAGACAACCTTCTGGATGCTGTTGCCGTATTGTGACAAGACTCTGTCTGTTTGGCAATGCAGCGATACTCCAGATGTATGTTTCCCCAAATTAAAACCATTTATTTACAGACATACCAAGGGAAGATAAACGTCCATCTGCTACAGACTTCTTAGTAGCTGCTCTCCCCCTTGACATAACCCGAGCTCCCCGTCTCTGTCTAGGGCTGACAGTGAGGTGCTGTTGGTGGTGTGGCAGTCCCCAACTGTCCCTGGGAGAGTCACGTAGAGGATATCCCCCAGCCTGCGGGATTTGCTTCCTCGTGTTTTCCCCTGGGCTGCGGCCCTCAGTGAGGACTCTGACAAACAGGGAGCAGACTGCCCTTCTCACATCACCTGCATTAGAAGCAAGTCTTTAGTCCCAGTAGACGTCTGGACCCACCAATTGTCTATCAGCCCTGCATGAGGTTCTTTCCCATGTATTGTGTTCCCACATCTGAAAACCCCAGGCTCAGGCCCTTGATGCTCTCTTCCTCTCAGGAAATATCCCTCCCCTTATAATATTTTCACTTCTTGACCCCACGAAAAGTGATATAGTTCCACTGCTCTTTTCAGTCCGGAGAACAGAGGACGGTGTTAAGAGTTCCGTGTTCTAAGTGACGAATGGGAGCCGGAGACACAGAAAGCATGATGGTGGTAGAGGCTCAGTATCTAAAGAGTATACCTGCAGTGGAATTCTTTCAATTAGAGGCCAGGAGTTGCTTTTCTTGCCTTCATCCTTTCTTCTCACTGCTTCGGTATTATTTGTCAGCATTTCCACAAACACACGGAGACACAGAGGGACCAGGGGTGAGGCGAATGTAGGTGATGTCAAGGGCAAGCCTGGAACTGAGGCACACTTTTCCGCTCATATTCCAAAGGCAGCTGAGCCATGTGGTCTCGCCAGGCACCCTGAGAGATGAGAACGCACGTTTGCTAAGCATCCAGCCCGGCTGTGCCCTAGAGAGAGCACCGGAGCAAGGCTAGACCCCTCGGCGAGTGAGGATTTACTGCTGGTGACTGCGTGCACTGGGCTACAGGCGGGAAATGGGAGGTGAAGTGAAACTCACAGTTCAGAGGCAGAGCCGGCTCTCAGTTTCTCTCAGCGCATGTGCATAATACATCAAGATGGTGGTGTCAACAGAGATGTGAGACTAGACAGGAGGGAACTGCCTGTTCCCTGGGCTTAGGGAGGGTCTCGATGCAGAGGTTGCTTTCAAGTGGGTCCGTGAGTATGACTTTGTGGGGAGGAGAAGGGGGCCGTGGCGACGAGGAGAGGCGAGGGTGGCAGGCACTTCAGCGTGAATGGGGAGTGAAGCCACCAGAACCAGCTGGGGGACACGGAGGGTGGAACTGGTGTGCCAAGAATAGATGGATCCATATTACAGGCAGAGGCTCTGGGGGTGTGTGGAGGATGAAGGGGTGGTCAGAGAGCAGCAGGAGGAGGGAGCCAGGTGAGGAACCCACCTCAGCACCCTGGGCAACAAACGTCAGAGCAGAGAGTGGAGAGGTGATGGAAGACTTCTCCAAGGATTTGGTGGCTGATTGGATGGGGAAGGCCTTGGCCCTTTGATTCTCTCTCTGTTTGTCCCCTTCTTGCTCACCCTCCACACCTTCTGATGTTAGGTTTACTCCCATCCCAAAATGCTAGTTTTAATATTGGTAATTACAACAGATAATGGTATTCATTTCTCCTCTGATTAAATAGTAGGGAGTCTCCCGAGCGAAGCGAAGGCAACGTAGCTAGTCATAACATTTCTGAGTTTTGCTCTAAATCCCCTCCTGGGCATTATTAAGTGGACATGACTTAACTGGCCAAACTCAGAGAGACTTTAATAGCTTTTACTAAGTAAATGCCAGGCCCCGGTTTAAGGACTGTACCCATATTAACTCATTTAATGCCCATAGCCTTCTAATCCTAATAACCCGTTAAGGGAGGTGCTGTCAGAAAAAATTATCCAAAAGTTAGAATGAAGGCAAAAAGGTGGACAACATGTCCTTTCAATGCAAGAGAGAAAAGGCCGCCCAAGGATTTTCTCCAGGAATGTTCTTGGTTTGCCGCATTGCTTAATCTTGATTCAAGTTCCCAGACTTAGGGAGTCATTTATGCATTTGAAGACTTTGACCCAGGAGATTTACAAATAATTTATCGTAAGTGGAACACATAGCCCCAGTGATTTATGACATGTTGGGCATTACTCAGGTCATATGTAACCCAATGACCTTATCCTACTATTTCTCTATTAAGTTCTCTTGTAAGTGTCCTACTTTCTCAGATGCTCTTTGAACCAGTCATAACATCTTACTAGTTATTTCATTTTTAATGAATGTAAAAATGAATGATTTCATATTTTTTGAAAATTGCATTTTGAAAATTATTATCCCCATTTGACAAATGAGTAAACTGAGGCACAGAAAAGTTATGGAACTTGCCCAAGGTCAATGAGATACAAGTACTACAGCTGAGATTTAAACTCAGGTATTCTAGTTCCAGAAAAGTCTCCTTATTCATTCCCCATGTATATTTATTGAACACTTTTCTCTATTCTTGACTTTTCTATATTTCCCTTCCCACTGAATACAAAGATTTTTTTATTTCATTTAGCAAATATATATGGATCTGCTACTATGTGGCAGGTTATGAATTAATCTACTTCATGGTATATTGTATTAAGGCTGTATAGCACAAGCTTAAAAGCAAGCTTCTTGTCCATGTGTCCAGGCTCTAGAAGCAGCCAGGCAAGGACTCTTCTGGGCATTCATAGAATTTGCCTTTTTCTTTCTGTTGGTGTCTATGGCTGCCTATGCATATGGAGAACCGAGTATACTTGCCATTGTAGAGGGAGAAACCAGAAAAAGTAAAAAGCAGGCTCCTTGATGATGGGGTGAGGGCCTATGAAAATTCCAAGGATTAGGTGTCTTTCTGAACCCTGCGCCCATGGAATTCATATTTGGAAAGTTGGACATGCAAAATGATGTTATATAAAGATTCCCTTTTGCCAACTCTCCAGCATCCACGTTCTCCTTGAAAATAACCTAGTGGCTGCATTCAGTTGCCATACCTAATTCTTACATTAATTCTGGTTCTTACGCTAGAATCTTTTGAAGCAATTATAATTGGTGGTTTCCTTCTATTTAAGCTATTGGTCTATTGTTCTATTGTTCTATTGTTGTTTTAACTGCGTCTCTGCCTTTAGGCTACAAAAGCATCAGATAAAGAGACCTGGGAAAGATAGCTGTTGCCATGACTGAACTACCAGCAGATTGTCCCCTGAGAACTTCCAGCAAGTATTGGTGATAAATGATCTGCTCTTGAAGAAAACAGTTTTTCCCCATTATACTTTGAGATGCTTATCTCCATTTCATGGATGACAACTCAAACTCCCAAAGTCAGGAAATTTGACTACAGCCAAGAGGAAAAAAGTGGTGTGTCAGGAGTGTTTTCCACTCAGCCTGTCTGACAATGATAGATGCCCAATTTGTTCTTTAGCTTTGCAGTCTCTTGGTCAAGTTGTCATGGGTGATCCTTTCTATAGCTGGAGTTAGAGCTGTAATGACTATTTGGCATTCCGATTTCCAGTGTCCAGTGGGTTATGTTGACTCCAGCATCTACTACCATATTAGGCTTCTAACACAGCAAAAGTCTAGGAGAACCTCCCCACCAACAAATTAATCAACAAGATTTAAGGAAACAATAACATTATAACAGCTGCTATTATCACCTGTTACCTCTTCTGACTTGAGCTAAATTCCCCAAGATGTTAATAACTGAAATGCCAGTGAGTGACTGCCTCATTCCTGATTCCTGGTATGTCCTTCTACATGTTTCACTTGTTCTAACCCCGGCGCCCATGAATTTGAGTTTCCTCCAAATGATTCCATATCATGTCTGGACGAGCCACTCTTCCACTTGAGTCAGCGGGAGGAATGTTAACACAGGCTACCTGGTAGGTTACTCCTTGGCAAGCTCTGGCTATAGTGAACTGAATGGTGTGCTGGCAACACAAAGGAGTCATAGAACTTCTGTTGTGTATGATGTTAACTGAGGGGTCATTACTTCTCCTCCTATAACTGACCCCCTTGGAAGCCCATCATATAAATTTGGAGATCAAAGAATCCCGGACTGTCTTCCACTGAGGAAGTGCTAATTTGTACATCTGAAGACCGCCAGTTTCAGGTTGGTGACTGACAGCTCTAGGAAGAAAGAGTTTAGGGGCACCTGGGTGGCTCAGTCGGTTAAGCATCTGACTTCAACTCAGTCACGATCTTGTGGTCCGTGAGTTCGAGTCCTGCATTGGGCTCTGGGCTGATGGCTCAGAGCCTGGAGCCTGCTTCGGATTCTGTGTCTCCCTCTCTCTCTGCCCCTCCCCCGTTCATGCTCTGTCTCTGTCTCAAAAATAAATAAACGTTAAAAAAAAATTAAAAAAAAAAGAAAGAGTTTACCCAGAGCTACAGGTTAGGTAGGAATATGAATCCCTTACTTTTATAAAGCACTGAAGTGTTTACACAGATTCAGGGAAGGGGTTATATGGTAGGGATCCAGGGAAGGAAATTGAACAGTTAGATTGATTCCCCACTGCAGATCAGAGAAAGGAGGCTCAGTCAATTCAAGTGGTTTATCTGAGTCACCTCTAGGGAAAAAAGGACCAGGGATGGAGGTCCAGGCTCTCAAATGCATGGTGATCTAATCTATGAGTGTCTCCAGGACTGGCTGCCATTTATGCCCATATGAAAACATCCTTGAACACTTCTCCTGAGTGTGACATGCTCTATGGAGAGAAATGTTTATTACTTAGTTGGAACACACACATCTTTCTTGAAGAAAATGTGCTTGAGAATTCCCTTTTCCTTTGAGATGGAAATAAGCTAAGGGAGACTAGCGAAGGTGTGAAGTAAGCACCCCAAGAGAAGCAATAACCAGGCTAAATTAAGGCAGATATGCATATTGAATTCCAGTATGTCTGATTTCTATGTGAGATGCATTTTTCCATCACTCCTTACAGGCCTCCGAGGAGCTGTGAAAAGCACCTGGTCTCTAGGGAACAATATTCTAAAGTAAGCTGTTAGGAAAAATCCTTCTTTAATATGTCTTGAAATGAACTCATGATTGGACCAGAAATATATCTTCATTCAACATGAGCACATCATAAACCAGAGAGCAGAGGTGCTTCTAAAGCACTTCAGGTGGGTGTTTGATTAACATCTCAGAGCCCGTGGAAGCTCCAGACATGTTTGGAAATTCTCTGTGGCCCAACCCTAGGCAACATGGCAGTGGGTTTCTGAACTGAAGCTAAAGCTATGGCTTTGCAAGGAGACTTTACAGCGGGGGGTGTCAATTTCTGAAAAACAAGGAGTGGTGGGTTTGGGATCCTCATTCTGGCAGAAGCAGTTATAGCAGAGGCCTAGGGGGCCTGGCTACCCCTCCACATGTGTTCACTTGGGCAAGGTATGGGCCAGCATTGGGAGAGGCCTGTGGCAGGGACCAGGGAGGCAGTCCACGGGGATGGGTCTGGGTCTGTGGGTACCTAAAAAGTGTCTGTTCCTGTTGTAAATGTCAGATTACTCACCTCAGTCTACCAATACATCTCCAACATCTGTTTTCTTTCTGTTTTACCTTCCTGCTACCTGTTTGTGACAGACACTATCAACAATCAATTCGTCAGTGATAACCTCCATTTTCTTTTGCTTAGAGGACCAGGATATATTCACCCTCTTCTGAGAGGCCTCTTTTACAAGAGGCTAGGCCTTTCCCCACACTAGGGAGAGGAGTTATATTGGTCTAAGGGAATCACACAGATCTCACTCCATTACTAATGGATGAAACTGTAGAATGATTACAACTTGGACTGAGATGGTTTGGGGACCACTGAGGCCAGAGGATGGAGTATGTGTTGAGGAAAGATGATGTAGCCTAAACAGGTAGGCTAGAATCAAATGACAGGATGTAGCCAAGAAGTTTAGATTTTGTTCAGTGTCATTGCTTGGGTTCAAATAGTTTCTTTGGGAGGTGATATTAGGAGGCATAGGGGAAGAAATGGGGTGAGACAGGGAAAGGAGAGAAGCCAATGAAATGTTTATTAGTGATTTACTGCTGAGGCAACTGGTGATCAATCCTGCTAGAGAAACTGAGGAGTATGTTTCAGAGTTGACCAACTAAGGGATGAGGAGAATAAGACATCTAGCCAGTGACAACCCCCGCCGAAACCCACATTGGTTAAGGGTTGCCCTCAGGGGTGTCAACTTTTCCCAAATTTGGGGTTATACCTTTAGCAGAACACCCATGATGCTGAAGAAAACTTTCAGGAAAATAAGAGATGAAGACTTTAAGATGGAGAATTGTCTTGGGAAGTGTACCCCATGGCTCCAGAAGACCTCGGGAGTGAGGGGATGTGGGCCCAGGGAATCAACAGTATCCCCTACATTTGGTAATTAATGGAATACACAGAAAAAATTTAAATTGGTAAAAAGACATAATTAGAAGTTTCTTTGGAAAGATTTTTTTAATGGAGACAGTGTATATGATAGGTGGCATTTCACATTTCATTCAAAAGACACTTCTTGACTCCTATGCAAAATGCCAAGAGTATGTGAAAGAGTAAATCTTTTGCTCTCAAGAAGCTCACTGTCCTATTGCTCTTGGAAGATGAGGAAGCTATGTTACTGGTCAAGTGAGTTGATGAAGTAAATGAAGCCTGACAAGGGATGGTACAAAGCAGACAATGGACATGAGAGGCATGGCAGAGGTAAACTGAAGGGGTCTCAGCAGCTAGTTGGATGAATATGTTGAGTGAAGAAGGATTCACAGATGGCTGAAGTTTTGATAACGACTCTGAGAATATTATGCTGCTGAGAACAGAATCTTGGATATTAGCGAGAAAAGCTATATTGGAAGATAGCGTGGAGACTAGGAAAATGATGACTATGGACAACATACATACAGGTCTGATTTCCATTAGCCATTTATTAACAAACATGTTTAAAGAGTATCAGGGGCCACGTCAGTCAACTATACTGAAGTCAGATTACAAAGACAAATGAAAAATGTCTTTAAGGGGCTTACAGACCCTTCATGAAGGAGGTAGGTATCCAGGTATGTGAAGAGCTCACGGGAAGACTCTCTAAGGGAAGGGAACCAAAGGAAGGAAAGAGGTTGTAAGGAAGGCATAAGATGACATTTGAGAGAAGGTTTTTTGTTTTTTGCTTTTTGCTTTTTAATAGATATCATACTTTTATCCTAGAAGGCAACCCCGAGATATATAAATACAACCAAAGTTTGGATATATATGAATGAGGACTGACAAAATGGCAAAGGGCACTAATGTCTTACAGAGGCTTAAATTAAAGTGTATAATGGACATCTGGAATCAAATTTAAAAATTTTCTAACCTCTAATATAAAACCTTAACATCCAAGCCATACATTTCTTATCCTCAAAATGTCTGCACATAAAACAATTTAGTAGAATTTTTATTGTATTTTAGGTAAGATATATGTGAAAATTATCATAATTTCCTAGTTAACTGGGCTGAGACTTAAAGCACAGACAGGAGTTTCCCAGGCAAAGATGGGCCTGGCCCAGATCACGGTTTCTACTGTTGTGCCATGTTTAGACTTATAACTTATCCTCCGGTTGATAAGGAGCTACAAAAACATCTCTAGGTAGGGGAATATCCCAATCAAAGGTTTGTTTTAGGAAGATCAGTGAGGTAATGATGTGGGATAACAGGGTCCCAGGGAAGGAGGCAAGAAAACCGTTTGTAGATGCCATAGAGCAACAGTTTTCTAAGTGTCTGGGAATCCTGGGAGTCCCCAAGACCTTCCTGGAACTCTGTGAGGACAGAACTATACTCATAGTAATATTAAGATGGTAGTTTCCTTTTCACCCTTATTCTATCACGGCTGTACATTGGAATTTCCCAGAAACTAAGTGATATGTGATGACACAGAGGTCCTGGGACCAAAAAGTATAAGGATCATTGCTTAATAGATTTTTATTGGTTTGATTTGGAAAAAATAGCCAAGGAATTTGAATTAAGGAATGTAGGCAGAAATGTCCCAATTATTTGAACAAGGAAACAGAACATCAGCGAATGATTGACAAAACCCAAGGGTTTTCTCTCCAGAGAAACAGAACCAACAGAATGAGAGATAGACAGAGAGACAGAGAGAGAGAGAGAGAGGGAGGGAGGGAGAGGGAGGGAGGGAGGGAGGGAGGGAGGGAGAGAGAGAGAGAGAGAGAGAGAGAGAGAGAGAGAGAGAGAGAATTACCCCTTCTTCAGCCTTTTTATTCTATTCAAGCCTTCAACAGATCGGATAAAGCCTACCGGTATTGGAGAGAGAAATCCGCTCTACTCAGTCTACTGATTCAAATGTTAATCTCATCTAAAAACATCCTCACAGACACACCCAGAATAATGTTTGACCAGACGTCCAGGCGCCCGGTGGCCCAGTCAGGTGCTAACTCTGGGTGGGCAAATAGAGACTCATCAGTAAGGAAATGGAAGGACTGGAGCGGAGAGGAAGAAAAGACACTGCATTCACTGACTTGCTTGTATTTTCTGCCTGCCTACAGATTTTCATTGCTCTGTCTTCATGCTCACAGATTCCATTTTCATGAGATCAACCAAACGCCTTCTCATCCTCCCTCTGCCTTGTGTCTTATTTCATTTCTTCAAGAATCCTTTTGGACAAAGATCAAGGCTGATTCTACTTTTTGGACTGAGTTTACTTCATCTCGACAACTATGCAGCATCAGGATGGTGCTCTCCCCCCGACCCCAAACCCATATAAAACCCATAACCTCGTCCTCACAGAGGCAAAGAACACATATATTTCTCCAGAAATGTAGTAAATGCTCAAGCTGGTTTTATGAGGAAATCCTTAGCTGTAATCAGAGTCCCATATGATAATGTATTGCAAATCACTAGGAAATGCTCTTTTCAATAATCTGAGCACTAACGCTGGCTTTCAACAAGTGAGTCATCAGTAGAAAAGAAAATGACCCTTCGTATTGGGGGTGCCATTTAAATAAAAAGTCCTCGATGAAATGCATTTGGTGGGCTCAGCTCAAAGATCCTCACAGAACAATAATCTGTGGTGTAACAGAAACCACTACTTGGGAACAATGCAGAGTCACCCTTTACCCCCAGGAAATACAACTAGGCCATACTGTCCTGAGTGACTCAGAGCTGCTCAGAGTCCCCGCCATGGCTATCCACCCAAGTCTACCCTCTCGAGGGCTCTAACCACCTAGTCCTTCTGCTAGCTGTCTGTCAAAAGTTACCAAGACCTAGGCCTTTGTAGACATGAGCTCGTTGCCACCGACAGAAAAAAATCATATTTGATGTCTTAAGGGCATCATGTAGTGGTCTTCAAATTGTGTCCCATAGAACATGCTAGCTCTGGAAGGTCAGGAAAAAAAGTGTTCCTGGTAGCATAACTTTAAAAAAAAATCCTCTTTGCAGTGTCAGAAAAATACTAGCTATTTAAAAGCTCTGAAGACTAGCCAAGATGGCTATTTGGCTTCAACTAATTTGATCAGGTGACAGATACCGTGGGTTGGCTCACTCACCTCTCACCCTCCTGCCCCTTACAGTGTGCATACCTCCATTTTCCAAAAATTACATTTCCCAGGATTCCCCTGCAGGCCGGGTGCCGGCACATAGCCTAGAGGCAACTAATCAGATGTGTGCCCAGGCGGTACCTGGTAAAGGAAGTCAACGCATTAGAACGAAATTGCATCTCTTGACAAGCACAGGGCTGTGAGTGTCTGGTTTTCCTAAGGGATCTTGGCAAAGTACCCAGGGTCCACTTTCAAGTGCAATAGTTGCCAAACGGCAGGCGATAGCAACAGTGGTGTTTGTACCAGAAAACTGCCACAGTGTGGTTGGGCATTGTTCTCCGCCTGTTGTTGGCCCTGGCTGCATTGTTTCTGGCTGAGTAACATACAAGTCTGACCTCCCAGGACATAATAACAACAATAGCAATCATAATAGTTATTTTGCTACTTAAGCTAGCTAGACGGAATCCAGGTTGCATGTAAACCCTGACTGCTCCAACCACAGAAATTATTAAATACTTAAGAATATCCTGTAAAACTAGTGGTTCAAGGAATACAAGTTTGGAAATGCTCTTTTTCAAAGAGAACCCGGGGAGACTCAGAGGTTAATCCAAAGGAATACAAACCCCAAGGGTGGGAATTTCAGATACTGTGCCAGGCAATGTCTGCCATGAAGACAGGGCGGCTGTATATGTGCTATGTTATTCTCCATCTCTGGACCAGAAGCTCTCGAGGTACTTCCTAAATCTACAATTTCATGAAAACATTGGCTAGAACAAGCATCTGTTCTTTATCTCACATCCTGCTGAGTCCTCATGAGGAAAAACAAATGAGTGAATGGTTTGATTTCTCTTTGGGACTAACAAGACGCTAAAGATTTATGTATGAAATCATTAGGGAATGTAGCATGAAGTGCTACGTTTTGAGGTTTAATACATCTAACTTATTAAACACATAAATTATAAAGCAATTCTTCCATTATCTAGGATTTCCTTCTCTGAATTAGTGGCTCATAAGCCACACTGGGTCCATAGAAATGTTTCACTTTGCCCACACAGGGTTTTGTTTAAGTGGATTCGTTGACAATATTTACAAAACTGGGAGATTTTGACCTTAAGGGCAGAGATAACTATGCCATTTTCTGACATGAATACTGGTTTTTGTCTACTTGCTTGTTTAATCTCTAGAATTATGCTTTTCAAGGGACACTGGCTATCTGGTTAGTTTTTCTGATTTTTTAAGTTCCCTCAATGCAATTGTGCCCTTGAAAGAAGCTTATTAGACTGATGGAGGATGACCCACTGGGGTCATTTAACAAAATACCTGTGGGAGGGAAGGAAGGAAGAGGCAGCAGATAGGTGATGAAGTCAGAGATGGATCCTGAGAGATTGGGCTTGTCACTTGATCTTTCCGGGAACGATGTCCCCAGCTAGTAACAAACAGGGCTGGAAATAGGACAAAGGTGTTCTGATTGTCAGTTGCAGTGTTCTATCTACTTCATCACAGCCCTTCTAATGAAAGCAAATACAATACCGTCTAACGCATGAGAAGGAAAGGCTAGAAGGGTGAAGGCAGGCCTATGGAATGATGGAGGTTGCAAAGACTAAAACTCCCTCCTTGCCGGAAACTTTGTTACACCTCTTTGACTCTTGGGGACATCTTCAATCAGACTTCTAGTTCTGTTAGGTAACAAGAAAGGAGCACTTTCAAGAATGGATATGAGTTTGACTTTAAAAAGGCTTGTTTGAAGAGAAGAAATTATTTACTTGATTGCCACACATAAAAATCTGATAGAGTGCTATTAGCCCTGTGCCTGCCCAATTTAATACTTCCAGAAGTCAGGAATGCAAGACAGGGCAGTGGTTCCTGTGTCAGTTACCTTGGCAACTGGCAATCCCAAGGGCATTTATCCCATCTCAAAGGGGAGGCCACTGCTCAGCTTCAGCTTGTCATTGCCAGGTGAGAATGTGACCCAATATGGACCAAGATTCCAAATTTTCAAGAGAAGATAGAAATCTGGAGTTTTGTGTGAAATGTCCAGATGAGAAACAAACAAAATAAAACTTGTAAGCCACCAATTTGCAAACTCTGTTTAAAATCCTCACGTCATTGACTAGGCTACTTATGAACAAACGTAGAAATAACAGAAATCGTCCCTTAACAAAACATCGAGTAACTGTAGATAAAATGTTAAAAGAAAATGTTTAAATGTATAGTTAAGCTCTTTAAAGAGTACAATAAGTCCCTAGAGTAGTGAGCATTCGAGCTGACAGTGTGCCTTCCCTGGATTTGGGGATAGTTTCCAGTTTTAGAATCTAAGAGGTTTGATTAAAAAAAAAGTTTTTTCTTATTTTTATTTTAATTTTATTTTTTGTAATTTTTGTTATTTTTTTTGTTATTGTGGTAAAATACAAATAACATGAAATTTACCACCTTTGCCATTTTTATGTGTACGATTCAGTAATGTCAAATACATTCATATTGTTGTGCAACCATCACCATTGTCTATCTCTAGAACTTTTTCATCATCCAAAACCGAACATTTGTACCTATTAGACAGTGGCTCCTCTCCCTCCTCCTCCTCCCGTTGCCCAGACCCTGGCGACCACCATTCTACTTTCCGTCTCTACGAGGTTGACTACTCTAGGTACTTCACGTAAGTGGAATTATGCAGTATTTTTCCTGTTGTGACTGACTGGCTTTCTTCACTTAGCATAATATCTTCAAGATTCATCCATGTTGTAGCAAGTATCAGAATTTCATTTCCTTTTAAAGGCTGAACAATACCATGCAGAGATACCGATATAGATATAGACCTAGATGTATAGATATAGACCACATTTTCTTTATCCATTTATCCATCAACGGACATTTGGATTGTTTCCATCTTTCGGGTCTTGTGAATATTGCTGCTGTCAATGAACACGGTTGTACAAATATCACTTCAACTCCCTGTTTTCAATTATTTTGTGTATATACCCAGACACGGAATTGCTGGATCAACTGGTAATTCTCTTTTTAATTTTTTGAAGAACTGCCATACTGTTGTCCACGGTGGTGGTGTTATTTTACATTCCCATCAGCAATGCATAAGGGTCCCGGTTTCTGCACATCAATGTCAACACTTACTATTTTCTGTTTTATTTTGTTTATAACAGCCACATTAATGGATGTGAAATGAGGATGCTTGGGTTTATGACCACTTAAACACAGGAATTGAGATCTTGGACCCACAAGAGGTTCAAAACCTTCTACAAAACCAGTATTCTTTTTTTTTTTAATTTTTAAAAAATCTTTATTTTTGAGAGAGAGACAGAGTGTGAGCAGGGGAGGAGCAGAGAGAGAAGGAGACCCAGAATCCAAAGCAGGCTTCAGGCCCTGAGCTGTCAGCACAGAGCCCAACGTGGGGCTCGAACTCACAAACCGTGAGACCATGACCTGAGCCGAAGTCGAATGCTCAACCGACTGAGCCACCCAGGTGCCCCAGAACCAGTATTCTTAAATGGCTAATCCCTTATTAAAAAGAAGAACTATAAGTAAATCTACCTATCAGCATAAGGATATGTCAAGGAAAATTGTCTATTTCTATCTGGTTGGAAAAAAGTTTGCTAAGGTACAAGAACCCTGAGGCTAAGAAATTAGTTTAAAAGTGTACCCAGGTCAGCAATGGTACTGGGATATCTGGTAATTCAATGAAAATCCTCTTTGGATGGATATACCCTTCACCAAGGATTGTTTCCACATATAAAACTCAGCTGAACATAAATTCAAAATCCAAATTTGAGTCAAAAACTCAAGTACACAATGATGCAAACCATCATGAATAGAAATCAACTAACCAAATAGGTAACTTGATTTGATCCCCCCACCCATGATGTGCAGATAATACAACTCCCAGATAGAGGTTATAAAATAAGTATAGTTGAAATGATGAGGAACTTAAAAAGGAATTAAAAACATAAGAAAGAACAAGGCCCTTGGGGGGCAAAAAAAGGCTGATTTCAAAAAGATAGAATTTCTATAAATGAAAAACACAGTCATTGAAATTAAAAACTCAACCCACAGATTAAATAGTCACTGAAACAAAGCCAGAGAGAAATTTAATGCATGGAAAGATATATGTGATGAAATTATCCAGACCATAACACAGAGGGAAAACAGATGAAAAGTATGAAAAAGAGTAATGGCAGAATGGAACATTTAGACACTCTCTGGCCAACAACAATTACAGACTCTGGGGTAAAAAGCAAACAAACAACTGGGAGAAGAACAAAAGCTGGCAGAAACTGGTGAGGATTTGATCCTTCCAGAGTGAGATGTGCACTTACACGGTGTTTCCTCTAAGGGTACACCCAGGCCCATCAGAGTGTGGCAGCCAGAGAGGAAGCAGAAAGCAGTCTCCGAGTACTTCGGAAACAGAAGATGGAGTTTGGGACTGCTGGAGACACCCACAATTGAGAGCGAGGATAGAATTCCCAAAAGGAAGAAGCCACATAGGATGGCCCCCAAATCAATGTAGAAACTCCATTTGACTCACTGGGTGCTCCTGGACTGCATATGGGTGGGATGAGACTCAGAGGTGCCCAGGGAGGCACAACATCTGAGAGCTGAGTAGAGATTACGGAGGTGCCCGTCACAGATACAGCTTGGAATCCAAGTCCTGCCAGTTAAATAGATGTGAAAAATGCCTCTAGATTTTAAAACTAAAACCTGGAAGCTATGCCTTAGGCCTTAAGGTCAAAGGATTCACCCTAAGATAGTTGCAAAACTGAAATAGAACGACCCTAACAAAGCCTAAAACCAAGCCTTCCTAAAAGAAGGTCACGGCCAGTAATTTAACTGCCTTCCAAAACAAAAGTCAATATTTTTCAGAGAAACATGAATCCAGAGTCCCTACAAAGTGCCATTCACTGCACCTACTGTAAAACAAAAATTTACTAGTTATGCAAAGATACAGGGAAATGTGACATAGTCAAGAGAAAAGTCAATCATAAAAAGTGACCTACAGAAGGGCGCCTGGGTGGCTCAGTCGGTTAAGTGTCTGACTCTTGACTTTGGCTCAGGTCTTATCTCACAGTCATGAGATTGAGCCCTGATGGGGCTTTATGTTGGGTGTGGAGCTTGCTTGAGATTCTATCTCTACTTCTCTTTCTGGCCCTCCTCCACTTGTGCAAGGGCCTGTGTTCTCTCTCTCTCATTCAAAAAAAAAAAAAAAAAAAAAAAAAAGGAGACCCAAAGAATAACTAAATGTTGAAATTAACAGACAAGAGTTGTAACATAATTATGGTAAATACGTTAATTAATTTCAGGAAAGCATGGTTATAATGAGTGACGACATGAGAAATTGTCAGCAGTGATGTGTAAATGGAAAAAGGAATCAAATTTAAATCCTAGAACTGGAAAACACAGTATCTGAAAAAAAATTCATTTCCTAGCATTGACAATATATTAAACACAACAAAAGAAAGGCATATTGATCACGAAGACAGGTCAGGTCAGTAGAGATCATCGAAGATGAAGGACAGAGAGAAAGAGACTTTTTTAAATGAGCAGAGCTTCATTGAGCTGTAGGACTGTCTCCAGAACTTTAACACATATGTAAGAAGGAGATGACAAAGGAAATGGGGCAGGAAAAAAATGGCAACTATACTGGTTGGAGAACAGCAACCCAGGGGCGCCTGGGTGGCTCGGTTGGTTAAGCATCCGACTTTGGCTCAGGTCATGATCTCACGGTCCATGAGTTCCAGCCCCGTGTCGGGCTCTGTGCTGACCGCTCAGAGCATGGAGCCTGTTTCAGATTCTGTGTCTCCCGCTCTCTCTGACCCTCCCCTGTTCATGCTCTGTCTCTCTCTGTCTCAAAAATAAATAAACGTTAAAATTAAAAAAAAAAAACAACCAGCAACCCAGAAATTAAAACAGCAACCCAGACATCCATGAAACACAGCAAGCCCTAAACAGTTAAAGTTAATAAAACCATGCCTAACCACGTCATAGTCAAACTGCTAAAAACCAAAGAGTGAGAGTAAATCTTCAAAGCATCAAAATAAAGAAACATTATAAAAGGAAGAATAATTATATTTATGATGCCTAACTTCCCTTTAGGAAAAAAATGGGGCTAGAAGATATAGAGCTACATCTTTTTAAAGCAATGAAAGCAAAACATTGCCAACTTGACATTCTATACATAGCAAAAATATTTTTCTTAAATGCAAATGAAATAAAGACATTTTTAGATAAACAAAAGCTGAAAGAATTTTTTGCCAGCAGACCCCACACTATAAGAAATTCTCAAAGATGTTCTTCAGGCTAAAGAAAATAATACCAGATGGAAATTCAGAGCTACAGGAAGAAAGGAAGAACATTAAAAATGGTAAATATTTGAAGAAATATAAAGGATATATAGGATTTTTGTCACAATCAATGCTTGTCCTTCAAAAAGCACCATTAGGAAAAGTGAATGGCAGAAAGCATTTGCCCCCGATCTCACTGCTGCCACTGGGGAGGGATGGCGTGAGGCTGGGCTGGGTGCTAGAACAGCAAGAAGAAAAACGGGAGATTTTCTCTCAGGAGCCATTTTTCCGCTCTTTGAGCCAAGGCCAAGGGTGTCCCTGGAGCTCTCTGGGTGCATCCTGGTCCCCACTTCTGGGTTTCAGGCTGTCTTGCATCCAGGCTGGGGGACACAGAAGTACAAATGGGGAACTCACCACCACCAGTTCAGTGGCACTCTGAATTCTGGTCTTCCTTCCCAGTCCACCTGCTGCTTTTCAGAGTCCTCCAATGGCTGGTCCAGGGTTTGGAGCTGCATTCAGTGAGAAAGACAGGGCGGATGGAGTGTGTTTATCCATTGCTGGAGGAGGTCGTTAAGAGGATGGGACTGTTGGTTCACCTTAAGTGGCACCAGGAGCCACTTCAGGGATGCAGCCTTGAGAGAGAAACGTGTGTTGAGACCATCTGGATGGTATACAGGGCTGAGCCCCCTTAGGCGTCTGCATAAACTTTTGAGATTCTGGCTGGCAGGTGCAGCGATCCAGTAGTCTTGCTGCAGCCCAACAAAAGCCTCCTATGTGAGTTCCCTTGCTTATTAACCATCTGGGGTGTTCTTCCTTCGTCTTCAGCCTCTCCTTGCCCTTCGTGTAGTGGGAACAGTTTCAACTTACACCAGGAACACACTGGAGGTTGCAAGCCAACATTCATCTCACCTAGAATCAAAACCCGCGGATTACGTTCTGAGCATGTGACACCCGAGGTACTTGTGGGCCAACCACCTGAAAATATATCTGAAGCTTTGAAGTGAGATCTGGGCTAGAAAGAAACATGCCGGTCTTCAATCTGCAAGGTGCTTCCAGGCAGAGGAGTGGAGGAGGGCAATGAGGAAGAATGCCTAGAATAAGCCAAATGAACTGAGACTAGAGCTGTGGGACCATCAACGTCAAAGAGGTGAGCCCAGGAAGAAGAGCCAATGCAAAGAGGTCCGACAGGCTGGAGGGAACCCGAGTGGCCTGTGTGAGGTGTCCACCCATCTCTCTCCTGAACAGTGCACTCCGGCAGGTTCCGGGTGTTCCCAGGGTTCCCGGTGTCTTGTCTATCTGCCACCTGTCTCAGCATCACCTGGGGTTGGGGGGAGTGTTAGACATGTTGATTCTCAGGCCCTATGCCAAACTTATTAGAATCATAAGTGGTGGGGCCTGACTGCCTGAGTTTTTAATTAGCTTTCCAGGGATTTCTCATGAACAGTCAGAGACCCAGCGCCTGAGGCCTAAGGAGTGTGGGAACCTCTAAGTCTGTCACCAGCATCAAGAGAAGGTGCTGAACAGGGGGGATGGTAAGAGCAAAGAGGGAGAAGGGGAAGAGAGAGATTCCTGAAGTTTGGTAAGTGGTGCAGCAGGAGGAGGAGCAAGGAGACCTTTTATTCTCATTATTTGAGTCCTAAGGCTGACACTCTTGGAGCAGCTGTGTCGGGCTCATCTTGGGAGTTTTGTGTGTTGAGGTCCACCACGAGCCCAGCCCAGCCACACAGCTGTAGTGAGTGTGATGATGAATGTGACAGGTGATGAGCAATTCGGCTGACACTGTCCTTCTTTAGACAGTATCCAAAGGTAATGCAGTCCTGTTCCTTGCAAATGACTCAGTCAACCTAGGTTAAGGGGTCCATTTCATGCCAAATCCAGTAGTCATGTTTTACTCTGTGCTGCTCTGGCCAAACAACATCTGTTTGGATAGGGGAATGAAATGTGCTGAGATGCAAAGTCACACACGTCCCTTTCTCTCCCAGCCTCTCTACCAAACAGTGTATTTAAGAACTCTTGAGCGCTTGGAGAAAAAGCGCTTGCTTGCCCTCTTCTGTGCCTCCTAATAATCAACGCAAGGCCAAGTTTTCTTGGCCTTCACTTGAGTGGTTTCCAGCCTTGATGCTTTCCTGCAAGTGTCTCACAGCTGCAACCATGCGTCCCCAGCTCCGTATTGCCAGGCTCCCAGCACGGTGCCTGACACTCAGTAGGGGCTCAGCTCATTTGTTAGATTGACAAAGCTTAACTTGGAGTCTAGCATCTCTGTGACATGTGTTCTTCCTGAAGTCTTCTACATTTCTTTTTCCTCCTTCCAGATTTTTCCTCTTCTTTTTTTCTATCTCCTTCTTCCCTTTTCTTCTTTCCCCTCCTTTGTCTTCCTCCCTCCTCCTCCAGTGTCTGAGGAGGCACTTCGTTGCCAGAAGAGGACCAAGTTGGGAACTGATCTGTGAAGAAGGTGACTCCTCCCAGTCCCGCCCCTTATCTCCCCTGCTTTCCTTTTTTTTTGTCCTTCCCTTCTCTGCACACAGTCCTCCACGTTGAAACATTAATGTGAAGAATGCAGAGCGATTCAAGTAAGAGAAACAAAAGCTAATTCTCGTTTCCTATTAACCCCCCATCTTTAGCGATTATTAGTTTTGAGTGGAAAAATACTCTTCATTCCAGAACTCTGGAGCACGATCCATTTAATAAACCTAATCTTTCAGTATTCTTAATTAGTGAAGGCACAAACTTTACAAAGAATTATTATATCTCCATCCACATTTGGCAGACCGTCTGATGTCCTGAGGACTCAAGACATTTGACCAAAGTCCTCCCCATGGGCTAAATTTGTCAGACCTCCTATTGAACAATGAACAAATGCTTACAGACAATCACTGTGCCAGAAATTACTGAGATTATGGGTTTTCATACCCATATATAAAGTTACACTTAAAAGATGCTTGACTTGCTCCAGCCCCTTATTCTTTCGACTCGCTGTGTTCTTATCAGCAGTTCACATGTTTCTGAATAATCTGGACCGTTGGGCCATCTGGCGATCTCGCTGGTTGATAGCTAACCACTCCTGGCAATAGCAGGGAGAGGATTAAAATTCAGGCCAGCATATTTTCCTTTTTGAAAGCAGCTCTCAGAGAAGCTGAGCTCCTGCATGAACTATATTACTTTTCACGGAGAAAGAAATTAGGAATGGAAGAAGGAAATCAATGTTGTTGAACCCCTTCTATATACTATCTAACTGCCAAGTGTTAATTCATTTAATTCTCTTAAAAAAATTTTTTATTAATTTTATTTTTTTAAATTTACATCCAAATTAGTTAGCATATAGTGCAACAGTGATTTCAGGAGTAGATTCCTTAATGCCCCTCACCCACTTAGCCCATCCCCCCTCCCACAACCCCTCCAGAAACCCTCTGTTTGTTCTCCATATTTATGAGTCTCTTCTGTTTTGTCCCCCTCCCTGTTTTTATATTTTTGTTTCCCTTCTCTTATGTTCATCTGTTTTGTCTATTAAAGTCCTCATATGAGTGAAGTCATATGATATCTGCCTTTCTCTGACTAATTTCCCTTAGCATAGTACCCTCCAGTTCCATCCACGTAGTTGCAAATGGCAAGATTTCATTCTTTTTGATTGCCGAGTAATACTCCATTGTATATATATACCACATCTTCTTTACCCATTCATCCATCGATGGACATTTGGGCTCTTTCCATACTTTGGCTATTGTTGATAGTGCTGTTATAAACATTGGGGTGCATGTGTCCTTTCGAAACAGCATACCTGTATCCCTTGGCTAAATACCTAGTAGTCCAATTGCTGGGTCGTAGGGTAGTTCTATTTTTAGCTTTTTGAGGAACCTCCATACTGTTTTCCAGAGTGGCTGCACCAGCTTGCATTCCCACCAACAATGTAAAAGAGATCTTCTCTCCACATCGTCGCCAATATCTGTTGTTGCCTGGGTTGTTAATGTTAGGCATTCTGACAGGGGTAAGGTGGTATCTCATTTTGTTTTTGATTTGTATTTCCCTGATGATGAGTGATGTCGAGCATTTTTTCATGTGTTGGTTGGCCATCTGGATGTCTTCTTTGGAGAAGTGTCTATTCATGTCTTTTGCCCATTTCTTCACTGGATTATTTGTTTTTTTGGGTGTTGAGTTTGATAAGTTCTTTGTAGATTTTGGATGCTAACCCTTTATCTGATATGTCATTTGCAAATATCTTCTCCCATTCTGTCAGTTGCCTTCTAGTTTTGCTGATTGTTTCCTTCGCTGTGCAGAAGCTTTTTATTTTGATGGGGTCCCAGTAGTGCATTTTTGCTTTGTTTCCCTTGCCTCCGGAGATGTGTTGAGTAAGAAGTTTCTGTGGCCAAGATCAAAGAGTTTTTTGCCTGCTTTCTCCTCGTAACTCATTTAATTCTTAAAACAAAACAAAACAAAACCCTCAAAACACTGAAAGGAAGGGAGGAGTTATTTCTTTATACCACAGTTAATGGAATGGGGGGTCAGAGAGGTTAGGTCACTCGCTCAAGGCCACAGAGTCACGGAATGGTTAAGCTAGGATTCAAACCCGAACCTGGCCAAGTCCAAAGCCCACATGCTTTCCAGCACACTCTACTCTGTGGTGCATTAATCTCACTGCGGGACTATGAGCAAGGCTGTACTTAATTCTTCTGCGACAACTGTGCATAATGAACAGCTCCAGAAATTTCTCCACCCACACTTCTCCCTCTCCTCCTGAATTCCTCCCTAATATCCTTTCTTACTTTGCTTTCATCAATAGCAATACCTCACATTTGTATGGTGCTTTACAGATATTTATCAGGAGCTTTCACAGCAACCCTGGGACGCAGTATCAGTAGGTGTGCAGTATATAGATGTGGAACCTGGGATCTGGAGGGATGATGGAATTGGCTCTTTGTCAGAGAGCAAGTCAGCGTCTGAGCCGATTCCAAAAGGAAGATGGGCTGTGGGCCAGGTCACTGGGGAGACTGCAGGGCAGAACAGGGAGCTACGACCGATGAAAGGCAGGTCAAAGGGAATGGGGCAGGCAAGGCGATTTGGGGAGCTGAACATTTCACTACAGAGGCTGAATTCTGTTTGCTGGGAATTACAGAATTTTCGGAGAGTTCTGTTTCACATTTTGCTGTTTAGGGCACTTGTATAATCCCCTAACTTCTGACTCTGAAAATTCTTGCTTCAGCCAAAGAATTGCTTTTCTTTTGATATTCCTCTTCTAAAAGCATTATGCGTTCTCTTCTTCCATCCGTACGTGCATAATTTCTGACGCAGGCCTTCACCCCATCTTGCACAGACAACTGCAGCAGCTTTCTGATTTGTCCCCCTGTCTTTAGCCAGCACCCCCTCCCCAGCATTTAACACTAGACTGATTCCTCTTAAATGAAAATTCAATCATGATATTTCTCTACTTAACATCTATTATTGCCTCCCAATCACCTTTGGGATGACGTCCAGACTCCTTTTTACAACATACGATATCCTTCATAACTCAACCTCTACCCACCCCACCCGGACCAATTCACAGCACTGCTGGACTCTTGCCTATTTTCACGCACCTCTGTGTCTTTACACATCACTGTCCTTCTGCCTGCAATTGGCTCTCTCTCCCACTCTACCCAGTTCATTGGCAGGAGGATGTCCCCCCTCACCTCTCTTCACCTGGCACTGTCTCCTTTCCTACTGGCCTGGGAAGACTTAGGGTTCCCCTCCCCACGCTCTCATCACATATGTTCTTGTTGTTCTGCGGGTCTCTCCCCTCACCAGTCTGAGACACATGCGTGGGAAGGACTTTACCTTTTCATTTTTGATCTATTGCTATCCTCAATCCAGTGTCCTTTCTTGGATGTGGATCTTTCCAAGGGTAGGGTAGTATTTTTGTAATAATGGGGAGACAACCGATATTTTTTCTTTTTTTCAAGCACAATAAGGGGCCGGGGGTTAAGCTCTAAGTGTAAAAGTGTGTTTTTGGTGTTTGTTTTGGGGGTTGGGGAGAAGGGTTTCATTCTTAAACCACCTTGGTAGCATCTTCCCTCTTTATTGTCCACCTTGCAGATGACTACACATTCTTTCTCCTCCACTTAATATTTTAAAACTTGTAAATGCTGATGAAAACAATGCAGATTTCCATCAGGTTCCAAAGGTTCAAATTCGAATTCGATAAAAAAGACATTTGTCTTCAGAGTTGAAGAAATGCAAAGTCCAAATAAGTGATGCAGTGGCCAGGAGAGGTTATGACCCGGGTTCTGGTCTATTCCATGAGCACCACAGGGATATGTGCCATGTAGGCTTTGAGTGTGACAAGCCTGCTTTTAAATAATGCCTCAGTGACAGGCACGAATCCGTACAGTTAGCTCCTTGGCTAAAATTTCCAGTTGTGCTACAGTCTCAGAAAGTAGCCCTCCAAATTCCCGGCCCTGGAGGGCCAGAAACCCTGGGAAGACACAAAATGATACGTAGAAGTATTTTAAAGAATCAAAATTATCATTTATCTTATTTTTATATTATCATTATATTATGTTATCATTTATATTTTCGTATTAAGAAACCTCTGCCCAGTTGGTATTTACTTCTGGGTAGAAGCTGTCAAAGTAGGCATGTCTTCTTCCTCCCCCTTTCCTTGTAAAGGTGACCTTGGAAGCATGTGACCTGCCTGGTATCAGATGAAGGAGGACTATGTGAATCATACTGGTCCCACTTGAAGGAGAAATAAACCCGCATTGTGTTGTGGGAGACCATGAAAGATAGAATTGTCCACTGTGACTCCCACACATCCTTGTCTCCAATAGCTGTGCCCCGACCACTTTCTTGCCCCTGTTTCTCTCCACCCCCTCTGATAAATTCAAATTGCTCAAACCATGGCTGCCAATCCACAATAGCAATTCTTCTCTCTTCTGAAAACTCTCCTTGATTTGATGATTCCTGAAACTGGCTTAACTATAGCAGATCTCTTCTTTCTAAAGCTCTATAAAGATTTCTGCTCTCCTTCAAGTTAGAAATCCCATTTGGACTTATGTCTAGAATTTTTGAGTCAAGATTTCTGTCAATGATGTTCTGGTTAACTTTTTTTCATGGTGCCAAGGCATCAAGATTGCAGGTCTCATTCACTATCACATCATACCCTAGTTTATACTGATGAACATATTTGCTAAATTTATAAACAATATTGGAATATTTTATTGAACTTAGGTTTCATCACATTAAAAAATGTCCTTACTGGTGGATGGGGGTGGGAGGGAGGGGAGGGTGGGTGATGGGTATTGAGGAGGGCACCTTTTGGGATGAGCACTGGGTGTTGTATGGAAACCAATTTGGCAATAAATTTCATATATTGAAAAAAAATAAAAAAATAAAAAATAAAATGAAAACAGCAAAAAAAAAAAATGTCCTTACTTAGGTTTATAGGAAACACTTAAATGCATGGGAAGGTTTGTCATTGGATAATTCAAGTACTTAAAGGTATGTACATTCATAAATTAATTAAAAATATTCAAAGGTGTTTAATTTAATTTGGCTTATAAAACGAGACCAAATATTATTCAAGGGATCCTTAACTGTGATTCCTAAAATTTGCTAGACTTTTAAATAAAATAATATGATTTATAAGATGCACTCAACAGCTTCAGGAGGAAATGCATTTATTAACATGACTTTAATAAATGTAATAGTGCTTTCTATAATCAGCCCAAACCCTGAAAGGTCTTTTCTGTGCATAAAATCTACAGTCAAAGATAATTTAAATGCCTTCATATTTAGCAGTTTGCTGTGGGACCAGGTAGAGCTGACACTGACAAATGACCCACATTGGAGTCACTACCCAAGGGAGAGTGAGATCTCACAGAGAAGGAGTCCAAAGAACAGAAAGCTGAGTGAAGGTTTGGTAGAGGGAAGAGAGAATCTGCGGGAGAGGGTCCAGGAGAGAAGCTCTTGTTGTGGAGGGTGCGGCCAGAGAAACATGAATAGAGGTCAGGGGCAAGACAGGTAAGGCAAAGAACCCTCCTGAGTGCCAAGCAAGCACACTGTGAATTTGATACATGCAAGTCAAGGAAGATATCTTGAACTTCAGTGTGAGGGGGAAAAGGTCAGTTTTTCCCTGTTACTCCCTTACTAATGCTGATGTTTCTTCACCGGGGGGGGGGGTGGGGGGGTGGGGGGGGATGGGGGGGGGAAACATGGACCGAAAGGAGGGAACACCCGAAACTGACTGGCTGAATAGTAAGACTGTTTCCATTACCGTCTGTCCTACCCTGACCCCTTCATGTTAACAGCTAAACAATAATAAGCCCTTACATGGGTATAGCACTTTACAGTGTACAAAGTACTTTATAAAAATCTCTAAATCTCATCCCCTTAACCTTCACTGCAGACCTCTGAGATCTTTATTTCTGTCATGCATTTTATTTCATCCCAAGTTGTCACACACGGAATCATAATCTCATATACTTCTAAAGCTTTAAGGCACCTGAGAGATCAGTGGGCTCAAACTATTCCTTTCAGCCAATGAGGGACTGAGACCCGAAACACTTAAATGATTTTGCTAAAGCCACACAACTAGTTGGGATAAAGTCAGTCAGGTTTTCTGTCTGGTGGATTGGTGGTTTTTACTTCCTCACAATGCTAAACCCAGTTAAAATATTGGGTTTTAAATGGAAAGTATGTATATGGGGGCAAGTGAGGAAGGAGAGAAAGAGGGGATGGGGATAAACTGACCCTCATCTAAAAGCATGTGTTTGCAAGTCGGTGGAGAAATTCTGATACAATAAATTTTCAAAGGAGCTCAGATTTGCTTGTGGCATCTAATTATTACAGAAGTCTCAGTGCCCTAGTAGGAGACATTCTCCAGCATGGAGTACACATTATAATATTAGAAATAAGAGCTGTGGTAGGAAGCCTCTAAGTCTCCAATTATCCCTGCCTCCTTGTGTAATCTTTTCCCCATGAGAATGTATTGGGCTCAGTGACTCACTTCCAGTGAAGAGAAAACAGCAGAAGTAATGGAGTGTGACTTCTGAGATTAAGTTAGAAAAAGGCAATGGCTCTGTCTTGAGTATTCTCTCTGTGTCTCTGTTTCTTTCTCTCAGCACTCACTCTGGAGGAAACTAGCTGCCATGTTTTTAGTCAGCACTGTGGGGGATCCCGTGGCAGGGAACTGAGGGAGGCCTTCAGCTCATAGCCAGTAGGAAACAGGGGCCCTTAGTCCAATTGCCCATGAGGAACAGAGGCCTGACAACAACCAAGTGAATACATTTGGAATCGGACCCTCCCCACTGGAGTCTGCAGATGAGACTACAGCCCTATTGACAGCTTGACTGAAGCCTCATAAAAGCCCTTGAGCCAAAGGCTTTCAGAGAGTGGCACCCAGATTATTGACTCATAGAAACTGTGACACAATCACTGTGTAGTGCTTTAAACTGCTGAGTTTTGGGCAATTTGTTTTCATCAACAGGTAACTAATACAAGGATGAAAATAAGGATGAAAGAAATCTTGGTTAATTGATTGCTTTCTCCCTTTGATCAGTGTGTATCACAGCGTTGAAAACAAACTTTGGATTGTTTTTAACTTTCCTTCGACACTGTTAACGATAAGCTTCCAAATCACAAAACTGAAAAGTTTATTTTTCCCCTTAAATGTGTTAGCCCAAATTATGGTGAAAAATACATATTGATTGGACAGCATAAAATAAATGAATAAATTCCTAGAAACGTAACTGTCTAAAACTGAATCAGGAAGAAAAAGAAAATTTGAACAGATGGATTACTACCAATGAAGTTGAATCAGTAATCAGAAAACTCCAAAAACAAAACTCTAGGGCCAGATGTCTTCACAAGTAAATTCTACCAAACATTTAAAGAAGAATTAATACCTATCCTTCTCAAACTAGCACACAAAATAGAGGAGAAAGGAAAGCTTCCAAATTCATTTTACAAGGGCAGCATTACCCTGATACAAAGAAGTGATAAAGACACTACAAAGAGAGAGAGAGAGAGAGAGAGAGAGAGACTGAGACTGTAGGCCAAGATCTCTGATGAACATAGATGCAAAAATCATCAACAAAATATTAGCAAACTATCTCCAGCAATACACTGAAGAAAACATTCTCCATGATCAAGTGGGATTTATTCCAGGAAAGTAAGGCTAGAACCATATTCACAAATCCATCAACGTGACACATCACATCAACAAGAGAAAGAATAAAAACCGTATGATCATTTTAATAGATACAGAAAAAGCACTGGACAAAGTACAACATCCATTCATGATAAAGATTCTCGGCAAAGTAGGTTTAGAAATAACATACCCCAACATAATAAAAGCCATATATGACAAACCCACAGCTAACATCATACTCAAGGGTCCCTCTAAGATCAGGACCAAGACAGGGATGTCCACTCTTACCACTTTCATTAAACATAGTACTGGAAGTCCTAGCTATAGCAATCAGACAACAAAAACAGATAAAAGGTACCCAAATTGGGAAAAGTATCCAAAAGGGAAAAGTAAAGCTTTTGCTATTTGCAGAAGGCATGAAAACCCAAAGACTCCACCAAAAAACTAGTAGAACTGGTAAACAAATTCAGTAAATTTATAGGATACAAAATTAATATACAGAAATTTATTGCATTCCTATACAATAATAATGAAGTAACAGAGAAATTAAGAAAATTACCCCCCCATTTAAAATTACACCAAAAAGAATAAAATACCCAGGAATAAACTTAACCAAGCAGGTGAAAGACCTGTGTACTCTGTAAACTATAAAACACTGATGAAAGAAATTGAAGGTGACATGAACAAATGGAAAGATATTCTATGTTCATGAATTGGAAGAACCGATATTGTTGAAATGTCCGTAATGCCCAAAGCAATCTATAGATTTAATGCAATCCCTATCAAAATACCAACAATATTTTTCACAGAACTAAAAATGGTACTAAAATTTGTATGGAACCACAGAAGATCCCAAATAGTCAAAGCAATTGAGAAAGAACAAAGCTAGAGGTATCACAATCCCAGATTTCAAGATATTCTACAAAGCTGCAGCAATCAAAGCCCTATGGTACTGGCACAAAAACAGACACATAGATCAATGGAACAGGATAAAGAGCGCAGGAATAAGCCCACGCTTGTATGGCCAATTAATCTATGACAAAGGAGGAAAGAATATACAAGGGGGAAAAGACAGTCTCTTCAACAAATAGTACTGGGAAAACTGGGCAGCTACATGCAAAAGAATGAAACTGGATTACTTTCGTATACCACGTACAAAAATAAATTCAAAATAAATTTAAAGCCTAAATGTGAGACCTAAAATGATAAACCTCCTAGAAGGAAATACAGGCAGTAATTTCTTGGACATTGACCTTAGAAACATTTTTCTAGGTATGTGCCCTCAGGCAAGGGAAACAAAAACAAAATTCAACTGTTGGGACTAAATTAAAAAAAAAAACAAAAAAACAAAAAAAAAACCGCTTTTGCACAGTGAAGAAAACCACCAAAAAACCAAAAACACTGGGGCGTCTGGGTGGCTCAGTGGGTTAAGCATTCAACTTTGGCTCAGGTCATGATCTCACGGTTTGTGGGTTCGAGCCCTGCATCAAGATCTGTGCTGACAGCTCAGAACTTGGAGCCTTCTTTAGATTCTGTGTCTCCTTCTCTCTTTGCACCTCCCTTGCTCACTCTGCCTCTCTCTCTCTCTCTCTTTCAAAAATAAATAAACATTAAAAATATTAAAAAATATTTTTAAATGAATAAACGTTAAAAACATTTTTTTTTAAAAAGCCAAAAAGGCAACCAACCTCCTGAATAGAAGATATATGAAAATGATATATCTGATAAAGGGTTAATATCCAAAATATTTAGAAGACTTTTACAAGTCAACACCAAAAAAAAAAAAAAAAAAAAGAAGAAGAAAACCAAAACAAACAAAACCCTATTCAAAAATGGGCAGAGGAACTGAATAGATATTCTTCCAGAGAAGACATACAAATGGTCAACAGACACATGAAAAGATGCTCAACATCACTCATCATCAGGGAAATGCACATCAAAACCACAATGAGATGTCACCTTACACCTGTCAGAATGGCTAAAATCAAAAACACAAGAAAGAACAAGAGTTGGCAAGGATGTGGATAAAGGGGAGTCCTCATGAACTGTTGGTGGGAATGTAAATTGGTGCAGTCACTGTGGAAAACATTATGGAGGTTGCTCAAAAATAAAAATAGAATTATCATACAACCCAGTAATTTCACTACTGGGTATTTGCCCAAAGAAAATGAAAACACTAATTTGAAAAGATATATGCACCCCTATATTTATTGCAGCATTATTTACAATAGCCAAGATATGAACACAACTCAAGTGTCTATCCATAGATGAATGACTAAAGATGTTATACGTATATGTGGGGGAATATTACTCAGCCATAAAAAAGAATGAGATCTTGCCATTTGCAACAACAATGATAGATCTAGAGGATATAATGTTAAGTGACATAAGCCAGTCAGAGAAAGACAAATATCATATGATTTCACTCATATGTAGAATTTAAGAAACAAAACAAATGAATGAACAAAGAAAAAAAAAGAGACAACCAAAAAAATACTCTTAAATACAGAGAAGAAACTAAAGGTTGCCAGAAGGGAGGTGAGTAGGGGGCTGGGTGAAATAGATAAAGGGAATCAAGAGTATACTTATATTAATGAGCATATAGTCATGCATAGAAGTTTTAAATCATTATATTTTACATCTGAAACTAATATAACACTGCATGTCAATATACTTCAATAGAAAAAAGAAAAAAGGTCCTTCTTGGTAATGAGCAAAGACTTTACTTAGGAACAAAGTCAGCTATAATTTATTTCATCAACTTATCATATTTTAGGTGCCAGGTCTAGAATTGTTTTTAAAGACATGGTTGAGTTGCTACTTGTAGGTGTGAATCACTGTCTGGGCGAGAGTGCTTCTCTTTTTTCCGGGTGCCCCTTCCCAACAAGTGGCCAGCTCTGGAAGTTGCCCAAGGAGTGCCTGCACTTTTGCTGACAGTGTGGTGCTTATTTTCAGAGCTGAAGATATGCCTGCAAAAGGCATAAAAATTCCTGTTGTATAATCACATCTAGAAAGAGAAATATATCCATGTTCTACCTCCCAGCTCCCCAGCCGGGAAGATGGAGGTTTAGAAGAAAATAGAAGTTTCTTGCAAAACAGGAATGTCAAATTGCATGGCAGAAGAAACAGACCTGGTCTAAAGGCGTGAGCTCTTAAACTTAGAAAGTACAGTTCTGTGGGTGCTTGGCAAGGGGGGAGATTCCAAAGTGCCATGTAGCCAAAACAAAAGGGAACTGTGATCATTTTGGATGTCTGTCAATAAACCCAGAATGGTAGATCAGGGGAGAAGTCAAGAAGAGTGGTGACCAATGAAGATTAATTGAATTTGAAGTTCCTATGAGTAAAGAACAGCTCGTTTGTATCTGAGTGCTGGGCTAGAAGCCCACCTAGCACCTTCTCCCCCATTTTTTTGTTGCTAATTCCTTTTAAGAAAAGCTTTTAGAAGAACCAGCCCAAAGAAATGAAAGAGACTTCCACAGCCTCATGAAGGAGATACAGTCAGCATCTCTCAATAGCTCCTTCCCCCTTACTCTTTTCTCTTCTTTCTACTGTTACTTCTCTCTCTCTCTCTCTCTCTCTCTCTCTCTCTCTCTCTCTCTCTCTCTCCTCCATTTGTCCTTCAAAACACTTGCTAGCCTCTTGTACCAGCCTCTTCTGCTTTATAATAGGGAAGCAAACAACCCCTCCGAAAGGTGGAGGTGGAGACCTGAGGAAGGACTGTCACAAGAGGCCACTCTGCATCTCTCTCCATCCTTAGCAGCACTAAAACCGTCTTTCTACTATTTTTTAATTGTGAGGCTCATTATTTCTAGACGTGGCCCTTTCCAAATCTGTTTTCCTCTCTGATAGAGAGGCCTCCATCAACAAGGAAAAGAACATTGACGTTTTCCAACAATATAACTTACTAATGACCCAGGGTGGCTTTTAAATATAGAAGTACTTTGGGGGCCCTATTGTGTGAGAGGAGCAGCCAGGAAAGGTGCCCTGCCAGCTGGGAAACCTGTGATTGGTTTCTAGAAAACCTATACCAGAAAGAAAGAAAGAAAGAAAGAAAGAAAGAAAGAAAGAAAGAAAGAAAGAAAGAGAGAGAGAGAGAGAGAGAGAGAGAGAGAGAGAGAAAGAAAGAAAGAAAGAAAGAAAGAAAGAAAGAAAGAAAGAAAGAAAAGTTAAAGGACACCATGTAAGAAGTAAAAGAAATAAATTGAACACATATGTATAATCATTATTCATAGGAGCATTCTCCGTATTACTTCATAACACAGCTGTATACACAAAGAAAGGTCCCCTTTGCTTCTTCCTTTTGGAGTCTTATTAATTTCTGTTTAATGAAACACAAATGTGTGTGTGCTTCATTTCGAGGAGCATGCTCTAGTTGGGTGTTTGTTAGGCGCTGGCCAGAGTGGCCGTGTCCATCTAATACAAGTGTCTGTAGGCCTTTCAAAGCCCCTTGACAGGGCACCTTTTGAGCATGCTAGTTGCCATGGTCCCCGGTGCGCTGATTTGCAAGGAAAATTGGAAGCCATGCTCATTACGTCAAAAACTACATCGGGGGATAAAGAGAGCATGTTTGTTTCGAGAGCCGGCAATTGGGGTTTGTTAGCCTCCCCACCCACACACTTGCATCAAACAATGTCTCATTCAACTACATAAGTCAAAGTTTACAACTCCCATCTTTCCAGCTGCAATAGGCTTGGGGAGTGTGAATGGAATAGCATCACTCACAGAATCACAGCACAGGCTCACGTGCTGACCTGTCGTAGTGACTTGCAAACACGGTGGAGGGGGCATGGATGGGTGGAGGACTGGGAGCATTGACCACCCGTGTTCTGAGACCATCTGGCACCAACCAGATGTCTGACCGCTTGTGACGTTTTGGGTTTTCTTCATCTGTAAAATGAAGTGGGTAGAAGATAGCATCTGTAGGGTCCCTCTCATCTCCCAACGTCTGTGATTCGAAAACACACTCTATCCTGAGACACTCATGGTGTATGCTCAGGCACACACATAGAGCTTTACTTGCTTCGTTTTGTTTTGTTTTTTCCTTAATGCTTACCGGTTTGAGAGCATAAATGGAATGCCTCATATTTTTGTATGAAGTGTGTATACAAAACCAACCCCCTGTTCCAATACAGTTGTCCAACCTACAAACAAAAGAGCTACAGTAGCTTGAGAACGAACCTCAGAAAGCATCGATTTTAATCACTTATGATTATTTCCCTTAGTAATTATTATAATCTTCTTTGAATAATCAAAATGCTACCTGTAGTGAGTTCTGATTCTTACCATCATTTCCTTTTGGTTATGTTACATGAAAATTTATGCCTCAAGTATTCTAAAGTTTAGATTCTACAAGTACCTACTTATATAAATTATAATTACATAAATTATTTTATTATTTATATATTATATTTATATAAATTATTTTATAATTATATATTTTACAATTATATATGCATATATATGCATATATATGTGTGTATATATATGTGTGTATATATATATGTGTATATATATATATATATATATATATATATATATATGTATATATATATATAAATAATCAGGAAAGGTGAGCCTAGATAATTCTCCCAAAGTCTCATGGCAAAGTGGCAAAGCTTAGGTTTGAGTATCAATCCTGTTGATGTTAAAACTCATTCTTTTCCTATCTACTGGGCCACTTCTTTTCTCCTTCCTGCCGGTTTTCACTTAAAAGAGTCTGGAACTCAGGGTGAGAACAGAAAGGTTTACTATAAAGGAATAAATCCAATGAAAATGTGCTAGAGCCTAGTAAGATTTTTCCAGAAAAGGTAAAATCACACTAATTAAAGAGGTATGTATGTATGTGTGTAATACTAAAAAGCGGCTAATATCCAGGGAGACAAAGGCATGCCAAAAGGTTAATTTTTGTCTCCATTTTATTACACTAATTATTCAAATAAAACTACTAAATGTTGAAAGCCTGTATATTGTATCAGGAAACTAAATTTATCCACTGACAACTGTGATGAAGGAATAAAAGCACTTTAGAGCTGAGTTGGAGTAGAAAAAAATCAAGACTCAGTGAGGCCAACAAAGTCACACTGCGTCAACTGAACTGCATGATTATTATTTTTAGCATTTGGGGATTTAATTTTCTTTCACTGTAGGATTACTTAAGCATCCAATGAGTTTGTGGATATGAAATTGGGTTGTAAAATGAAATGCTTAACCAATGTTAATTGCTATTAAACAAATATTGATTTGCTTGTTTTAACAAATGCTTATATAGTCGCCTTTGCCAGGTCCTATTTTAAGAGCTTGATTCTCCTAAGGACACTAAGAGATATTTACTACTATTATCTACATTGTATAAATAAGGAAACAGAAGCCCACAGATCAGCAATAACTTGAAAGAGCGTAGCCCTCTATGCCCTTGGTATTTAGTGTTACAGATCCTTAATAAATATTATAGTTGACTTCATCCGGATTTCCAAAATATTTAATAAATTGTTTCTGTTTTATTCCCTCTGAAAAATCTGCCTTGTTGAAACTGTGATTAAAGTTTTTATTTCCTTTCTCTTCTAATTCCTTTCAATTCCATATACTCTGTTTCCTATGAATCAGACTGAAGAAAACAGGAAATCTATTGCTGTTGAGAGCAACCAGTTGTTGATAAATATCCACCCCTGAGAATCACTATTCTACTTTCTATCTCTGTAAATTTAAATACTCTAAATATCTCATCTAAATGAAATCATATAGTATTTGTCTTTTTGGCTTATTTCACTTAGCATAACATCCTCAAGGTTCATCCATGTCATAGTATGTGTCAAAAGTTCCTTCCTTTTATGGCTGAATGGTATTCCAGTGTATATATAGAACATATTTTATCTATCCATTCATCTGTTGATGGAAACTTGAATTGTTTCCACCTTTTGGCTATTGTGAATGATGTTGCAATAAACGTGAGTGTACCAATATTTGTTTGAGTCTCTGCTTTCAATTCTTTGGGGTGTATACCCATAAGTGGAATTGCTAGATCACATGGTAATTCTATTTTCACCTTTTTTGAGACACCTCTATACTGTTTTTCAGAGGAGCTGTGCTACTCTACATTCCCACCAACAATGCATAAGAATTCAAATTTCTCCACACTCTCACCAACACTTGTTAGTTTCTACTTTTGGATAGTAGCCATCCAATTAGAGATGAAGAAGTTTCCTCATTATGGTTTTGATTTGCATTTTCCTAATCATTAGTGATGCTGAGCATCTTTTCATGCACTTATGAGCCATTTACATATCTTCTCTGGAGAAATGTCTATTTAAATCCTTTGTCCATTTTCTAATCAGTTTGTTTGTTGTTGTTGGTCTTGAATTGTAAGAGCTCTTTATATATTCTGGATATTAATCCCTTAGCAGCTATAGGATTTTTACATATTTTCTCCCATTCCATGGATTGCCTTTTTATTCTGTTTGTATTTGTCTTTAAACTGGGTTTTTATTTTTACAGTGTTGTGTTTAAAACAGTTTCCTTCCTTGCATGAGGCTTTTTACTCATGGAAGTATGTTTATTGAGCCTATTCCCTAGATGTAATGCACAATTTGTGAAACTGTTAATAGAACTTTGTGAGCTAGACTTTAACCACCATACACAGCCGGAGTCCATTCAGGAGACAGAAACCATACCAATGATTATAACAGAATGAATCTAATATAAAGAATTGTTACATGGGTGATGGAAAACTGAACAGGTGAAAGGAGGGAAATTGAGACAACACTGCAATAATAACTACAAGAAGGAGCTACTATCCCTATGGCAAGTGGAAGGAGGGGCTTGTGAGGTTGACTCAAACGTCTGCTAGTATCTTGGAGGGGCATTAATGAAGTTGGATCTAGGAGTGTGGGAACATGGCAGATGAATTGCTGTCACGTGGGTGAATAAGCCTTATGGTGGTGATGCTGATATGACATGAAGCAAACAGGAAAAAATGTATATATCCCTTCTCCTTCCTGTAGCCTTGCAGTCTCCCTCTAGCACACCCATTGTCAGAGCCTAATAGGAAGCAACTGTTAGAGACAGGTGGTTTCCTGAGTGTCTCTCCTAGGATCACTAACAGAATACAGAAGGGTGGATTTACAGCTCCAAGAAAATGGCTTAATAACATGTTACAGCTACCAAAACCTCTTCAACTCTCTGTTGTTAGAAGTGAGAAAGCTTTGCTCATGTTTGTAAGCCCAAACTAGCACAATGCCAGGAATATAATAAGCATTGAAAAGCATTTGCTGAATGAAAAATGTATGAATCTAGAGAACAGATTTCTAGAAAGGAAATACAATGCTCAATTTACTGCTTTGTTCTTCACTCACCTAGGACTTTAATCATATTTTAATTTCTAGTTGCTCTCAGTGAAAATTTCTTGCTTATAACCTCATTTATTACAGTGGTTTCCATTTGCTGGGCAATTTTGTTGTGTTAAAGGTTCAATATACTTTTAATTCCTTTCAGAAATCCTGCAAGTTAAGGTATCCTTATTCCCATTTTACCAATGAGAAAACTGAGGCTCAGGGGTTAAACAATATGTTCAAGATCATCCAGCTAGTAGATACTAGAAACAGGATGTAAAACTTAGGTCTGTTTGTTTCCAGAAACTGCACTCTTAGTGACTAACTTCACATGCTCAGTCTTTCACATGGTATTGACTATCATTTAAGAAACTTTTTTTTAATTTTATTTGAGAGAGAGAGAGTGGGGGAGAGAGGCAGAGGGGGAGAGAAGAGAATCTTAAGCAGCTTCACAATCAGCATGGAGCCCAAAGCAGGGCTCAATCCCATGACCCTAGGATCAAGACCTGAGCTGAAATCAAGAGTCCGACACTCAAATGTCTGAGCCACTCAGGCGCCCCTTGACTACCATTTTTAGACACTCATTGGACAATAGTTTAGCCTTCTTTTCTGTCTTAGATGTCCTCTCAGCAAACTTGACACTATGAAAAAATGACTGAACAAGTCATTCTGCAGTCCTGTATATAGGACCTTTCTGTCACCTTTTACAAAATAACTCTAATACAGAGGGGTCAATCCTAGACTACCTTGAACTTCCAAACACAGGTTTACCAGTGCTCAAGTCCTTTCTCACTCCACAAGAAGGTTTCATAGTCGTGCTGATGGTTGGCAAACTTCAGTCTGTGGATTGCCTGTAAATAATATTTTATCAAGACACAGCTTGTTCATTCTTTTATCTATTGTCTATGGCTGTTTTCACACAACAGCAGGGTTGACTAGTTGCAACAGAGACTATGGCCCACAAAGCCCAACATAGTTCCATCTGGCTCTTCACAGAGAATTTACTGGCCCCTGGTCTATACAGACCAATGACCCAGTTGATCTCCCATCCACCTCATCAGTACTTGGAACTGCTTCATCTCAGTGCCTTGGGGTTGGGAGTTTTTCTTCGGTCATCACCCACATAAAGAAAGCAGGGCTACAAACCACAGTAGACTTTGAATCCTGAGTGTGGCTTCCTGTGTTAGCCTTAAAATAGTGTTTCCCTCTCCAAGAAATACGCACTCCTAGGGCAAGTGGAAAGTGTTGCCTGATCGTTAAAGCATCTGGGATAATTATTTAAGTCATTTTAGGTTTTTTTTTTTAACTTTAAAAAAGAAAAAAAAAAGAAGCAAGGGCCAAAGTCTTCAGTTTCAAAGAGAATCATTCACACAGGAGAACAATAAACTTTCCACCAAATGCTTTTACACACACACAAAAAAAGGCAAATCATTTTTAATCTTGCTCTTTTATGAGTTCATTGATTGCATTTCTTTTTTTTTCCCAGATGATCTAAAAACACAAATATGTCTGCGTTCCTGTTCTAAAACCTTAAAAGTCCCTATACCTTAACTTCCCTGCCAGTTCTACAAAGGGATAGCATTATTTTACCAATGTAGAAAAATAAAGCTTCCGAAAAAAATAAGTAAGCTTAAGTATATTAAGTACATTTCTTTGAACTTCGTAGGGCAAAGTAAATACTGCTTAAATTTACTTAACTAAGTGGATGTACTCATGAAATTGTGTGGAAAGTAAACATCTATATGTGAGATCATGATTTCCAATATTGGAGAGAAAAATTTTGGCTCCAATATATAATAAAATCACAGTAATGCACCAAAGACCATGCTATGTTTGACAATTCACATGTACTGTGCATTTGGCTCTCCCATGAAAACATTTGAAGAAAACTTCACAAAATGGACAAAGGACAATGAATTACTGTGGTTTTTTTGGATGCTTGCTTGTTTCATACATAATTTGAATATCTGATTCATGCCCATTTCACTGAATTCTCATGGTCTCTAGTGAGATAATGCTATTTATTTTATGGTATTAATTGGGAAAGCACTGTTCAAAATATAAAATCATTAAAAATATGAGTCAAGAACAGTTTTGGGGAATTCTTAAAAGTATGGGATATAATCTTTGCTGTCAGGCAGTTTATAATCTTGCTGAGAAATCGCAATAAAACAGGAAAAGTAAATGTTGATGTAGCCAGATTTGCTGGGCCTTTGCTTTGAAATAGTTGTCCTCAAATTCATTTGTGCATGGGAATTCCCCTGGTAGGATAGGGGAACTTGATGATTGCCCATTTCTTGGACCCACCGCAAAAGATCCTGATTTAGGTCAGGGGTAGAGCTCAGTTATCTGCATATTTACTAAACACCCATGGCTTTCTTATTCAGGTGGTTAACAAGCCGTGTCTTCAGGAAAGATGCTCCAGTGTTTTCAAGAACAAATGTAGGTGGAAGTAAAACTGGCACTTGATGGGGCGCCTGGGTGGCTTGGTCGGTTAAGCGTCCGACTTCGGCTCAGGTCATGATCTCACGGTCTGTGAGTTCGAGCCCCGTGTGGGGCTCTGTGCTGACAGCTCAGAGCCTGGAGCCTGTTTCAGATTCTGTGTCTCCCTCTCTCTCTTCTCCTCCCCTGTTCATGCTGTGTCTCTCTCTGTCTCAAAAATAAATAAACGTTAAAAAAAAAACAAAAACAAAACAACTGGCACTTGAAAAGGAAGACTGGTCATCCTCTTTAGGAGATAATTTACAGGGACTGAGAAGACCCCTTTCCTTGCTTCTTCTCCCAAGTAACTTTCTAACACTTCCAAATTGGAAAACAAAATAATTTTACAACTGGAAATGCATTCCTTTGGCTTGGAGTATCGTACCTAATAAAGTACAAGTAGTTTAACGGAGAAGATCACTTTGACTGTCGCCTTTATCTATACCTCAGATTGGCTGACTTTATTAGGTCTTTCCTTGGAGAGATTTTGATGGGAGAGCAGGTTGTGGAGGAGACACTACTCTCCAGAATGCAGAGAAGGGAGGGGTCTAGTGGACAAGGGTATTCTAAATGTTTCCATCACTTCAGGAAGAATTAAAGATATGGGGAGGAAAATGGAAGGGAAAGGTGTGGTATATATAGGGCTCTCCCTTTATAAGCAGGTTAGGTCCAAAGAAGTTGGGGGTGTCCTTACAAGATCAAAGTAACGCTGTAGGGTTCTCAATGAAATTGATGCATTTTTGCTCTTCATTTGTATCTATGAAAGTTATTAAGTTGAAAATTTGGATGTGTGTGCATCTGTACTTGGGACTATTCCTTTGTGTAGGCATACTTTTGAATTATAGATTTCAGACATGGGCTATAAGAAGACTTAAAGATCTAATTCCATGGCAGTGCATAGAGTTCAACTCATATGCAATATCTAATTGATTGGTAGTGACTGCCTGGTATATTACGTTGCACAGGATTCTATGAGTGATTAGTGTTCCGTCTGTCATGGAGTAGGCAAAACTAGTCTAATATCCTAATTTGACACACACCAGGAAATTGAAATTCAGATTAGTCACAGAGAAACCTCAAAAAAGATGGAAAGAAATAAGTCTATGGTTTATAAATCTTTGTATGGGCATGGTTTTAAAATGACTTCTTGGTTTCCTTTATTAGGAAAGTTGTACACAGGACTTCACGTGTTGAAAGAAAGAAACTTCACATGTTACATTATTATGGTTTGGGGTTGTTGTGTATACTGTTTTGGCTTTCCATCTTTTTCTTATTTGTTCATCATTACACAGGGATCAAGTCATCAATAAATGGAAACTGAAATACAGGGGAAAAATGTGTGAGCCCCTTTTTCGAAATAAAACTCTTCATACATTTTCAAGCTCTTTTAGGAACATTTAAATTGCTGAGTGCACCTCCATGTTCCTGCCATGACTAAAGAAATGGAGCAGAAATCAATAATAAATCAAGATGGTTTCTTTCCACACCATATCATTAGCCAGTTGCTGATTTAATAAGAACTTTTAGACATCTAGAAGCATTTCTTTGCAAAGTTTCATGTGCCCTAGAGAGGGAGTCTAGGACCACCATCTAAGCTAAAAGAGACGAGGTAGGATTAGACTATGTTAATCAAAATGTGACAATTCCCAGGAATCTGGCCAGATTCCAGTTTGGGTCTCTTTGGGGTTGTGAGATACAGTAGAAAAGGAACATTCCCCAGAAACTCTAAAGATAGGGCTGATGAGAATTTTTTCAGACTCTCCTGAGTTCCTCTAATCTACTTGCTTCTTACAAAATGTAACTCATATCTGATCCCCCCGTGAGGACAAACACAAGAAGCTCTGGAGACTTGATTTAAAAAAAAAATTAAACCTCACAAAGTACCTAACACTCATGTCTTTGTATCTCTTCTCATTCTTCCTCCCTCTGGAATTTGACTCAAGGTTTTGCCTCTCTCTAGACCTTCCGTCTCCATTCTATAATTGTGTGTTAAGGTCCTAACCTTCGTTCATTCATGAATTCACTTACTGAGTTATTTCATTCTAATCACTCAATAAATATTTATTGAAACAAGTCAAATATGGTTCTCAATCACACAGATGTTCACAACTATACAACACCAACATGTGCACAAGAAATGGTATAATTACAACTGTGTCCTGGGCCTCAGGAGAAGGGGAGACAATCTGGCCTGAGAGTCAGGGAAGGTTTTATTCAGGAAGCAACCTTTTATCTGAGCCTTAATGAAGGAATTAGATTGGGCTAGGTAAAGTGGGAGGTGGGAGAAGGGGAGGAAATAAGGGAGGAGCGTTTCAGGAAGGAAGAACTGCCCAGGTAAGGGCCCAAGGCAGGAAGGAACGTGATGAAGAGAACAGAAAGCCAACCAGTCTGGCCAGAGTAGGGTGTGTGTGTGTGTGTGTGTGTGTGTGTGTGTGTGTGTGTGTGTTAATTTTAGAGGGTTGCCCTCTGGGAGATGCTAAAAATGAGGATACAGAAATAAGAAAGGAGCCAGATCACGTAGGATCTTGTAGGCCATGTTAAGGATTTTGGACTTGAGCTTATGAACCATAGGAAGCCACATGGGTAAAGGTTTCAGTAGGGAAGAAATTATACCTCAGATACCACTCCTCCTAAGAAGCTCTCCCATTTTTCTCCAACATGTTATTTGAAAATCTGTAGTACTCACTTGTATTAGAAACATAGAAGTATGGATCTATCTCCACATACTATGATCTCCTTGAAGGCAAGAATTTTATGTCTTTTTCATCTTTGCATAATTTGCAGCACAGCTAGCAGGATAATGTGGAAAGAAGTTATTGGCATGGAAGGGGCTTTGGAATCAGGCAGATCTGGCTTTGATTCCTGTCACCATGCTATTCCAACTCTATGACACTAACCATGTACCCAGCGCAGTCTAACAGGAGCGCCCACCCTGGGTGCCAGCAATAAGGGTATGCATTGCCGTTGAGAATTTAAAAACAATAATAAACCTGACTGAAAGTCAATCTGCTTTTTATTATCACCATGTGCTGGCAATTTCAAACAATGTCAGTGATAAAATACTCCTCCCTAAAAGAATCTTTGTGGGGCCAGGTTCTAAACAGTTAGGGTGGTAACCATTGAGGTTTTTCTCAACATTTTATGAAAAATGTCAGATATATAAAAAATTTGAAACGATTTTATAATGAAAACTCGCCATCTAGATCCAATATTAACTTTTTTTTTTGCTTCATCTAAATCTATTAACTACCCGTCTATCAATCTTTTGATTCATCTATCAGTCAGTTTGTTGGATACATTTCAAAGTAAAATGCATTCATGAGTACATTGCTCCCTAACTATTTCAGTATACGTATCATTAACTAGAGTTATTGCTTATTTATAGGAGTTCCATAGTGTTTAAAGTACTTTTTTTTTCTACTCAGATAAACTTTGTACAGCATGAAATACATAAATCCTAATGGCACCATTTGATGAGTTTTTTCCCTTTCTTTTTTTGCTAATATTCTTCCACTAAATGGATCCTTTTCTAAAAATTGAAGGATAATTGACATACCATATTATATTAATTTCATGTGTACAACATAGCGACTTGACATTTATAAACATTGTAAACTGATCACAAGTCTAGTTACCATCTGTCACCATACAAACTTGATGCAATGTTCCGCATGTTATACATTACATCCCATGGCTTATTTATTTTATAACTGGATGTTTGTACCTCTTGATAATCTTCATCCATTCTGCCCCTTGCCAACACTCTCCTCTGTAGCAAACACCGCTCTATCTATGAGTCTGGGTTTGGTTTTGTTTTTTGTTTGCTTTGTTTATTAGATTCCACGTATAAGTGAAATCATGTGGTATTTGTCTTTCTCTGTCTGACTTACTTCACTTAGCTTGATAGCCTCAAGGTCCATCCATGTTGCAAATGGCAAGATATCACCCTCTTTCATGGTTGAGTAATATTCCATGGTTCTTCTTTAGCCATTCATCTATCAATGAATACTTGGATTATTTCCATATCTTGGCTATTATAAATAATGCTGCTATAAACACGGGTACATACATCTTTTCAAATTAGTGTTTTAGTTTTCTCTGGGTAAATACCCAATAGTGGAATTACTGGATCATACAGTGATTCTATTTTTAATTTTTTGAGGAACTTCCATATTGTTTTCCACAGTGACTGCGCCGACTTACATTTCCAACATCTCAACAGGGTTCTTTTTTTCCTACATCCTTGCCAACACTTTTTGTTTTGTCTTTTTTATTTTAGCCATTCTGCCAAGTATACCTCATTGTGATCTTGATTTTTATTTCCCTGATGATGAGTGATGTTGAGCATCTTTTCATGTGCCTGTTGGACATCTGTATGTTTTCTTTTGGAAAAATGTCTATTTAGATCCTCTGCCTATTTTTAAATCAGATTTTGTTGTTGTTCTTATTGAGTTGATAGAAGTTTTTTATATGTCTTGGATATTAACCCCTAACTGGATATATGATTTGCAAACATCTCCCATTCACTAGGTTGCCTTTTCCTTTTGTTGATGGTTTCCTTCATGGTGCAGAACGTTTTTAGTTGGATGTAATCCTGCTTGTTCATTTTTGCTTTTGTGCCCTTTCCTTCAGAGTCAAATCCAAAAATAGCACTAAGACTGATATCAAGAAGCTTACCACTTGTGTTTTCTTCTAGGAGTTTTATGGTTTTAGGTCTTACATTCAAGTCTTTACTCCATTTTTGTATGTCGTGTAAAATAGCGGCCCAGTTTCATTCCTTTGCATGTAGCTGTCTAGTTTCTCCAACAGCATTTATTGAAAAGAGTGTCCTTTCCCTGTTGTATGTTCTTGCCTCCTTTGTCACAAATTAATTGACCATATACGCATGCGTTTATTTTGGGGCTGTCTATTCTTTTCCATTGTCTCTTTTTATGCAAATACCATACTGTTTTGATTATTGTAGATTTGCAGTTAAGGGGTATGGTACCTTTGGCTTTGTTCTTCTTTCTCAAGATTGCTTTCTTTGGGGTGTATTGTGATTCCATACAAATTTCAGAATTATTTGTTGTAGTTCTGTGAAAAATGCCGTTGGAATTTTGATAGGGATTGCAATGAATCTGTAGATTGCTTTGGGTAGTACAGACATTTTAACAATATTAATTCTTCCAATCCATGAGCATGGAATATCTTTCCATTATTTGTGTGTCCTTCAACGTCTCCAATCAGGGTTTTATAGTTTTCAGAGTATAGGTCTTTGATATCCTTGGTTAAATTTATTCCTAGTTATTTTACTCTTTTTGATGCCATTGTAAATGGGATTGTTTTCTTGATTTCTCTTTCAGATAGTTTGTTATTAGTGTATGAAAGTACAATAAATTTTTGTCTATTGTTTTTGTATCCTTCACTTTTATTGAATTTATTAGTTTTAATGGTTTTCTGGTGGAGTCTTTTGGGTTTGCTATGTATAGTATCATGTCATCTACAAATAGTGATAATTTTATTTCTTTCTTTCCAATTTGGATGACTTTATTTTTTTTTGGCCAGTTGTTGTGGCTGAGACTTTCAATACTTTGTTGAATAAAAGTGTGGGTAGTGGGCATCTTTATCTTGTTCCTGATCTTACAGGAAACATTTTCAGCTTTTCACCATCAAGTATGATATTAGCTGTGGGTTTTTCATACATGACCTTTATTACATTGAGGTACATTCCCTGTGTACCCATTGTGTTGAGAGTTTTTACCATAAATGGGTGTTGAATTTGTCAAATGCTTTTTCTGCATTAATTGAGATGATCATATGATTGTTATCTTTCATTTTGCTAACGTGGTATATCAGACTGACTGATTTGCAGATGTCGAACTATCCTTGCATCTCTGGAATAAATCCCTTTATGGCGTATGATCCTTTTATTGAATTTGGTTTGCTAATATTTTGTTGAGAATTTTTGCATTAATATTCATCAGGGATATTGGCCTGTAATTTTTTTGTTTGTTTTTAGGTTTGTTTTCTGCTGTTTTGTTTTGCAGTGTCTTTGTCAGATTTTAGTTGCAGGGTAATGCTTTTCTTGAAAAATGAGCTTGGAAGCATTCTCTCCTCTTCAATTTTTTCAAAGAGTTTGAGAAGGATAAATATTAAATCTTTGAATGTTTTGTAGAATTAATCAGTGAAGCTACCTGGTATTGGACTTTTACTTGTTGGGAGGTTTTTTATTTCTGATTCAATGTCCTCACTAGTAATTGTCTATTCAGATTTTCTATTTCCTCATGATTCAGTCTTGGAAGATTGCATGTCTCTAGGAATTTATCCATTTCCTCTAGGTGGTCCAGTTTACTGGCATATACTTATTCATAGTAGTTTCATATGATATGTTGTATTTCTGTGATATAAGTTGAGACTTCTCTTTCATTTCTGATTGTCTTTATCTGAGCCCTCTCTTTTTTCTTAGTGAGTCTAGCTGAAGGTTTGTCTGTTTTGTTTCTCTTTTCTCGGAGCCGGCTCTTAGTTTCATTGATCTTTTATATTGTCTTTTTAGGCTCTATTTCATTTATTTCGGCTCTGATTTTATTATTTCCTTCCTTCTATTAACATTAGGTTTCATTTGTTCTTTTTCTAGTTCCTTTAGGTGTAACGTTAGATTGTTTGAGATTTCTCTTATTTCTTATGTGAGACCTATATTGCTATGAACTTCCCTCTTATAACTGTATTTACTGCATCCTATAGATTCTGGTATGCTGTATTTTTGTTTCCACTTGCCTCTAGATATGTATTTTCTTATTTCTCTTCTGATTTCTTTGATGACCCATTGGTTGTTTGGTAGCATGTTGTTTAATTTCCATGTTTTTGTGTTTTTTTCCAGTTTTCTTTTTGTGATTGGTTTCTTAGTTTTGTATAATTATGCTCAGAAAAGATGTTTTATATGACTTCAATCTTCTTTAATTTATTGAAATTTGTTCTGTGGCCTAATGTGATCTGTGTTGGAGAATGTTCCATGTGCCCTTGAGTAGAATGTATTTGGTTGCTTCTCAATGGAATGTTTTGTTAATGTCTGTTAAGTCCCATCTGGTGTAATGTGTTGTTTAAGGTTGATGTTTCCTTATTGATTTTCTGTCTGGATGATCTATCCATTGATGTAAATGGGGTATTAAAGTCTCTGCTCTGTCTGGTTGAATTCCATTGATTTTTCTTCTAGCTCACTGATCTGTTCTACTTCATTAAGTCTGCTGTTGAATCCCTCTACTGTATTTTTCAATTCAGCTATTGCATTCTTCAGCTCTATGACTTCTTTTTGATACTTTCTTATATTTTCTACATCTTCGTTGAAGTTCTCATTGTGTTCATCCATTCTTCTCCTGAGTTGGATAAGCATCTTTATGACCATTACTTTAAACTCTTTATCAGGCAGATTACTTCTGTGTATATCAGAGTTTTTCTGAGGTTTTGTCTTTTTTTTTTTTTCATTTGAAACATATTCCTGTTTTCCCATTTTGATGATTTTCTGATTTGTTTCTAAGTACTGGGTGAAATAGCTACCTGTCCCAGTCTTGAAGGAGTGGTCTTATATAAAAGATAACCTGTGGGGCACAGAAGTGCAATCTAGGAATGAGATTACAGAAATGGTAACTGCTAGCCTTCTATCCATAGAGAGTCCCACTAAGTTCCTTCCTTTACAGTAGTCACTGTAAGTTCAGTAAGCAGGTCTCCTACATGTAAGGTCTAGGTGCTTCAAACTGCTTTTTTTGTGCTAGGTCCTGGGGCAAGTGAGTCTCTGTGTGAGCCCTTAAGAGTGGATTCTTTGTTCCTTACAGTTCTATGGTTCGTCTGGACATAATTCCTGCTAGTTTGGTTTTGGGGGCTGTCTCTGGGGCAGAACCCAAGTGTTGCACTGTCCATTATGGAGCACAAACTCCCCACTCCTCAAGAAAAACTCCATAGTTTTGAGATCTCTCCCAGTTGTGGGTCCCTGTGGCTGGGGTGAGGGGTTTTGGCAAGAGCCTCTCTCTGCCCCTCCTGCCCTTCTTAATGTGACCTTTTTGTCATTTGTTGTAGAGGCACTATTTTAGTTTTGAGAACTTTTTCAGATGCAATTATTCCATATGTAGCTGTAGAGTTGTTATGTTGCAAAAGAAGGTGCGTTCAGGGTCTTCCTACACCATCTCGAACCCCTGAGAATACATTTGATTAGTTTTGACAATTGCATACACCTGTGTAACCCAAAACACCACTAAGATACAGAAAATGACCATTATCCCAATAAGTGCTCTTATGCCCCTTCCCAGGCAATCTTCCTCCTCATCTCTCCAGAGGAAACCTCTGTTCTGATTTCCTTCACAACAGATTAGTTTTGCCTATTCTAGAACTTCCCATAAATGGAATTGTACGATATATAGTCTTGTATAAGGTTTTTTTTCTCTCAACATAATATGCTGCAGATTCAACCACCTTGTTGCATTTATCTGTAGATTTTCCTTCTTAGTTGTTCCGTGGTATTCTTTTGTATGAATATACCACAATTCATCCTGTTCCACTGATGGACACCTAGGTTGTTTTCTGGGTTACGCTTATGACAAATAAAATTGAGACTAACTTTTGTGTACAAGGTGTTTTGTGAATTTATGTTTTCATTTTTCTTGGGAAAATGCCTACAAGTGGAATTACTGGTTGCAGGGTACGTATATGATTTTTGGTTTATCAGAAACTGCAACACTTTTTTCAAAGTGGTTATAACTCTTTGCATCTTTTTTTTTTAAGTTTATTTATTTATTTTGAGAGAGAGAGAGAACACAAGCAGGGAAAGCTCAGAGAGAAGGAGAGACAGAACCCCAAGCAGGATACACACCATCAGCACAGAGCCTGATGCGGGGCTTGAACTCACAAACCACAAGAAGATGACCTAAGCCAAGACCAAGACTTGATGCTTAACCAACTGCACCACCCAGGCACTCCCTTCTTTGCATCTTTTTACCATCTCATCAACAATATATGAAAGTACCAACCACTTATACTCTTGCCTATATTTGCTGTTTTCAGGGTGTTTTCTTTTTTAATTTGAGTCATTCTAACTGAGTTTGAAGTGGTTGTGGTTTCAATTTGAATTTCCCTAATGATTAACGATATTGAACACTTTTTCATGTTCTTATTGGTCTTTCATATATCTTCTGTGTGGTGTCTGTGCAAAGCGGTTATGCATTTTTACTAGGTTGTTTGTCTCCTTTACTACTGTGTTGTAGGAGAGAGATACATTTCCTGTATATCAATTCTTCATCAAATCTATACCCGAAAAACAAATAATCCAGGGAAGAAATGGGCAGAAGACATGAATAGACACTTTTCCAAAGAAGACATACAAATGGCCAATAGACACATGAAAAGATGCTCAATGTCACACATCATCAGGGAAATACAAATCAAAGCTACACTGAGATACCACCACACACGGGTCAGAGTGGCTAAAATGAACAACTCAGGAAACAACAGATGCTGTCGAGGATGTGGAGAAATGGGAACCCTCTTGTACTGTTGGTAGGAATGCAAACTGGTGCAGCCACTCTGGAAAACAGTGTGGAGGTTCCTCAAAAAATTAAAAATAGATCTACCTTATGACCCAGCAATAGCACTGCTAGGAATTTACTCAAGGGATACAGGAGTGCTGATGCATAGGGGCACATGTACCCCAATGTTTATAGCAGTGCTTTCAACAGTAGCCAAATTATGGAAAGAGCCTAAATGTCCATCAACTGATGAATGGATAAAGAAATTGTGGTTTATATACACAATGGAATACTACGTGGCAATGAGAAAGAATGAAATCCTGCCATTTGCAACAATGTTGATGGAACCAGAAGATATTATGTGAAATAAGTCAATCAGAGAAGGACAGATAGATACCATGTTTTCACTCATATGTAGATCTTGAGAAACTTAACACAAGTCCATGGTGGAAGGAAAGGGGAAAAAATAGTGACAAACAGAGAGGGAGGGAGGCAAACTGCAAGAGACTCTTAAATACAGAGAACAAACTGAGGGTGGATGGAGGAGTGGGGGAGAGGAGAAAATGGGTGATGGGCATTGAGGAGGGTACTTGTTGGCATGAGCAATAGGTGTTGTAGGGAAGCCAATTTGACAATGAATTATATTTTTTTTTTAAAAAAAGAAAACATTTCCTGCCAGGATGTGGCCTGCCTATTCATTTTTAAAGGATTTTTAAATGGTTTCTTTCAAAGGAACATAACTTTTAATTCTGATGAAGTTTAATCAATTTTGTCTTTAATAGCTAATGCTTTTTTTTTTTTTTTTGCTTTATCTTAGAAATCTTTGGCCACTCTCATCATAAAGTTATTCTCATACGTTTGTTTCAAAAAGCTTTATGGTTTCAGTTTTGTTTATGACTATCTCTAATTTTTGTGTGTGAGCAGAGGGGGAGGTTCTTTTTCCCTTCTCCTTCCTTGTAGATATCCCATATTTCCAGCACCATTTGTGACAGCCTTCCATTTCCCCAGTGATTGCTTTGAAATGTTTATTGAACAGTAAATGGGCACATAAGCTCTCCATTTTGTTACATAATGCTCATGCTAGTCCCATAGTAGCTTTTTGGTAATCTTAAAGTTGATTAGTTTAAATCTTCTCATTTTGTCCTTCCTTTAAAAGAGGTCTTTGGATATTCCAGATACTTAGTATTTCCACATAAGTTTTAGAATATGTCTGCGTTTACTACAACAAATCTTGCTGGAGTTGAGCGGGGTTGCACTCAATCTATAGATCCATTTGGGGAGAATTAACAATTTAATATTGAATTTCCCAACACTTAAATATGGCATATTTCTCTACTTAGTCTCTATCTTAGGGATATTTATAGCTCTAAACTATGGTCTTATAGCCTTTTTTTGTCAAATTTGTTCCCAAGTGTTTTTCATGTTATTGCAAATGGAATGGTTTTTATTTTCTAAAGGTTTGCTGCTCATTTAAAAAAACACAACTGACTTTTGCACATTTTTGTACCTTTAGCCTTTTATCCTGAAAACATGTTAATTTATTGGTTCTAGTAGTCATTTTTTAGATTCCTTGGAGTTTTCTATATAAACAACCATATCATCTGCAAATAGACACAGTTTTACCACTGCCTTTCTAATTTTTATGCCTTATTTTTCTTTCTCTTATCTTATTTCACTGACTAGGAACTCCAGTACAATGTTAAATAGAAGTTGTGAGAAGGGGGCATTATTTCCTTATTTATTTTTTTCTAGGCAAGACTTTTACTGGGGCTTATGCTTGACCAGAAGGGAAATAGCACAAAGGAAAGTATCCTCAGGCTGACTCTATTTCCTTATTCTTGATATTAGGAAAAAAACAATGATTTCACCATTATGATTTTAGCTGTAGTTTTTAAAAGAATTTTATCAAATCGAGGAAGTTCCCATATAGTTTGATGAGAATTTTTATCATGATTGAGAGTGTTAAATCTTATGAAATGTTTTTTGCATCTATTGAATTCATCATATGGGTTTTCTCCTTTATTCTGTTATTGTAGTGAATTACACTGATTAAATTTTGAGTGTTAAAGTAACCATGAATTTCTAAGATAAGCCCTTTTTGGTCAAAATGTATTATTGTTTTGATATTTTCACAATTTCAATTTGTTAATGTTTTATTAAATATTATTGCTTTATGTGCATGAGGAATATTGGTTTAGTAGTTATTTTTGAAATGTTTTTGACAGATTTTTGTATTAAAGTTTCCCTGGCTTCATAAAATGAACTGGGAAGTGATCTCTCCTCTATTTTCTGAGAGATTGTATGTCAAGTTGAAGTTTTTCTGCTATCCATTAAATGTCCAATAGAATTTTCCAGCTAAACCATTGGCCCTGAAATATTCTTTGTGAGAATATTTTCAATAACAATTTTTAATCTTAAACTGGATATTAGCCTATTCAAAATTCAGTTTCAATTTATGTCATATTTGGTAAGTTTTATTTTTCAAGAAATTTTTCCACCTTATCTAAGTTGTTAAATTTGGTGTATAAATTTGTTCTTATTATCCATTTGGTAGCTATAGAATCTGTAGTGATAATCCCTACTTCATTTGTGATATTAATAATTTGTGTTCTCCACCTCTTTTCTCCTTCTTTCTCTCTCTTCTCCCTACTCCTCAGTTTAACTAGGAGTTTATCAATCTTGATAGTCTTTCCCAATTTTTGGTTTTGTTCAATTTTTCTATTGTCTGTTTACTAATTTCTGATCTTTATTATTTCCTTTCTGCTACTTATTTTGAGTTTGTTCTCTCTCTTTTCTATCTTCTTGGAGTAGACTCTTATGTCATCAAGTGTAGACCATTCTTTGGTAATATAAATATTTAAAGCTATAAATTTTCCTCTAAGAACTGCTTTAGATGCACTTCACAAATATTGATATATCTTTATTTTCATTCAGTTTTAGATATTTTTAACTGTTCTTATAATATTCTGATACCTAAATTACTTACAAGCGTCTTAACTTCCAATTAAATTTGAAGTGTTCTAGATATCTTATTGTTACTAATTTCTAATTTAATTTCATAGTAATTAAATGATATATTCTGAATGATTTTAATACTATTTATTGAGACTTCTTTTATGACCAACCAGATTGTCTTTCTTGGTGAACACGTGCTCTTAAAAGGAATGACTATTCTATTCTAAGTGAAGTGCTCTATAAATATCAATTAGTTAATGTTATTCATATCTTTTATGTCTATACTAAACTGTTTTGTCTGATTGGTCTATCAGTGTCTGAGAAAGGGATGTTAAATTCTCCAGCAAGGCTCGTGGGATTTTTTTTTTTCCATTTACATCTGTCAGTATTGTTCCATGAATTTTGAAGCTGTTATTTAGACAGATACATACTCATAACTAAAAATCTTACTGATGAATTGGATATTTTTTCATTATGAAATGTCTCTCTTTGCTTTGGCAACTGTCTTTGTCTCAAAGCCTACTTCATCTGATATTAGTATAGCTACTTCAGCTTTCTCAGTTTTGCTGTTTGCATGTTATATATTTTCCTATCCACTTACTTTCAATTTCTCATCTTTAGATATAAAGTTTCTCTCTTATAGAGAGGAATGTGGTATTCTTTATACTTACCTTGTGCAGAGTTTATTAAACTTCAGCTGTGGGTGTGTGTCTTCTACCAAATTTTAGGCAGTTTTGCACATTGTTCCTTCAAGTAATTCTTCTATTTCTTTCTCTTCTCTCCTTCTGGAACTTTTGACTGGACCACAGGTCCCTGAAACATTATCACTGCTCTTCTATTGTTGTTCTTCATTTTTTCTTTTGTCTTTTTTTCTCTCTGTTCTTCAGATTAGGTCATTTTGATCTATTTTCAAGTTCACAGATTTGTTTTAAAGTTGAATTCTACATTTCCTTAAATGGCCATTATTTGAGTAGGTTTGGGTTACCAAAGGAAATAGGGTGACTTGCCATTATTTTTGATAGGACTCGGTGAGCAGGACTGGCTACTTAATTTGTGAGGCCCAGTGCAAAATGAAAGCGTGGGGCTCCTTGTTCAAAAATTATTAGCAATTTCAAGACAGTGACAGAGAGCAGTAAATCAGGCATAAGGGGCTATCACTGTATAAGTTGCATGTAAATGAAGACTGAGTGTATGACAATAGCAGAGATCAGAGCTTCTAGTCAGATACATCAGAACTTGAATCCCAGATCTACTCCTTGCTACCTCGGTAATCTTGGGCAAGTACTTTTTCTCTCTAAGCTTTACATCCTTATCTGCAAATTGAGTCTTAGCTAGATTCATCATGAGGCATAAATGATAGGTATGTGAAGTGCCTAGTACAATGTATGATACGGATATAGGGTAAAAAGAGAAAGCTATTATTATTTTTTGTTATGTGGACTTTATTAGAAGAAAAGCGTGGAAGGAAAGTTGTTACACCAGAAAGAGAATGTCTCTAGTGATATCAACTAAAGACTGGAAGATACAAGATAGGAAATATGTGTGTGAGTGTAGGCAGGCGGGGGGGGGGGGGCAGAGTTGAGGAGTTGGGGGTGCACCCCCTATTGAGTGGGAAGGAAGCTGGTGGGGAAATTAATTCCCTGCACCAAGCTCTGGGTGGTGCTATTAGCCCAGAAGAACTTGGTTGTGTTCTAAGTGTACAGGTGAGGAGGGTGTTTTAAAGGATGGGGCAAAGAAAGAATGGAAGCACGGACTGGAAAAACAAGGTGCCAACCAGGCATTCATATAAAGCAGAACGTCCGAAAATCTGCCGAAACCTGGAAGAGCATGGTGACTACTTCCCAACTTCCTACTTTGAGATATTAGGACATTTGTTCTATCTCGGTCAAGACATGAGGACATTTGGTTTATGTCTGATAATCTAAAACTTTGGTTCTCAAGCTGGCTATAAATTAGAATCGCCTGTGGAACTTTAAAAACTTCTGATGCTCTGACTCCACCCCAGAGATTCTGCTTTAGTTGCTCTGAGGTGAGGCCTGGGTATCATCAGTGTTTTTTAAAAGCTTTTTAGACGATTCTAATGTGCAGACAGGGCTGAGAACCACTAATCTAAAATAATGACATGCTGTTGTTAAGATCTTGTCTTTGTAATTCCCTCTGGGAAAATGAGAGGATGGCCATTTTCTGTGTGTGTGTGTGTGTGTGTGTGTGTGTGTGTGTGTGTGTGTGTGCTGCTTAATCACCTGGTTAACACACACACATACACACACACAAGTGGAAACCATTCAATAGCCTCAGCAGACCACGGGGTGCTGCTTCTGCCTGGTCCACAGCTGTGTCTTCTCAGGAAGCCTCATCTGAAACACTCAGACCCTTACTGTGCACATGTTTAAGCAGTGTGTGGCACACGCTCAGGGAGTGGTTTTGTTTTTACTGAAGCTATTTTGTTAGGTCATCTAATATAATACATTTAAATTAATAAAAGGGAGTCGAACAAATTTAACAGTATAATCATCTTTCCTTTGGGTCGTTCAACCTCATCCTTTCAAGTCGCTTATGTCTTTGTAAATAAGCTTTTTTAAAAAGGCAATACAATAAGCGGTCATGCCATTACTAAACCACAAATAATGATTTATACGAAGAAAACTGTCCTAATATTGTGGAAATGGGTATTTGCAGTCTGGAATAAAGTTTTCTGTGATAGCATCACATCTGGACTTACAAATAACTGTGCTGTCAAAGCGTGGGTGGCAGAGAAGATCATGTGATTTGGAAAACTGTTAAAAAATCAAAAAGAGTTTCCAGTGATGGCAAAGTTGCTGAAGGCCACGACACACATGATGCATTTAAATCAGATTGTTTCATGAAATGTCAGAGGAGAATAAAACAATATTTCCAAATTAATGAGTGTATATAATTTTATTTTCAGTTTTATGCAGTCATTCTACACATATGTAAATTAATAAATTAAATGTTGTAAATAGAGTTTTAATTCTCTTACTTAGATGCCTGAGAGTTTACATGTTCAAGTTGGCAAAAAAATTTTTTCTTAATTTTATATTTTGGGAAATGGACATTGACTTTGCAATTGAGAGCGCCTTGTGTCGATGTCCTGGAGGAAGAAAAGATAAGCACGATATAGCCTCCCTTTCTTCTCCTTATGATTCTTAGCAATTGTCGTAGCAATGTTTTAGAATAAGAAAGTGCTCATAAGCCACTGAATTGTGGACTTGCCTGGGCCTGTTTTGGGGCCAGTGAAGTTTTTAGAAGAAAGCTCACTTATTGCGGTTGCCAAGGCAACCTCCACAATACAGGCCCTCCCCTGCCAGCTCCGATAGGTCCAACACAATCCCAGGGGGAAAGAAATATGCAATCACAGTGGAGGGATGACTTTCCACTTTTACTATTTTTAAGTATAGCATTTATTGTTTTATTCAATTCATAAATCCACCCATCTCTAATCCCAGCTACCTACCACCTCACACACACACACACACACACACACACACACACACACACCCCACTTCATTTGCTCCATCTAGTCTATGTAATTTCCCCCAAGGATTACAGCAGAATTTTGGTAGAGAATGTACCCATTAAGCGAACTGGATGCCCCCTCTGCATACTGTTGTGGCTGTGACCATATGAATTGCCTCTCCCTGTCTGCTTGCAACAGAACCACAGGAATTCCAGATGCATGCCTCACTCTAAGAGAGAGAGAGAGAGAGAGAGAGAGAGAGAGAGAGAGAGAGAAGAGAGAGAGAGAGAAGAGACTCTCCAAAGAACATCTCCACTTTTCCTTGCCACTAAATACTCACCAGGATGCAGACCACTCAGCAAAATCTGGAAGAGGCATTGCTCTCCGCGTATACTTATTCGACATTTTCTTGATATCTACACAAGCTCTTGAATCTCAAAGAGAAACTCTAAAGCTTACTCAAACACGTTTAACTTTGAGATGTCTAGGCTTTTTAAATTATTGGTGATGCAATGAGAGAAATGTATTCCTTTCACCATTCTCAACACTCTGCCCCTTACTTTCTCTCATTCTCAACCCTTCTGACTATAGTAAGGAGAGGAAACAGTGAGGAAGGAATTATCTTTCAGTCTTGCTGTAATGTGGGGATGAACAGATGTCAGGATTTTCACATTCCAGCCTCAGCACTTAAAAGAAATGCGTGGCATTTGTTTAAAAGAATTAAATAACAATAGCCAAATGCTTATGGGCCCATGGACATCTTAAAAAATGACTACGTTATCACATCAGCAAATGAGTCTGAGAAAACACACACTATTGTATTTTATAATCTCTGGGGCAGGAGAATGAGGTGAGAAGGTTGACGGCGTTGACACTGGGTCCCCATGCTGCCCTTTCCCAAAGGGAACTTCATGGAATTCAGTCTTATTAGCCCCCCTGAAAAAACCTAGGGATTTCCTTGGAAAATACTTTGGGGGAATGGTTCATGTTTTATGTCCTTTTCGGAGATCCACAATGCACATTAACTTATAAAAGCCCCTGAAAAGGAAAGAAACCTATTAAACTTTGTTTAACCCGGTGGGTGTTTAGATTCTAGATTCTAGGACTCATGCGAGCATAGAAAACTCTTTTGCTCACAACTGCTGTTAACATCTCACAGGACCAATATTTCTTAGGCTATACCTAGGGAACTGCAATTTTAGTCTATTACATTTCTTTTCTCTCTTTAAAATAACTAGTTTCTTATCTGTAATTAGAAAAAGCTGTATTTTTCTGGGGGTTTTTTTCCTTCCAAAACCCAGCCTAATGTGAGTCCTTTCCACCCCAAGAACTAGCCTCTTCCCTTCTCCTGAGAGGTGTGCCTGTAACCAGGGCTGCCTAGAGGCCAATGGGACAGCCTGGCCAGGCACCAACACCTGCAGCCCCAGGGGTACTTCTAAGGCTTGCTCTCAATATGTGGTCTCAGGCCAGACTGCAAAAATCTCACCTCGGAGCTTGCTAGAAATGCAGAATCCCAGGCTGTATCACAGACCTATGGGAGCTTGGTGGAAAGAACACTGCAGTAAGTCAGAGCCCGGGAAGCCTGAAGCAGGGAGAAGACCCCTGGTCCTAGAAGAAAGAAGAGTGGGAGGGAGTCAACCAGACAATGGCATGGCCAGTGTGGCCACGTTAGGGAACTAGAGCCCAGGGTATAGCATGGCTCTGACTTTTTTGAGGGGAAGGGGGGGGTCATGGCAGGGGTGGAGCTGGAGGAAGGCCAGGAAGATAACTTCAAATCTCTTCAAATGAGGGGATGCCTGGGTGGCTCATTCCGTTAAGCGTCCAACATTGGCTCAGGTCATGATCTCACAGTTTGTGGGTTCCAGCCCCACGTTGGGTTCTGTGCTGACAGCGCGGAGCCTGCTTGGAATTCTCTCTCCCTCTTTCTCTCTGCTCCTCCCCAGCTAATGCTCGCTCTCTTGCTCTCTCTCTCTCTCTCAAAAACAAAACATTAAAAAAACCCTCTTCAGATGAACGAAAGAGGACTGGTCCAGGCGAGTGAGACCAACAGACAACAGGAGCCCTTGGGGGTACCAACAGCCCAGGCCTCATGGGTGAATCCTGCAAACACATTTAAGCTGCTCTTCACCCGTGTGGAACCCAAGAACATCTGGGTGTCCATGACCCCAGTGTCCCAGATGAACAACTCAGCGGAAAAGAAAATACTGTGACTCCATGCAGAAGCGGAATCAGGCCTCGTTCTGAATTTCTTTCAAGCTGACTTAGTATTTAGTTGAAGGTTTTGTTATTCGTCAGCTCTCATACACATGCACATACATACGTACTTTAAAAAAGAGAAGAAAAAAATACCGAGACCTCATGTGTGTGAATATCACAGAATTATTTCTTAATCTCTCCATCTTGAGAAATTCACAAACCCTGGTGCTGACACTTACACACGCATGCACATACACACATGTACACAAAACTTCTTATCTCCTGAAGATGACAGTACATATTTGCCTATTAAGGGCAACAACAAAAAGATCACAGAATTTATAGGGTTATGGTGTTCAGCACAACGATAATTCTAATCCCTGCCCTCAGAGGGCACAGCATTTCATTCTATAGCTCAGAGGAGGAAGGTCTTCCTCCTATTGTGTCCCATAAATTTTGTCCCCATCGCTGGGCATCTGTAGCAGATGTTTCGAATGCTGAATGCAGGGCTGAAAACATCTCCCTGTAAAACATGGTTCAGTGTTTGGTTCTGCCTATAAAAGTAAGGATATGGATAATTTCAGCTCCCACACCTTTCCTCTTTACTGATAAGGCAGAATAATTGAAATGTCCATCTGTTATCCAAAAATCTCGGTGTGCCGTGAAGACGTGAAGTTTCCAGCCTGAGTTATGGGTTAGCCTGGTGCCATCCCTGTTTCCTGAGACCCAGGGAGTTAGGGAATATAGTCAAGGTCACAGCCCTAATTAGAAACTGCTGCCCAGACTCACAGGTCCTCAGCGCACCCCCATGGTGCACTAGCCTTGCTTGGAGAAATAAAAGGCACAGCCAGCAGGCTCTTGGAACGATGACATCCACACATGAAAGGGCCTCACATGTGATCTACAAATCTAACCACAGATGGGAAAACCTGACGCTTTAAGAAAGCCTCTTGACCTATTTTTTCAAACATTTCAGATTTTGGCAAAAAAACGTTTGTGATTTGAAATTGCAATTTTTACCCTTAATTTAAACCCTTGTGTATTTTCAAGAGAAATTTAAGTAAAAAAACATGTCTTTCTAGTTAAATGGAAGCCTTTGCTATATACAAACAGGGAAGGGGAAAGTACTGAGGCTGCTACTGGCTGGTTCCCAGCTAGATTCTGGAAAAGCTGTTGGAGAGGTGGATTGTCTACAGAGGAGGAGGTGGGTGGGGGTGTTAGAAGAGTAGGAAAAGGGATGGGAATGTTGCCCAGGGGAATGGTAAAAGGAGGCAAATAAAAAGAGTGCTGAGCAGTGGGGAGGATGGGCTGAGCTAGGGACCTCACATGTTTAACAGCACCCACGAGGGTGGCAGGGCCGTGTCACCTCATTGCAGGCCGCGGGACAGGAGTGGGGAGAGTCCTGGCTGTGGGGATGCGTGTTGACAATTCTTCCCAGTTCCTTCTCCTGTAAGACAACGGGCCCCTTGAAGTCAGGAATTACACTGTATTGATCTTGTATCCCCGGGGCCTCACATACTGCTTAGCACATACCCGATGCTAGAAAAATGCTTACAAAGTATATGATAAATATAAATGAGAAAAAGAATGCATTTCCAACCCAAACCACCCTAAACTCACAGGCCTAGAGAAAGACTTTAATGACGAGGGTTACTTGTGAATATTCACGGGCTACCCCCCCGAAGTGGTAAAACAATTGTGTGACTTGGTAAAAATACGATAAAGTAAAATCTATTGGTTGATGTAGTATAGAAACAATATATAAAAATAAATATAACAAATTAGTCAAACTCCGTTCAATTCAGTCTAGGCGGATTAGTTCCAGCAGCTGATCCGGTAGCTCTGAGTAGATTAAGCAGAAGACCCTCCTTCCCCTCCCCCCCCCACTCCCACCCCGTCACTTGCTCTCCCTTCTGACCACTGTTAGATTCCCTTCTCTTTGCTGCTTTTTAAGTGTCTAAAAACACTAAATTGTGCTACATGAGCTGACTTTTTACTCTGAATCTCACAGGTGGCTAATTCCTTTGTACTTAGAAGCCTGGGGGAGGGGGGGTGGGACAGCTCCTACCTGGGTTTGGGGGCCCCGGCCTCAGGGCAGCAGCCCCCACTCAAAACCAAACTTTGGATCTGGAGTAGTAGGCAGCTTTCCCCCCTCCCTAGAATCTGGCGAACTGGTCCAGGAGCGCGTATCGCTTCGAATCAAAGCAGGGTAGACCAAGAAGAGATGTGAGGGATTTCCTCATTTTGTAAGGGAGGTAATCACAACTAATCACAGCCTAGTGGATGCTGTGTGATTTGCTTAAGCCCATGCAGCTGGCTGGATAAAGATGACACTCAGAATCCCGCCTTCCAAGTTCTTCCCTTTGCATGGGCGTCCCTTTGCATGGACGTCACAGTTGCAGGCATTGGAGGCAGGGTAGGTCAATGCTGGCACCAGGCAGTGACTCAAGGGCATATCGAATGGGGGAATTGAGAATTACGTTAAACAGAATTAGTCTTATACACATCCCATCAGCTCAGACCATCCTTGTTGCAGATATTAGTGCTATTTGTAAAATATTTTCAGGTCTTCTCTTTTTTTGGTATGTGGTAGGGTGACTTTAGGCACCCCCTTTTTGCTGAGTGGGGTGAGTAGGGTCATATAAATAGCCCTAGTCAATAGGTTACAAGTAGAAATGACGTAAATCACTTCTATACCACGGCATCTAATTGCTGGTATGGGACCCATGAGAGTTTCTCTCTCTTTGCTTCTGGCATGGCAACCAGCAATGTTGGAGATGATGCTTGCTCTGGCAGTTTGGGTTCCTGAGTGATTCTGATGAGCAGAACCCACCTCTATATAAACCCAGGATACAGCAGGAATGAGTGTGAAATAAGCTGCTAAGATTTGGAGGTTATTCATTATTGCAGCAAAGCCTAACATATCCTGGTTGATTGAACCTCCAGTATCATTCCCAAGGCAATCAACTCTTACTTAACATCTCTCTTCACCTTGCACTATACTAAATTTCCCTTCTATGTACTTTTGTCCCATTAGGGCAGTCCTTTAAGTTTTTGTTGTTTTTCTTTTTCTTTTTTTTCCTACCAGATTTCACCAGCAGCAGAGGAAGAGGAGCTGTGATACTGTGTGCTCCCACCATCCCTCTAGTGGCTTCTTTTTAACAAAAACTGAAAATATTGGAATAATCCCATTCTGATTTCACCTTGGAGCCCCAAGGATAAAACAGAAGTATGGCATGCATTCAGAAAAAAGCAAAGATAATTTAAAATATAAATTAGCAAATAGGACACTGGTGGAAAATAATTAGGGCTTTCATAATTATTTTGAAAAAAAATAGATGCAGAGTGATAGTGACTATCATACTGTGCAGAACTGCATTCGTTTTTTTATTAGTTTGTTGAAGATAATGCATGATTTAAAGCTATTTCTTCAATTCATGATAGACTATATTCCACCCCAACTTTTGATTAAAACTATTGATTGGCCATCTGTACCTTATAATTTAAAATGTTCCTTTCTCTGTGAAAGAAATGTCAATGGGCCTTCATAGCAACACTCCTCCAACTGGTTGTCTTTACTTTCTATTTTTACTTCCTCCCTTCATATTTTTCTTGAACTTAAGATGGGGCTTCTTACCCCATCACTGCAGTGAACCTGCTCTTCCAAAGACCTCCACGTTGGCCAGTCCAGTGGTCAAATCCTGGTCGCCATCTTATCTGAACCACCAGAAGTTTTTGACACAGATGTTCATTCCTTCTGTCTCAGAACACTCTTCACCTTGCCTTTGGAACTCTACCTTTTCCTCCTCTGGTTGGCTCTGCCTTCACTCTTGATTCTACTGGCTTGTCCTTTCCAGCCTTCTCAGCTACACCCTCTTCATATGCCTAACTTGTAGGAACTCTAAGTGTCTGCGGGCCCACAAGTTCAGACCTCAATTTGCTCTCACTCTTAAGTAAGTTCATCTAGTGCCATGGCTCAAAATAAGCATCTTCTGCTACTAATAAGCAAATTGCTTTGTCTAATCCTAACTTATCTACTGAATCCCAGACTGCCTACCCAGCATCTTTTCTTAGGTGTCTAACAAGCACCTCAAACTCAGTAATACAAAACCAAACTCTTGATCTGCATCCCCCGATAACAATCCCAACCACGATCATAACCACAGCCACAACAACACAAACCTTAGACATTCCTTCCATAGTCTTCCTATCTGAATATATGGGAACTCCATTCTTCCAGGTGCTCAGACCCAAAATCTTGTGATTATCCTGGACTCCAATCCTTCTCTTCCATGCCACATCCAATCCATTGGGAGGTCCTATTGCTCAACCTCTAAAATATATCCATGGGGCACCTGGGTGGCTCAGTCAGTTAAGCATCCAACTCCTGATCTCGGCTCAGGTCACGATCCCATGGTCATGAGACTGAGCCCCACCATTGGACTCTTCTGCACTGATGTCTCAGAGACTGCTTGGGATTCTCTAGCTCTCTGTCTCTCTCTGTCCCTCCCTGGCTCATGCTCTGCCTCTCTCAAAATAAATAAATAAACATTAAAAAATAAGTAAAAGACATCCAGAATCTAACCACTTCTTTCTTCCTTCACAATCTCCATCCCTTTATAATCCTTACCATGGTCTTTTGCCTGGATTATTTCAAGTCTCCAAAATGGTCTCCCTGCTCTTGTCCTTGCTCCCCCAAATCCATGTCCCATAACAGAAGTCAGTGATCCTTGTCACACACAAGACAGATTCCACCAATCCCTTTTCAAAACACTCTTCATGTTTCTGGTCTCACACAGAATAAAATTCAAAGTCTTTATCATGGTCTGTAAGGATGTATACGACCTGGCCCTTTGGCTGCCTCTCTGATATCATTTCCTACTACCCTTCCCCACATCACATGGCTCCAGTGACCTGGGCCCTCTTCCTGTTCTTGGACAAGCCAAACACTCTTCCTGGTCGGAGTCTTTGCACCTGCTATCTCTTCTGCCTGGAGTGCTCTTCTCCCAGAGAGATGTGGGATAATCTCCCCGCTTCCTCAGGTCTCTTCTGCATGAAGGAAGAGGACTTCCATGACTACAGCATGGAAAATAGGAATCCCATCCCCTTTCCTTAACTAGCATCTACAATTACCTGACATATGACATATCTGTTTTCTGTCTCCTCTCACTCAGATGAAAGGTTTATCTTCTCATTTTCTTACCTTTAATTAAAGCCTACTCTTGAATAAGCTTACTAATACCATACTCAAAATGCTCAATCATGGCACCATGCACTACAATCAGTCCCATCTGGCTCACCCCCCACACTGGGTGTCAGGGCTTGGGACACAGTCCACATTGTCACACAGTAAGGGATGAATGATACGCTTTATTGCTGAAAGGGGAAACTCACCTGAGCCAAGAATGAAAAAGAAAGGAAGGCTTAGATCCCGCTGGTCTTTCCCCTCACCCCCCAGAGAGGCCTGCTGGGGCCAGGCCGCCCACTGATTGCCTTGTACTGTGGATCTGCTTTGCTGCAGTGGGATGCTATTTTATTTGTTATTTTATATGGAAGACCCAGAAAACTATCAGGGATATAGTTGAGATCCTATATATATTTGGTGAATGAATGAACAAATGCTGAATATTATATTTTAAGCCTTTGTATTCTGATATTGATCCCTTTTTTAATTTGTATTTCTTTCCTAGCAGTTTTGAAAGCCATTCTTGGTTATTACATTTTTCTTGTTGTAAAATATTTTACCTTCCATTCTAGCCAAGATGGTACTTCCCATTCCCAAGAACTTTCTTGCATTGCCTTTCAAGGACTGGCTCACTTCTCATTGGCGTCTCCTTTGCAGATATTTGATGCTCAGATTTTCCCACTCTAATTTTCCATCTGCTCTCTATCTTTCAAACGTTTGTTATTATCCCTTGTCTTCTCTTGCCTCTTCTGTTCTCTTGGTAATTTTATATTATTTTTATTCCTTTAGCCTCATTTTAGTGACATTTTGGTAGTAATATAAATACAAAATAAATATAGCAAATAAGTAACATGATCTTTTTATCTGTCATGAGTTAAAAATATCATTTCCCAGATTATAATTTGTATTTTGCTTTCTTTCTCATGATCTTTAATATACAAATGTGTGAAAGTGGTAAACAGCCAAGGTTTTTTTCTAAACTTTTTTAGGAAGTTCCTCTTCTTCATCTTAAAAAATTCCTTGTGTCCAATTAGGTAGGTGTCATTACAGAGAGGACTGTGATCATCTCTTCCGTCTCTGTTAAGAAATGAATGAGGGGGGTGCCTGGGTGGCTCAGTCAGTTAAGCATTGAACTTCAGCTCAGGTCATGATCTCATGATCCCTGGGTTGGAGCCCTGCATCAGTCTCTGTGCTGACAGCTCAGAGCCTGGAGCCTGCTTGGGATTCTGTGTTTCCCTCTCTCTCTTCCCTTCCCCCGCTCACACACTGTCTCTCTCTCTCTCTCTCTCTCTCTCTCTCTCAAAATTAAATAAACATAAATATTTTTTAAATAAATGAATGATGAAATGATCTGATATATTTAGAGGATGAATTTACAGTGGATATGGGAATAGAATTTATTTTAAGAATTTGCTAAGCTCCTTTCTATGAGATTAAAAAAAATAAACAATCAAACTTCCAATAATCTGGGATGGCCTAGTGCCACACTCATAAAGACAACCATGTGTACCTTTCCACAAGCTTGCCGGTTACGTTTAGTGGTGCTCTCACACACATCATCACATTTCATTCCCAGGCGTCTTGAGATGTCAGGCACTGCACTAGACCTGATTCCCTCAGAGGATTTTTCTAGCCCAATTTTTCCCTGGTTTAGTCATTAGGTTTGCAAAAGTCCCATTTCTAACTATCTTACCAAATTTGGCTGACTTATAAAGAAGACAAGGAAGGAAACAGAAAACACACAGAAAGATCTTTGAATGCACTTTGAATTGCGCCTCACCTACTAGTAACACAAAGTGAGAAGGAGCAGAATTTAATTTTCTGGTCTGCTTGTTCCGGCATGCTTCCTTAGGTTTGTCATCAGCTCCGAGGGGACACAGAGTATATATAACAGATATTTTAATTCAAGACACTGTATCCATGCCATTCCATTCTCCTTATAAAACTGTCTGCTGTAAAGTTGTGTCTAATGTGAAACAGTTCTAACTTGCTAACTAAACCGCGTATTAATTCCTCTTAATGTGGAACCACGGTAGCATATTCACCCAGTTACTGTAACACATGAAAACCCAGAAGCATGACTCAAACCTGAGGTGACTACGCCTAGACCGGAACATGCAACACAAATTTAAAAAGAGTGGTTCTCTGTTCAAGCTGGGGCCCAAATAATCATCCACACATAACAGCTGCTCCATCATTCTCCAAACTTACCAACACAGAGCGCTCCTTCTACCCTATGAAGAAAGACTTTCTTGATTTTTGTTAATTGGAAACCTCACTAAAGATCTGTGTAGTTAAATGCTAAAGAAGACTCGCCACCCCCACCAACTGAAAATTACTCGCGAGGTTAAGACTTCAGTTCAATGTTAGTACATTTCCACTATCAGAAATGTCATCTGTTGTAGCAAATTCCTTCAATCACCAAAAATGTAACATAAAGCCAGCTAGTGTCCTGAGAGTCTGGTTGATTATATAGGGACTTTCCAAGAGAAAATATTCGTTGTAATGGATTATAGCTTGGTCTCCTACAATTAGAATGATGAGGGTCTTCCATATTGGAAGTGATATTTCAGAATTTGTGTCCCATTAATGTATTGTTACCAAGTGTCAAAATAAAGAGTCACCAGCTGATTGTCGATATCTACTGTTTGTGTGATTTGTCTTAAGTGGTATGGGTCTGAGCATTCCCATGTATATATGTTCATTCCTAGTTCCTTTCACTGATGCCTTTAATTGAACACGCTCATGGCAGAAAGAGTAAAACTTCTGAACTTCGTCTTCACCACTTCCTCAGTTCGTCTTCCCCTACAGCCCCGGGAACTTTTACACAAGCCAGCAGTAGATTCTTCTTCACTTTCACATTCATGGTAAACCCTTGAGTTATTTCCTCATCAAAACCATATATATGGAAACTTCATATACCAATTATATTGTAACGTTTATTTTCTTTTGTCTGGGATTATAGCAACCCTAGTGGTGACACACATTATCTCTCACTGGTCAATAGCACTTTTATGAATAAACGTGGGGACAATGTTCTTGATTAACAAAAGGAGAGTAAATGGTGAAGTCTTTTAAATCAAGGGTCCATGGAGGGGAAAAACAGTGAAAGCAACCCGTGGTGGCAAACAGAATCACTGTTTCAAAGAAAAGACGATCCCCAAAAGAAAAGATCGTAGGTTTTAAATGTCTCAGGTTGCAAACGGGGACTTCATTTCATTAGCATCTTCCTAGTTAGTAGGTTCCCTTCTTCGACTAATAGTCTCTCCTCATTCACCTGGTCACCAGAACGGGGAGACTTCAGTCTACATTCCCTACAGACTGTACGTTCGATTGGTTGCCAAGACTTAGAACCTCCAACTTTGAGCTTCTTCTTTTCCCATCTGTTTCCTTCTTTCCTTTGCCCTGGCCCCGGAACGATTTCCTGTCCCCAAGCCTGGAAAAGTGCCGCCATGTTATATTTTTAGCTAAATTTATTTACTAATTACTTACTCTCAAGGAACAACCCAAAATCGACCATTTCTCCTACTGGGATAAAATGAATGCTACCTTTCAATTAACAGATTTTTTACCTAAAGGACACCGGTACATTTAAACCAGTGCTTCTCAAATTTTGATGTTCATAAAAATCACCTACAAATCGTGTGAAACTAGAGGTTCTGATTGGGTAGGTCTTGGGGGAGGGTCTGAGATTCTGCTTTGAGAACAATGCCCCACGTGATGCTAGTGATGCTTTTTGGGAACCACACTTTGAGCAAGGAGATTCTAAGGTGCCCCATGGTCCTCTCAACAATACCAATAATGTCCTGCATGGCCAAGTTCTTCCCTGTTTTGTTTTGTTTTCACTTTGCCTGCTTTCTAAGGGTCATTCTGGATGTTTGTTCTATAACTCAATAGCAGAATTGATAAAACTACATTAAAACAAGAAGGGAGACATAGTGTCTGGCTGCTTTGGGCATTCCTGTTAGCAAGAATTGCAGTCTTTCAGGGGTCTTAATTTTTAATAGCTATGCTATCAGATTCTCAGTCTTGGCATTAGGGCTAGGTGTTACAGCTTCCCATAAAGCGTTCTGATTTATAGACTCGCTGCTCCTCACCATAAAATGAGGAAAAATCATAAATTTGAAAAAAAAATGTTCTGCAGTCTAATGAGATTTCAAGCTATTTGTTATTTAATGAGCATTTACTACCATGAAAATCAGAATAACTGCAATTTGCAAAATGCACTTAACGTTCTGGACACATCAGCAACTGAAAAGCAGGTTACATGATATAATGAGTGTAGTTGCCTTTCTCTGGACCTGTTTGTTTCCTTGCCCTCTCTGGCCTGTTTCTGGTTCCACTCACCTTTTCCACCGTTTACCAGATGATTCATCAACTTGCTGGCGTTCCCAGTTACCATCTGTGTCCAACATCCCAGCAAAATCTAATAAGTTCTCTAATATCCCACATCCCCCATTAGCTATATCCTTGTATTTGTATCCACCGGGACTTGATAGCCATAACAATGACCTCAAGGGAAAGGACACTACCACTAGCTGAACACCTACTATGTGCCAAGTTCTGCTCTAGTTGCATAAACTAAACCATCTCCTTTAATCCTGAAGCATCAAAGATCCTAAAAAGTCCTTTTTGCAGAAAGATTATATTATATTCAGTGTATTACCATTAAGAATAAATATATCTTCTTTCTTCAATTTTTCAAATTATTGTTGAATTTTGTTTAACATAATGCATACATATGGTATTAATTCAAAAGATATAAAAAGGGACAGAGTGAAAAATGAGTCTTTCTCCTCCCCATCACTTTCATCGAATCTCTACCTAAAGGCAGTTTTGTGTCCTTTCAGAAGTAGTCTATCAAGCATGGACTGTTAAGCAATGAGCTGGTAATAGTCCATTAAGCAATCTCAGATTTCTTTAAAAACTTATAACCTGTTTTGAAATATGTGTCTAATTACTAATAATACCTTATTATATATACAGTTTACAACTTAGAAATATGTTCTCATGACCTTTGTGACATTTGATTTTCCTGACAACACTATGAGACGGGCAGGACAGACATTCCTGTTAACATTTTACACATGAAGAAACCTAGGCTCACAGAGGTGAAATGATCTCTCCGTGTATATATAGTTAGCAGAAGACCCACTTCTAGAACAATTAGTCTAATGCTCTGTGAGATCATGGAGAGGGTAATTCAAGGATCATAGGTCAAAAAATAGTGGCCCTTCTTGACCAGTCAAAATACTCTTTATCATGTGAGTTCTCAGAGAATTTACTGTTTAAAATGGCAGAAACGTGGCATTATTTCACATAAATAATTTATCATATAAAAATTTAATATTCTGGCTTTGTGGTTGCAATCATTAAGCTGTAACCAAACATTTTAACTCAACAAGTGTCTAAGTTCCTATTAATGGAGATGCATAGACTTTCCGCTGCGATATCTGTTGGTGATCAGAATTTAGAATTAGGAAGGGCTGGGTAATTTATGAAGTCTGGTCTACTAAACAAAAAAGAGCAAGCCAAAAGCGATATAATTCTTTATTATAACTGACTGATGAACTTTGGAAATCCTAGGCAGATCCACAACTTTAATGCCACTCTCATGTAGTAACAAATACTTTGGGTTTGAGCTCTTAAAAGTCCAGTTCATTCTAATACAGAAATTTCAATTGCTCACTCAAGTCAAAGTTTCCTCTATCCCCCAGCTTGGACCGGCCTCAGACACAGACCTGCAGGGAGGAAACAGAATCTGTGTAGGCTCATGTCTCCCCACCTTGCTTTGCTACTACTCTCCTTGGTTTCTCTTGCTGCCTTTGCATCCCACAGCATCGGAACAGCACTAGGGAGGAAAGGCACGGTTGGAATCTGAGAGAGTTTTCTGGGCGTGGAGTTGTCTGAAGGCTGATGCTTTCTCACATGAAGTGCCCTCAGAGTTTCTCAGAAATACCTCCACTGGGCACTGGGGAATTCCCACTGTGGTTTCCCAGCACAGGCGTCTCCTGCAGGTGGCGACAACCACTTCCTCTGAGCCCCTGGCTTCCGGTCGTCCACTTCTAGCCTTGTTCTGCCAGGGCGCTACCTGTGGCTCCTGGTGCTCCTCTTGGGTGGAACCCCATTCAAAGCTAACCAAGTCCAGATTGCTTCCCTGGTGTCCTCACAGGAAGCAAGCTGTATCATCAGTGGAAATGCAACTTGCTCTAGCTCTCGTCCCCTTTGTCACTCAGCTGCCACGGACAGCTCTGTCTAGCTTCTCATCCTCTGGCTTTTTCAGGCACCAATCTCTGTGTGGTAGGCTGAATAATGGCCTTCCCAGAGATGTCCACACTCTAATCCCTAGGACCTATGAGTAGTTGATATTATATGGCAAAAGGGCTTTGCAGATGTGATTAAAGTTATAGATTTTGAGATGAGGAGATTATCCTGGATTATTAGGGTGAGCTCAGTATAATGACATGAGCCTTTAAAAACAGAGGGGATCAGGATCCAGGAGAAGACAGCGGTGTAGGAGGACACTGGGCTCACTGTGTTCTGCTGATCGCTTAGATTCCACCCACATCTGCCTAAATAACCAGAAGACTGGTTAAAGACTGCCTAAATAACCTCTTTGCCAGAAGACTAGCAGAACAGAGTCTCCAGAGCCAAGCATAGAGAAGAGGCCCACGGAAGAAGGTAGGAAGGGCGGAGAGGCGGTGCGCGCTACACGGACTGGCGGGAGGGAGCTAGGGCAGAGGGGCAGCCCGCGGGCCAAGCAGAGCCCCTGAGTCTGGCTTGCAAAAGCAGAGGGGCCAGACGGAGTGTGTTCTGACAGCCAGCCGGACTTAACATCTGCAATGTTATAAGTCAACAGCTCTGCTCCGAGAGTGGGAGGGCGAGAGGACACCGGGAGGGAGAGTTGTTGAGCCCCGGAGGACAGAGCTCAGCTTGGCAGGGAACAAAGGCCCTGGCCAGCGCCAGCTCCCTCTCCCATCCCCCAGCCAAAATCCCAAAGGGAATCAGTTCCCGTCACTGAACTTGCTTGCACCACGCAAACACCCAACACTGTGCTTCTGCAGATCCATCCCTCCAACAGCTCTGCCTTCCTCCCGGTGCCACAGGGCCCCTCCCGAAGTGGACCACCAAAGGTAAAGCAAGCTGAGCCTGCCCCTCCAGCCCCTGTGCACCTTGCAGATCCACCCCGGCTAATACGCCAGATCCCATTGAAGCAGTGCCACAAGACTGGCAGTGTGCAAGTAGCCCAGACAGAGGCCACACCACTCCACAGTGAGTCCTGCCCCTGGGAGAGGGGAAGATAAGGTACACACCAGTCTGACAGTGGCCCCAGTGGTGGGCTGGGGGCAGATATCAGGTCTGACTGCGGCCCCACCCACCAACGCAAGTTACTCCACACAGCACAGAGGAAGAGGCCTGCAGTTCCCTGCCACTCCAGGGACTATCCAAAATGATGAAACGGAAGAATTCTCCTCAAAAGAAACCCCAGGAAGTAGCGTCAGCTAACGAATTGATCAAAAACGATTTAAGCAATATAACAGAACGTGAATTTAAAATAATAGTCATAAAATTAATTGCTGGGCTAAAAAAAAGTATAGAGGACAGCAGAGAATCTATTGCTACGGAGATCAAGGGACTAAGAAACAGTCATGAGGAGCTAAAAATGCTATAAATGAGGTGCAAAATAAAATGGAGGTGACCACAGCTCGGACTGAAGAGGCAGAGGAGAGAATAGGTGAATTAGAAGATAAAATTATGGCAAAAGGGGAGGCTGAGAAAAAGAGAGATAAAAAAAATACAGGAGTATGAGGGGAGAATTAGAGAACTAAGTAATGCAATGAAACAGAACATTATCCGTATAATAGGAATTCTGAAGAGGAAGAGAGAGAGAAAGGGGCTGAAGGTGTACTTGAACAAATCATAGCTGAGAAGTTCCCTGATCTGGGGAAGAAAAAAGGCATTGAAATCCAAAAGGCATAGAGAACTCCCTTCAGACATAACTTGAATCAATCTTCTGCATGATGTATCATAGTGAAACTGGCAAAATACAAGGAAAAGAGAAAATTCTGAAAGCAGCTAGGGATAAACACGCTCTAACATATAAAGGGAGACCGATAAGACTAGTGACAGATATATCTACTGAAACTTGGCAGGCCAGAAAGGAAGGGCAGGAAATCTTCAATGTGATGAAGAGAAAAAATATGCAGCCGAGAATCCTTTATCCAGCAAGTCTGTCATTCAGGAAGGAAGGAGAGATAAATGTCTTCCCAAACAAACAAAAACTGAAGGAATTCATCACCACTAAACCAGCCCTACAAGAGATCCTAAGGGGGACTCTGTGAGTGAAAGGTTGCAAGGACCACAAAGTACCAGAGACATCACTACAAGCATGAAACCTACAGACATCACATTGACTCTAAACCCGTATCTTTCTATAATAACACTGAATGTAAATGGACTAAATGCTCCAACCAAAAGACACAGGGTATCAGAATGGATAAAAAAACAAGACCTATCTATTTGCTGTCTACAAGAGACTCATTTTAGACCTGAGGACACCTTCAGATTGAAAGTGAGGAGATGGAGAACTATCTATCATGCTACTGGAAGTCAAAAGAAAGCTGGAGTAGCCATACTTATACCAGACAAACTACACTTTCAATTAAAGGCTGTAACAAGAGATGAAGAAGGGCATTATATAATAATTACAGGGTCTATCCATCAGGAAGAGCTAACAATTATAAATGTCTATGCGCCAAATACAGGAGTCCCCAAATATATAAAACAATTAATCACAAACATAAGCAACCTTATGGATAAGAATGTGGTAATTGCAGGGAACTTTAATACTCCACTTACAACAATTGATAGATCATCTAGACACAGGGTCAATAAAGAAACAAGGACCCTGAATGATACATTGGATCAGATGGACTTGACAGATATATTTAGAACTCTGCATCCCAAAGCAACAGAATATACTTTCTTCTCGAGTGCACATGGAACGTTCTCCAAGATAGATCACATACTGGGTCACAAAACAGCCCTTCATAAGTATTCAAGAATTGAGATCATACCATGCATACTTTCAGACAATAATGCTATGAAACTTGAAATCAACCACAGGAAAAAGCCTGGAAAACCTCCAAAAGCATGGAGGTTAAAGAACACCCTACTAAAGAATGAATGGATCAACCAGGCAATTAGAGAAGAAATTAAAAAATATATGGAAACAAATGAAAATGAAAATACAACAATCCAAACGCTTTGGGATGCAGTGAAGGCAGTCCTGAGAGGAAAATGCATTGCAATCCAGGCCTAACCCGAGAAACAAGAAAAATCCCAAATACAAAATCTGACAGCACATCTAAAGGAAATAGAAGCAGAACAGCAAGGACACCCCAAACCCAGCAGAAGAAGAGAAATAATAAAGATCAGAGCAGAAATAAACAATATAGAATCTAAAAAAAAAAACTGTAGAGCAGATCAATGAAACCAAGAGTTGGTTTTTTGAAAAACTAATCAAAATTGATAAACCTCTAGCCAGGCTTCTCAAAAAGAAAAGGGAGATGACCCAAATAGAAAAAATCATGAATGAAAATGGAATTATTACAACCAATCCCTCAGAAATACAAGCAATTATCAGGGAATACTATGAAAAATTATATGCCAACAAACTGGACAACCTGGAAGAAATAGACAAATTCCTAAGTACCCACACACTTCCAAAACTCAAACAGGAAGAAATAGAAAACTTGAACAGACCCATAACCAGCAAAGAAATTGAATCAGTTATCAAAAATCTCCCAACAAATAAGAGTCCAGAACCAGATGGCTTCCCAGGGGAATTCTACCAGACATTTAAAGCAGAGATAATACCTATCCTTCTCAAGCTGTTCCAAAAAATAAAAAGGGAAGGAAAACTTCCAGACTCATTCTATGAAGCCAGCATTACTTTGATTCCTAAACCAGACAGAGACCCAGCAAAAAGAGAACTACAGGCCAATTTCCCTGATGAATATGGATGCAAAAATTCTCAATTAGATACTAGCAAATCGAATTCAACAGCATATAAAAAGAATTATACACCATGATCAAGTGGGATTCATTCCTGGGCTGCAAGGCTGGTTAACATTCACAAATCAATCAATGTGATACATCACATTAATAAAAGAAAGAAAAGAACCATATGATCCTGTCAATCGATGCAGAGAAAGCATTTGACCAAATTCAGCATCATTTTTTTATCAACTTTTTTTTTTTATTTTTTTTTTTTATTATTATTTTTTTTTATTTTTGGGACAGAGAGAGACAGAGCATGAACGGGGGAGGGGCAGAGAGAGAGGGAGACACAGAATCGGAAACAGGCTCCAGGCTCCGAGCCATCAGCCCAGAGCCTGACGCGGGGCTCGAACTCACGGACCGCGAGATCGTGACCTGGCTGAAGTCGGACGCTTAACCGACTGCGCCACCCAGGCGCCCCAGCATCATTTTTTTAATAAAAACCCTGGAGAAAGTCAGGATAGAAGGAACATACTTAAACATCATAAACCATTTATGAAAAGCCCACAGCTAATATCATCCTTAATGGGGAAAAACTGAGAGCTTTCCCCCTGAGATCAGGAACACGACAGGGATGTCCACTCTCACCACTGTTGTTCAACATAGTGTTGGAAGTGCTAGCATCAGAAATCAGACAACAAAAGAAAACCAAAGTCATCAAGATTGGCAAAGATGAAGTCAAGCTTTCACTTTTTCAGATGACATGATATTATACGTGGAAAACCCAATGGACTCCACCAAAAGTCTGCTACAACTGACACATGAATTCAGCAAAGTCGCAGGATACAAAATCAATGTACAGAAATCAGTTGCATTCTTATACACTAATAATGAAGTAACAGAAAGACAAATAAAGAAACTGATCCCATTCACAATGGCACCAAGAAGCATAAAATACCTAGGAATAAATCTAACCAAGGATGTAAAAGATCTGTATGCTGAAAACTATAGAAAGCTTATGAAGGAAATTGAAGAAGATATAAAGAAATGGAAAGACATTCCATGTTCATGGATTGGAAGAATAAATATTGTTAAAATGTCAACACTACCCAAAGCTATCTACACATTCAATGCAATCCCAATCAAAATTGCGCCAGCAATCTTCTCGAAGCTAGAACAAGCAATCCTCAAATTTGTATGGAACCACAAAAGACCCCGAATAGCCAAAGTAATTTTGAAGAAGAAGACCAAAGCTGGAGGCATCACAATCCCAGACTTTAGCCTCTACTACAAAGCTGTAATCATCAAGACAGCATGGTATTGGCACAAAAACAGACACATAGACCAATGGAATAGAATAGAAACCCCAGAACTAGACCCACAAAAGTATGGCCAACTAATCTTTGACAAAGCAGGAAAGAATATCCAATGGAAAAAAGACAGTCTCTTTAACAAATGGTGCTGGGACAACTGGACAGCAACATGCAGAAGGATGAAACTAGACCACTTTCTTACACCATTCACAAAAGCAAACTCAAAATGGATAAAGGACCTGAATGTGAGACAGGAAACCATCAAAACCCTAGAGGAGAAAGCAGGAAAAAACCTCTTGGACCTCAGCCACAGCAATTTCTTACTTGACACATCCCCAAACAAGGGAATCAACAAAACTAAAAGACAACCAACGGAATGGGAAAAGATATTTGCAAATGACATATCGGACAAAGGGCTAGTACCCAAAATCTATAAAGAGCTCACCAAACTCCACACCCGAAAAACAAATAATCCAGTGAAGAAATGGGCAGAAAACATGAATAGACACTTCTCTAAAGAAGACATCCACATGGCCAACAGGCACATGAAAAGATGCTCAACATCGCTCCTCATCGGGGAAATACAAATCAAAACCACACTCAGATATCACCTCACACCAGTCAGAGTGGCCAAAATGAACAAATCGGGAGACTATAGATGCTGGAGAGGATGTGGAGAGACGGGAACCCTCTTGCACTGTTGATGGGAATGCAAACTGGTGTAGCCGCTCTGGAAAACAGTGTGGAGGTTCCTCAAAACATTAAAAATAGATCTACCCTAAGACCCAGCAATAGTACTGCTAGGAATTTACCCAAGGGATACAGGAGTGCTGATGCATAGGGGCACTTGTACCCCAATGTTTATAGCAGCACTTTCAACAATAGCCAAATTATGGAAAGAGCCTAAATGTCCATCAACAGATGAATGGATAAAGAAATTGTGGTTTATATACACAATGGAATACTACTTGGCAATGAGAAAGAATGAAATATGGCCTTTTGTAGCAATGTGGATGGAACTGGAGAATGTTATGCTAAGTGAAATAAGTCATACAGAGAAAGACAGAGACTGTATGTTTTCACTCTTAAGTGGATCCTGAGAAACTTAACAGAAGACCATGGGGGAGGGGAAAGGGGGAAAAAAAGAGGTTAGAGAGGGAGGGAACCAAAATATAAGAGACTCTTAAAAACTGAGAACAAACTGAGGGTTGATGGGGGGTGGGAGGGAGGGGAAGGTGGGTGATGGGTATTGAGGGCACCTGTTGGGATGAGCACTGGGTGTTGTATGGAAACCAATGTGACAATAAATTTCATATTTAAAAAAATAAAAAATAAAAACAGAGGGGATCTCTTGGCTAAATCATAAAGATGTGGCAACATGAGAAGGATTCCACATGCTCTGGCTGGCTCCGAGATACGTGTGTGTGTGTGTGTGTGGCAGGGGGGTGGGGTGGTGGAGGGGTGTGTGCAAGAACCAGAGAGAGGCCACTGGGAGCCAAGGCAGTCCCCAGCTGAAAAGCAGCAAGGAAACAGGGACCTCAGTGCAGCAGCCAAAGGAACTGAATTCTGAGCCTGAAAATGGATTCTCCCTTAGAGCCTCCTGAAGGGAAGTCAGCCCAGCAACACCTTGATTTCAGCCTTGTGAGGCTCGAACAGAGAAATCAGCTGAGCACACTGGCTTTCTGACCCACAGAGCATTGAGACAATAAATTTGTTGTTTTACGTCATTAAATTTGTGGTAGTTTTCTATGGCAGCAATAGGAAACTAATACACTCTACACAGGTCATCTTTTCAAGTGGGTCTCTGAAGCTTCCTCTCACTTGCTTAGGATGAGGGGGAAACATGGGAAGGGGAGGAGAGCAAACATTTCAACTGCCTAAAAAAATTGCCTCTGCTGAAATCCTTGCTTTCCTCTTCAATTCATAGGTCACCCCTTATATATCTGAGATTGAGGAAAAGACTAAGTGTTCCTGGACCATTGTTTGGTCACCTCTTGACAAGTTACATCTCTTTAGAATAGCTGGGCATTTATTTGTTCTCAGCACTGGGGCCTCAGTGAACACCGAGACAACAGGAAGGGCTTATTTTAGCTTCCTGTAACATGTAGATACCAACAGAGTTGTTTTCCCTTTTAGGTTAGCATCCTTAAAATATGTTGGATAGACTGGGGTTGCTCTGATAAAGAAGGGTCACAGGAGAGAGAGATGAGATCCCAGAGGCAGAATTCACTGCCAGGATGGGAAGAGAGACAAGTCAGAAAAAAGCAAAGTTGCCCAAGACATGAGTTAGTGTAGAAGGAACAATGCTTTTAGCCCTAGATTTTGGGTTTGGTAAGACCCAGATTCGAGGCATCAGCATGAGGAACAGTTAGTGTGTGACAGTTCTGAGTGATGAATGGCTCACAGGTAACTGTAATTCTCATGTCTTCTGGAAGAGTCTCTGCAAGAATGGAATAAATTGGAACTATGGAGCTTGAGTAAGTACAACAGTTGACCCTTTCATCTCTGGGTTTTATGATTTTAAATTTCTTGGATTTCCAACAGAGCACAGGGGTGAGGGAAACAATGGACAGAGAGGCAGATTTGTGACAGAACCCACAGTCTGTGTAAGGGCAGGGGGCAGACCGGTGAGACCCTACTGCCCGGGTAGAGTGGATCTTTTTCACACCTGCAGATTGATGTGTTTCTGAGGAGGGGGGTAGGGGGGAGGGAACTTCCTTACAGTTTCCACCCCATGTTTCTGCCCTTAAAGAACATTTTAGAGCTATGATTTCAAAGCCTCTAAGAAACTAGCTCCCTCTGTTTGGCCGGTTGCTACCTACTCACTGAATGTCTACCATGACTCGTCCTCCTTCCAAGGACTCACTTATTCCAAACAGTGAAATGCAGCTGTATGGTAATTGCTGGAATTCTGTTTCCTTTCTGCACTCATTTCAGAAAGAAAAAGAAGAATACAAAGGATAAAGGATTAATAGATAGAATAGTCATTATTTAAATTTAAATTTTAGTTAACATACAGCGCGATATTGGTTTCAGGAGTAGAATTCAGTGATTCACCCCTTACACACAACACCCAGTGCTCATCACAAGTGCCCCCCTTAGTGCCCATCTCCCTCCATCAACTCTCAGTTTGTTCTCTATCATGGAGTCTTTTGTGGTTTGTTTCCCTCTTAGGTAGAAAAGTTTTGCTTGTGGGTTGCTTGAGCTGAAACATCCCCAAGTAGGAACATTCTATGCATTTTCTGCTTCACATTTAATTATTTGTAACAGACAGCCAAGAGATGCTTATGATCCATACTCCCAGCGCCTAACGCCATTCCTGACATACAGTGTAGTGCCTAATAAATATTTGTTGAATCAATGAATATGGAAAAATGAAACCAAGCATTTGAAATATTATGCTATGTTTCTTTCAGCTCTGACTCCACGCTAATGAGTGAGGGAGGTCACTGGAAGAGTGTGAGGGCCATCGTGGGTTTCAAATTTCAGCAACCAGTGCCAAATCCTTAATGCCAGATGGGAAAAGATGGGATGTTAAACCGCTTCTTATTACCACGTCGTTGGCCTCGATTGCCTTGGTATGATTCTCCAATTGCTTCGTCTCTATGGATCTCTGACTCCTTATTACCTCCAATTGGAACGCCCCACAAATCATCCTGCTTTCTTTATCCTCTCTCACCTCAAAGTAATCCTGTCATCTTGCTCCAGTTAGAGTTGTTTCTATTAAGAGGATCGTGGCAAAGTCTCTCCCTACCCCCGTTTGCTCTTCAGGAAAATTATCCTCGAGTTAAGTGGATGTTACAGACACTTTTCAGAATGTATTTAGTCTGAATTTCTCCTGCCTTCCAACACTCTCCTGAGCCAGTTACCTTTGCATTTGACTAGAAATACATTTAAGGAGATAGAGGATCTGAATTTCTTCCTTTGAGCAGATGGAAATCGTTACATTAGAATGCTGATGACTGGAAAATCTTGGACATATTGTTTTCACAATTAGGAGATGGCAAACACACAGTTCTCCAGTGCAAAGCCAGCATGCAAGTTCAGCTTCCATTTGCTGCTATAAATTTTGTTCTTGTTGCTGCCAGTAAACACCAACTGTTCAAGTAAAATAGTAAATCCAAATGTGCGTGTTGGATGAGAGTAAAAAAATATTATATGCAGCATAAATGCTGATGCGAATGGATTTTTCAACGCACTAAACCAGGGAAGGGAAAGGAACAGGGGAAGGTGAACTGAACACGACTCTAAGAACTTTTTCGTTGAAAGCACTGAAAAAGCTCCCAAGGAAATGCTGATTCAACATACCACTTAGACGTCAAGGAGAAAATAAACGCAGAATTTGGGATATAAGCCTTAGGGTGGGCCTACTTGGAGCCCTTGTATAGGTTACCAGAGAGAGCATACACAGGCTTGTGTAAATCAGGGAAAGGAAAAATCCCAAAGTTTACTCAGAACCAATGGGTGCACATGGTCCAGAAATTATTTGCTAGTGATCAATCTAACAGTTGAAAGTCAAAGTCAGTAGCTAGTGCAATCCGTAATACCAGGATTTGGTCACTTTCTATTTCACAGAGTACTTTGACGCTGATCAACAGATGTTTGTACTCAGGTCTCTCAGGAGTTTAGTTTAATGTGCAACTAGATTTATGGGTCAAGGGGATAGTTTCACAAATGATTTGAAGTTTAGCTTTGAATTGCATAATTTTGTCATGGATTTCCCATTTTTCTGGGATGCTGAAGAAAACCTGTGAATCCGAAGTTAGCTGACCTGAGCTCTAGGCCCTGGTCTGATCCTTATACCCCTGAGTCTCCTATCTCATGGGAGCAACAAGGCTCACCCCAGTGGATTGTTGTGAAGGTTACATGAGATAATACACGTTAAATGTCTGGCACAAGCCCTGAACATAAAAGGTCCTTAATAATAATATTAGTTCCACTCCCAGATGAGACTTTGCAAACAAACAATTTGAAAAACAGAACGTTCAAGTCAATTCTTTAACGTGATGAGGCTCCGGGCCAAGAACCAAGCAGTAAAGATGTTCCAAACCAGAATATTTCAGGATCCGAGAATGGCTAGGCCTTATCTTCATGGCTAAAATAAGCAATTTTAATGTAAAGCAGTCTTTCCTTTTTCTTTTCTTTCTTTCTCTTTTCCCCGCTTTTTGCTTCTTCATGGAAGGGAAAGCGTTTTCTTATGGAAGGGAAAGCATTTTCAGAATAATGGATAAAATCTGTCCTTTGTAGATCTGAGAACATGGGCAGGTTTCATACTGAAGTCAAGATCTACTGAAAGTGATGGATATATGAGGACCAGACGCTGCTCTCAAAAATAAAACAGACGTTGGTGTTGTGAATACTTGGGAAGCCAAACGTGAAGATATGAGGCCAGAGCCAAATGTTTGATTTATTTGTGTCATTGAATAAATTGATATATCTGGTGTAACTGGTCAAATGACTTTTGCTTAAATGTTCACATGTCTCAGTGTTGTGATAGTATAGTCAATGTTTCTAAGAGTAGGAAAAAATACCAATGGTGGTAAATATATGTGCTCATAGAAAAAGAAACTGTTTATTCCCAGACCCCAGATTTATAGCAGTTTTTATATATATAGGAAAGTGTTGGTTTCTCCTTACGGTTACTTCTGAACATGTGTAAATTATCAGAGTCTGTGTTCATTTATTTCCACACAAAAATAATGCCAGCAGAGCCTCAGCTAAGCCAAGTTGAGCCTTTCTGGGTGGGTTGTGGAAAACTTAGGCCAACTCGGGGCAAGGCAAGCCCATGAGATAGGAAGTATAAAAATAGTAATAAATAGCCTTAAAAACATTCTCCTTTGGAGGAGACACCCCACTAACATCTTACATGAATAGATAAGAAGAGACACATGGATTTTGGGTATGACACAGTGAGAAAACCAAGGGGCTCTCTCGGAATGACTAATCCAGCTTGAATTGAAACCTTAATGAAGGAAGCTGGTTTCGATTCAGAGAAGCTCGGGATTGGAAGGAAAATGTCAAGACCAACCCCATGAATCTGATGCCTAGATTTCCCTTATACTGTTCGGGCAGAGAGATCACCCAATTGACACTTGAAATGAGCGATCACCCCCTTTAAAGCAGGCTATCCTATCTTTGAATAATATTATTAAAAAAGGCTTTCTTATTCTGCACCAAGGCCTTTTTTTTTTCTATAATTTCTACTTGTTGGTCCTCTTTCTGCTATTCAGGGTCATACCCAGGCAGAACACCACTTTCTGTGGCAGTAAGACTTCCATACATTAAGGCAAGGGTCACAGGGGCACCTGGCTGGCTCAGGCAGTACAGCATGCAACGCTTGATCTCGGGGTTGTGAGTTCGAGCCCCACATTAGGGGTAGAGTTTACTTAAAGATAATAATAACAACAATGACAACAACAACCGTAGAGGCAAGGGTCACAAATTAGCGTATGTAGTAATTTTAAATAATTATAAGTTAGGTGCTGACATTTGAAAATGGGAAATTACCAATAAAAATCCATATTTTCAACTGTCTTCAAACTTTGGAAACTCTAGGAGCAATGAGCCTACATTCCTGAATGGTAATAATTTGCTAAGTTGAGCAGCAAAGGCTGCTTTTAGACAAGGAATGTGCTTGCTTACCTACCACAGTCCTCACCACTCCCTACTGCATTGTTGCTTCTTTTACTGATACTCGACTGGCCTCTGAGATGTTTGTATTTGTAGTTCCTACCGTGTCGTCTTAAGGCTTTTTTTTGTTTCAGGGATTTATCTCCAGTTCCTTCTTTTTCCCCTTTGCAGGATGAACCTTCAGTATGCCTGAAATCAAGACCTGCCGAGCAATGCTACAGGTGGGAAACTGACATTAGACTTATTCAATCTCACCATCAATCCTCAGTGATGTGCTGGGGTAAACATGTTGCTAGAGACTTTTGAGTCACTCAGATGGGGAAGGGTGGGGTGTGGATGGAGGAGGTTATGAACAACATGAGAAAACGCAAAGTATAGCTTTTCATGCCTGCCGAAGGCCTGATTCCAGAAAGTTGCTCTTACTTGTAGCTAGCTCTGAGTTCTCACAAGGACTAGAGCATGTGGGAAAACAGTACCCACAACCAAGAACACGCTGTGTGGTCTTCTGCTTTCTGTAGTTGCCTCCATGATGTCCAATTTCTTTCTATTAAAGAAAAGTTACATCCGCGGTGTCTTTCGGTGTCTTACTGTTAATTGCATCATCATCTTCCATGTGCTGAACGAGGGGCCAGTGCCTGATTTTGAATCCCAGAACCTCCACTGACTAGCTGAGTGACCTTGGGAAAGTTACTGAATATCTCAGAATCTCAGTTTCTCCGTTCAAAAAACAAGGCTAGAAATAGGTAGCTCCTACATCATAGGTGTTGTGAGAAACACATGAGATCATGTCCATAAGGGGTACAGTGTAGCCACTGGTTTATATTAGTCACTCACTGTAGACTATTCATTATTACTCAGATATCATTCCTCTACAATGTAGCGGTCAGCTTTCAGGGCACTTCCATATCTGTGCCCATATCCATAGCCTCTTCCATATCTGTGCATTCTGGATCAACTTCCAATTTCCAGAACTTGTGATTCTTGCCTGGGGGGTTTCTCGGAAACCCATTTTTTTTTTCTGTCCCTTTACAGTCATGGGAAGCTGGAAGTGCTGGGTTGTTAACAACCCTTCTCTCTACCAATGACAGATACGAGTTGGTGGATCAGTACCCTAGCAGCCTCACCCTCAGGAAGGGAGAATTCTTAGAAGTGTGCCCTGAATGATCTACAGGGTTCCTTCAGTGTATTTAGCTCCAGCTGCTTATAACTATCGTAACTTGTTTGACGGTGTTCCCTTTATTAACACACTTGTCCCCATTTCATTTCTCCACGCCCTTACCAGTATTTCCTGGGGTCGACTCCACAATAAAGGACTTGCACTCAAAAACGTATCTCAGCATCTGCTTCTGGGAGAAGCATCAGTTATGGATTTGGATGGGATATGGGTAGACTGAGTTATGTAGTATCACCAGCATTTTTGAAAGATATTTGAGCACACACGTAGTATCTCTTTTTTGGGGAACTCACACCAAAATGTTAATTCTTAACCCAGTGGACTCAGTTCCCAGGGAAGAAGGTATAACAATTGGCACATGGCCATGGTATCCTTTGCTCCTACCCCAAAGCTGCCAGTCTGATAGACAACTAGAATGGTGTTTAAAAGGTGCAACTAAGGTGCCAGCCTGAAGATGACGTCTGCAGGGTTTCAGCGCTGCCATTCAAAATGTAATAAACCATCTGAATCAACAGCCATTGAAATCACAATACCCTTGGGGTGCCTGGGTGGCTCAGTCGCTTAAGCATCCGACTTCGGCTCAGGTCACGATCTTGCGGTCCGTGAGTTTGAGCCCCGCGTCGGGCTCTGTGCTGACAGCTCACAGCCTGGAGCCTGTTTCAGATTCTGTGTCTCCCTCTCTCTCTGACCCTCCCCCGTTCATGCTGTCTCCCCCTGCCTCAAAAATAAAATAAACATTAAAAAAAATTAAAAAAAAAAAAAAGAAATCACAATACCCTCAATAGGAAGAATTCATGGGGTCAAGAACCAAGGGGTGGGTGTAAATGTGTTTCCTGATACTGACATTTGCTGTGATCCACTTGGGGAAATTTGTTTTCTGTCCCACAGTGCCAAGGTCTGTTAGACTAAATGTTCTGGTTTCTAGTTGGGGCATGGAGAGATCTGCCTGGGGCCCAGCCACTTTTTTGGGAGGAGGGCATTACACAAGTCCTAAAGCGATGGCTGCTATCTCATCATTTGGGGTTCATCAAGCCAGTAGAGTAGCAGGCAAAGAAGTTACACTATTATCACAAAGAGGTAGACTTCTCCCTACATCCTAGAGAAGCCTTCCTAGATCTCAGAGACGTTTACTGGAATGTCTCCAGGTGCTTCCATATGTGGTACTGATTGAATGAACAGTTACAGAAACCATGTGGTGGTTGTTCTGGAATGAGATTCAGCTTGTCTCTATGGGTCCTTGAGGCAAAGTTACTTGGGAACCTCAGACCCCTCAGACACGAAGGTCTGGTATCGTCAATATCAATTACGACCTAGGGACAAGTTCTGTGTAGGGATCATAGCCTAGGTCCCAATCCTTCTGTTGTAATTTTCTTCCTTTTTAAAATGTAAACAACCACTCCCTTAAGAATCAGTGACAAAACAGATTGAACTTAAATGGGGTGTGAGTGGATTTGAGAGGAGCCAGGGTGAACTATTACGGATACTGTCAATGCCTCATTCATCTCCCCTCAGCCCTGGCTAGTTCAACTTCCAGCACCTTCCAGAATTTGCCACACTTCAGTGGACAGGCACTGCCAGAGTGAAGCCATAAACAGATCATATTTTTCCCCTTTGCTCAACCTGAGTTCCAGGCTCCTGTAGCTTTTAGCCTATCTAGAGGTCACAAATGCAAATGCTTCCTTCTAAGACCAGGCCAACAACTTGAATAAAACCGGTGGGGTCAGATGTAAACCCAAAGGACCAGGATTGGTCTCCAGAGTCTCTACCCCACCAGTCACAGCCATTCAGTGGGTGTGTTGTATTTTCCTTTCTGGAGTGTGTGTGTGTGTGTTGTATTATGTGTGTTATGCAAAAGACTCAGTTTGGTCCGGAGCTAGCTAGAGAAAATGGGGCACCAAACTGAGTATCGGGAGGCTTAATTAGCAGCACCACTTGTGACTAAAGCGGCAGTTTGGCTTTGAGAAATGCCAGCTCTTGAGGGCTCATTTACTCATCAATGAAAGGAGGTGGTTGGACCAATCACCCTCTCATTTTCTTTTTTCCCTAGACGGTATAGTGTTCCATCCCAAATTTCTAAGGTGTCCTCCGAAAACAAAACCTACAACCTTGACTTTCCATTAGAGAGAGGGGGCATTCATCATGGGGATAACCACAGCTTCCAATGGAACTGAAAGCTTACGAAATAAGGCACCCCTCCCCCATACACACCTAGTACTGTCACCAATTACCTGCCACAAAGCCAAGTTTCAACTAAGGGTAAATTGTTGGTGGTTACAGTGGCATGGGAGTCACATAGACTAGACACCCCAAACTCTCTCCATAGGAATCTGGGAGGGGTCGTGGTTTCTTCCAGGCCCTTCTTGTATGGCGAATTAGCGACCACATTAGGTGGATCCTAGTCAATGAGAAAGATGTATTTTAGTAATTTCAAAAAGTTAACTAGTCTCTTCTCTTTAGTATGCAACTTTATTTGAGCAAAAGTTCTGGAAAGGCAGCCCTCTGAGCTGCTGTCAGTCTTCTGTGGATAAAGCCTGAACTACAAATGGTAGATACAGTCTGGTGTGGAGCATCTCATAATAATCTCTGTAAGTAAGTCCTCTATCAACTCAGAGATTCTGACTCCAGATGGGGTGTGGAATGATCAGCGTGGGCCAACATGGGCCAAACCCAGTTTCAGAGAAACTGCTTCATGAGAATAGCTTTTCTAATGGGAGACGGAGGAAAAGGTAAGATACGCGAGCCGGGGAAGCTCAGCGAGGGAGCACTTGTTCCACTTACTGATATGAAGAGCTGCACCAGAGGCATCATGGGCGCTTACCATCCATGGATAAGACAAAATCTTCCCTACCTCCAGAAGACCTCAAAGAGTGCCTTATGTGTTCTCGTGTGCCTGGCAATTACGTTTTCCACGTACCTTCTGCCATTATCTTCCTCTTCCTCTCCAGCAGCCCCTTGCTCAAGTCCATAGCTTAGATAGCCTCAAATGCCGTGAAACTGTTGGCTTTGCTGATGGGACCATCAAGAAAATGCTAATGTGCACACCAGGCTGCTGTCTCTCAAAGGCCCCAAAGCCACTGGTCCTCAAGGAGTCAGAGGAGCGCTGAGCTCCCTGAAGAATGGGGATAGTACCTCTCTGCCCAGCATTGCTCTTGGTCACATGGATCCCACAGTAGGGCCACGTGTGCACAAAGGGTAGGTGGTCTCAAAGTCTCTCATGAGGCAAGCTCAGTGATTTTCTGGCCTTAACCTGTCTCTCAACAGAGTCACTAGTTATATGTAATAAATCCCAGGAAAGGGACACCTAGATAGCTCACTCGGTTAAGCGTCTGACTTCAGCTTAGACCATGATCTTGCGGTTCGTGAGTTCGAGCTCTGTGTGGGACTCTATGCTTGACATCTTGGAACCTGGAGCCTGCTTTGGATTCTGTGTCTCCCTCTCTTTGTCTCTACACCACTCGCGCGCACATGCGCGCACACACACTTTCTCTCTCAAAAGTAAACATTTAAAAATAAAACAATAAAATTGTTTTTTAGAAAACCCAGGAAAAATAGATAACTTGCTCTTTCCATTCTCTCAATTTCTCCTTTCATCACAGAAAATAAAACACAAGAATAATCTCCCTCCTCCTTCAGTCAACACGGAATCTTTGATATTCATTAACCCCTGTAAGTGGACAAGATTCCCTTCTATAAGCAATAGTGATATTCACCCTGGTCTGGGTTTCACTCACCCCCCAAAATCCCAGAAAGTCCCAGAAGATTGGAAGACAGCGGATTCTTAGAGACTTGTTGGTTCAACTCTTTAACGTTTGAGATAAAACCCAGAGAGGTGAGAATCTTGCCTATCGTCTCACAGGTCTTTCCTGGGTCTCTTGAAGCCTTGTTTAATGCTCACTAATATAACACTTCTATAACAGCTCAGTATTAGGTTTTAAAAAGCTACTTTTTCAGCTGCCTACCACAATGGAAGTCTTTTTGGTTCATGAGTCCAACTTCTTGCGCCTGGTTTTCTCAGTAGGGCTTCATATTCTCCCTGGACAGAAGCAGACATATGGCAGAACTCAAAGATTCTTTTTTTTTTTTTTAATGTTTATTTAGTTTTGAGAGAGAGAGAGAGAGAGCGTGCGCATGGCAGGGGAGGAGCAGAGTGAGAGGGAGACACAGAATCTGAAGCAGGCTCCAGGCTCTGAGCTGTCAGCACAGAGCCTGACACAGGGCTCAAACCCACAGACCACAAGATCATGACCTGAGCAGAAGTTGGATGCTTAACTGACTGAGCCACCCAGGTACCCCTGGCAGAGCTCAAAGATTCTTAAAGGGCAAATGCCTCCTGCTTCTTGGAAGCTCAGCTGGCCATTAGAATTCAAGGTTTTGTTTGGGTAATAAATACTTAGCCTATTTTTTTTCCTTCAGTTTTATTGAGCTATAATTGATGAACAGCACTATGTAAGTTTAGGTGTACCCCATAATTACTTGACCTGCATGTATTGTGAAATGGTTACCACAATAAGGGGTTCAGCTTTGTAACTGTTATTATTTTTTTAATGTTTATTTTTAAGAGAGAGAGAGAGACAGACAGAGAGTGAGTGGAGGAGGGGCAGAGAGAGAGGGAGACACAGAATCCAAAGCACAAATCCAAATCCATCCAAAGATGGAACCCAAAGTTCCATCTCATGAACCGTAAATCATGACCTGAGCTGAAGTCAGACACTCAACCAACTGAGCCACCCAGGTGCCCAGCTTTGTTAACTGTTTGGACCCAAAAAAGGCTACACAGATTTTAAAACAGTCTTGAAGACCAAGTGTAATGAGATTGATTCTTGGCTTAAAAAATATCTATGAAGTATGAAGTGTCCAATTCTTTTTGCCCATTTTTACCGGGTGGCTCAGTTTGGGTAAGCGTCTGACTCTTGATCTCGGCTCAGGTCATGATCTTACAGTTCATGAGATGGAGCCCCGTGTCAGGCTCTGAGCTGACAGTGTAGATCCTGCTTAGGATCCTCTCTCTCTTTCTCTTCCCCTCTCCCACTCATTCTCTCTCTCTCAAAATAAATAAACTTTAAAAATTAATCTATGAATGCCTCTAAAAAATAACTCATGAGGTTATTTTTCCCCTTAGTATCAAAGAAATACATATTCATCACAGGAGATTTAGAAAACCTAGGGAAAAAAATTGTCCACAATCTCACTGCCACTGGATAATAATAATCATTTGCATCTTGGCATATTGACTCTTCTGGTCTTCATACCTCTCTCTCATCATCTCCAAAAAGGAAATAAATACCCTTGTTATCTGACATTCTTACTATATAATGATCACATTTTCATATCATCAAATATTCTTTTACAGCAAGATAGCATTTCATTACATGGATACATCAAAGCTTATTTAATATTTCTACCCTCAGTTCCTCTATCACCAGCAGGACTGGTGAACATTATGGTTATTTCCAATTTTTTAGAATTGTAAACTTTGTGGCCAATAACTCCTTTCTAGAAAAATCACTTAAGATTCTTTCCTTAGAATAAATTCCTAGAAATGGAAGCTGGGCCAAAGAGGACTAAAAATCTTAAGGCTTATGGTTCAAGATGTGTCTTCTGACAATAGTCATTGACTGAAAAGGCTAAGGGAAGATGAGCAGATACTGGCTTCTCTCGGTGGCTGGATTTGAGTCTGCAACTGTGCACCTGCTCATGTATGATGGCTCTAACTCCCCCTTCTTAAGTCAGGTTTATTGAGGTGTAATTTGCATACCGTAAAACTCACCCTCTTTTGGTATACAGTTCTATAAATTCGGAAAAACACATACAGTTGTGTAAGCACCACCATGATCAAGATACAGAACATTTCCAGCCCCAGAAAGTTCTCTCATCCCACTGCAGATCCTGGCAGCCACTCCTCCCTCAGGTTTTCCTTTTACATACAGCATGTTATTTAAGTAGAGTAATAGAGCAGGTTGATTTTTTTCTTAAGTTTTTTTAAATGTTTATTTTTGAGAGAGAGACAGATAGAGACAGAGTGAAAGTTGGGGGGGGGGGGGTGGGGAGAGAGAGAGGGAGACACACAATCCGAAACAGGCTCCAGGCTCTGAGCTGTCAGCACAGAGCCCGATGCGGGGCTCGAACTCAGCAACTGTGAGATCATGACCCGAGCCGAAGTCAGATGCTCAACCGACTGAGCACCCCCAGGGCCCCCGAACAGGTAGATTTTCAAGTCTGACTTTTTTTCACTTCACACAATGCATTTGAGTTCATCTATGATGTTATTTTTTTTTAAGAGAACGTTTATTTGAGAGAGAGAGAGTGTGGAAGCACACGTGCACGCGCACACACACACAAGCCGGGGAGGGACAGAGAGACAGAGGGAGACTGAGGATCCAAAGCAGGCTCTGGGCTAATGGCTTGACCTCTTGAACTCACGGACTATGAGATCATGACCTGAGAGGAAGTCCAACACTTAGCCAACTGAGCCACCCAGGCGCCCCAATCTGTGTTGTTACCTTAATCACTAGTTCATTTCTCCTTATTTCTGAGTCACAGTCTATTGTATCAATGTACAGAGTTTATTTATCCAATCACTAGGTCGTGGTTATTTGGGTTGTTTCTGGTTTGGGGAGCATGTTTTCATTTCTCTTGAGTAAGTACTCAAATGTTCAGTTGTGTAAGTGACATTTAACTCCATCAGGAAATGTTAAATATTCTCCATACTTCTGTACCATTTTGCATTACTACAAGGCATGCATGAGAGTTTTGATGGCCCTACATCCTTAATCAATTCTTGATCTTAGTGTTTAAATTTTAGTCAGCAAATAGATGTGTATTAGTATTTTGTTGTGACTTTAATTCGCATTTCCTTAATGAGTAATAATGTTAAGCATCTTTTCCTTTGTTCATTAGCCATCCATATATCTTCTTTGGTGAAGTGTCCAATTCCTTTGCCCATTTTTACTGGGTTATTTTGATTATTATTTGTCAGAACTCTTTATATATTCTGGATACAAGTATTTTATAATAAATGTGTTTTGGAAATATTTTCCCCCAGTCTGTGACTTGCTTATTTGTTTTTCTTTCTTAATTGTGTCTTTCAAAGAGCAGAATTTTTTAATGTTGATGAAGTCCTGCTTACCATTGTTTTAATAATCATTTTTGTGTCCCAGTTAAGAAATTTTTGCCTTACTCATAGTTGCAAAGACATTTTTCCTATATTTTCCTCTAGAATTTCATAATGTTAGGTCTTATATGAGTCTAAGTTTCATTTTGAATTGGTTTTTGTATTATGTTGCAAAATATGGATCGAGGCCTGTGATTTTACATAGGTATCCAAATTTCAACACAATCTGTTAAAAAAACCATCTGTCCTTTATTGAATTTCCTTGGTTTCTTAGCGTTTGGAGATTTTGAATGAAGTTGCTACATATTTGTGCATTTCTTTTGGATTCTATTATTCTATCCCACTGGTTTGGTTTGTATTTTATCCTTTTATAGATAGACACACTCCTGATTACTGTAGCTTTATAGCAAATTCTGAAGTCAACTTTGTTCTTTTTCAAAATTGTTTTTACCTCTGGTTTTTTTGTTTTGTTTTGTTTTTTGTTTTTTTGTGTGTGTCTGTGAGTGTAGTTTTTTATTTCTTTGTTGTTTTTGCTTTCCCATACAAGTTTTAGAACCAGCTTGGTGATTTCTAAAAAAAAACAAAGGCAAACAAAAAACCCCCAGATCACTGGTATTTTGATTGGGATTACTTTGAATCCACATATCAATTTGGGAAGGACTGACATCTTCATAATATTGAGTCTTTCTGGCCACCTTTCGATGCCAGGTTATTTCTTCTACCCTGGATTATGAAACCAGTCATCCAAGTGACTGCTTTTCTTATACCACCTGGCCTCATGATTGGATCTGCACAAACATAGCTATTGGCAGAAAATTCAGATTGACTCTAAACCCTACAGGGCATAGAATCACTTCTATGATATATTGAAATTGTGGGCCTATGTTTTTACCTCTTCCTTTAACCATATCGTTGCCACATAACTCTGAGGCTCCCTCCTACTGTGGATAGGGGGTAATCTCCATTTCCTGAGACTAGGCTAAACCATGTGGATACCTTTATCTCATGGCATTTAGCAGATGCGACACAAAGACTTGAAATGAACTTGTACATTGGGGCTTGTTTTCTGGCACCTTTGCCATTTTCTTGAGAATATGTCTGCTAGAGAACAAGAGGCGTGTGAGGCAAAACCAGACTGCCCCAGTCATCTCAGCCGAGGACAGCCAAGATAGACAACTGACCCCCAGATATGTGAACATGCACAGTCAAGATCAACATTACTGTCTAGCCAATCATCCCAAATTCAGGAGCTATAAATGCTTATTATTTATTGTAGGCCGTTGAAATTTTGTGTTTGTTATGTGGCATCACTGTGGCAAATAGATAATCGATCCTAATACTCTGGCTCTTTAAACTCTTTACAAACACTGTGACACAATAACTTACTAGAGTTGGGACATTCTTTGACCAAATATAGCTAATTTCATTGGTTAATCATATCTCTTGATTTTTTCCTTCATTCTCCACACTCAGTATTCAAGTAAGAAAATTATCATAAGAGAAACCCTGCTAAGTCTTGACCCCCACTTTCAATCTCAGAATCAAATAAAACTATAAAACTATGGAGAACTCCACTTCATTTTTATTTTTAATCACAAAAAGGTTATATTTTCTTAACCCTTTGGGTAAATGATTGAGCGTCCTGACTGTGTTATGGGGATGGGTCTAAAGGAAAAGGTCAAAAGAAAGACAAGTAACCAAAAATGATTAATCAACTTTTTTTTTTTTTTTGATCAAAGTTCTTAGAACTATTTGCTGAATTGCGTTTTTTCTTTAATAGCTATCCTTTGAGGTATGAAAGCCACAGCATAAAGATAAGAATCATAACATTTAAGACATGTTTATGAAGTTTAAACCACTAACTTGGCTGCAGTTGAAATGCATTCAGCTCCTCCCTGCTGTGCTCAGAGCCGTCCCCAAGGCTGGGCTGGCAAAGGGTCCTGCTACTGCTGCCCCTTCCCCAGCTGGCACTGCGGGCTATGAGACAAATCTAGACATTTAACCCACATTAAAGTGCATTTGGAAGTACTAGAATTTGTGTTTCTCAGGGCTTTGACATCAGACACATTTCTAATCAGTGGGGTATGTTTAGATCAGAGGCCCTTAACAACAGGATGATTTTTACACAGCTTAAATTCCAGAGTCTCCTAATGGAGCCAAAGAGAAGACAGATGCCCCACAGCCATGCTTCAGTCAAGAGCAATACCCGTGGAAGAAGGGCCTCTGGGGCCCAGAACCCTACTACAGCCTGTCCATCTTCAGGAAAGCTCAAGGTGCCCTGGAGCCCATGAGACTTTGGCTCTTGGCACTTGACTCGTTTGGTTTATTTTGCTCACTCAGCCTCCTGATGACTTTGTCATTTACCTATATATTACATTGCCTTCTTGATGGATGAAAATAGACTTTGGAGAAACCAAATTTGGTTTAGCTTAAATTCTTAGGGGAAAAATAGAAAGCACAAGTCTCTGAAGTCAGTCTGGGGCTATGCACATAATTTAAAGGGGGTGGTCAAAAAAGTCAGGTCTTATGAAATATTCTGAAAAGCAAGGCAGGCCTAAGAAGATAGTGTCTACAAGTGTGTTTACATGAAATGAATAAGTCAAAGCACTTTCAATAAAAGCGATAGGAGAGAGATGATGTGATGGAGTCACATACCCTTGGGTTCAAATCTCTCCTTTACCCCTTTTACCAGCTGTGGGATGGAGTCTCAGTTTCCTCTCTTCTAAAATGGCAACAATAAAAGAACTTACTTCAACACATTGTCATAAACCTTAAAAGAAATCGTATACAGAGAGTGACTGATACTGTCTTCAACTGGATACGTACTCAATAAAGAGTAGTTAGTATCGTCACTATCATTGCCATTATTTCTAGTGAAAGTGCTTTGATGTGATGCTATGTCAAAAACAACCAGAATACAAAGTTTTATCTGCAGTATAATTGCAAGTATGCTAAAAAGAATAATAGGGAAAGGTTGGAAATACATTGAAAGTTCTTGTGTGAGTTAGGACAATGGGATTATTGGTAACTTCCCTTCTTTTCTATTATACCCATTTTCTGCTTTAGTATTAAACTATGTTTATAATTAAAACGCCTGAAAATTATTTCACTTATGAATGATATCACTTATACAGTATTCTTAGATGGTATTCTTACTAAAAGTTTAACCTGAGTCCAGTCATGAATAAACAATCATACTAAGCAAGACCGTGGGATATCCTGGAAGACAACCTCCCTGACCTCTTCAGAAAGATAAATGTCATTTTTAAAAAAAGCAAAGGCAAGAGAACTGAGAACTGTACTATAGTAAAAGAGACCCAAATGATATAACAACAAAATACAATGTGTGAATCTTGATTGGATCCTGGATCAGTATGTCAATTTTGGGAAAAAGGGGAAACTTAAATAAGGCCTGTATATTATACAATATATGGCAATGTTTCTTGGTTATGATGAAGAAAGTGTCATCATGTAGCAGAATGGCCTTATTCCTCAGAAATGTCTGCTAAAGTATTTATGGGTGATATGTTATGACTATGGCTATATATCTATATCTATATATCTGTATATCTGTCTCTCAAGAGAAATACAGCAAATACAAATAAATAAGTCATATTTCAAAGCTGCAAGGAAACTTAGAGGTTTAGTTGAAATGCCATGCAGAGAAATCAAGTGAGTTACAGGTTGAAGTGGACAAGATTAAACCCACAGAGAAGCAAGACAGCCTTAGTATGGTTGGTCAAGTTACATTTTTTCCCCAAATATTAGGTCTTCTGAAGGGATAGAAAATTCTACTACTAGAGTCCCCAGGATTTCCAGGTACTGAAATCTCCTGTCTCTGAGAGAAACAGGATGAGATTTTAAAAGTTATATTATTGGATTTATAAAATATTATCGACAGCCTAAAAATGTTAAGTTTTTAAAGTGATTTCACATCTGTTAAGTGCTTTGGGTCTCACAAGAAGCCAACTGGAAATGGCTGTATAGACTTATGACAGACTTTCACTGTGATTTATTTTACATAAGCTTATTTCTTCCTTCTATACACAATTCCCAGAGGGCTGAAACCATGTCATTCAAACATATACATACATATGTGTACTTATAGATTTTATTCCCTGATTCCCCGAAGCGCCCAGCACCTGGTTTTGACTTTGGTCATTCTCACTATTGCCCATCTTATTCAACAGATAATGCAAGGATGCGGAGATAAAGTCCCCGCCCTAAGGCGTGTACAGTCTCTTGGTAGACCAACACGAAGCGAACAATTAGTATGTTGTAGTTTGTAGTATGTTAGACTAATAGGTCGTGATGCAGACCAGCACAGAGCGCTGTAGGAGAAGAGAACAGACGTGTCTCCTTCTAGGTGAGGGGGGAGGGAGGCCCAAAGGGCAACAGAGTGAGAAGGTGGACTCTTCCCAAGGGTTCCTGAAAAATGGCTACCATTCCTGAGTTAGGAGACACGGGTGAAGTGTCCTTTCCGCATTACCTTCGGGTCCCAATGAAGAGAATGGTGTGCAGAGGAACAACCACCAGACTGTGAGTCCCTTTGATTTTCTTTTTAGCCCCCAAGGTCATCTGTGCAGCCTGGAAGGAAATGCCAATATGCGTGTCCCTGAGTGATAGTTAATGTTATGGAAGGGCCAACAAGACAGGAAATTTCTTGGGCTACAAGAAGAGAAGGACTGGGGAGGTTTCCTCTCCACCCGCCCACTCGCTCCCAACAGCTGGCCCAGGGTAAAAAACTGGAATCAAACTGCTGAAATATCCCTCCAGTTATACCCAGCCTCACAGCATGCCACACTAGGGGAATGTCTGAAGAATTTCAGAGGATCAGTGTGGGCACTCCAAACAATTCAGTGACTTTATCATTTTAAAGTAAAGTGCTCATTTTGAATATGTTTATTATGAATTGTTTATAGACCTTTTCCAGCAATTGTCCTTCAGTGGCTCTCAGAACTGAGAACATCGTAAACACTCCAGCACGTCCCTAATGTTTGTATCTGTACACTCCAGACTTCAGTGAAAGGAATATTGCTGACCCAGGGCTTTGTCCAGAGCCTTTACCAGAATTTTAATCATTTTAAGCTCACACAGACTGAAAGAGCCACTTGGCAGAATTCTGATGTTTGAACCTTGTGAACAAAAGTAGGGATGTACAGGGTCTAAGTATCATTTTGTCATAGGTATTCACAACGAGAATGAAAGCCAAAACGATTTCTTGCAATCTACATTTGTTCACATATTTTATAATTGCCAAAACTGACCTCTGTGCAGACACTGAGGTACTGTTTCCGGGGTCAGATGAAAGCAAACACAAAAGAGCCTGTCCTGTGTGTGTTGAGGGAAGGAGAACATACCATCTGCTTTGCAGCGAGAGAGGGTCTACCCTCCCAACTCTGGTCTGTACATTGGTGGTGCCTTCCAGCTGAGGAGGGACATGGTAGAGGATAAGTTTAGGATGGGCTGAGGCAAAGCAAAATTAAATACTTACCCTTGTCCTTTAGAACCGCAAAATGCAAAGACAGGAAATATGTGACAAATCTCTCAAGTCAATGGCAAAATCTTGAGTCACTCTTTAAAATAGCATGTTGGTAAATAACAAACTCTTGTGTGGGAGTGGGCCAATTAGGAAAATAATTAAAAATCATTTTGGGGACAGGGTTGGTGAATAAAATTATTAACACTAGCACTAGCAGAGGGCATATTCTAGGCTGGAAATAATTAGATGAGGTGTGTATGTATGTATGTATGTATGTATGTATGTATATGAGAGAGAGAGAGAGAGAGGGAGAGAGAGAAACCATGAAAGCATGATGAGACGGAGGGGGAGTGAGCCTACTACACAATCCTATGACCCCATCATCTTGGCTGTAAATTCAATGCTAAAAAGAGGAGTGCCAAAGATTTGATTAATGATAGTATCATTGACACAGATCTTAATTCTCCAAAAGACCATTTAAAGAGGATAATACCAGTTAGATGTGTAGGTTCTGGGATGTTTACTTAAATACTGACTCTTCATATGTCTATTACAGATGCGTGGAAATAAACAAAGATGACCCAAATGGAAACCCACAAGCTATTTGTTCAGCTTGTTGTAGCACAGGAGTCATCCTTTGTGTTTGGCAGAAACGCATAGGCAGGCAGAGGAGTAGGGATGCTTCAGAGTGAGAAAAGAGAAGTTTTCAGGTATGCTCCAGAGGTTGTTGGGGAACCTGGAAGTGATGCATCTTATGTGGTTGATTTGGGGAGCCTGTTCGGGGAGCCTATTGGTCCTGAGTTGTACACAGGATAAAAAAATAGGGAAGCTTGAAAGCATTGACCAGGTCCTGACCATCCTGGGCCAACTGCTGCAGAGCTCATGAGTCAGAGCTCTGTCTACATGTATGGGTTGGCCATTGTCCATCTACATATTCCTCTACGTTGGGGCAGGTCTCCAAAATTGGTGCTGGGTGCCTGGCAATGTCCAATTCCTTTAGTTCCTTTCATCATTCACCCATTTGTGCTTGAGGCAATAGGTACCACATTAAAAGCCCCTGGAAGACACAACTTGGCCCAAGAAGTTTCTTCAAGTCTCAGCTTGATCCTCCATTCTGACTATACTTCATGCTTTGACTTCTTGGCTCCACATTTGGGACTGATCCTCTTCGACTGCCTTATTGAGGTTGGAAACCTCACCTCCTAATTCTGGGCTTTGATTCTGACAGTGGAATCTCAGGAAACACTTCCACCCGACTTCTAACTATGTTAGCCCTCCAGGACCTCACCAACTGGACTTTCCAAGCCATCCCTCCATCCAGGAGGAGTATGAGATAGGGCTATTTTATAAGGCTAAATGGAAGCCCTGCCATCTCAACTATTACTTAAGATACGATGTATGTTTAAAATTCAACCTCTAGGTGGCTTAGTCAGTTAAGCGTCCAATTTCTGCTCAGGTCATGATCTCACTCAGTGGGTTTGAGCCCCCCATTGGCCTCTGTGCGGACAGCTCAGAGCCTGGAGCCCGCTTCGGATTCTGTGTCTCCCTCTCTCTCTGCCCCTCCTCGGCTTGTGCTCTGTCTCTGTCTCAAAAAATAAATAAATAAATAAACACTAAAAAATTTAAAAAAAATCAACTTCTAAAGTATGGAGTCTGTGGAGATAAAAACTGGAAACTAACTCGCTGAGAGCAAAAGAAAAAAAATGAGCTAGGGGCTGGGAATCTATTGGGACCACCACAGAATTGTCCTCTGGTTGTGACATAATTAGAAACACCAAATCCAGCCTTGTTCCATTTTCTGTAACAACAGAAAACTTGCATCCATAAAGTAATTGTGTTCTTCTTTAAGTTCTATATAAACTTCCTAATCAAAAGTCAGGCTGCCAAACCGAGGAGGAAGGATTCCAAAGCTGGCCTGAGGAAGAAGGAATGTGGTTTGTAAGGCCCTTCCCTCTCTCTGCTGTGCTCTTGGATGTTATATTGCTTTCCCGTGAAGTTTCATATTGGTTTTTTAAATGGTATCGCTTATAAGCAAGTCCCCATGCAGTCTAGTGCCCAGCTACTCTCAAGACTTGCTGACATCTTATTTCCCATGATAAACTCTCCACTGAGGATGGAAGAGTATTTTCGCTTTGCCTTAAAAAAATATGAACAGAACAAAGGAGAAGAAAAGAAAGACTGGCTTGGAGGGCCCTCCTTGCAGATTGCTTAATCATTCGGATGCATAGAGCCCCAATTCCTCCTTTCCTTGGGAGTCATTTTACAACTGAATTCTGTCTTCTTCCCCTTTGCAGAAATCTAGGTACTGGAAGGTTTCACAACCGATAGCGACGGTAAGCCATTCCCCAGGCTCGCCTTGGGCCAGATGAGAAGAGAAGATGGGTAGACAGGTCAGGCTTGGGAAGCTCTCCTCAAGCAGTGCATTCTGCACAGCCAGGACTATGGATCCACCCTATGATGAAAGTGACAAGGAACAGCAGGGAGGAGAAGAGATCCTTGCCTTTTGTCTCTTTTTAAAACATAAATAGAATTTGAATTGAATTGTCTAGGAGTGAAAGGAGAAGTAAAAGTAAAAAGAGGCTTCATGGAGGAAAATAGAGCTCTGTACAAAGCTGTTTTCATTAGCGAGTATGACTCACTTATAAGTCTGCTGGTAAGGTTAAAGATGGCAGGCTTCTACCCACACCAGTGAGAGAACATTCTGGGCTCTGAGCCCTGTGTCACAGGCCCTGTCCTGAAGAAGCCACGGGGCCCTGGGTTTGGGGCTCCAGTGTGAGTGGAGTTGATGCAAGAACACTCATCTTGCCCTGTGTTCCTCTCCCCTTCTGAGGCTCCTGACTTGGCAAATGAAGGGAGTGAGGTAATTTGTTTTTAAAAAATATTTCCACCTATATGACTAGCAAGAAATCTGTGGGTTGATATTTTAGCACCACTCAGCCATCTCCTTCCCCATCTATCTCTCATCCCATGGTTTTAATATCCACTGATGATCCGGACTGGAATCAGTTATGGTGATTCTTGGGGCGCCTGGGTGGCTCAGTCGTTGGGCGGCCGACTTCATCTCAGGTCATGATTTCGCGGTCTGTGGGTTCGAGCCCCGTGTGGGGCTCTGGCTGACACCTCAGAGCCTGGAGCCTGCTTCCGCTTCTGTGTCTCCCTCTCTCTCTGCCCCTCCCCTGCTTGCTCTCTCTCTCTCTAATAATAAACATTTTTTTAAAAGATTAAAAAATAAAAAAAGAATGGTGAATCTTTAACCCTATCATTCCTTTGATGTTAATTACATAGTTTTCTTCTGTAAAAAAAAAAAATCCTTTTTCGAATTTATTTTTAACATGTGTTCTCTTTGTGATGAACAAGTTACCTGTGGGCTGATTTTTTGACATTTGCCACAGCCAGTGGAATAAAATTTTTAACACGCTATACATTTAAGTCAGTCTCTCCCCCTACTTCTTCTACCCTTTTTAAAACCAAAGGCACAGTGCCAGGTGCTTTAATGGTGTTATAATTTAATGTTCATTCATCTAACAGATATTTAGTGTCTACTATGTGCCAGATACTGTTCCAGGGGCTTGGGATACAGCAGTGAACAGATAAAAATCCCTACCTCATCAGCTTCATTCAGGAGGAGAAAGGCAGATAACAAACATAAATGAAGAAAACGTCTATGCTAGGTGCTGTTAGGTGCCATGGAGAAGAATAAAAAAGGAAAGGAAGAGAGGGGTTGGGGCAGGGAAGGAAGAGAGTTTGCCGTTTTGAATAGGATCAGTAGGATCCCCGAGAGGGTGATATTTGAATAAAGATCTAAGCCACTCCAACATCTGAGGAAGAGCATCCTAGGCAGAAGGAAGAGCATGTGCAAAGGTCCTGAGGTAGGCATGAGCCATGTCCTGTTTAAGCAATAACAAGGTGACCGGCAGAGCTAGAGGGGTACTCAATAGGGAAGGAGGTCAGAGAGGAGGACGGGGCAACGGATCCTTCAGGGTCTTTCTTGTGGGCCACTGTTAAGACTGTTAAGGCCACTGTTAAGATTTCAGCTTTTACTCAAAGTGACATGGGTAGCCTTTGGAGGGTTTTGAGTATAAGAGAGACGTTATGTGACTTACATTTCAACAGGGACTCTAACTGCCAATTATCCCCCACACTCAAAGAGAAGCCTGTTGCCGTCCCCTTTTTATACCAGAAGGAATCAAGACTCACAGAGGTTAGTAAGTGACGTGCTCCAGGTCACCAACTATTAAGGAGTAAAGCCATGATTCAATCCAGGCTGTGATCTATCAGTTTATAAAATAAAACAGACCAGCAGACTTTGTTGTCAAGGATGAAGTGGGGTTGGGGGTTATCTGTGCTGAGGGAGGGCACAGCTCCCCAGCCCACGGGCCTCTGGAAACTTGTTCCCCGTTCTCTTCTCTGTTGGGCAACAAATGCTTAGATGCTTAGCACTGGGCAAAGATACGCTATTAATCTCCTCTTTTCTCATTGAGGCTTCTTATCTTTCCGAAAGATGACATTTCCAAAATCGTAAGTGCAATAAACTTAAGGCCATAGAGCATGACTCTTGAGAAGACAGTTTCATGAGCTGTAAAAAGTAATCATGGTTTGTCAAGTCAGCAAACCTCTCCCCTTCGGCCTTCTAACCATCACTAATTGCCTTTTTTGGGAAGAGTACACTTTTGTCATTTTATTTCTCAAAGCTGCTGATGGGGGAGAACTGTTTCTTTAGCAGAGGACCCTGCATGTCAGCTCTGACCACTTGGGGCTGATAAGAAGACTTTACTCAACAGTTTCTTCTTGGCCTCTCTTCTGGGAAGACAGGCTGCTCAACAAAGAATTGTAATAGCAGCTGGAAGATGGTAAGTTCCATAGAATAATCCAAGCAAAGTACGGTTTGTCCAATAAGCAAATGACAACCTCGGTGAAAATATTTCTGTAATCTTTCTGGGGGGGTTGCACCGGTCTGTTTGAGAAAAATCAGCTTGCTAGCATAATTAATACAAAAATAAGCGTGTTGCCTTTTTCGACGAGAGGGACGTACAGGCAGTGTCATTCTTGGCAGCACATGAGAAATGTAACCGTACTTTTTACACTCAAATTACATAAATTCGCATTCAAATAGTACCTGTTACTGAGGCTTGAATCTTTTGTCTTGGGCTGGAGCAAGAACCCTTTATGAATAAGGGGAAGGGTCATGTTCTGCCATTGAGGTCTAATAAGACAGCGTGGCTCTCAGTCTCCAGCATTGTCAAAATACCTATTTGGATAAGGACCACGGTCATGTGGCTCATGCCACTGTGGCTTACTCTGTAGTCAGAACCGAGACGAGGACGTGTGCTCACACAGGTGACGTCATTTGAGGCTCATCATGAACCTCCTGAGTGGCTATCACCTCCCCTTTCTCACAGACGGGGCAACAGGCTTAGAGAAGTAAGCAACTTCTCCGAGGGCGCACAGCAAAGAAGAGTTCGGATTCCAAACCAGGCCTTCGGAATTACTTCTCAGTAACCTGGGGTACTCGGCACTGTTGGCTGGCAGGGCATCGCTACAGCTCTGATTTAACAATTAAACATCCCATCATCTCCTAGGATTCTTCTCAGGTATTTTTTGGTTGTTGAGGATGTCCGAGAACCAGCTGTGCATTTAGTGGACTGCTCAACTGATTCCTATGCCCGGAATGTTGTCTAGGGCTAAACTTCACCCTGAGGAGACTAGTGAATTGAAAGTATGGGTTAGACCCTAAGTCATGTAATAGGTCTCTGTCTCAACGATTTGGTCCATCAACCATCAGTAAAGTTTTTTTTTCTTCTATCAAATTGTTCCTTTTCAACAAAATTGTAATCATTTTCTTAAAGCTTTCCATGGGAGAAAAGTGTTCAGTGATCGAAAGAGTTTATTTCCACACTGATAGACACATTTATGCCAAAACCTCCAATGAAATGGCTGAAAACATCGTTTTCTACATTACATACAATATTGAAAAGGAAAGGCCATAGTGCACTCTCTACAGATCAAACTCAAATGCTAAAGTAAGTATTTTTCACATTGTAAGTCTACAAGACACCCAAATTTTTGGAAGAAAAGTGAAAACTTTGATCATTCTGATACTCTGCGCGCAGACGCCAAGAATCTTTATATTGAAAACAGCTGCTTGACTGGCCATTCTTCACACATCTTCCAAATGTAGGGTGCAGGGAGAGCTCCACGGCTGCAAACCTTTCACGGAAAGGAAAATGGCAATAAGTTTCCCCTTCCTTGAATGGGTGTTGTGAGAATTCAGAATGTTTTCAAAGAAAATAGCATAGACTACACAATACCGAAATCAGGTTTACACAGGCTCATTAGCGAGGGCTATTTTTAAAAGTCAGTAACATTTTAGAATTTTCGAGCAAAGCAGGCCTTCGAGATCATTCAGCTCAGTGCCTTCATTTGATGAATGGGTAGAGACTCAGAGTAACTAAGTGACTTCCCCGAGGGTGTAGCTTGAGCTGATGGTATTGGGATAAAGACTGAGTTCTGTAGGCTCCAACATGTTTTCTCCACAACATTGCTGCCTTTCTCCCCATACGGCCTTCTTGGGAGTCGTCATGCACTCGTGGCTCCCGGGTATCGGAAAAGTGCTGGGGATGAGAACCTCAGAAATAGGAGAATCCTAGAGACTGTATAATCCCATCTCCTTATTTTCAGGGTAAGGAAATGTATAGATCAAGTGTGGACAGCTGGGATCACTACCCAGTGAATTCAGGATTCTTTGGAGCAAGACTTTCTAAAAGAACTTTCTGCGGTGATGGAAAAGTCTAATACAGTAGCTATTAAGCGCTTGAAATGTGGCCAGTGCAACTGAAGAACTGAGTTTTCCTTTTTAATTCTAATTTAAATCAGCACAGGTCGCTAGTGGCTACCATATTGGAGAGCGCAGCTCTAGAGGGCTAGTCTAGATGTATTCCATTCACTGGGCTTGGTGTACCACACTTTATCAGGATTTGGTCATGCCCAAACTACCAAAATGTGCCACTTGTTATAGTGCTGCATTATATATGTTTTCTAAATCTGGGAAAAATCAATGTGAGAAAATGAAGAGAAAAACCATCTGCATTTGTGATTATACAAGTAACACCAGATCCAACACAAACGTCATCACAAATAGTCATTTTGCTTCTAATAAATCGATCTTCTCTGTAATCTTGGAAAGGAAATAAAGACATGAGAATGTGCAGTAGCTATATATAACTTTCCTGCATCCTTTTATTTTTTAACTGTTCAGACGATCCCCAAAATGAATACAGATTATTTATAAGTATAACCTCTAAATATTTTATAAAGGCCAATATCCTAGCCCATTTCCAGCTAAATAACTCTTTGAAGAGACACATACTAATCACATCATTTCACAAAAAAAAAAAAAAAAAAAAATAGGCCAGGGAGTTTTGCTTTCTTCTGCCATGTATTGCCTCAGAAGCGAACCGAAACATCTCGACTTGCCCACCAGCTAGCTGTGTCCTGTATCCAATTAGTTTCAGTAAATTATTAGAAAAAAGAGAAGCATTGTTGAACCAAGAGCTGCATGCAATATTTAGATTTACAAACTAATACAGTATAAAGGCTTCCTAAGAAGCTTTCATGCTTCCTTCTGAAAGACTGGCTCCTTCAAATGATCCCATTGATCCCAACTTCAGACAGTTGGCCACAGAGAAGTCAGGCAGTGGACACTCAGAGAACTAATTCAAAGGAGGGTGCTAGTTCCATGGCATGTTAATACTGAATGGACTCAAAAGGCCAATGTTCGTGTATCTTCACATACATTACCAGACAGTTAGGCTTTCTTGTCCTGGCAGAGTCTGGCCTTGAAGACTTGTTTTTCAATGTCCATCTTCCAAGAGAAAACAAAGTTTTAACCAGATAAAATTTGCCTATATGAATATTCTCTCTCTTCGGGGTGGCTGAATCTCCTCTTCTTAAAATATCTTTAGTGTCTGCAGAAGCCAAGAACAGTCTACTACTAGGAGACTCTGTTTGCCACATTTGTAGCAGGAGAAAGTCAGTGCAGCTCGAAACTGGAATTTCAAGGGTTTTCCTATTATCTAATTTTGTCGAAGACTCTGCTTGATAATGGGGAGGGTCACAGGCGGGGAATCAGAAGGAAAGCTGCAGACTTTGTCTCTAGAGAATTTGTGGTGAACACTCTTTCAGAAAGTACTCTGACCACAGAGAAGATTAGGAGACCAAATGAGTCCCATGGGCCCACGAGCCCAGAAAACTGTTTATGGACCTTTTTTTGGACACACATGAAAGAGACCAAAGAAAATTTTAACAAAGCTTCTAAAAGTTGAGACACTCTTTGATGTGACTCATTAATTCAAGGAAAGGAGAAAATACAGAAAAAAATTTTTTTAAAAAGTCTTGGTCACATTATGGACATCTTTTGATCCAAATCAAGATTCCTAATAGTACGCTAAATATGTTTGTGTAAATGTGTTGTGTATGTGTAGGCTACAGTTTAAATCAGTAGATGGGTACAAATATCTGAAAACTGGCACATCAAATAATTCAGTTCAAACCTGCAGGTGTTCCAGCAGGGAGTATTCTTTTCCCCAATCAAGCAACAGAGAAGACAGATATTTGAATTTTTTACTGACTTGTGAATGTAGATCATTCCTTCTAACAATCAGGCAGAAAATAGCATCTTGGTTCAATGTAATGCCACATGGTATATAATAACAAGCTGCTTTGAAAATGTAATTACTTTTATAGAAATATAATTCTTTCACATTTTGTTTTGTTGACAAATAGACCAGGCACTTGCCAGAGAAGTGTCGATGGAACACTTTTCTCAGAAGCATATGCTTCACTTAAGCCAAGAAAAAAGAAAAAACTTGATCAATGTGTATGTGTGTATCATGAAACACTTAATCAGAAAGATATACAGATCTTTCTTTTCCATAATCATGAGACCTGAGATTTTTCTCGAGGGAAATGTTCCAACATGAGAAAGAAAATACATAGTTCAAAAAGCCCATGTTTTCAATTTGCCACCACATGGTTTAAATTATCTATGTATTTATTAAGGGCGCTAAATAGGCAGCTTAATTTAGGGAGAGGGGTCATTCAAGTAGAGAAAAATCATGTTTAATCCCTTAGCTCACTACAGGTTGATTGTGCTTTTTAAATGCATACAGCCTCAGCTAACAAAATTCCCCATGATAAGAAGGTCCCCTGTCTGCTTCTAAATTTGTCGGCTGCCAATAACAATGGGAACTTGTTAAGCTCCTGGCTCCAGGCCCAGCCTCTCTGGGCATCTTCCAGAATTAGGGATTTGTCAGTTATTTTCTCTTTATGTTGCCAATGTGCTTGCCTCCAATTTGGGGGTCTTCCTCTCTGTTCCTGGCACACCATGTGTTTGTTAAATTACTATAGGGTGGAAATAAAAGGGCCAGGGCATCACAGCTTTTTTCCCTATATGATAAGTTTGCCATGGTTTTCTGTCTGGATTGGGATAGAGTAAGTCCTAGGGGAACCACGAGGAAGACGTGGTTAGAGGTCAGGTGTTGGAAATTTGAACACCTACTGGATATTTGGTGACATGATAGAATTCGACCTTTTTTAGATAGCATAATGGAATAGTTATGTTTTTATAAAGAATCCTTAGATTTTAGAAATACAACATATAATATTTTAGATGAAATTACATATCTGTAATTTGTTTCCAAATAACACGGAGTGAGAAAGTAGACAGAGATACAGATGAAACAAGATTGGCCATGGGTTGATAATTGTTAAAGGCAGTTGTGATAGGTACATACGGGTTCGTTAGATCATCTTTATTTTTGGACATATAGTTGACATTCTCCATAACATAAACTAAAACCAAACAAACAAACAAAAACTAAAGAAAAAAAAGTGCCAGAGAAGAATACAAGATCCCCAAGTAGTCCTCTTTGGACAAACTTTAGGGAAACAGGGTGGTAGTCCAAGAAGCCTTTAGAACCTGGCTTTCAACCTCTGTTCAGCAGTTATGAAACAGTCCTTTGAGTGCCCTGTGCTTTGTCCTGAGAGTTTTGTATGGTATGGTCCTCTGTTCTACCAAACATTGCTGGGTAGGACCCCTGGGTTGAGAAACTCTTCTATAAACAGTGGGAGCATGGTTAGGATTTATTAGCCTTTCTCCTTAGGTCTCTGACCTCCACCTCCTACAGTCACAGGGCTGAGATGCCGTGGGTCATTTCTCCACATCCCAAACACAGCAGAAACGGATTCTCTGGGTGGATCTGGAGCCAGAAGCAGCCTTCAAGTTCCACCTATTTTTATCTTCAACCCACGCCATGTGGCCAGACAATGGCAGGAAGCGTTTCTCCCAGTGACTCCACAGTAGCCTTCCTTCCTCCTAGGCTTGTTACTGTGGCTTCAGTTGTCTTGGTCTCCTCCATGTACTAAGAGCAGCCCTTTCAGGACTTCCCAAGACTCTGGCCCATGTCTTTCTCCACCCTGAGTAGTTAGTGTGACTACCAGAGTGTAGACTCCATTCTTAAACTGGCAGCCATGTCAGGTGGACACCTGAGTGGCAGCCCCAGGCGTGGGCCTCTAGGTCTTGTATCTACTTCTGAGAGCGTGAACCATTCTCCCTTCCTTATGGCCGCTCCTGCAAGCCTTATTTTGGAGAGGTTGCCCTCAACTTAGCAGATATTTGGGGCTTCAGATTTTGACATAAAAATAGCCTGTGAAGTGCTCTGGGCCCCGGAACAATATCCTTCTCTCTGGCTTGGCCTGAGGCACCACCACCTGAGCACTCCAAGCAGAGGTTCTTGGGGAAAAAGGAAGAGAGAAGGATGTTATGAAAAGAAAGGGTCACTGAGGACCACAAGATTGAAAGAGCAGAACAAGCCCGAGCAGAGGAAACCATTCACCTCCTCTACCAAAATCTCTAGTTCTCAAGCACTTCTTACATTTGATGTCCCCTTACTCATGAGGGCAGGGAGGTTGTAGATGAAAAAGACTGGTCTGGGAGTGTGAGACTTGACCAGGCCCTACCCAGCTATTAACCAGCTCCCGACCAACCATCAGACTCTGTGTGTACTTTATTTCATTCATTTATCCAATGTCAAGTATCTACTATGAGCCAACCATAACACTAAGCTACAATGCAGGGACAACATAGATAGGAAATGGGCTCTGCTTTTGAGAAGCCCACGGGAAAGCAGACCCATAAATAAAATACAAGTCACTAAATGTTGTAGAATTTATAGTACAGAGTGCTAGCATGTGGAGTGCTAGAAGGGAATGGTTTATTCTACCTGGTTCACAGAGTGGGGGATGATCAGCTGGGACTTGCTGCACCTCAGTCTTCCTGTGATTACCCCAAGGAAGTCAGACTAGAGAGTCTATAAAATCATTCTTCTCCTAGAAGTATAAGAATCTCTGAATTTATATAATTGGGAAACCAAGGCACAAATGTCAGTGAGTTGCCCATAGTCCTAAAAAGAATTTGTGGCAAGGCCAAGGGTAGGACAGGGGTTTTTGTCATTCCTGGCTCAGCGTTCCTTTTATCAGGTACTAACTCAGTCTCAGTGCTAAGAGTCTCCTTCCAATGTTAATTAATTCAAATATGTCTGCTTATTTCATCCAAAACAGGACTTAAAAAATCACCAGTGGTTCTCGGCTTGTACCTAATTTTGAATGAAGGGAAAGAACTGGTCTGCAAACTCTCTTCATTTTCTTCGCAGCACATGATGAGCACCGGGCTCTTTGCAGAAGTCCCTTATGGTAAAAACAAAACAAAACGTAGTGCTCGTTCCAATAAACTTGCAGTCAACCCTAGCCCAGAAGCAAAATCCCATGCAGAGAATATAACCCCTTGTTCCTCACAAATCTAAAAGAGAAAGAGATTTATGAGTAGAGCTTTCAGCTGTGCGAATAGACCATTGTTCATTAGATGTCTTGTTGAAAATTCTACTTTAAAACTTATTTTTTCACTAAAACCCAGAAATTTTAAATTTTTTCCTTGTGTACCTATCAATAGCAAACAAAACAAAACCAAAACAAGGAGAGTTTTAAAAACAGAAAGGAAATGTAGATAATGAGAGGGAGAGAGAAGGAAAAAGGAAGAGAGGGGGAGGGAGGGAGAGAGGAAAAACCCACTGTGGAGCTCAAATGAACCTATAGCTAATGATGTCTGCACTTAGCCAACTCCAGTTTGGCCATACTCTATAAAACTGCCACATTTAGGAGTTTAATGAACCTTGATTCCTTGTCAGATTAGCAAAGGTTTCACTACCTGACTCTAATGTTTCTAATGCTTCTATCTCAAAGGCTCAAAGTTGAGCAAGCTGGGAGTCATAGAATAATGGCTGAGCATTTGGCTGTCCAGGTAACTACATCATTTCCTATCCCTTCTTGCTGCTAGGTGAAACTGGTAACTACCAATGGGATGTCATCCAAAATGACATGTGCCACTTTTGGATCCTGTCTTCAAAACAGTGGGTGTAGTCTCCCGGGTCATTTCTCCCTCCCGTTGTCTATAAAAACAGTAAGAACAGAGTAGTCACTTTGAACCCAGAAATGGAAGCCACGTGATAAGAATGTCAGAGTCTCCCCACTAGCCCTAAACCATTCCTATCTGCGCAGTAAAGTGAGAATGAAATAAATGTCCATCTGATTTAAACCACGGTATTGTGGGGTCTCTTTGTTACAGAAGCTTACATGTACCCTAACTAACAAATCTACTGTTTGGGTCAGAGATGGACCTAAAGACCCACATATGCTGACCGAGTGACATAAACCCACTCTTTGTCTTTGGCATTGAGAGTGGACAAAGCAGAAGTTAGCCAACTTTCAGAGAAGCTACCACATAAAGTATTCACTTCTAGATGCCTGTCTTAAGGGAATGCTGAAACGAATAAAAATTCAACATGGTATTCTTTATGAAACTAAGTATTAAACTCGCTCAACTAGAACATTAGTGGGATAATTAAGATATGGGTTATCTACCTACATTTTATGTTATTCCAGAAAGGATATAAAGTGTGACCAGTGGGAGGAGAGAGGAAACACAGGTTTCTGTAGAATATGTGTGTACATGTGTGTATATAGGGAGATGCTATGTGTTCTTATCAGGCTCCTCATGATATTGATGTACATGCAGGTTTGAAAATCACTACCTTGGGCCTTCATTTCTATCCCAAAAATAAGGGAAATGAGGCCTGGGTAGAATCCATACTTGTCTTCTCAGCCCAAAACTGAGTGTCAGAGGTACTCAATAAAGGCTCACTGAATGAATGGATGAACGCCAATTCTCAGGACTTGTACACCTTCCCTAGTCATTGATGTTGACCATGAAGAACTGTGCAAGTACTGCTCATGTTATTTAACTCTGCGCCAGTGGTTATCACAAATCATGAGCCTTGAGTTTACATTGAGATCCCTTTAAAAGTGTTAGGAAACTTCTCAACAAGGGTCAGAGCCACTAACAAGATGCCCCTAAGAGACATTCAGCATTCTGTTTTTGCTGGATCTACTTTGTATCTTATGTCCTAGACACCTCTTGCCTCAAAGCTGAGATGATCTCATGAAAAAGAAAACTCCTCACCACAGTTGCTGAGACTGGTGCCATGATAATATGCCCCCAAATTACAAGGCTTATTTCTTAAATGCATATCCCTGGGTCCACCTCCAGAGGGTCTTACTGAGTAGATTTAGAGTGGGGACCAGGAACCTGCAGTTTGATCAGCATTCTGGACAATTTTCTCCTGGGAACGTCTTTTGAGAAATACTGCACTCAAATCATGGGTAGGTACAAGATACTGTGGTACAGTTAATTTGAAAGGAAATCTATCAATCAAAATGGATCATTTTTATTAATAGATGCGGTCACAATTAAAATTTTGTCAAAAGTTTTGCCAAGAGCAAAGAGTCTGTCTGGGAAGCTGGCTCTACTGATGTATGACTGGTCCTCTGAAGGTTCCAGGGATGTTTATGTTTCTGTCACTTACCATCTAGGTCCTGTCACTGGGACTGGCTTTAAGTCAGGTGACATCAATAGGCCGAATCAGGTAGCTCAAGCCAGACGTTTAGTGAAAAGGAAGAATTAAAAAATAATATTTTCTTTTTGTAAAGGTATATTTAGTCCTGTATCTGTCCTCCAAAGCAGGATAAAGACAGGAAAACGTTGATACAATGGTAGGATGAGATTATTCAGGGTTGAACATGACTAATGCTGGATGAAAAGTCAAAACAGGAAGAAAATAGGAGTAAAAAAAAGAACAACTCCAAAATAAAACAAATTAATAAAAGGAATTCATGTCTCACATGATAAAGAGATCAAATGTTTAGATTCAACATTGTCACTCCATTCTGGCTTTCTTTTGTTTCTCTTTTTGAATATTTTTATGCAGTTCTTGGGCTGAATGATAGTCCCTTTGTTTCCTGCTGTATGCTGGGATGAAAAATGTAGCTTTTTAATATAACAGGAAATAAGCTTCTAAATATGATTTCAGGTCTTGTCTGACATTAGTATCCCAAACCACACACAAGGGCTGCTGGTGTCCACACTCCTCAGACAGCCTCTCGTCATGTCCCTGAGCATCGTTCACATAGATTATCCTTAGGGTGACAAGAAGCTTGACGGCCATCTAAATGCCACATCAGGACTAAGGACCCCAAAAGAACAGCCATGGGGAAATGTATGCATTGTATGCCTTGAGTTTACACTGAGATCCCTTTAAAAGTGTTAGGAAACTTCTCAACAAGGGTCAGAGCCACTAACAAGATGTCCCTAAGAGACATTCAGTGTTCTGTTTTTGCTGGATCTACCTTGTATCTTATGTGCTAGACAATTCTTGCCTCAAAGCTGAGATGATGTCACGGAAAAGAAAACTCGTCACCACAGTTGCTGAGACTGGCGCCATGCTTTATAATCCAGAAACAGAAAGCCAAGCTTGCCTATCGCTACACTCCGCACCCCACCACCGTCACACCCCACCCCTGTGCCACTTCCTCTACTTTCCTCTTGTAACCCTGAGTCCCGTCCTCCCACACACACACCACAAAACCAAAGGAATGGGATAAAAACAGATGACACACAAGGCGGATGTGTAATGAACTCAGATTCTGGAGTCAGCCCTAGATTCTAGTCCCAACTGGTCGCCTACCACGGCATGACTTTGAGCAGCTTATGTCAACATCCCAGGCCTCAGTTTCTTCATCGACTTCGAGACTTAAAGAAGAAAATGCATTCAAGGCTTTTAGTACAGTTCTAGCATGCTCTCGATGCTAAGCTTTCAGTAAGTGGAGATAATGATAATCAGGACTAGTAGTCAAGATGGATCCTGATAAACCGTTTGATCTTGTGGTCTTCCATGCCTTCCACAAATAAAAGAACATAGAAAATTCTTAGCACCTGGAGACGTACATCAAACTAAGCCGTGGTAACCAGGATTTTAGGTATTTATAAAGCTAACAGGCCTGCAGAACAAATCCCTGACTTATTTGGAGCACCTTGCTGTCTTTCAAAATTTTCCATTTCAGTGCTGTTTCTCTGAAGCATGGTTTTTAACACTGTCTGCACAGCCACTCGTCAAAAGGGGCAGCGACCGGCCTATAATCGTGGACTCTCTCATGGGGCCCCATGAGTCTCATCTGTCCTCTGGCTGTCTGAGGAGTCACCGGTGATGTCAGGAAGATGGCTGCCACCGCTTACAACCCCCAGGCTGCTGCAATTGAAAGGGTCCCTGCTTTCTCTTCCTTGGCTCCAGATGGAAAACCTGGAGTCTCTGGAGATGGGAGTTGGGGGCGGGGGACAGGAGGACCCAGCTGAGAAAGGGAGTCGGCAAACAGAGGAGGCAGCAGGGCCAGCTATTCATGTTTCTGTGACTTGCCACGGACAGTGTGGGCATTGTTTAAGATCACACAGAAATTGTCCTATACGGCCCTCAATCTTATTAGCTGCGCAGCCACTTTTCCACATTAATCATTCAACCTGACGTGAGTAAATAATACCACATGTGGTGGTGATGACAGTTGTCTCCATAATGTATTCATCTCAAGGTACTCATGGTTTTGCAAAAAAATAAAATATATATATATATATATATATATATATATATATATATATATATATATATAAAACAGTTTTTTATATATATGTGTGTGTGTATATATCTATATCTATATATAGATATAGATATAGATATAGATATAGATATAGATATAGATATAGATATAGATATAGATATATATGTATGTCAGTGAGTGACTTTAGCAAACTCCACAGTCAGGAGAGCTGGCTATCTTCATAAGGAACAGTATAAAAATTCAAAAACTTATGTTAGGAGAGGCTGAGGGCAGGCGAGAGTGGTGAGCTATGCTCTCAGCACGATGCCTTACAACTTTGATGAGACATAGAAAAAAATTAGTAACACTCAGAGTCCCCACTACCTGCACATTTCATACACACATGTACAGCCCCGTTCCCAACTGTGTCTGTCGCTTGCATTTTCCCATAAGACTCAAGAAATGCTTGCTGAAACTAGACATAATCTTTGGGAAAACCATATCTTTCCTTCCCTTCCTTCCTTCCTTCCTTCCTTCCTTCCTTCCTTCCCTCCCCAAATATGGAATACAAGGTTTGTGTCTAGTATGTGCTAATGCAGGAAATCCCAAGATGAAGATACAGCCCCGGCCCTTGAAGAAGTAGGGGAGGACAGAGTCGGAGGGGAGGGTACTCAAACAAACCAGGAAAACCGCACAGTGGAATATATATCAGGTTAAATCCCAGAAAAACGTTATTTATGTAAATAATTGAAAAACTGTAGCCATCTTTATGGGGGTCGTAATACCTCTGGGAATGAGTAGTCTAAAAAGACGAAGCCTGGTTGGGGAATTTGGGGGGGGGGGTGGGGAGTGTGGCTGGGATGGAAGAGCGTTGGCTGTCAGAGACCACAACAAAGGTAAGAAAAGCCAGTGGATTTAGGACTCATTGGAGAAGAAGACAGAGGCAGCTCTCTGGAGACAGGCAAATATGTGGATCAGAATAAGAGCATCCTACAGTAATCTATAAGCTTGCTAGATTAAGGTCAGAATAATCCTCTGTAGTTTATTCTTGGAGATTGGTTGAGACAAATCTTAGGAAAGTGTTCTGAAATCTGACTAACCATCAGAATCTCCTGGAAACAGTTTTATAACCCTACTCCTGACATGCTGACTCAGTATCACATCAGAAGCTTTGGGAATCTATTTTTTAAGAGCTAGCAAATTTGTCTTGAGGCCGGCCTGCATAGTAACCGCACTGGCTTTACTGAGACTGCTAGCTAATCTGTAAGAGTTGACTGCTTTGGGAGTGAGCTGAAGCCCAGCCAAGTCATGGCCACTGTCAGAATAGAAAACCTTTTGAGGAATTAACACTTCAGTAGGAATTGTTAGTGTTTTCTCCTTTAAGTCATTTGAGAGAGAGTGAGTCATCTGCACTGGTCAACATTCAGGTAGAGTCATATGGTGGAAGGGAACATAATGCATTCAAGGACTCCCAAAGTTGGAAGAAGTCATCTAGTTTATAAATCCACCCATTGAGAAGTCTACTCAACAACATGCCTGCTAGATGACCATTCGGTTCTTTGTGTGAAAACATCCAGACAGGGAGCTCACTACATACAGCAGAAGCCTGTTCCATTATGTTTTAGTTCTTGCAGATTTAAACGCACACACACACACACACACACACACACACACACACACCAGGAAAAACATGTTAACTTTTTGCAACTTCTCCATTGATCTTCTTGCTGATACTTGAGGAACATGCCTAATTTTTCCTTCAAATATTTCAAATCCCCTATCAGAGGCCCAAAATCTTTTCTCTCAAGTCAAACTTCTAGAACTTTCTACCGCCCCTTTTGTGACAGGTTTTGAGAACCTTCTCAAGGTTTCTAGATGTTAGAGTGTTGTTTTTTTTGTTTGTTTGTTTGTTTTTTATCACAACACATAGGTCCCCACTCTCCCTACTTCTTGCCAACCAACACGCATAGGGTTCCTCTTGGCCATAACCGGTTCACAGTTGCAAAGCCAACTGTGACACTGCCAGGACGGCCCAGGCAGTGGCCTCTGAGGTGGTGGAGGAACTGGGGTCCCATTCTCCATACACAGCATTGTCAGAACACTGTGGGGAAGGCGTCTGGGGTTCTCTGTGCTTCCTGTTGTCATAATGGCAGCAGACATACAGCACAGACCTCCCTTTCTCTGCAGAAGGCCTGTGGCCTTTCTTACCACAGTGCTAAAGAGATCAGACCCATTTCTCAGTCTTGGATTCTGGCCATTCAGAAAATAAAAAGGAGCTGAGTAAATAAGTGTAATGACCGCTTTCCTACCCCAGTTCTGTAGAGGTTCTGTAGAGAGCATTAGCGTTTGGGGCCCTCCAGTAGTAACGTTCTTCATCTGCACACAGCCCATTCCCTGTGGACCCTCAGGATTGCAAGCAGAACACAGCTGCAGGGCAGGGGCTGGGGTAGGAAGGTGACTGGGGGTAAAGTAGGGGCGAATCCTTATGCTGTAAGTGTGCCACAGCCCAGGTTTCTGGCACAGGCTTTCTGTGAAAAAGGAACAGAACAGACCTCGCTCTCCTCTCTTTCCTCGCCCCCTGCCACTATGCAGGGTTGGGCATGTTTGAATGTGAGGATATGGGAAAGCTCAGACAGAATGGCACCTGTTTTCTGTTTAGCTCATTGCAGAGGCATCTGCATTCCTCAAGGGGCGGTGACCCCATCCAACTATTCACACAGATTACTTGCTCCTCTTCAACAATCTTCTGTCCAGGTTTAGAACAGAGGGACCTCATTGTTCAAGGAGGGTTGGGTATCAGAATCACCTGGAGAGATGTTGAAAAATATTCATGGCTTGAGAGGAAGAAAGAGGGTTTGCCCAGAGATTCCATGTGCCCTCTCTGTGCAATTGTAGTGGAGGTGAGTGGAGAGGCACACACAGTTAAAGTTGCCAGACCTCCCCAGATGACTTTGCCTGGTTGAGAACCACTGGTCTAGATGAGACAGTGAGCCAAGTCGAAACTCACAGGTCTCTCATTTATGCCAAGGCATGCAATAAAGGTATCACTATGACCATAGCCAGAAAACCTTAAAGTGAGGTCCCATAACACTGAAAACAAAGATTTGAAGGCTAATGGGACTTTCTCCCTCAACTGCATCCACCTCTTTCTTTCTGTACATTTCCATTATCCTTTTTGGTCAACTTCATCTCCAAACTGGGAACATGGCTGCTGAAGAGTTTTAAGTGTTCTATTCCATCACTTCTCTCCCAGATTAGGAATGAAATTTTTTTTCTCCATCAACATTCTGATCTAAGGCTTCCCCCACACCCTTATGCTTTCCTTGGAGTCTCATTAGTCCCTTTCCAAGCTTTCCAAGCAGAGAAGCATGAGCTGGTATTGAAGGGTGACAAAGACTTAAGCTCTATGATGCTGTGAGCTTCCTGCCCTGTATCCTTCCTCGCTAACTGCCCCTTTCTTCCTTACTAACAAAATTCCAATTTTTGTTTGATATTATAGCTAGGGATGACCATGTAACAACATTCTAGTTAATGATACATGAGGTTAGGGTTTCTGGGAGAGATTTTGCCTTCCTAATGCTGCCATTTCCTATTTTCCACTCCATTTTCTTTCCGCTTTGTAAATATAATGTGTTGTCTGGTGGGGCAGCAACTGTTTTGCAACCATGAGGCAAAAAGTTTGCAGATGAAGATCTATGGGTTAAGGATGATGAAATGGGAAAAAGAGTGGAATGAACCTGGGTCCTGATGGCATTGTTATAAAACCCTAGCCTGCCTAACCAAAGCATCCAATTGCAAAAGTTTCTATTCTCTGTTTAAACTACCGTGGTCAGAGTTTGAGGATACTTCATTCACCTATTCAATTACTTACTGGGTTCTTACTTGGTGCTAGACAGCACTCTAGACAAAATGTAACCTCCCTACCCTCAGGAAGCTTACATTCCATTAGGGAATGAAAATAAAACAATATGTATGTAATATAGTAGATAATCACAAATGCTAATAGAAAAACAAAGCAAAAAAGAATTATATAAAGGTTGGAGGGGGCCTAGAAAGGAAGTTTCCATTTTAGACAGGATGGCCAGGAAGGGTTTCATTGAGAAAGTGACATTTAAATATAGACCAAAAGGAGATGAGGGAGCCAGCCTTGCAGATGTCTGAGGGAAGAGCATTCTAAGAATTATAACAGCAAGCGCAAAGGCCCTGAGGCAATAGAGTACCTGGTGTGTTTAAGGAACAATGACAAGGTCAGGAAAAAGTAAAAGAAGATTGTGATGAGATAGAGAAAATGGGGAGCCACAATATGTAGGAGCCTATGGACCATAAGGACTTTGGCTTCTATTCCAGGTAAAGTGGAAAGCCACTGGTGAGTTGGCACAGAGGAACAACATGGTCTGACATACTTTAAGAGGATTCTTCTGGACGCCATGTTGAGATGGGTGCAGAAGCAAGAAGGCTTCTGAAATGATCTGTGGAGAAACGATGGCAGCTTGGACTGGAGTGGTCGCAATGACGTGTGAAGAGCAGGGGTTTCTTGGATAATAGGACGGTGAAGCCCACAGGATTTGCTGATGGAGCTCATTGTGGAGGGTGGAGGGTGGAGGGAGAGGAGTCAAGAAACACTCCAGAGGCTCAGACCAGAGCAAATCTGGAATCGCCATCCCATGGGTTACATTGTGGACACTCTGGTGAACTGGAGGATATGCCCTGACCTCCCTGGGCCTCAGTTTCTTTTCTGCTTCCTTCCCAGTGAAATCCCCATTGCACATTCCCGTTTCTACTTCTGGTTGGTGATGCTGGGGCTTCTGAAGGTGCTGAAAGCCAGACTTTGTTCTTCCTTTATGTGCTACTTAATAAGGCAAGAAAGTGAGCCAAGTGAACATTTTAGCAATGTTTTCAATTAAAAGAGTGGAAAAGCTTCTGTTTGTTCAAGATTTCACAATGAGGTCATGTTTCATAAAATTTTACAAATCAATGCAAGGACTCCTTGTTTTTTTTTCCTGGGAGAGAGCACATCTCTGAGGAGTAGCATTGATGCTGAACTCCTCTCCCCAGAACTGCCTTTCAGTTATTAAGCACACTTCATCTAACATTATTTGATCCCAAACTAAAATCTCATGAATTCTAATTTATGGTTGAGGAAACTGAGGCTCAGAGAGCTCAGATCCCTTGAAGTTCATCCAGTTAGATATCAACAGAGAGTTTTAATTCTAATATTTGAACTTGCAATTTGATTTCATGTCCTATTATGGGTGTTCCATATCCCCAAGTGCCTGGAGTTAGACTGGATTTGTGCAGTAGCAATAAAACTTTTAAGAAGGAGGTCTCCTGAGTGTTTCAGTCAATTGAGCATCTGACTCTTAATTTCAGCTCAGGTCATGATTGAGCCCCGCATCATGCTCCATGCGGAATGTGAGGCCTGATTAAGATTCTCATATTCTCTCTCTCTCTCTCCTCCCCCTCTCTGCTCCTCCACATGCACATGTACTCTCTCTCAAATAAATAACAATAATAAAATAAAAGCTTCTAAGAAGGAACTTTATACAACTCCTCGTGCATGGGGTTTCATTGCTTATGTCAGCTGTACCCCAAGCTTCAGTTTCCCAGTGACTCACTGGTTTCAAAGGAATGTGGATTCATTTGAGTAAATAGATTAAAAACACAACCCAAAGACCTTCATGTTCTATCTTAGGGTCACCAAACTCTTGGTGAAGGATCATAACATGAAGCCCTCCTCTCATCTACTAAGTCTCTCTTCCTTCTCTGTGAGACCAAAGCGGAATGAACCCTCCCTACTTGCCCAAGCATCCTCTTCTGTCTCTCTTGGAGCAGTGGGATGGGGGAGAACTTATTCCAAATCACCTTTGAGAGACTTGAGATTTACTTTTCTGTTTCTGCCCTACACCAAAACATAGCTTATCTTTTCTCTCTTCTTAGAGTCCCCCTATGATACACAAAAGGCAGAGAGAGAGTCACAACGTTGGCCGTGTGTGAAAAGGAAAGGGGAAGAGGCTCTCGCCTTGGTCCCCACCTAACCCTTTAAGATCTCCTCACCATAAACTGCCTGGTTCACGCTTTCTTTTTCATCATTCCCAAAGGTCTTTTGGGCAAACCTTACACGTAGCCTCAGGAAGCATCCTGCCTCTTGGGTGCTTATAAACCCGTGGGTATCTTGGTGACAAGGGGAGAGGGACGGGGTGAGCCTTCTGCCAACAGCATGACTATGCCCGGCCTCTGCCAGGCAGTTTTTGTAAAGGCGGTTTTACCCAAAATATACTATGAGTATTTCAAAGACAATGAGGATTAGAAATAACAAAAGGCAGATGTTGGCTTGTTTTGTGAGAAATGCAATTAGAAAATGAGATGTTCATGGACCTTACAAATGTAATTGGAGACAGAAATACTAAGCGTTGGCTTCCAGCCCTCTCGGTGCCCAGGACACTCCCTGGAAATGGGTCAGGAGCCATGCAATGCAAAATTCTGCACCATCTAATCAGTTATGGAGCACTGGTGGGAATGAATTAATATTTTTCCAAATGTGTTCCAAAACAGTCACAACTACATGAATCCCGGGAAATGCAGGTGGTGTCAACTTGACAATTGTTTTTAGTGTTGTCTTATATGGATAGAATACTCCTGTGGGGAAAGTTCCAGTCTTCCCTTTTACCCAACCTCTTTAACATTTCCCTCTGGGCAGGGTAATATGGTGAAAGATATACTGGACGTGGGGACAGAACCCTCTGCTCCTCCTTTGCCGGCTGTTGATCCTGCAGAGCCACCTTGGGCAGGCCTTTTGGGCTACTTGTATCTTTTTTGTAGAAGAAGAGAGCTTGGAAAATGAACTGTTAAAAAACTCACTTCCAGCAACTCCATGGTTCTCAATTTTTCATTGGCCACTTTCTCTTCCTGTATTTATTATGTTAAGGTTTCTCCCCTGTCTAGGAGAAGGATGGACAGAAGACAATGGAAGTAAAACCCTGTAACTCTTCAATTTTGAGTTGAGTGTCTCACATCAAGCTCGTGGATTTTTGAGGACTTTTTTGTGAAAGACAATTAGAAAACTTGCTGTAGGACTTATCATGTTGTTTTCTACTCCGTAGAACAATTTCTAAAAGATAGTCTATTGATCTGTTGTACATTTACAGATCCCTATGGTTCAGCTAGGACTATAATTGGAAAATTATGTGAACTGGTACCAAATTTATCGCTTCTCTCTGTTATCTGGGACTTGGAGTTAATCTCAGCATCGGGATAGCCTCATTTGCTTCAATATTCTGGAATCTGTTGCATCATTTTCCGTTTCTCTAGCAACCGACATTTCTAGGCTCAGCCTGCCTCTGCCACTGAGGGGATAGTCCTAGGAAAGGGGCTCCTTTTCTGCATTAAAACTGGAAACAAACTGCAATTGGCAAGAATACCGGGGCAGGTGGGCACTGGTTCCCTTTACTTCATTTTCACCCCAAGGGAAAATGGGAAAATTCATGAGACAAGTTATGTTATTTATTTGCTTAAGAACTTCCCTTCTGCCATTCCCTCCATATGGTTTATGTTTTCCTTCTGAATCGGTGCTTTCACAGTACAAAACTGCCTTTGTTGAGAGGCAGTAACAGGTGTGTTGTGAGAGGGAGCGTGTGAGAGAGAATGGGAGAAAACGTGCATCTGTGTGAGTGCGAGGAGGGCGGAGTGTGAGTGTGTGTGTGTGTGTGTGTGTGTGTGTGTGTGCGCGCAGGTGTCCGTGTCATCTAAGGCACGAGACCCAGTGTGCTCGGTGGTTTTCTCAGGAGAGTATGTTCACGTAACATTTAAGAACTCTTGGCTGAGAAATCTATAGACCATCTGTGAACACATCCCTTCCAGAGAGAAGTTGCAAAACCAGCTCTGATTCCTAACGTAGACACAGCAAATGCCATTTCAGTTCTGAGGAAGTTCCAGGTGCATAGATGCCACTAGCTCAGCAATACTCACCTTGTGTTGTCTTTCCTTCTAGTGTATTAGACAAAGCGTGGGCTTCAGGACAACTAGATGGGATTCAAATTCCAGCCTGATATTCCTCAGAGCGCAGATGTTGGGTAATTTACTACACTTCCCCACGTCCCAAACCCCTTACCCATAATTGCTGGATATCAGTCCCCCAACTCCCAATGTTACTGACAGAATTCATAGAGCGGCCTCGCTCAGTGCCCAGTACATAGTAGGTACCCAGTAAATGTTGGTTCCTGTCCTATAAATGCAATTCTCAGACCAGATCAAGAAGAGATGGGAAAAATTCTTACCATGTGTTCAGGTAAGTAATTGACAAGGTTCAAATTGCTTTCTAATTTGCCAACGGAGGTTTTGACCTCTTTTCCTTTGGCATGATGAAGTTGCTTGAGACAGTGCAGCTGCGTGTGTTGGCTTTAAGTTCATCTCTCCCATAGAAAACTGAAAGGACTCTGCACTGCTTCTAAGACACAAATACACCCCCTCTGCCCTGCTGTCAGCACGCCCGACATCCAAGCTGTTCTCATGGGGATGGTGTTGGAGCTGTGTCCGGCCTCCCAGGACATCTGGACTGATTCCCATCGTGGCCAGTGGCACAAGGGATGGACTGCTGTCCAGGATACACTCCATGACGGTGAGACCACACGTTACGGAAACATCTTTTGGGGAGATGTTTCATCACCCTCCCAAACTGGGACCTTTAGTTTCATCAGTTTCATGGAGAAAGGAACTCAGTTAGACTCTGGTTGAAAAGGAGGACTTGCTTTCTACTTTTCAACAGACATCACAGTATTATGGAAAGGTAATGTGCTTAGGAGTCAGAGGGAAGTTCAAAGTGCAAACATGGGCCAAAACAAAACACCAAAATAACTCCCGAGTTTCTGCTTCCAGTTTTCTAGATGGTAATACCCCAAAACATTAAGTCACCATTCCTGAATCCATCAGGAAATCACCCCACGCCATGTCTGGCACAAAGTAAATCATCAATGAACATCAGCGTCCTTCATAAAGCCCTCAAGTGCACATGATAGAGATCCATTCCAGACGCATATTTAAGCAATTTGCTACTTGGCCTGTTGGCAGCTATTAGGTCCAAAAGAGAAACCACTCTGTGCTGACAATTAGGGGAACAAAGACTTTGAGGTAGAATCTCCCTGTTCCAAAAAATACTAATTATCAGCCACCACTTCCTAATTTTGAAAACAGATTGGCAGGCCAGATGGGTTTCTTAGATGTATCTTTATGGGTTGGCATGGTGGATACTGGGGATACGCTCCCTTTGCACACAGTCTAACCCCCTCACACATGCCTTCCTCTAATTCAGTTTGCAAGGCTAACCACCACATTTCCCAGATCCCTTAAAGTTGGCATTTTATGCATGATATAAATTGCAATAATCAGATGCATCATATGAGACTTAAAGTCAAGTTACATGGCATCTCACATTGGGTTCCCTGAAAACACATTCTTAGGCAAAGATTTGCATACAGTAGATTTATTAGGGAGTGTTTCAAGTACAACAAGTACAACACCTGGAAGGAAAAGAAGGAAGCAGGATGACAGAGTTGGAAAAAGTTGAACTGCGATGTAGTTGCAAAAGAGACTTCAACCAACACCACAGCGTGCTCTGTGCTGGGAAGGCTATTCAGAGGTGTGCCCAGTGGAGGCAGATGGGACCAGTATATTTTATCGTGCATCTATGGGTCACTGTATGCGGGCTGCACCCTGGGACAAGCCATACCTTGGACAAAGATGGGCAGAACCACCAGCCGTCAACTCTCCTGGAAGCTGGGAGAATGAGTGCCTGGATCTTGAAGGTGCAATGTAGATAGCCTGCCAAAGATCCCCAAGGCCCACTGTGGAGCACCCCCTCTGCTGCTCAGACCCACTTGCTTATCCCATATTTACCCCATCAGCGTCTCCAGGATTCTAGTGGCCCTCATTTCCTGAGCAAATTTATAAAAGAGGTTGATCACACGAACTATGGTCCCTCTTGATGTGGTTCATTTTAAGGCCATAACAGATGCAGTCTCCCTTCTCTACTGCTCACTCTAGATTCCTTTCACTCTTAGCTACTACCTCTTCTAGTCTAGGTGATTCACTGGCAGGGTGACCAAAGCCTCACCCAAGAAAGTCTGAATCCTTGGTCAGCATACTTTTTTCAGGCTAGAGCTATCACACTTATCAATTTATCATCAATATTGCACAGGGTCATACCAAAAGATGCCAAGTTTGGTCAATTATCAGAATGCCAGAAATGTAGTTTGTTGTTTTTTTTGTTTTTTTTTTTTTTGCTTTAATAGCTTTCTATCTCCATCTGGTGATCAAGGCCAATTATTCCCATACGATGACTCATATCCTTGAATGCTGGTCTTCTGGCATGATGAGCCCAAGAGACTACTGGTCAGGGATAGAATGTCCAAATTCCCCCAAGTGGCTCTCCGGGAGTGCGGTAATCTGGTCACCCCTACTTCTACCCCATAGTTCCTACGCGATGCATTCTACCTGTTGGGGTCACAGCACCATATAATACTGGTGGAGTTGTGTCCTAGACGACAGCGTCTCATCTGTGAATGAGGCTTAGCCTTTTCCCTCCATCAGCTGGCAATAAAGGACTCACCATGTGACCATACGTGTGCACCGAGAGACACCAGTGCAAGAGTGGTGGATGACACGGGAATTGGCGTCACCTGCCAAGAAGCTAATCTGTGCCAATTCCAGACGTATCACTGCCATCTTACAACAGATTGATGCTGGCCACCAACCATATGACTTGGGGGTTCTGATAGGCAGCTGTGACCAAATGGCCACTTGATGTCCCATGGTCATGGTCCAGTGACATACTAGGGACTATGTTTCAAATGGAATATAGTTTTCAGATGCAGATATTTACTACCTTGCTAGGTGCTATGTTATGATTCCCCTATAGGGATAAAACTGCCCTAAACTGTTTGGGCATCTGTTTCCTCCACTAGCACCCTGGTATTGCCCATGTAGCTAGGCTGTTTGTATAGAAGCCTGGTCTTGCTGCACAGACTTACTGTTCTGCCTTTTCCACTCCACGTTTACCTCCCCCAGCAGGCAGGCTTCATTGTCATCTAACAAACGGATTTGAGAAGTATTCCCAAGTGTGGAATTTGCTGCACCCAAAACCCAAAGAGGTGTGCTTCCTTCTTAGCAGTGGGAAGTACACAATGTACTAACTTATCCTTTCTCTTGGGATAGATGCCCTGGCATGCCCCAGACCCCTAAAAACTGTACTGATACGGGAGTCTCTGAATTTTATAACTTATCTCTGATCCTCTGGAACTTACAAACTCACCAAAGCCTCCAATGTATTTGTCTTGGCATTTATCTCTGGTGCTGGCCCCAGGATGTGAAATTTTTTGTTTACAATCTTGGCAGGAAGAGGAAAGCAGTTTCATAGGCTTCCATTTGCCATTTTCCCCTGTGATAACTCTAACCTCATAGGCCAAGAAACCAGTGTGGAAGATTTGTCAATTATTAGGTATGTCCATTCAAAATATCCCCTCAGGGACCATTGAAGTCAACTGTGGGTGGGTCTGTGGACCCAGTGATCCACTGTGACCCAGACCTGGGTCAGAACTTCATTTACTCCCTAGTTCCTGTATCTAACAGAGGGGCCATATAGCTTCAGGTCCCCAGCTGCCAAAGTCAACTTGGAGTCCATGTTCACTAGTCCTCAAAATGTCTCAGTGTCTGCCTTTCTCCAGGATACAGTTACCCAAGTAAGTGGCTGTAGGCCTTTTTGAGGGAGGGGTGGGATGGGGGGAATCATTACTATATATGCTTATGATGGTGTTGTGGAATCCTTTCTGGTAACCCAGCTTCTCCTTCAGCCAATGGGTTCCATATCTAAGAATCAGTTAAAGTCTAGGAACTGACCAAGGGGTCATGTCTACCTATTGAAATTGCTGCCCTTGGTCCCCTAACCATCCACTCTTGATTTCTTTTTATTGTATAGATTGGGCAATACCCTTTTTTGGCTCCTCTTCTCTCTTGCTCCTATGAATGCCATATTCTATCCATCATCTCCATAGCTTTTGAATGTCAGGTCCCCTGGCTGCCACTCTGACCTCGTTGATCATTAAAATAATTGCACCTCCTTGCTTCTGATGAGAAGGAGCAGCTAAACTGAGATACAAAAGCAACAAAGGTTTCAGCTAATTCCATGAGAGGTTCTGTAGCTAGGATGACTCTCCAGAGTTGTCCCTCAGAAAGGCAAGCAGGCCATGTCTTTGTAACCCAGCAGCAAGAAGTCAAAGGTGTGAAATGGATACTTTGAGCTAGGCATCTTCCTGTGGCCAAGGGAAATTCCCAGGAGTGAGTTGTAGCCACCACTCCTGGCATCTGGGAGACATTGCTTCAGGATGGTGCCTTGGACCTGAGAGGAGTTTGAGCAACACACTACAGTATTCACTACATGTGAGGACAGAGATTAAATCACAAAGCATCTATTTTGCTTGCATGGACCATGGTGAGGGCATGACATTGTGGAGCCAGGGGCTATAGCAACTGTTTCCGGACTCTTTGGTTTTGATCATGTCAGAAGTGGCAGCTCCTTTGATTATCCAGCTCTGCAGCATTGTTTTGAGATAGATTCTGAAAACAGACATCAGCGTCCATTTTCTTCTTAGCCCTCACAATGATCAGGTGAATTTTCAGCACCACTAAAACAAACAAACAAACAAACCCTTTCCCACTTCAACTAGTGAGAGTAGATTCTGTTGTCTCAACTAAGAACACTGGACAAAGTTGCTATTTCATGGCCAGCCACTGTTCAGATTAGATGGTGCCGTGATGCCAGCCATGATCATTATATAAATTGAAAATTACATAAACCTTCACCTATAGAGTCAGGCTTCTGGATTAATGGCAAAGTTGCTAATTTATGTTATATGCTGTACTTCCCAGGACCCACAGCTCTCTCATGATTGTTGATTGACATGGGGTCAGTGCCCAGTTTTAGAGAGTGTGTGCTTATATTACTTGGACAGATTTCTTTGGGGAAAAGCCTCTATTTCAAGATTTCATAAAATTATGATGTAATAAGCAAGGCATCTCCTTGGCCACAGTCACTCAGGAGGCCTCAGTGCTATAGGAAACAATGACAGTTGGCCAGTGTCATTCAATATGCTGTCTAAACTTGAAAATATTGCCTTATCTTGGTACCTTAGCATTTACTCTTGCCCAGAGGGGGTTTGCACTGGACTGGTGGTATACCTCCATCCAAGAGGAACTGTTATCATTGGACAAAATTTCTAACCAAGACTTTGCAAAGGCAGCTGGCTTTTCAAGTGTTAACTCTTGGCTTCCCCATTGATCTCTGGTTCAGCCAGTTGGAGTCAGGGTAGCAAGAGTCATCATAACATAGAGAAAACAGAAGGCTCTTCTGCTTTAAAATGTAGCAACTGTTGTTGGGCAGATAAGTGGGTTTTGTTTAGACCTAACGCTGAGCCATTCCAGTGCTAAAGCCTCCCAGAAAATGGTTTATGAGGGTTTGGGCCCAAGGTGAGCTCCTACTTCCCTTCCCTTTTCCAAAGTCCTTTGTATAAATCTACCTCTTTTCTCCAGTGGCCTAGGATAAACTTAACTTAGCATGCTTTGTAGAGAAGCCGATTTATGGAGACGCACTCATTTGAAGTTAGAGCCTGCAGAGTCTTGTGTACACATGGGAACACAAGAGGATAAACTGCATTCATTTTCTTAAAAAGGTAGTATTTTTAAAAGGCATACAATCTTTTTAACAGTATTTTCCAAATGTACCTGAGGAGAAGTTTGAAAAGTTACCCGGTCTTTTTGTTAGATCTCTGAACGCCGAGGCACATCGAATCAGAATCTCTAGAAGCAAGGCCCGGGAAACTGTGCATTTAACCAGTGCCTAAGAGGATTCTTATCAGAAAAGCTTAGGAAACCAAGCCCTTTGCCATAGCCCTCTCTGGCCAGTCTCACAAATGAGCTACAGGTGTCCTTACATACTTCGGTATCACAGATGGGCCCCCTGTATGGGTGAATCAATTGAATGCACAGAAAGTAGTTGTTAAACAAAGCGATATTCAAACTACCCAAGGGAACTAACAGCAGTGTGTTCTCTTTTTTTGTTTGCTTTTAAATCAAGGTGATGAGATAAACCTAGATGGACAGACTAAAAGCAAATGTGCTGAAATATGACCGCTTTATAACCAGTTCATGCTTAATATATTAGCAGTGCTAATCCATTACTTTTTCCTTTCATCCAGGATTCTTAGAAATCTGGCTTTTTTTCCCCAATGAGAAATAATTCTATAGAATATGCACTAAATGCTGGGCTGTGTTCTTTGTTGCAAAGGCAGAGGAAAGTATAGCTTGACAGTAATGAACGACCATATTACACAATTACTTAAATATGAGTTTTCGGCAAAAATGAAATGACTTAAGGCTTTTCAACAAATACAGCTTTAAGCTCCGTAAATAATAGCTTGTGTCAAGTTTGTTTATTATCCTGGGTAATTTGTTCTTAACTAGACATATTTTACACTTGAAGTAATGTTTTACTAGAACTACATAAAGCAATTGTGCAATTGATAATAAATATGTCACTACTGGTAAGCAATTAATTCATATGAAGTTAGTTAAAACCATGCCAGGTTAACCTAGAGTATAGGAAAAGAATGGACAAATAACTGAAGTAGATATAGTCAGATAATGGTATAAGAAAGTCAACAATAAAAGAAAAAACGTGGACAAAACGTGTGTGTGTGTGTGTGTGTGTGTGTGTGTGTGTCCAATTTATTGAGTATCTATAGCACACCTGACATCATGCCACACCCTTTCCCTAGAATTTTCCAGGGGGGTAGTGAACTTAGTTATTTTAGATAAGAAAATCAAGGATCTGAAACTTAAGTGGTTTGTCCTATGATACACTGTTAATTAGTGATGGAACTGAGGTCTGAGCCCAAGTAGGGACCATGGAACTGTGCTTTCCCTACCAGTGTTTAGTATAATGTTGTACAAGCATGGGTTTTATGGTCAGATATATCTTGATTTGTGTCCTGGCCCAGCCACTCACCAGATACATGATCTCGGTAAGATTTCTTAACCTCCTGGCCTTAATAATAACAGCATCTACCACATAGAATTATTGTGAGGATTAAATGGGAAAACGCATGAAAAAAGATAGCATAATGTCTGGCACAGAGCAAGCACAAAATAAAGTTGGAATGTTAGGATATCTCCAAGAAAGCTAACACAGAGTAAACAATCAAAAGACTAAGAATTGAACACCATTTTTATATATAGTGGAAAAAGATATAATTTTTCTCTGTAATAGTTCAGGTAGATGTGAACTGAATTTAACCAAGACTGGTTAGATACAGCCTACAGATTTTTTTTTTTTTATTTTAAACATTAATTTATTTTTGAGAGAGAGAGACAGAGCGTGAGCAAGGGAGGGACAGAGAGAAAAGGAGACACAGAATCCAAAGCAGGCTCCAGGCTCTGAGCTGTCCACACAGAGCCCCGTGCGGGGGCTCAAACCCCCCAACTGTGAGACCATGACCTGAGCCGAAGTTGGATGCTTAACCTACTGAGCCATCCAGGCATCCCCAGCCTACAGATTTCTGAGGCAGTCATATTTTCATGAACTTTTATGAGGTTTGAAAAATGGGTTTTATTTGATTCAACTCAATAATTACGATTCAAGCACCTGTGTCAGTTCTTTCCTTCAAGGAGCTCACAGCCTTAACGACTGGGTATTGGGTGGTGGCAGAACAGAAGAGGGGGAAATGAGAGGCATCTTGAAGGAAATAAATGGGACTCCAGACCGACAGAATAGCTCAGAGGACCTAGTCTTACCCCGCACACAGCTCCTGGTAAGCTGGGAACGCTGCCTCACAAACTGATGGAAAGTTAAGGGTAGTAAATGAAGAGGTAACATTTAAAAAGTCCTATAAAGTGTGAATAAAGGAGTGGGCCAGGCAGAGAAGTGTGGCGGAAGCAAAGCGTTGAAGATTAGAGAGAGCACAGTGGTCTGGCACATTCGAGACCGTAAGTAGCTCCATTGAGCTGGAAGGCATAAGGGCACGGGGACCAACGGGTGCAGAAAGGACTGTGGTAGGACACTGGGCTACACGATTTGAAGGAATCCACACATGAAGACTCCTGCATGCCCTTTATGCCATATGTATGGGGTTTGTTCCTGCAGCTACCCGTTAGAATCACCTGGCAAGTTTTTAGGTCTGTTAATGGAGTGCTGTAGCCAAAAATATCTGAGCTCTTTGGGGCCCACCCTTCTGCTGAGAAAACAGAAAATTAGACAAAATACATTTAAAAAATTTGTTTCAGCATCTGAGAGCTACTGAAAGTGTCAGAATTTGGAGGGCTAAGATCAAGAAGGGGAAAGCCAAGAGGGGTGATCGGCATGTGGGACAACTGACTGCCAGTTTCAAGATCAGTGCCTGAGAGATTGAGAAGCAGGATCATTCCCAGTCGTTTCAGAGGACTGGGGACAGAGGGTGGTGAAAATTGGAGTTCAAAGCCCACCAAGGTGTAGTGGACCTGGATTTCATTTGGGACCCCCAAAATTTATACACTAGGAGTAAGTGTGGCCTGGAAGCAAACCAGACTTCATAAAAATTGAAGCCTAGATTTGATTATCTCATTCCCTGGTTGGATTAAGGTGGTCTTATTCTAGTCTAGTTGCCTTTCAAAAGCAAAAGTAAATTCTCCCTGGTGATAGAGAACATTATATTACAAGAGACTTAAGTTAGCTCCACAGTTTCCCATACACAAGGTTCGACACTCAACCGAAACTAACAAAACCTACAGAAAATACGAATCTTGACTGAAAACCGAGAAAAATATCAGACTAGATAAATAGATCCATGCATACAGTAGTTATTATAAAGTCCAGGTCTGGAATTGTCAGACTTTTAATAACCATGGTTAATATATTTGAGAAATTAAATAACAAGGGGGAGAATTTCAGAAGGAATGGTGATTACAACAAATATGAAAATAGAGATAATTAAAAATAACTGTAATTAAGACATCAGTAGATAGGTTTAACAGTAGAGTCAAAACAGTGAAAAACACAACAAAATATCTAGATGCAGGAGTCGAGAGACAGTAGTAATAAAATAGATGAAGGAACCTAATATGAGGTTAACCTTTCTAAAATTCAGGTAATTAGAATCTGATAAGTGGAAAAAAAGATTTTGGAAGAAGTGATAATGGAAGAGATAGCGGCTGTGAATTTTTTTTTTTTTGATGCAAAAAGTTCAACGAACCCGAAACGGTATAAATATACAAAAATCACACATAAGCACATCATAGTAAAACTTCTGAAAACTGATGGCAAAAACAAACTCTTAAATAGATACAGAAACAATGACATATTATCCTCAAAGGAGCAATCATAAGACTGTTGACTTGTCAGTGGAAAAATTGAAAGCAAAATCCAAAAGAATATCATCAAAGTTCTTAATGAAAATAAACAGCCAATTTATTAATTATGCTTTTTGTGAAAATATTCTTCAAAAACTAAGGAAGAAAATTCCACCTTTAAGAACCAGGTAATAGGTTATAGCAGACCAACACTCCTGTGGCAAAAATGAGATGCTGCTAGGCACCTATTAGAATGTCTAACACTTAGGAACTGACCAAAGTGAAAGTTAGTAATTATACAAAGCAACTAGAAATCTTATACATTACCGTCAGATTGCAAAACGGTACAGCCACTTTGGAAAACAGTTGGACACTTTTATATATATATGTACGTATATATATACGTATATATATATTTAAGTATATATATGTATATGTACGTATATGTACATATATACGCATATATACGTATATATATGTACATATACGTTTATATATATATATAAAGTAAAGCATACACTTATCGTATGAACCAATAATCTCAAGCCTACTTCCATTTACCCAAACAAAACTAATCTTCACATAAAAAATTGCATGTTAATATTTATAAGATTTATTATAATTTATTAATATTTATTCATAATCACCCTGAACTGGAAACAACTCAAATGTCAAACAACAGGTAAATGAATAAACTGTGGTATATCCATCCATAGAATAGAATGTTATTAAGCAATAAAAAGGAAAAACTATGGAAATTTGACGTCACAGATGAACCTCAAATCCGTATGTTAAAAGCAGCTAAACTCAAAAGGCTACATTTTGTATTTCTTTTATAAAAAGCGGGGGGGGGGGGGGGGGGGGATGGGGTGGGCAATACCATAGGAGCAGAAAACAGATCCATCATTGCCAGGTGTTGGGGGTAACAGAAAGGACGGACTCTGAAGAAGTATAATAACAGTACCCTGGTAAATGTTTAACAACAAACTCTCTTAATAAAAACTTTCTGATTTGTAGCACTTTTCATTAACCCTAGTATAAATATTCCCACCATGGCCAATTTTTTTAAGCTTATTTATTTATTTTGAGAGAGAAAGAGAAAGCAGGGGAGGGACAGAGAGAGAGGGAGATAGAATTCCAAGCAGGCTCTGCACTGTCAGCGGGGAGCCTGATATGAGGCTCAAACTTGTGAACCGAATCGTGAGATCATGACCTGAATCGAAACCAAGAGTCCGACGCTTAACCGACTGAGTCCCCCAAGTGCCCCCCTTCCATGGCCAATTTTAAACTACGGATGAGAGGATACTGAACATAATGTTGGGAGGAGATAGGCAATAGCTCAATATCACACAGCATTCCTACTACACAGATACAACAGAGAGAAACGATTTTACAACCATAGATAATAGAGCAGCTTAAAGTAATTAGAAAGCAGGGAGTTAGCACTTATTACCTTTTTTAAAATATATTGTATGGAATTCTAGGTTTATGTAATTTAAATGATGACTGCTTTTAACAACTGCATTAGAAAATCCCTTAAAGTTTAACAACCTAACAATCCGCTTTCACAAACTGCTACAAACTGGCTCCAACATAGCACTAGGCAGGAGGGAACTTTGTTAATTTCACCATATGTGATTTCTAGTTCAAAAAAAAAAACCCCACAAAATATGTATACTGTATATCCTTTGACGCATCAAGATCAATTCTAGGAATTTATCGGCAGTTATATTCAAACATGTTCACCATTAATTTTAATCATAAAATTGAAATTAACCTGAAATTCAGAAGTTAATGAATAATAAATTGTTGTATATCCATACAAGGAAATATCTTGGCAGCTAGAAAACTTGAGGAACGAAAAAGTGGTTGCTTCTCGAAGGGTGGCCAAAGGATAAAAGTTAAGAGAGACCTCACTGTACATTTAAAATTTTTACATGTGCATATTTTTTCAAAAGATAAAGGACACTTAAATTGATTTTAATCAAAACAAAATAAAGCATTTTCTAATAAAAAAAAACATTCCTAAGATACTATTTGGCCAGCACACCTTTGCTTATACTTAAATGCCTTCAGGTACTGTCTCGTGCATCACTCCTACTTTCTGTATAAGGGAGTGGAGGCTCAGAGACTGAAAACCTTTCCCAGAGGCACACAGCAATGTAGCTCTGGGAGGTGAAATACACTCTTACTAGACTTGCTAGATTACATTTTGGGCAAGTTCAGGGACGGTCTAGGAATCTTTAGCAGAGCAACTAAAGCCTAGGGAAGCCAGAAAGGCCCTGCCTGAAAGGGAGTGTGAAAAAGAGAAAGCCAAAGAACCAAAAATAGAACCTTGGAGATGCCGACCCTTCAGGAGGACAAGGAGGAGGCAGAGAAGAAACAGAAAAGGAATGGTCAGAAAGAAACTATGTAACTTAATGTGACTTATTGCTGAAAATGTTGGAAGAAAACACATTGGGGAGGGGGGGAAATTACTCCTTTCCTCTGTTACTTTAACTGAGCTATTCAGACCTTGTCCTGAGTTTTTGAAACATTGTTGCCACACCTGTGGGCACATACAGGTTGGAACTCGTTGGGCCCAAAGCCATGCCTGGGATTCTGGCTTTTCTAGGTCCTGCTATTCAACAATTAGAAAGCAAGTGTCCTCTACTAACATTTCAGCCAGCAATAGGACGCATGAAATTGAACAACTCTCTATCCTGTGGGCACCTGATCTTGGACAATTTAGGGTAAGTTATGAAGGAATGGGCTTAACCCATTGCTTCTTGTTCTCTTTCTACCTTCAGTGGGAGAAAGAGTAAAGAATGATAGTAACTCCCTGCTCCACAAAAACAACAAAAGAGGTAATATGCTGTGTGGAAGTCAGCTGGAGCGAGGAAATCAGGAACAGCTGGGCCTAGCACAGTGCACTCATATACGCCTTTTTTGAAAGACAAATCGGAATGGCTCGAGAGGAAAGCACCGGAGACGCACTAACTTCTAAAACTCTGAACTCACCAGCTGGAGACGGGGCTTGTGCTGGGAAAACTTAAGAGTCACTGGAGAGTATTTAGTTCTCCAAGTGAGTAGCAAAACTGTGCTAATGAGGTCTTTAACACCTGTACTGCAACCAGCCCCTGAGTCTAAGCAGAACCAGGTGGGGCAGCCAATGGCTTGGAGGTGGCCAAAGGGGGCTCAGAAACAGAAGTGGAAACCACCGTGCCTGGTTGGTAGGAGGCAGACATCGGTTTCCCGTTTTAGGCTTTTCTCTGTTTCCCACATATGAATGTACAGTTACACATCAAATCCGAAATGCTAACTTAAAAAACAACACACTGCATTCAATTAATCTTCCCCAGCTAGTCATTCCCTGGTCACTTGTTTTGGTCTCTGAGCATGTGATAGTTCAGGCACTAGAGGCAGCTCTGAGTCTGTCCATCGTCACCTCCAGAAAGTGTTCATACACACAACAGCAGGTGGCTAGAGCAGGAGAGATGGGATGCAGGAAGACAAAACATCCTTCCAGGACGTCCCTTGGCATGCTTTGGTCTTGTTGTCTGTCTACGTTCTTTCCTCTGAACTAAAGAAGACGTCTAAGTACCTCTATGTCCCTTCTCCCCAGAACACTCCCTATTACCTGCCTCTTCCCCACTCAGGTTCTGACAGAGCCAACAGTGATAACTAGACACATGGAACATGAAACAGCGACTTGCTCATCTCGGTAAGGAGCTGAAAACTAAAAAAGGCAAGGTTTCAGGTAGACTGAATAGGAAAATGTGACTTGAAGCTAAAGGCAAATGTGAGGTTTCCTACCTTGAATCTGAATCTTGGATTCTACGTGGTGAGGCGTCCTACAGGGAGAGGGAGAGAGGAACTTGGCCTGCTCCTGCGGGGCGGACTTGGAGGCTAATGACCCAGCCACCCCGATCACAGGTGGAACAGCAGAAGAATGGCGCGTCTGCAGCCCTGCTCCCTGCGAATGCGGTCGGATAAATCTCAAACCCTGGCCAATCAAATTAACGACTGCTTCTGGAATGAGAACATTAAGGAGGCCCCCAGGTGGGCAGAGTGCCCCTTTCTCATACTCTAGGAGCTGGAGCGGGAAAATAGGGACTGAAGGACAGAGGGAAAAGTGATTTTCTTTCCTCTGTACCTCCCCTTGCCAACAAAGACCGAAACACATTATAGAGTCCCCCACGACTAGGATTCTTCAGCCTAACAGGTGGAAAATTTTTTTCCTGAACCAAATCCTCCTTTCAATAAAACTATAAATGTCACAAATTGCATCTTTATAACAAACACATAACTGAAACTTCCCAGACTTCTTTCAGCTCCAAATCCAGCTTCTATAGAAATCTGCTGGAAACTGTATTCTACTCATCAGTTTTCGAAAATAGGAAAGGTAGCTCATGCTACGATTGCATCTGGTGAGACAAAAGCATAAAATTAAGTTGGTCACTATTTACTTTTTCCAAATTGAGTGTAATAGGTTACAATTCTTTGGATTATTGGGATTTAAATAGGACTCCCAGACGTTGTGGTAAGTTAATAGCTTACGCTTAAGTTTCCATTGGCAATTAATGTCCGCTTTTGAATCAGTGTTCCTTAATTTCATACTACATTTACATTTATTAAGTAGTCAAATATTTATGGGTACTGCACAATGCTCATATAAATGCTCACAAGCATCCTGATTAGTTATAAAACACTGCTCTGGCCAATATTTCTTGTGAAGATACTGAGATCTGTGTTTTACAGTTTAAGTTTGCAATGACTGTCTTGGTTAATGTTTACACACTGTGTGTGTTAGAAAAGCGGGTGTAAATAGTGTCCCACATTCTCTAATTAAACAGAGGTGGTTTTCCCCTTCAATTGGATTGGACTGATGAACTCACGGGAAACACTGATTAGTTGGATTCGGGGGACATTTTTTTCTAGTTATTCTTGGGATTTGGTCCATGAAAAAAGCTTTTGGAATTGACTGGGAAATAAATTGATGCAAAAATAAATGTCTTCTTCGACTTCAAGAACTGGAGACTTCTTCACGCCTAATGTTCAAAAAGCATAAGCAAACGAAAAGATGTTCTGTTTCTTCCACACGGAACTAATTAGTTTCAGCTGTGTTTTGAGACCTCATCAAGCCAATGATGATATTGGGATCATTTAAACAGCAGAACTTCTACTGAGGATGAAGTGAACTTGGGGCGGTAAGACGATCTCTACGACGTATGTACTGCTTTATGCTTTAAAAAATCTCCTATCATGCCCTGAATACATTATCTTCTCCCCATTCTAACTCTGAGCAAAGGGACGTGCAACAGTAGTGGGTCCCACAGCCAATGAGTGACAGAACTCAGTCTAGTACAGGGGTCTTCATTCTCGGACTATGGCTTTCTTGTACTAGGCCAGTGGTTTACAAACTCTTTGGGGCCATGGGAATCTCCAACAAAATCTCATCAGGAAGCCTAATATTTAAAACGGAGTAACTTGGCTTGATAATTCCAAGCCGATTTCAGTGCTTCCATCAATTTTCAAGATGCTTGCCAGATTGCAAGAATTTGCAAGAAAACCGATTTTTTTTCCCTACTTCATCTCCCAAAGAAATGGAGCTCAAAAGCCTTCTAAAGGCTTCTTAAGCTAAGGGTCTCATCACTGCTCATGGGCAGTGCTATCACCAAGCAGGTTGACACCCAGGTGCCATATGCACTTCAACCGAATCTGAAGATGGGAGGCCTACCTGCAGCGTTTCTCCAGGTATTGGCCTTGCATTTGGGACCATGCAGAAAAACATCAAAAAGAAGACCTAACTGAATCCCTCAAGATTCCCTCCTTAACCACTGGTTAGCACATCCTTTCTTGAACAGTCTGTGAGAAAAGAAGGCAAGAAGAAACTCAATATATGTGAGTGTCTGCTGTTAGGCAAGGGATGTTTATGTAAGATGCCTTCCACATCCCATCCGGCTTTGTGAAATGGGTAGTTTTGTTCTCATTTTACGAAGGGAGAAAATAAGACTCAAAGTGGCTTCACAACTTGCCCAGGGGACTGTTAAGAGTTGGAATTTCAACCTGGGCATGTCAAATCCTGATGCCCATGTTCTTTCCACCACCCCATCTCTGAGCCTCTTACTGCTGGTGTCTCTCATAATCACCAGAAACAACAAACTACTGGGCACAGGATTTATATTACAAGGTACCTTTTTATTATAAAAGCCAGATCTCCTCAGTTAGTAGACTATGGGCACTTTGAGGCAACCAGACCATGATAGATTTTGCTTTGAACAATGTCTAATGTATAAAAGGGGGTTCCCTAGTCTGATTCCCTCTTTTCAAAATGATAATACTGCATACCATTATAATCTGTGTTTATGATTACATGCTATACTATTTATAGACTCGAAAGACACTAATGGGTATCACTGACAGAAACACCTCTTTCCGTTCTATTATAGGATGGCCTGTACTAATCAGACACCCAGGTCTGTTAGTTTGGGTTTTGTTTGATCAAATGAAGTAGTTGCTCACGTCAAGGAGGACACAGATGCCATTCATGTCCAGGGAGATTCTTTGGCAGGAGAGGACTACACATTTCTAAATACGCTGATTGAGTTCTCTGTTCTTGAGTTTTCATGGCTATGGATGATCCTTTGCATCAGATCATCCAAAAAAACATACCAGAGCTGTCATTTCTGAATGCACTCATGATGAATTTCCTCTTACTGAGTAGCTCTTTCTGGAAGAGTTCCTGGAGCTATATATCATTTGATTTCACAATAGCAAGTGCAGTTGCCCATACAAAAAAAACAAAAAAGAGAGAGAGAAAGAAGAGAAGAAGGAGGAAAGAGAAGGAGGAGGAGAAGGCAGAATTATCTTTTTCTATTACGTGTAATTTTTTTTTTTAATCCAGCCTTTGCTCCTTTCTCTGCAGTAACAGTAATATTAGGAGATGGGACATTTTGGCAATTTCTTAGAATACAATCCTTTACCCCCAAATTTTAAATTATACTTGGCACTAAATGACAGCAGAGCATTGATATCAAATAATATACCTGGGGAATATCTACACAGACACAACACACAGTTCGAATCAAAGGACATAACTTCTCATTTCCTGAAAGTAGATCTTCTCTAGTTGAAAGGAGGAACCTGAATTTGGAACCCACTCAGCCTTCCCTCCCGTCTTAGCTCGGGCTACTACAACACATTACCATAGGTGGTTTAAACGATAAACATTCATTTCTCACTGTTCTGGAGGCTAGGAAGTCCAAGATCAAGGTGCCAGCAGACTCAGCTTCTAGTGAGAACTCACCGCCTGGTTTTGACCCATCTGCCTGCTTGCTGGATCTGGTGGAGAGAAAGAAAGGGCTCTGGTCTCTTCTTTTAAGGACATTAATCCCATCGTGGGGGCTCCACCCTCATGACTGCCGCAAATCCTAATTAACTCCCAAAGGCTCCACCCCAAATACCATCACAATGGGGGTTAGGGCTTCAACATATGAATTTGGGGGAGGGTGAGCATAAACATTCAGTCTATAATACCTCCCCTCTTGCTCCCTACTTTTTACTGCCCTTCCAACGGACTCTGCAGAGCCAGATTTGGAAACTCCTGTTCTCACATGGACTCTTCTTCCAGGGAATACTCCCTGCAAAACAAAGGCATTCTCCTTTTCCCTTTGTTTCAGCTGACAAACAGCCTTGCAGAACCCCCCCCCCCCCCCACAATAGTTCTCCTTCAAATAACTGGAATTCTGAAGGTGGCCTCAGGGGAAGGGGGATGGGAGGGAAGAAAGTTGTAATAGCAGCAAATTCTTCATTCTGTAAGGCCCCTTTTTGTTGCTATAATATTTTCTTTTTCCCATAAGGAAAAACAAAATCGTTTTGGTAAATATTTTTAGTAAATTTAGAAATAATTCTCAAAATTACAAAAGAATTCGCGCTCATTTAACTTGGTACAAATAAATTTAGCCTGTGTCTCTGAACCAAACTTTGGGTTTTAAAAACTTGAAAAAGCCTAGCTATTTCCGGATATACACAACGAGCTGCAAATCCTCGTGGCCAGAGATTGCTAATTAGAAGGTCCTGTGATATTTTCAAAAATATGAAAAATCCTGTGCTTTGAAAACCATTGGCGGCAACAACAACAACAAAAAAGATAAAACAAAACAAAAACTGGCAAGGTCAGAGTGATGGGCATCCATTTGCATGCGGGGAAACTGAGCTAAAAGGCTCTGGGCTCAAAAGCATGAGAGGGGTGTTTCCCAGTACTGCTAGAGCCTTGCCCTCAGGCTCCCTTGTATAGCTCCAGCCCTTAGGAAGTTGGCAAGCACCTGGAATGTCCAGAAGGTTGCCCCTGCCTATTGGAACTCTGCATGGTCAGAGGGCAGAAAAAGCCTTCCGTGGCCTCTACTCCTTAGCCTTACAAGCATATCTCGGGGGGAGGTTTATAACCAGCAAACTGTTAATGAAAAGAGCAAGAGGATACCAAACTTTTATTTTTATTTACTTTAAGTTTATTTATTTTGAGAGAGAGAGAGAGCATGCCCATGTGTGAGCAGGGGAAGGAAGGTGAGAGAGGGAGAGAGGGAATCCCAAGCAGGCTCCACACTGTCCGTGTGGAGTCTGATTCGGGGCTCAAACTCATGAACTGTGAGATCATGACCTAAGCTGAAACCAAGAGTTGGATACTTAATTGACTGAGCCACCCAGACGCCCCAAGAGGCTACCAAAGGTTTGAGGTAATAAACTTAAAAACATGAAGAGTTCATTCCAAGTTACCCCTACAGTAATACCTCTTTTGTTCACTTGTGTTCTCGGGCACTTTCTTGAGCAGGGGAGAGAGCTGTAGGGTTTCAGCCAGCACCTGCAGAAATGCACCTCACTCATGGTCTATTTTAAGGATGCAGCAGCCTGCAGTCTACGCCCATGGGACTAAGTCACTCAGAAGGCATCATCCGCCACATTCGATGGCAGAAATAAAGACTGAGAACCTCCAGGTGATGAGATAACTAGATGTCTGCCTTCTCTCCCCACAGCCAAGTTTGCAATCTCTGAGACTTTTGCTCTGAGGCCTCTGCTTCCAGAGGCCGCGAACACACACGAGTGGCAGGAAATAGCTACGACCCAAGGAAACTTTACCTGCCAATCCCCACCATTTAATTCCCCTAGAGGACTCTAGTGGAACTTTAATGAAATTAAGCTGAGGTTCCCAAGGCAATTATAGGTGACCACATTTGCAAATAGCAATTTATACACCTGTTTGGGGCAGCCGTTTGCCTCTATCCTGATCTGTTTTTCTACTAACTCTTCTTAAGAACAGCTCACCTTGCATGAATAAAACACGATGGTGTCTTATTGCCCTAATAGAGCAGAGCTATTTACAATTTATTCTGGCCACTCTTCTTGTAAAGCAAGTCATTGTATACTGCCTTAACTTTTCTATTTGCTTATGAATGTGGAATTGTATGCATTTTGTTGGCTCAAAGCAGGGCATCTCTAGGTTGTAAGCAGGCCGATGAAATCTATGGTTCATTGAACGAACACTTGACTAAAAATGAAAATTTTCATGCCCTTTGTTCAATGAGATGAAAGTGTCTGTGTCTTAAGTAAATAACACAGATTCTGAGGAAAGGATGAGACTGAGAGTGGGGTCCTGTTCAGAGACTGAACAGTGGGGACTCCGCTGTTTTGTGGTATAGGAGTGGCTAGGGGGTGGGGGTGAGGCAGTTCTCACCGGTGCAGGTTTAGAGAGTTTGCCACCTTCGGCAGCATGCCTGAAGCTCGGGTGGTAATCTACACGTAGAATGGAATCCGGCTTTCATTCCACAGACATAGCCCTCTCTCTGCACCAGAGCAGCCGTTTCCCTAGGGTGGTCACGAAAGCCTCCGCAAACACACATGGAGGTCACTGGCCAGAGTTCTGTCCTGCAGGGCGAAGTGAGCCCTCTCATAGCTGCTGAGTCCCAGGACCTACTCCTCAGGCAGGAAGATCGATCACGAGGTAGTTTATTTAGTCAGAGGATCACGGGTGAGTCAGGAGACAAGGAAATTCAGAAACCAAAGTCAAAAGTGATTGTGTATAGAAGAGGAAACCAGCTGCACCTGGCAGTCTGCTACCAAATCAGAAAGGGCTGTAATGGAAAACGGATGCGTTTATAGAAAATCCACCTCCCGTCCCCCACGGCCAAAACTGCTGCCCTCTTCACAGGGAGTCAATGTATTAAGTTTGGCAGCTCTCGTAGAGCTTGCCATGCCAGGGAGGTTATTAAAACTCAACTGAAATGGTTTCATAACTCAAACTGGAAACAAGAGTGAGGAAAATGCTAACACCAAAGTGACAGACCAGAACGAAATGGAGCTAGGTTTGTAGGCTCTCTGGCTCATGTTTCAGGAGGTTCCACGTGTTAAAATAGGCTGAAAAGTTAGCTAAATAAAACAAAGTGCCAAGCAAGACATTTAACACCCTTGAAAGGGGGCTTACCAATGAGAGGGTTCCATGATTCATATTGTTGACTGAGCTTCATTTTTAGGAGTCTGAAGACAAGATTAATTATGACTACATCCCTTAAAATATCTGCTGCATATGAGAGATTTTAATCTCCCCCCACCCCCACCCCACCCTCACCTCCTAATGTTTTTCAGTGATTTGAAGGATCTCAGAGATATTTTCTGGTTCTCAAGGATGAACATTCCCCTTCGTCACCAGCACCAGTGGTGGTACTCTGAGAGTACCAGAGATTGGAAAAGCAGATGGGTGATGTGTTTACTGTCACATATTACAGACTTTAAGAGTGCAGGCCAAAACCTTTTTGGAAAAACATACTAATTTCAGAGTAATACAATTTAGAACACTTGCTAAAACTTCAGAGGGACTGATGTTAGCAGGGTAGCTCAGGAGAGCTACCAACAGATTATACTTATTTTTCCTGGTAGTTTTGTGTGTGTCCAAATAGAGCTATCTCTGCAAAACATCAGCTATCATCTCTGGGAGGCCTTCAGTTGAGAAGTGACAAATGACTTTCATCTTTGAAGCCAAAATGGAAGTTTTCAGGCCTACTGAAAAGGGTAGTGATAGGCATCAGCCATGAGGAAACATGGTAAAACCAAGTCATGACCATGTAGCTCAGAGGAGAGAAAGGGCTGAATCCCCAATCCCAGTGGCCATGACCAAAAGCGGTGGTAAGAATTTTCATAAAGAGGACAGGAATGTCAGAGCTAATGGTCAACAGCTAATGTTCCTTGCGGCTTCTTAAAACAATTCAGTGACTGTTTTGTTCATTACAAAAATAGACATGTTCTATATTCACTTTTTTCCCCCATAAACTTTTGTCTCCCATTCAACAGCACATCCTGGCAACTCTGCCTTCAAAATGTACTCAGATTCCAATATTTATCACCACTACAACACTATGGTGATCGAGCATGATTACATCTCACCTGGATTATTGGAGTAGCCTCCCATCAGTTTTCCCTGAACCTACCCTGCCTCCATGGGGCTAGTTCTCAGTGCAGCATCCAGAGTGACCCATAGATACAGAGGAGCTCTGTTCAGAACCTCATCAATGATAAAGGATTGGGGGGAAAATGGTGGAGTAGGAAGCACCAGGAATCTGCCTCCTCTTCTACAGAACAATTGCACTAGCAGAATCCGCCCAAAGTAACTATTCTGGAGTCTCACAACTTCCAGGGGAAGGCTAGGACAGCAAATTGTGGTTAACTTTGGTCAACTTCAGTTTATACTACAGTAACAGCTACCCACCCCCCACTCCCAACCTCATAACAGGCAGCTGTGCATGTATTCCTGGAACAGCCTGCATACAGCTTGCAGGAGCCAGGCAGAGGAAAAAGGACCCTGTCCTCCAAACACCAGGGGTCTGTGCTCTGTTAGCTGATTGCTGCTTCTGATCACAGAGGTTCAGACAAAGAGGAGAACAGCCAGTATCGTTGCACCTTTTCCTATTGTTCAAAGCCCCTCTCCCTCTGGCCGAAGTGACTTACAGGGGATTTAAAGGACTGGCACCCTTATCCCCACTTCATTTCTCTTTTTTCTCCTCTTTGAGAGCTAGACATTAAAGACTAGTACACTCAAAAACAATTGCATACATGAAGAAAAGTAGAAAGTTACCACATATGTCCAGGGAAAGGCTCAGAAAAGATCTGAGAAGACCTTAAGTTTACACCCCAGGATGATCCTTGACACAGAGACAGATAAATAAAGAAGTAAATAAAGAAACAAACAATAAAGAAACAAAACAAATAAAGAAGTAAATACAGAAGTAAATAAAGAAACAAACAGGAACAGTAGCAAAACACAGCAAATTCTGGGAAGGGAGATGCTCTGATTTCCATAGTTACCATACAATTAGACTCAACTGTCTAATTTTCAACCAAAAAATCAAAAGCCATAGAATGAAACAGGAAAATATGATCCATTTAAAGGAAAAAAATAAGTCAACAGAAACTGTCACTGAAAAGGACCTGACGACAGTTGTACTTGACAAAGACTTTAAAATAATCCTCTTAACCATGCTCAAAGGACTAAAGAAAGATACGGAGAAAGTCAAGAAAATGATGTGTAAACAAAATGGGAATATCACTAAAGAGAAAACCAAAAAACGAAATTTTCAAAAAGAAATTCTGGTGCTTAAAAGTACACTAAGTGTTATGAAAAGTGATTCAAAGGCAGATGTAAGGAGGCAGAAGAAAGAATGGGCGTGAAGATAGAACAATGGACATTGTTAAGTCTGAGGAACAGAAAGAAAACAGATTGAAGTAAAGTGAGCTGAGCCTAGAGGTGTGTGGAACACCATCATGTGGACCAACATATGCATTACGGGAGTCCCGGAAGAAGATAAAGGCAGAAAAAGTATTTGAATAAACTAAGGCTCAACACTTTCTAAATTTGACAAAAGACATGAATATAAACACTCAAGAAGCCTAATGAACTCCAAGTAAAATGAACTCAAAGAAATCCACACTGAGACATATGATAATCAAACTTTCTTTTTTTTTTTTTTTTTTTTTTTTTTTTTTTAAATTTTTTAACGTTTATTTATTTTTGAGACAGGGAGAGACAGAGCATGAACGGAGGAGGGGCAGAGAGAGAGGGAGACACAGAATCGGAAGCAGGCTCCAGGCTCCGAGCCATCAGCCCAGAGCCCGACGCGGGGCTCGAACTCACGGACCGCGAGATCTTGACCTGAGCCGAAGTCGGACGCTTAACCGACTGAGCCACCCAGGCGCCCCGATAATCAAACTTTCAATAGACAAAAATAAAAAGAGAATCTTAAAAGCAGTGAGAGAGAAACAATTTGTCACATAGAAGGGACAATTCCTCATGAAGGAATAAAATCATTAGCAAATTTCTCATCTGAAATTTTGGAGGCCAGAAGGCAGTGGGCTGATACATTCAAGGTACTCAGTGAAAAAAGCTGTCAACCAAAAATCCTTTATCTAGCAAAACTGTCCTTCAGGAGTGAGGGAGAAATTAAGATATTCCCAGATAAACACAAGCTGAGGGAGTAATTACTCCCAGACCTGCCCTGAAAGAAATGCTCGAGGGAATCCTGCATGGTGAAATGAAAAGGCACTATATAGTAACTAGAAGGAATATAAGAAATAAAGATCTCAATAATGTCAAATACATGGGCAGTTATAAAAGATACTATTATTGTAACAATGGTTTATAACTCCATTTTTTTTTTGTTTTCTACATGATTTAAGAGACTAAAATATTTTTTTTAATGTTATTCAAAACAGTATCATTGTAGCTTTGGTGTGATTTGTTGTTTCCTACATAATTTTGGACACTAATTAAATTAAAAGAGTTATTAACTATGCTGTTGAACATACAATGTATAAAGATGTAATCTTGTGACATTACCAACTGAAAGGTGGGGACAGAGCTATAAAGGAACAGGTTTTGTATGTTAAAAACTTTCAAACTATTACTATATTGAAAACTATTATTGAAGTTAAGCTGGCATAATTCAAATTGGAGTGTAATAGCTTTAGGATGTTAAATGTAATCCCTATAACAGCCAAAAAGAAAATAGCTATGAATATGCACAAAAAGAAATGAGAAAAGAATTCAAATGTTTCACAATTTAAATTGTGAAAAATTAAAATTTAAAAATTTTTAAATTAAATTTTAATTTGAAATAAAAAAAATAAATTTAAGAAATTTAAAAAATTTAAATTTAAATTTAAAAATAAAAATCAAATAAATGCAAAAGAATATAATAGTGCAGGAAACGAGGGGAAAAAAAGTGATGAGGCATATAGAAACCAAATAGGAAAATGACAGAAGTAAGGCCCTCTTTGTCAGTAATTACTTTAAATGTAAATAGATTAAACTCTCCAAAAATATATGATCCCACTATATGTTGTCTACAAAGAACTCACTTTAGCTCCAAACCCACAAATAGATAGAAAGTGAGAGCATGGATATTCCATGCAAATAGTAACCAAAAGAGAGTAGGGGTGACTATACTAATGTCACACAAAATAGACTTTAAATCAAAACAGATTTCAAGAATTGGAGAATATTTAAGTGTTTGCGACTTTCTTCCTTTTCCAAACAGTGGGGTAACAAATGTGCCAATTTTTACAGACACCGAATGTTTTAGAACAGAAGCTCGGTGCCACTACAGGTCTTAGAAACAAGGATTGATCCTGTGTATTGAACACTTTACACTGTCAATGCGTTTTATCCTCACAACCCTGTCAGGTAGCTATGATGGTCACCCCCACTTTACAGATGGGCAAACTGAGACTTACAGTCACAGTAAGTGGAGGCGCTAGGACAAAACCCAAACATATGAAGAGGAAACTCCTGCACCTAACCTGTGTGATTGTGCAGCAAAGGCAACAACACAGGTGAGAGAGGCAAGGAGGGTCGGGGAAGGGGATTCATGAGCATGAACTAAGATATGCCTCCCTAAGCACAGTATCTGGTGAGCAATAAATGATGCCATCACCAAAAAATTGCAATGATGCCATTGCCTTTTTTTCAAGAGGCAAAGAAGAACATGATAAATTAACAAAAGGTTCAATACAGGAAAATATAACAATTAACAAACATTTATGCACCTAACAGACCAGCAAAATATATGAAAGAATTGAAGGGAGAAATAGCACAAAAATACTTGGAAACTTCCATACCCTATCTTCAATATTGGACAAAACAAACTGATAGAAGTAAGGAAACAGAGGACTTAATATAATAAACCAAGTAGATCTACAAATATATATAGAATGCTACCCAACAAAAACAATTAAACATGCTTCGCAAGTGCACGTGGGACATTTTCTTGGATAGGCCATATATTAAGCCACACATTAAGTCTCGATAGATTTAAAAAGACAGATATTATACAAAGTATCTTCTCTAAGCATATTGACATGGAGTTTGAAGTAAACAACAGAAGTAAGTTGGAAGATTTATAGATTTGTGGAAATTAAAAACATTAAAAAAACAACAGATCAAGGAGGAAATTACAAGAAAAATGAAAACACAACATACCAAAATGTATGGGGCATAGCAAAAGCAGCGTTAAAGGGGGGAATTTTTTTTTATTTAAAAATTTTACAGTAAAAAACAAGACAGATCTCAAATCAGTAATCTAAATTTATAGCTTAAGGAACCAGAAAAATAATAACAAACAAAACCCAAAGCTAGCACAAGGAAGATAATATAAGAAATGGAGTCGAAGGGTGCTGGGTGGCTCAGTCAGCAAAGCATCCAACTTTGGCTTAGGTTATGATCTCATGGTTTGTGAGTTCAAGCTTCACATAAGGCACCCTGCTGTCAGCATCGAGCCTGCTTCAGATCCTCTGTCCTATCCCTCTCTCTCTCTGTACCTTCCCTGATCATGCTCTCTCTCTCTCTCCCTCTTTCAAAAAATAAATAAACTTAAAAAAAAAAGAAATAGAGAATAGAGAAATAATAGAGAACATCAATGTAACCAAAAGTTGGTTCTTTGAAAATATGAATAAAATTGACAAATCTTTAGTTAGATGGACAAAGACAACAGGAGAAAAGATTCAAATTACTACAATCAGAAATGAAAGTGGGACATCATTACCAATTCTACAAAATGAAAAGGAGTAGCAGAATATTACAAATAATTGTATACCAAAAAGCTGGATAACACAGATGAAATGGACAAAATCTAATAAGACTAAAACCTAACAAGACTAAATCACAAAGAAATAGAAAAAGAATAGACCTGCAACCGGTAAGGAGATTGAATCAGTCATCAAAATTCTCCCTACATAGAAAAGCCCCAACCTGATAACTTCACTGGTGAATCTTATCAAATATTTAAGGAAGAACTATACCAATTCCTGTCAAACTTTTTAAAAAATTCAAGAGGAGGGTACACTTCTACACTCATTCTATGAGGCTAGCATTATCCTGATTCCAAAGTCAGACAAAGATACTACAAGAAGAGAAAACTACGGACTAATATCTCCATCTACAATGACACAAAAATCTTCAACAAAATATTAGCAAACTGAATTCAGCAGCAAATCTAAAGGATTATACAACATGACCAAGGGGATAGGATGCAATGCAAGGATGGTTCAACAGACAAAAATCAATCAGTGTAATATATCACATTAACAGAAAGAAAGCAAGGAAGAAACACCACAATCTCAACTGATGCAGAAAAAGCATTTTGCAAAATAATAAAAAAATACTCAACAAAGTATGAACAGAAGGAAACTACCTCAATATAATTAAAGCTCTCTATGACATGAATAGACACTTTTCTGAAGAAGACATCCAGATGGCCAACAGACACATGAAAAGATCCTCAACATCACTCATCCTCAGGGAAATACAAATCAAAACCACACTGAGATACCACCTCACACCAGTCAGAGTGGCTGAAATTAACAATTCAGGAAACAACAGATGCTGGCGAGGATGTGGAGAAACGGGAACCCTCTTGCACTGTTGATGGGAATGCAAACTGGTGCAGCCGCTCTGGAAGACAGTGTGGAGGTTCCCCCCAAAATTGAAAATAGAACTACCTATGACCCAGCAATAGCACTACTAGGACACAGGAGCGATGATTCATAGGCGCACATGTACCCCAATGTTTATAGCAGAGCTTTCAACAATAGCCAAATTATGCAAAGAGCCTAAATGTCCATCAACTGATGAATGGATAAAGAAGATGTGGTTTATATATACAATGGAATACTACGTGGCAATGAGAAAGAATGAAATCATGCCATTTGCAGCAATGTGGATGGAACTGGAAGGTATTATGCTGAGTGAAATGAGTCAGTTAGAGAAAGACAAATATCATATGTTTTCACTCATATGTGGATCTTGAGAAACTTAACGGAAGACCATGGGGGAAGGGAGGGGAAAAAAGAGTTACAAACAGAGAGGGAGGGAGGCGAACCATAAGAGACTCTTACATACAGAGAACAAACTGAAGGTTGATGCGGGGGTTGGGGGGTGTGGAGGAGAGGGGAAAATGGATTATGAGCATTGAGAAGGGCACTTGTTGGGATGAACACTGGGTGTTGTATGTAAGCGATTAACCATAGGCATCTAACCAAGAACACACTTTACACGTTGTATAGTAGCCAATTTGACAATAAATTATATTATTTTTAAAAAAGGAAAAACTTACAGAAAACAACATACTCAATGATGAAAGACAGTTTTTTCCAAGACTTGCCATTCTGCTCAACATAGTACTGGAAGTTCTAGCCAAAGCAATTAGGCAAGAAAGAAAAATAAAAGGTATCCAAATAGTAAAGGAAGAAGTAAAATTATCTCTGTCCACAGATGATATGATTTTGTATGGATTAAAACTTAAGATCACACATGCAGACACACAGAACACATAAACTGATAGAACTAATATAATAAATTCAACAAAGTAGCAGGATACAAAGTTAACATACAAAAATCAGTTGCATTTCTATACACTAACAATGAACAATCTGAAAAGGAAATTACAAATATAATTCCACTAATAATAGCATCAAAAAGAATAAAATACTTAGGAATTCACTAAGGAAATAGAAGACTTGTACAAGGGAACTACAATGCATTGGTAAAACGACTTGCAGAAGATACAAATAAAAGGAAACAGATCCCATGTTCATGGATTAGAAGACCTAATATTATTAAGGTGTCAATGTTACCCAAAATAATCTATAGATTCAAAATAGTCTCTATCAAAATCCCAATGACTTTCTTCGCAGAAATAGAACAACTCATCCTGAAATTCAGATGGAATATCAAGAGACCCTAAATAGCCAAAACAATTTTGAAAAGAACAACAAAGCTGGAAGACTCACACTTACTGTTTTCAAAACTTACTACAAAGCTGCAGTAATCAAAACAATGTAGTATTTGCATAAATACAGACATATGAACCAATGAAATAGAACAGGGAGTTCAGAAATAAATACCCACATGTATGGCCAAACAATGCCTGATAAGGGTGCTAAGACCATTTAATGACAAAAAGACAGACTATTCGACAAATGATGCTGGGAAAACTGCATATCCACATACCAAAAAAAAAAAAAAAAAATGAAGTTAGACCTTCATCTAACACCATATACAAAAAGTAATCCAAAATAGACCAAATACTTAATTAACATCCAGAATATATAGAGATCCCTAAAAATGAACAACAAAAAGCAAACAACCCCATTGAAAAGTGGGCAAAGTACTTGAATAGATATTTTTCCAAAGAAAATACGCAAATGACCAATAAGCATTTGAAAAGATGTTTAGTGTCACTAATCATGAAGGAAATGCAAATCAAAACTAGAGTGAGATACCACCTTACACTCATTCGAATTGCAACTAAAATGAAAGGAAACACAGAAAATAACAAATGTTGGTGAGAATTCAGAGAACTGTGCACTATTGGTGGAAGGTAAAATGGTACGGCCGCCATGGAAAACATGGCAATTCCTCAAAAATTAGAAATAGGAATACCACAGGATCCAACAATTCTACTTCAGATTATATGCCCAAAATAACTGAGAGCAGAGTCTGCACATCCATGTGTACCCATATTTACCGCAGCATTATTCACAATCGCTAAAACATGGAGGCAACCCAAGTGTCCACGACAGGTGAGTGGATGTGTAAAATTGGCTCCACACATACAATGGAATATTATTTGCCCGTAGAAAGGAAGGAAATTCTGACATTTGCTGCCACATGGATGAACTTTGAGGACCTTATTATGCTCAGTGAAATAAGCCAGTCACAAAAATACAGGTACTATATGATTCCACTTATATGAGATACTTAGAGGAGTCAAACTCATAGAAACAGAAAGCACAGGGGCGCCTGTGTGGCTCAGTCAGTTAAGCGTCCAACTTCAGCTCGGGTCATGACCGCACGGTTCATGAGTTCGAGCCCTGAGTCAGGCTCTCTGCTGACAGCTCAGAGCCTAGAAACTGCTTCAGATTCTGTGTCTCCCTCTGTCTCTGCCCCTACCCCACTCATGCTCTCTCTCTCTCTTTCTCAAAAAATAAATAAACATTTAAAAATTAAAAAAAAAAAAAGAATCAGAATGATGGTTGCTGGGGATTTAAGTGGGGAAAGAATGAGGCGTTATTTTTTAATAAGTACACAATTGCAGTTTAACAATATGAAAAGAGGGGTGTGTTGTAGGTTTTGGCCAGACCATTTGGCCAGAGCGATTTACTGATGATGGGAGAGCAGGTTTTGGGGGCCAAGATTCAGGAGTTCTGGTTTAGACAGGTTAAGTTTGTACTTAACATGTCCTTAGGATATTTGAGAGGAGAAAGTAAGCAGGCAGACATACATGAGCCCGGAGCTCGGTGGGGAGGCCCAGACTAGAGATGTAAACTGTGGGGCCATGGGTATTAGGTAACATATAAATCCACAGAACTGCAAGAAATAGAGTGAGAATAGGGAAGAGAAGTCTGAGGACTGAGTCTTGGGCACTCAAACTTTTAGAAGCTAAGAAAGGGAGAGGGAGCTTGCAGTGCAGACTGAGATGGAAGAAACTGTGATGTGGCAGGAAAACAGGATGATGTTGAATTCCAGGAGACGGGGAATTGCCTGAATTCCAGGAGGGAATGATCCATGCTATCAAGGATGCTAACAGGTCCAGTAAGATAGGAATTAGAAGGGATTGCTTGACTTGGCAACCTTGATCCATACAGTACATTGGTTTCCTGGGACTGACACAACAAACTGCCACAAATTAGGATGACCTAGAACAACAAAATCCATTCTCTTACAGTGCTGGAGGCCACAGGGCCAAAATCAGGGTGCCAGGAGGGCCACGCTCTGTCTGAAGGATCTAGGGAAGAATCTCTCCTTGTTTTTTCCTAGACTCTGGTGGTGGCTGTCCATCCTTGGTGTTCCTTGACTTATAGACATACCACTCTAATTTCTGCCTCTGTCGTCACCTGGTATTCTCCCCTCTTGTCTCTCTCTCTCTCTCTCTCCCTTCTTATAAGGACACCACTCATACCAGATGAAAGACCCACAGTACCTCAGTATGACTTCATCTTAACCACACCAGCAACAACTCCATTCCTAAATAAGGTCCAACATATTTCTTGGGGGACACACTTCAGCCCATAACACAGTTTCAGAAGCCTAATAGGGGAGGGAAGAATGTGAGACGAAGACAGTATGTACAGACAACTCTTAAAGATTTTGGCTGCTAAGAAGAGCATAGCAATGGGGCAGTTGTTGGTGGGGCGGTGCAGAATATCTAAGAGAGTTTTATTTTATGTTTTTAAGATGAAAGATATTATATCAGGATTTGGATACTGATGAAAATAATTCAGTATAAAGGAAAAAATTATGATGCAAAGAAAAAGGGAGAATTGCAGGAGCGAAAGCCTTGCATAAGACCATGGCAAGGGGACCCAGAGCAGAGTGGAGTGGTCTTGAGATGGGAGCAGGTCAATTCATCCACTGGCAGCAAGAAGAAAGGCATGTGAGTTGGGAGAGGCACTGGAAGAAGATGAGATCATTCTCTTTTGTTCTTGTTTTGTTTTTCAGTAAAATGTGAAAATGAGGATTGGTGAGGGGATGTTGTAGGTCTGAGCAGACAGGAGAGGCATGAAAGTCATTTCAGAGAGTGGGAAAAAAGACCGACCAAAACTTGAAAAGCATGGTTATTTTTTGAGTTCTCTCTGGGAATGAAAATGTCCAGGAGTGAAAAACGATTGAGGGTGGAAATAGGGGAGACACCAGAGACCAAAGAGACAGAGACAAATTGTCTTGAAGAGAGGTAGGCTGGGTGCATAGCAAAATCAGCAAATGAGCACACAGGGAAACTCAGACATTGGGAAAGACATGGGTCCCCTCCTCCCTCCCTTTTCTCCATTTCCTCCAGAACACTGGACTCATCAGGGTGCCGCTAGCACTCCCACCCAAGGTTGCAGGGACTGCAGAAGGCTCAAAGCAGGAAGGCAACTGTGCGTATGCAGCTCAGACAGGTAGGAAGCCTTTGTCTTCAGGGTCTGTCAAGTCACCAGCCTGGTCCAGGTCTCACCAGAGGGCTCTCTACAGCCCTCTTCCCAAAGATCTTTGAGGGGAAATACAAAGAGGGTAAGGTTTCAGTAAGTTATAATTCATTTGGGGTGTGTGTATGTGTGTGTGCCTTTTATACTCTTCACTTAACAAAGGTATGTTAAGCAATGGAAATGCCATGGAGACTAAGACAGATGTGGTGTCTGCCCTCATGGAAAAACAGTAGGGTGGGAGACAGATAACCAGGCAACTACTCCATTAAACCCTGGTAAGGTCTGTGATGAGAAAATGCAGGTGGTGGTTCTTGGGTTAAAGAACTCACCTCTATATTTTTAATTTTTTTTAGAGGTGAGTTCTTTAACCCAAGAACCACCACCTGCATTTTCTCATCACAGACTACCCTATGACCCAGCAATAGCACTGCTAGGAATTTACCCAAGGGATACAGGAGTGCTGATGCATAGGGACACTTGTACCCCAATGTTTACAGCAGCACTTTCAACAATAGCAAAATGATGGAAAGAGCCTAAATGTCCATTAACTGATGAACGGATAAAGAAGATGTGGTTTATATATACAATGGAATACTACTTGGCAATGAGAAAGAATGAAATCTGGCCATTTGTAGCAACGTGGACAGAACTGGAGAGTAATAGGCTAAGTGAAATAAGTCAGGCAGAGAAAGACAGAAACCATGTTTTCACTCATATGTGGATCCTAAGAAACTTAACAGAAGACCATGGGGAAGGGGAAGGGGGGAAAAAGTTACAGAGAAGGAAGGAGGCAAACCATAAGAGACTCTTAAATACTGAGAACAAACTGAGGGTTGATGGGGGGTGGGGGAAAGGGGAAAGTGGGTGATGGGCATTGAGGAGGGCACCTGTTGGGATGAGCACTGGGTGTTGTATGGAAACCAATTTTACAATAAATTATATTTAATATATATCTTTATATATATCTTTATATATATAAAGAACTCATTATATAAAATTATATTTAAACTCATTATATTAAATTATATTTAAACTCATTATATTAAATATAAATTATATTTAATATATATATCTTCATATATATTTATATATGTATAAAAATATATGTATAATTATATATATATAAATATATAATGGCATTATATTAAATATAAATTATATTTAATATATCTTTTTATATATCTATATATATATTATATGTTATATATTATATATAACATATAATATATATATATACATATATAATATATAATGTATATATACATATGTAATATATACATATGTGTATATATACATATATAATATATATATTTGTATATGTATATATACATATATATACATATATATATATATATATATATATATATATATATATATAATATATATATATAAATAAAGAACTTACCTCTAATGACATCTCTGCCACCTTCCTTTGGGGTCTGCACGGACGCTCAAACTTCCCACTGCCAGCTAATGCTCATCTCTGCTTCCCCTCACTTTGTCTTAGTTTCCAAGGTATAGCCAGCTGCCCAGAACCACTCTTCCTGGGATCCATGTTTCTATACTTGTGGCAGCCCAGCATATGGGACTACCTGCCCACCAGGGCTGTCCTTTCATGGGATGTTGTCTCAACACGACTTTTCAGAGTAGAATTCAAGGATGTGGACAGCTTCATATGCAATTCACCAGCTCAGAGCCCTTCCCTTCCTAACTGAGAAAGCTCAGCTTACAAAGGAAGTTGAACTCCTTAGAGGAAGGGGAGTCTTGGGTCCCAGGTGATTGTTTTATAGAATGAAAAAATGATGCTACCATCTCTCATCCTACCCCACAGATGCTCCTCCAAACACTCATATCAACCATACCCAGCCCAGGCGCTCTCCCTCTCTCTGTCTCTCTCCCTCATACTCTGGCCCTTTGGACCTTTTAAAATATCCCTCCAGATTTTCTGACAAAGGATTAGTAGCAATCATTCAAAAATAACTTCTCAATTTTGATGTTAGTGTCTTTTATCTTGCAGAAAGAGGAGGGATCGAGTTTGTAATGAGTGGGGAAATCAAGAGATCTGCGTAAGTGTGGGTTCTGGAACTGACAAACTATATGACCTTGAACAACTTACTAAACCACTTCGGCTTCGTGTTTCTTGTCTGAACGTTAGGTAATTGGTCTAGAATCAATAATCCTCAAACTTTTTTTTTATATTGAAAGTATATTTTAAAAATGAAAGTATTAAGTATTTAGAGGAAAGAATCTCCAAATATGGCACAGTTACATCAACAGGGTCCTGCAATGTAAATTTATGGTTTGGGCAATCCACTTTTACAGAATTCTCTTTTTAAGAACCTAAATTTGATCATAATTTTCTCCCACTTAAAAACCTTTGTAATTTTTCATTGCCTGAGGCAGCAATCTTCCGAACTTCAATACCTATACATCCCTCTCAGAGGCATTTCTGATAGACATGCATCCCCAGTATATGTGTATAATAAGTTACATACATATACTGCTATAAGTTATACACATGTAGTATGTGCATTACAAAACATGGGCGCAATTTTCAATCTTAAATGATTAAATGAGGGAAAAGAAGCACTACTTTTAAAATATGAGCAAGGTTAAGATCACAGCATATAAGACCCTCGACCTAGGGGCGCCTGGGTGGCTCAGTCAGTTGAGCGTCCGACTTCGGCTCAGGTCACGATCTTGCGGTATGTGAGTTCGAGCCCTGCGTCGGGCTCTGTGCTGACTGCTCAGAGCCTGGAGCCTGTTTCAGATTCTTTGTCTCCCTCTCTCTCTGACCCTCCCCCGTTCATGCTCTGTCTCTCTCTGTCTCAAAAATAAATAAACGTTAAAAAAAAAAAAAAAAGACCCTCAACCTGAACCCATATTCTCAACCCTCCATTTCTTGATTTCGGAGACCATCAGTGCTACTCAGTATTTCTAGCTCTCTGAGACAATGGGAGAACTGCACTCCTTGCTTTTCTTTGTAGTTAGACCATCTGACCTGCTTTGGCCCATGTAATATGAGCAGAAGTGCTGTGCAGCACTTCTGGACAGGAGCTTTAAGGAAAACGTGCGGTTTTCCATGTTGTTTCATGTTGTCTGCATTACCAACTGTGGAAGCACGAGGATGGGGCTTCTAGCAGCCTGGATTACTCAGTAGCTTCAATGAGTCTACACCATGACTGTCCCTACAATGAGCAGAGCTGCCCTGCTGACTCCTGGAGAACATTCAGTGTGAGCGAGAAATAAACTTGATTGTGTTGAGCCACCAAGACGGGGCTTATTGGTTACCAATGTGTTACCTACCTTATCCTGGCTGATACACTCAGTCAGGCAAGCTGTCTATCAATTCCCTTTATGCTTCAGTTTCTTCATCATCGAGATCAGGAAGACAATAGTAACAAGCTTATAGGTTTGTTGTTTAAGCTAATTAAATAAGCTAATGCATGCAAAGCATTTAGAACAATGCGTGGAACACAGTATGCACTCTGGAAAGGTTAGCTTTATTTCTATTACAAAAGCCCTTTTGCTTTTACAAAGATATAATTAATTAGAATGCTTTTTAAAGCGAGAATAATGTGTGGAAACTCAAGTTAACTGGCACTCTATTTCCAATTTGTCCCAGAAATATTCTAGACCACAGTGCGATGAAACAGTCCTGATAGCCCACTTGCATCAATGTCCTAATATAAGGAACTCAAGCATTGTGTCCTAAAGGGTTGAAAAACACACATAAAAACACGATGCAGCTTCCTAAAGGGCCAATTTTTAGGATGGTCAATTATCTTAAAAATAATTTCTATAAGTATATAATACTTATGTTATTATGGAGCAGAACACTGTATTCAGTTTAGATTAAAACATGAGTGTTTAATGCTATCTAATACATATAATAGGCTCTAACCACTGTGAACATTCATTCACCCTCTTCCCCATTAGTGATCTGTCTTTTGACCCCTGTTCCTTCATCCTTCAAGGAATCTGGCATGTCAGGTGACAGAAAATAAACCTCTCTTGTGTAAAACAGTTGGGACCAATCAGGGCAACTGTGTCCACAAAGAGAAACAATCAACTGGATCTTTGCACCCATCGATGTTTCACATGTGTTCTCAGAATGATGAGAATTTTCTAGCATGCAATCCTCCTTTCAGATATGCTCAGACATTGGATATCAAAGAAGTCACTTGGTATTTCTAGATGTAAATATTTTACCCTTTCATATCTGGTACTATCAGGGAAAATTAAAAAAAAAAAAAAAAAGTAATCCCTGAAACTACAAAATGAAGCCAGTGAGCCTAAATTTAAATGTGTATCCAGTTGGTGGCTAGACCACAAAGAAAAGAACTATTCCAAGTAACTTAAAAATTCAGTATTTGGGATATACCCTACAGCCAAAAAGAATTGCAAAAACAAGTCTTAAATTGTTTTCAGTAATTATGGTGTTAGCCGTAGTTTTGGATTTGTTGTCCTAAAGCTGCTGTGGGCATATGGCAGGATGGAGCAAATGGATAGGTATGTGATGTTCTAATTTTGTAAATCCCACGGTCATGCAGAACCTGGATTCTTAGCATAGAGAAAGGAGACCCAGATGTAAGATCAAAGAGATTAAGACTCTGCAGAACTAAATTTGATTTGGAAATATTAGTAAGAACTCCTGATATATTTTATGTTAAAAAAAAAAAAAGCCAAAGAAACAACGAACAACCTAGTAACAATGAGCCCCCCTAGTTCTAAGAATGTGGTCTCCAGATACTACTTTTCAGTAAAAGAAACCAAAAGTCTCTACAGAAATGATGATTCTAGATCTGAAATGTACGAGATGAATCTGATGACTTGAGAGCTGACTCAAATAGACTCCTACATTTAAAAGGTGTGAAAATGTAGGCATCCAAAATAATAAAGAATGCAAGTAGTTAAAAGTTACTAAATATATTTAATTTTACAACTCCATACTGTTTTTTTTTAATTCAGTAGTTATCTTCAGAGATTTATTATTTCTGAAAAGTGATAAATGAAGGAAGAGAATCAAGCACCTATTCTGTCTCTCCTACAATAAATATAGCTCTAAATAATGAAACAGTTGATAAGGGGAGGTTTCTATTTATAAAAATATTCTGGTTAACAAAAGAAAAAGTAATGACAGAGTTAAAATATCACCATTTTAAAACTACGAATGAATTAGTGGAGAAACATGTTAATTGATGCTACAAGGACACGATCAGCCAAGTTCAAACCATGGAAAACTTTATGAGATAAACAGCCCAATTTATTTGATAGACAAACTGAAAGGGATACATAAGAAGAAATGGAAGTGGAACTTATATATTAAAAAAGACTTAAGAAACATATCCACTAATCACAACGTGTGGACCTTATTTGAATCCTGATTTAAGCAAATCAAACTTATGATGCCACTGGAAATTTGAAGACTAAATTCTCTAAATTCAACTAATCAGCAGAAATGGGTGCCAAAGATTATTCTGAGAATATAAACCCATAAGGAATTTGCAGAAATCCTGGGAAGACATTAGACTTTCCATGATTCATGGGAGGGATGCTGTAGTTCCAAACCTAATGTCAAGGCCCTTCCACTCCATGGGCCCCAAAATTGGCATCAACCATCTTTCATCAACCTAAGTGACTACATAACCAATCTGACAAGGCAGGGGCTCTTCCAACCCTGCCATTACTCACCATGTGACTTATGACCAGACACACATTTATTTGGACTTTAGTTCTCACATTTGTAAAATGGGAATAGCTTCCGGTTCTGAAAATGACTACGATTCTATGCTATCTCTGGTGTTGTGAGTTGGGGTCAGGTGACCAGCTGTGAGAAAGATAAAACTCAAAGATGCCTCCACAGATATGTGCTCTCTTGTATTGGCATCCCCAGAAAGGCACACTGTGGCCAGAGCAGAGACAGACATTCAGCAGGGACAGTGATCCAAGGGGATATCCCACTTGCTGGTCTTCATGTCTATGGGAGTGGAGTGTCTTTCCAGATCAGGATCCTCAGTGAGAGCGCAGTCCTGCTCTCTGTGGAATAAATATTTTGAGCTCAGCTACCAACTTGCCTAACCTTAGACTCTAAGCTGTTTAAGGGATTGCTAGGAAATGCCAAAGGCCTAGAACCTGGAGGCCTTGGGGGTCCTAAATTTGTGGGAAGTTGAGTTTGGAAACAACCTTTCCCTCTGGAACAAGAGATGTCTCTGGTCCTAAAGGAATTTAGGACCTGGAAGAGGTAGAAATATCAATCTCCACTCCCTTGTTGCTGAGCATCCAGAGAGGCATTCCAGGTCCATTCACATGACCATTCTGCTCGTCTCCACAATTAGGTATGTACTTAGGTGATTTACTTAAAGTTTGCCATTTATTCATAACACAAAGTTTTTTGAGTTTCAAGCATGAGTGAGGAACTAGAGATATAGTAGTTAGTAAGACAGATGGTTCATGAAGTTTTCTTCCTAGACACTGGGTGGGTCTACAATTTTCTGTTCATTTCCCTATGTTTTCTCGAATGCCTTGTTCTAATGGTAAAAAAGAGTATGGATTCTTCATCTCATTTTCTCTCATCTCTATATATCTATACTATTTCTTTGTCTGTAAAGTGAATAGATTGAAACTGCTAGATTCTAACGAACTTTCCAGGTCAACCTTTTATTTTCTGAGCTGAACGCCTTCTGTATCAACATTAGCTGATTGTACTGTATTATTGTTAAATATTGGCCTATTCTACAGTGCGGGTTCTGAACGAAATGACACCCAGAGAAGAGTCTTTTGGGTGAAAAACTAAATTCAGAAGGACAGCTCTAGGGAGAGTACAAAAGGGAACTGGAATTTCTTTGTCCTGATTTTAGAAGTTTCCAGATGTTTCTGGGGGAGCTCCTGAATAGTCAGTATTAGCCTGATGCTCTCTACTTACAGACATGCCAAAAACTAGGAAGTGTAATCACAGATGACATACTGCAAAAATATAGCAGTTTGGGCTAGGATACAGGTGTTTCAAGGCAATGTGATTTTTAAAAGATGATGAGGCCATAAGCTCTGGGAACAGTTGGTATGATTGGATCAGAAGGTACTTCTGAGAAATTGGAGCCTATCTTATATCTCTGTCTATTTTCTCATGGTTTTCCTTAGCAACCAATTACATCCTGAGAGGCTCACAACCTACTGTACTAAAGCGAACCATTGAAATTGCTTCTAGTAATATTAACTGGGATGTATAATTTTATAATTTGGAATAGAAACAATGCTCTCCAAAGTGCAATGCCCACCTCTACATTCCTGTTAGTGAGTCAATTTATTCTAAACCCAGAAGACTCTCTTTCTCTCTTGAATGTACACAGATCTCTGATGTGACAACTTTGCTCTATCCAGACAGGTTTTGCAAACTTCAGTCTTAGAGAAGCTTTAATAATAATTCTAATAATAATTAAAATGATGGAATTAACCAAAATTCAGAGTTAAAATGGTGTAAAGAGATATAGGGTCCCAAAGTCTTAATACACTTTTAAGTTATTAAAGCACTTTTTTTAAGTTTGTTTATTTTGAGAGAGAGAGAGAGAGAGAGAGAGAGCGCATGTGCAAGTGGGGGAGGGGCAAAGAGAGGTAGAGAGAGAATCCCAAGCAGGCTCCATGCTGTCAGCACAGAGCCCGACACGGGGCTTAATCCCACAAATCATGAGATCATGACCTGAACCAGAATTAAGAGTTGGATGCTTAACTGACTGAGACATTCAGGTTCCCCAAGAACATCTTATTTTAGAAGTTTCTTTTCCTGCAATAAAGTTTTAAAATGTTAATTTAGTTATACGTGTACAGATTCTACTATAACTGCATTGGAATGTTCTAAAAGGACAGTTCCAGATACCAGTGAATGTGAGGGATGTGGGATCAAAGGAGACAACGTTTACAAAGGGAGATTTTTTTGCTTTTATTCTCTATGAGGTTGCACTTGCCCCACCAGCCAGCTAGAGGCAAATTCTGCCATTTAAAAAAATCTCTTGTTGGGGCACCTGGGTGGCTCAGTCAGATGAGTGTCTGGCTCTTAATTTAGGTTTGGGTCATGATCTCACAGTCATGGGATCAAGCCCTGTGTGGGGCTCTGCACTGACAGTGTACAGCCTGCTTAAGATTCTTTTTCTCTCACTCTCTCTCTCTCTCCTCTCTCTTTCTCTCAAAATAAATAAATATTTAAAAATCAATCAATTCATCTCTTGTTGCCCTGCATATTTCCAGTCCTGCTTTTCCTAGAATTTTAATTAGAATTTTATTCACATTAATTAATTTTCCAAAGTGAATTCTATTACCCATGCTTTAATTTATGAAAAATTTTCTTTACAATGCAGTGATACTTGTATATCGTGCATTCGCGTTAGAAAAGTTATTTGAATCAGGATTAATTATTCTCCATTTGCCTTTTCACCTTCTCAAGGGTTTGTTCATTGGTTGCTTTTGATTTATCATATTTCATAGAGTTTTGACAATGTGCAATGTGTTCTGTATCTTTTATTTTTATGAAATCCAATTTTCCTGTGTCCAATTTTGCAGATCCAAAATTTGCCAGGATTTTAGTTTTCCTGTCCATGCTTGGCAATAGTAAGTCTCACGATGTGCAGCTTTAGCCTTTGTCGATTTTATTCTCTGTTGGTTCTTTCCATCAGCAGTGTTTGTTATGAATTGAATAATCACTGACTACTTGCACTGGATTTTCAGCTAATCCATGAGAGAAGTGCAAGCAATTCCTCCCCACTTGCGTTTCAGAATTGTCCTACCGCTTGAATTATTCTGTCGTACAACTCATCCTATTCGTCTCTGTGAATACCGTTGCGGGACATACAGCAGGCAGCAAGAGTGAAAAGACATGTGAAATGCCTTGAGCTGCTACAGGAAATATGAAACAACACTGACCTGAATACATGCGTAGGAAGAAGAACTAATGTGGCGTCTCTACATGCCAGCTGGTTGGGGCATGAGGCCACAGTGAGTTCAGAACTATGCCATCTACGTCTACTGCCATCTCCAGTGGAGGCGTTAATGTGGCGGGGAGGCTTAGGGTGGCATCTGGGACCAACTTCCACATGAGACATAGCAGGTCATCGCTAGGACCACGAGACTTTAGGGGCCCACAGAAATGTTATAAGTTCTTTTCAACTCAGGAGGCAAAAATATCCACTTTTAGGCTGAAAAATGTTTTATATATAATATTAATGTAAAATGTACATATAATATGCATCTCTACACAAATGCAGTTATAAAATATAATTTAAAAAATAAAATTTGAAAATATAACTTTTAATCTGTGTTTTTTTTTTTTTTGAGGGGAAGAGGTCGACAGAGGTAAAAGTGCTTAGGGCCCACAAAAATCAAAATGCCAGCCTCTCGGCATGAGGGCATCCGATTGGTATCACAGCACTTCCCGTGCACCTAAAGAGAGCTCTCGGGGACAAGCATTTCATAACATGATAAAAATAAGGCTTGCTTATTGAAAAATACTCAACAGCCACATGACCAGTATTTTCTCATTTTTCTTCAGGGGAAAAAAGCTCGAATACCAGAGTGATTCAAAGCCAGATCCCTGGCTATCTTGGCCCCTGGTCCGCCCCAGCACATCCGATCTCTATCCCATGTGGCTGGGCTTGGCTTTGAACAGACAAAGCCCTGGCCGACCCACCTCTGACCAGAGGGGTCATGTTCAGAGAAACCATATTTTACACGGTTCTGCCACCGGGTCCTCAGGACTCCTTGGTTTCATTTTGTACCTCAGCACCTAACACTGGGGCTCTCAGTCAATATTGAGGGAATTGCCTTCCCTATGCTGGTAAGAGTGGAAGCTAATAGGGAATACTATGCTATTAATAGCTGTATATATTATTTCAGGAAAAAAGTTGTTCTGATGTAATTTCTGGGAGAACTGAAAATAAAATGATCTCTTCAGAAGAGACGTGAAGTACTTTCCTCCCCTTGTTTTCTGTTGTTGGTTCACCACCTCCTCTTGCCTCCTGTTTTCTCTCTGGCACTTCTTCTCCCCTTCCATGAAGTCAGGCATCTGGAAAGAATTTTAGGGGCATCAGAGCCAGTGGGAACATGCTCTTTGCCTTCTGGGTTAGGTCACTCCCATTCCTTATAATTTCTCCCCTAAACCAAAGGTTCAGAGTGTGACAATCTCTGCTCCTATCTTCCAGAAACAACAGATCCATTCTTCTACCTCCCTTTCTTTCTTCTTTTCTCTTAAAGAGCACCAGCTCTGAGTTCCCACCAATTTCAGTCCTGTTTGGACCCTCTGAGGTGGCCAAAAGCAGTCCCCGTCCAGTTAACTTTGCCAACATGCTCACATTCTTTCCATTTCAGTGTCATTAAAGGCGTTCTAACTGCCTAAGACTCCACTGTTCTTCCAAATAGTTCTATACCATAGATGTGACCTCAGAGTTATTTACCATTTGCTCTTTGATTACATCATGGCTTGGCAATTTGACCTTTTCTCCCACTAGTTGGAAGCAGGAGTTTTGTTTTGTTCAATAAATAAATATGTCGCTTCCCTTATAGGCAGGCAATAGGGACACAGGGTGAGAGGAGGTTATGCTATGATTAATGAACTGTTTGCTTTTCAGTCAAGATAAACTGGCTAATCTGGATGTACTATGAATCTGCACCCCGAGGTGGAGCAACCCATAGAAGCACTTGGGAGTTCATATAACTGCCCTTCTCACCAGATGCTGCTGCTGATATTCTTGGGAGCGAAGCATGACTTGAAAAGTAAGACAAGGCATGTTTTAAAACAAGCACCGGTGGGGACGTGGAGGAATTGAAACCCTTGCACACTGTTGGTAGTAACACAAAATGGTGCAACCTCTCTACAGAACACTACTCAGCTTCCTCAAAAAACTAAAAATAGGACTTCCATTTGATCTGGGTATTCCACTCACGGCATTTATGCAGAAGAACTGAAATCAGGACCTCAAAGAGATATTAGCACTCCTGTGTTCACTGCAGCAATATTCACAATAGCCAAGATGTGGAAAAAGGGTAAATGCCAATTGACCGACGAATGGATAAAGAAAATGTGCTGTATGCACACAATGGGATATTATTCAGCCTTAGAAAAGAAGGAAATCCCTCACGTGGGACAACATGGATGCACCGCGCGGACATTACGCTAAATGAAATAGGCCAGTCACAGAAAGATAAATAGTGCGATCCACTTAGATGAGGTACCTAAATTGTCAAACTCATGGAATCGAAGAAGGGGGTAGTGATTGTCAAGGGACTGGGGAGAAGGAAAATGAGGAATTACTAGTCAAGGGGCATAAAGTTTCAGTTAATCAAAGTGATTAAGCTCCAGGGATCTGCTCTAAAAAATTACTTTATAGTCAACAATAAGGTATCATACACTTAAAAATACGTTAAGAGGGTAGATTTCATGTTAAGTGTTCTTACCATAATAAAATAAAGCTCAAAAAAAAAAAATAAGACAAGGTATGTTTTGAATAGAGCACCACCCGCCATTTTAGTATGCTTAACATTTTAGTATATTAAGAAAGGCAAATAAGTACAAGTGGTAAATTACACGAACACCGCCTCACGCCATTGAGCTACATTCGGAAGGTGGTGCACCTCTTAACGAGTTCTTTTCCTACCAGGCGATCTCATAGGAGAGACCCCGCTTTCGTTCCTTAACAGTGTATCTTAAAGATGCTATGTGTTACTACACAAAGAGCTTCTTCACACTATTTAAAAAATAGACTTTGTATTTTAGAGCAGTTTTAGATTCACAGCAAAATTCAGCTGAAACCATAGAGGTTTCCCATATACCCCTTGTCCCCACACACACACAGCCTCCTGCACTATCAACATCCCCCACCAGAGTGGTGCATTTGTTACAACTGAAATACCTACATGACGGGCACACCATCATCACCCAAAATCCACAGTTTAAGTTAGGGTTCGTTCTTGGTGGTGTACATTCTGTGGCTTTGGACAAATATGTAATGACATGCAACCACCATTATCGTATTGCACAGAATGGTTTCACTGCCTAAAAATTCTCTATATTCTGCCTTCTCACCCTTTTCTCATCCCTAATTCCGGCCAACCATTGGTCTTTTTACTGTCTCTATAGTTTTGCTTTTTCCGTTAACATCATATGGTTGGAATCATACAGTATAAGCTTTCTCAGATTGACTTCTTTCACTTAGTAATATGCATTTAAGGTTCTCACATGTCTTGAATTTTTTTTAGTGCTGAATAATATTCCATTGTGTGGATGTTACCATAGTTAGGCATTCACCTACTGAAGGATATCTTAGTTCTTCAGCGTTAGCAGTTATAAATAAAGCTGCTATAAATATCCACGTACAGGTTTTTATGTGGATCACCTCACACATTTTTACAGCTAGGTAATTTTACATTATGAGCACATGCCATTTTTTTTGTACCATTCCTCTAGTGATGAACATTTATATTACTCCAGTCTTTTGCTGCTATGAACAGTGTTGCAGTGAGTAATCTTCTACAAACATCACATCACATGCATGCAAGTGTATTCTTAAGATAAATTCCTTCAAGTGGAATTTCTGGGTCAAAAGATCTAAGTATGTTGTAATTTTGATGTATATTGCCAAATTGACCTCCACAGAGGTTATAAAAATGTACCTTCCTACTGGCAATGTGTGGGAGTGCCTATTCTCCTGTGGCTTCTGATGTTCTTTCCCAAGTGAAACCTTTCTTCCTCCTTTCCTTCCCATGGCCTTTGCAGAAATTGGAGTCCTTCTGCCCATCGACCCTATGCAGTACCAGCCATATTTATTTCTTTTCTGTGCGTTGCTGGTCTTGATCATGGATTCAAAGACTTTGGAAGGCAGAAGAAGTGTCCCTGTCAAAATATCTTCTGTTGATAGTCTTATAATGAATATAGCTACTAATGCAGAGATATTTCAAGAAGACTATAAAGTTTAAAAGACAGAATCATTTTCATGTATTTACTAAGAAGCTCCCGGTGAATGCAGAGCCATCCAACCACAGTATGACATAAGTTCTAACATTTTCTGTGATAGATGCCTCCTGTGGGAAATCCATCATGTAGAAACTTGGATGGTCTCTAAGTATACTTCCTACATTGTCTTTGGCGTAGAGCTGTTGTCTGAACAAAAATGCCTGAAAACTTAGTGACACTTGGTGAATGGTCAGTGAGTGTAAGCAGGCCTAAGACTCAAAGAATGTAAGTATAAGTATAGCCCTCTTTCCAACATTCCAGTCTCATTATCCATTCAAGTGAATAACGTCATATATATAATGAATATAATGTGGTGTTAGATCTGCTTTTATATCTGTTGCAAATTCCTTTTGAATTCTTATATATTCACACTAGAACTCTCCATGCAGACAGAAAGTCTCCAAGCAACCAACTATGGAATTGAGGTTTTAGGTCCAGCCGTTTCTTTGCCCAGGACTGTGTCAGATGTATCTTTGTGTGATAGACAGTCTCCATGATGGCCCCAAATGACCCCTGTCTCCTGGCATTCATACCTTTGTGCAATTCCCTTTGAGGAGAGCTGGATTTTATGACTCAATTCTAAGAAAAAGAATATGACACTTCAATGACCACATTTCTCTCTCTTGGGTCACTCTATTTCTTATTCCCTCTTGGATCATTTATTCTGGGGAAAGCCAGCTACCATGTTGAATGCCCCATTGACAGGTTCATGTGCTGAGGAAATGATAGATACCTGTGGCCAACAGCTAATGTGGAACTGGGGCCCTCAGTCCACTAGCCCACAAGGAACTTGAGGCAATGGACTTGAAGGCAGATCCTTCCATCTCAGGTGAGCTTTGATGTGACTTAGGCCCTGACCAGCAACTTCAAAAGCAACCTCCTGGGAGAAACTGAGCCAGAAACACCCAGGTGCACTCTCCCTGCATTCCTGGCTCTCAGAGACTATGAGTCAATAAATGCAGTTGCTTTAAACTGCTAAATGTGGGGGTGATTTGTTACGCAGCCATAGATTACTAATGCATTTGTTATCAGAAACTGTACGACCTTCTGGAAAAAGCATTACGGACATGGTCAGGAGATCCAGGTGGTCCCCTGCTTGTGATAATTTTTAACAAATCCTTTTCTCCTCTTGATTCAAAAAGCAAAAATAATTACCTGTTTCAGGAAATTAGGAAATCTTGGGAGGAGGAGAACAGGCTCTTTCTTATCTTCTCTATCCTAAGAGAGTTCCTAACTTCGAGAAAAAAGAAATGCAAAACCTTTTGCCACTGAGTTTCCTAGTACTGTCACAAATAAACAGTGACTCTTTAATAAGTAATAATGATCACTAAATAATGATTGTTCAGCCTCTTGAGGATTCCTGAATAGAGTGAAAATATTTTAGTGCCACTGGTTCAACCAAAAATCTACAGTAGCAACAGGTTAATGAGTCAATCAATAATAATCAATCAGTAAGAAATTTTAAACATATTAGGCTTCTACTTAGTATGTGCCAGGCACTGCGGTAGGAAGTTTATATACTTTATTTCATTAAATCCTCACATCCCATGAAGTAGGTGTTAGGGACTATGCGTGTGTGTCCCCACTGCAAAATTCATATGTTGAAACCCTAGCCCACAATGGGATGGCATCAGGAGGTAGGGCCTTTGGGAGATAATTAGATCCTGAGGATGGAACCCTCATGATGGGATTAGTGCTCTTATAAACAGAAATAAAGAGAGCCTAAGAAGGCAGTCTGCAAACCAGCAAGAGGGCTCTCACCATTCTGGCACCCTGAGCTCTGACTTCCAGCCTCCAGAACTGTGAGAAATAAATTTCTGTTGTTCAAGTCACCCAGTCTATGGTATTCATGTTATAGCAGCCCAAGCTGACTAAGACAGTAGGTATCATGGTACTTATCAGACCCAGGAAAGATACATGCTAGATTACCCAAGTGATGCAGATTCAATGCAAATATATACAAAACATGAGGTAGTGTGGAAGTTAACCCCACCAACCACACGATCATCTCGGTACCCAAAATTCCCCACCATGCAGTACACAGTGCAAATTACAGTTGCCAACAAGTTGCTCAGCATTCTTTGCAATGGCCACCTTAGCGCAAAGGAACTATCTATCTTCTCTTTGTTCATCTACCCACCTATTAACCATAAATGGGAGGATGTGGGTGAGGTAGTTTGTACCAACTCAGTATTGGTTGAATGTTTAACCTCCTTGGTCAAATATCTTGCGCAGCCACCTCAGAGATTGTCAGTTTTCCTCATGTGCAATTCATAAGTAGTAGTCTGTGTCTGATAAATTGCTTTTCAGTCTAATTAGCTGTAGCAAGAGCAAGAGGGTTTAGTCCCACTTAAAAAAGAAAATGGCATAAGTCATAGCGGCTTTTGCTGGAAAAAAAATCAGTTGAATCTACTTTCCTTCAAAAGTAGCTATGTAAGAGAAAAAACTCCAGGTTTCATGGACTTCGTGGCAGCCCATTCAGTACAATTACAATCCCCGTGTGGCAAGATGGTGTTTTAACGTTAACCCATGACCCTCCCCTATTTAGCCAGCTAGATATGGAGGATCTGTTGCCTGTAGGAAAGTCACAGCTCACTGTGGAGAACAAAAATAACATGTTAATTCTTTGCTTTTGAGCTTTAAAACGTGAGGTCCAGATGTGAGACAAGAGTTGGAAGATTGCGTGAGCACAGTGAATTTTCTGCCCATTGGACACTAGATAAAAAGTCCTTGGGTTAAAAGAGGAACCAAATGTGTGTGTGTGTGTGTGTGTGTGTGTGTGTGTGTATGTGTGTGTATAAGTATGTGTATATATATATATATACACACACACACACACATATATACATATATGTGTGTGTGTGTGTGTGTGTGTGTGTGTGTATATGGAAGTACTAAGGGAGTCTCATAAGGGATATTGCACTCTCTCTTCTCTTGAGGTGAAAATCCACAATGGTGGTTCCATGATGGAACGCTTGGCAATTTGAGGTTCTGAGGGTGCAAGAGACCAGTGTTTTGTTTCCTAGGTGGAGTCTGGAGGAGCAGTACATGTGCAGATCTCTTACCTAACCTGGGTAGATAGAACAGCACTAGGCTAAATGGGAAGTCCAGCGGACCTGAGCAAAAGGTCCTGAGAAAGCTTCCGTGGTGAAGAAGAGCATTCAAGATAACTGTGCTCTCTCAGAAGGCAGTGGACCTGAAGGTCCTCACCATGGGGCAAGAGAGATACAGAATGATCTGGTTAGACTTTACATCAGAGACTATATGGGGGAACAGAGCTCTATGAGCATATCTACCAGTGCCTAGGGACCAATATGGCTGATGATAAGGTAGGATATGCCAAGACTAGATACCCTTCCCATTCCCTCCCCATGCCCTGATGGCTTCAGGCAACCAGAATTTTGATATAATTCTATTGAGAAGCAGGAATAAAGTCAACAAGTCAACCCCGAATTGATTTAGAAAACCCTTAAGTGAAATACAGACATAAAATGACTGAGATTAAGTGTCACCTTTCAGGAAAAGTAAAGACTTGGAGCAGACTTTTCTTTGAAGAAACTTAATTATTGTCTTGGGAGAGATTCTTTATAAGAGATGTATGCATCCCCTAGGGAAATGAGATGCTCTCCCTCAGAGAGAAAGGGCAGAAAAATAAATATAGAAGCATTATTACAGCTGAACCAGAACATTTAGGAAGAGCTCAGTTTCCTAAAATTCAATGCACTATACTCATCCCACATTTTAGACTCTGAAATGACTATCACTGGGGAGATGAGAAGTGGCAAGTTACTTCTGTCCAGATCTTCTGCCACTGTTTAATATCCACATTTCAAGATATGTTTTGAGGTAGTATAGCACTTAGAAAATCAATTCTAGACTAAAATTGTCTGTCCAAATCCTGGCTCATCTACTTTCTAGCCATATGATATTAAGAACTTAATCCAAACCCCATCCTTCTTATTATAAAGAATTTTTTAAATGTATAAGCAGTATATGATACCCATGGAACTCTCACCCACCTTCAACAATTATTAATGCAGCCAGTCTTGTTTCATTTGTATTGTAACCCACTCCCCCACCTCCTCATATTATTTTGAAGCACATCCCAGATAATTAAATTATCATATGATTTAACGCATAACATTTCAGTATGTATCTTTAAAACAAAGGGATTCTTGTAAAACAGATAAAACCAGGCTACCATGATCACTTAAAACTGTTTAAATAATTCTTTCGCATCATCAACTAAGCAACCAGTGTTTAAATTTATAATTCTCTCAAAATTTATCATTTATATAGCGTGTTGGTTTGAATCACTTTCCAAGGCACATTGTAACTGGTTGGATATATCTAAGTCTCTTCTAATCTGTACATTCTGCTTTCATCTTTTTTTCCATGCAATTACTGGCTGAAGAAAACTGGTCGTTTGTCCTGTAGAATTTCCCACAGTCTGTATTTTGCTGATTGCATTCCTGGGTGTTGTTTAACATGGCCCTGTGTCCTCTGGGTTTCCTGTAATTAAATCTAGACGAATTCTTCATAGGTGGTGTTAGTTCTTCCAACAGGTGGCACATAATATTTGGTTGTCTCTCTTTTCGTGAAATTAGAAGCTGATTATGCACAATGTCTGGATTCATTAGAGGTTGAAAAATGGTATTATTCTAATTTTTATCTTCCTTCTTCATATACTAGCTGGAATACTTCTGTAGGAAGAAACTCCCCCTGATCTACAACCAGGATACTGAAGAGTACTATTTATTTAAGAAAGGCCAGATAAAGACTTGATTTTCAAAATAATGAGTTGGTTCCCTCCAATAATAACCAACTGGCTGGGTTTTTGTATCACTATGAGCTCACAGATTTATATTTATTTGATGTATTTCAATACACTGTAGTTATTATCTTTGTTTATACTCAAATTATCCTTCTTTGTCCTACGGGGGCCTATTGAAGTTGCCTCCCATGTCCTTTGACATGATTGTATTATTATTTGACATGACCACTATCCCATTTTGCCTGGGACCAAGGGGGTTCCTGTGACACAAGACTTTGGGTTTTAAAGTGAGGAAAGTGCTGGGCAAATTGGGATAGGTTGTTCATCCTAACCTTACAAGTCTTCACTAGCTCCATTGCTGTCTGGTAAGACAAAGCATTCTAGAAATCTTGCCATTTGCAACAACGTGGATGGAATTAGAGTGTATTATGCTAGGTGAAATTAGACAAATATCATATGACTTCACTTGTATGTGGGATTTAAGATACAAAACAAATGAACAGAAGGGAACTGAAGCAAAAATAATATAAAAACAGGGAGGGGGACAAAACAAAAGAGACTCTTAAATATACAGAACAAACTGAGGGTTGTTGGAGGGGTTGTGGGTGGGAGGATGGTCCAAATGGGCAAGGGGCATTAAGGAAGACACTTGGGATGAGCACTGGGTGTTATATGTAGGGGATGAATCACTGGATTCTACTCCTGAAATCATTATTGCACTATATGCTAACTAACTTGGATTTAAATTAAAACAAAAAAAAAAAAACTTTAAGACAAGACATTCTAGGCTGATCATGTACATTTCCTGCTCCAGATGTGGAATTCAGCCATTTCTCCAAGAATACCTGGTTTCTTTCTGTGACAAAAGGGATTTCAAGAACCCATTCTTCCAACTATACCTAAGCATCAATTTCTGCTCGTATGAAATGATGATGATGATAATAACTCTTGAGTTGTCGTGAGGTTTATATGCAATAATGCTTGCAAAGCACTTACTACAGGGGCTGGGACATAGAAACTTCTTGCTAAAGACTAGCTGCCATCACAGCACTCATACAGGTAATATGGGCAGTGGCAAGGTCTATTCGTTCAGCAAAACTCCACATCATCTCAGGGAAATATCCACATATTTAGCAGTGAGCCATGTTAAAGAAGCACTAATGGCAGCAGGGATAGAGAGTCACTGTACAATGGCTATATTTGCAATGTGTTCTGTGCAATTTATATTTTTCAAATTCCAGCCATCAGAGCTGTCCAACATTTCAACAAAACAAGGCTATACAGCTGGACATGAGACTGCTTTGAGAAATGTTTTGAAATGTTTGGGTTTGACACCTGAGAAGCCCGTGTTTATTATAAGTTCCCTGTCCTATTGCATATTTGTGTGGCAAGGGAAAGAAATCTCGTACAATAGTTGAAAAATTAGCAAAATCGTGTGCATTAAAGGAGATTCCTAAAAAATAGTATTGGAAGCAGATGTAGAAAAGAAGCCTCAGTAGGTCCCTGAGAAAATGATGTGATCTCTTCTAGAATTCATTAAAGAACAAGCTATAGCAGATAGCCACATTAGCCTTCTCAAAGTAGGTATTCATCTGCGTCCGCTGACATTGACAGCCGTAGTGAGTCCCTGTGTTTGTGATGTGCATAAAGGAGAAACAGATCAAAGAAGCCTTGTTCTGTGAATCATTGCAAACAACTACAAAGGAATTGATGAGTTCAGTCCTGTCAGTGCCTGCTTTTTGAAAGCATATGTTAATGCTTGACATATGGGAATCAATTTGTGTCGATAGTACCCCTGAACCAGTAAGATAAATTCAAGATCCATTGCCTTTGTAAAGGAAGTAGACCCTCTTATCATTATCACACATAATATTGCATCGGGACGCTTTTGCTGCAAAGCACATCCCCCAAATAGCAAAAGCTGGTTTAAACATCGTGGTGAATCAAAGACATTTTATCAGAGGTTGTACGCCAACTCCTCCTCAACTCCAGGTTTTGACGAAGGAATGAGAACAGGCACTCTATATAGAAATGAAGTGGATTTTCATTGGCCACATGCTTCCTTGTTTTTTCCTCAATAAAACATGATTTTCCTAGCAATTACTTACATATAAACAAAGATGAAAGGCAATTAATACAAAAGCTGAGTAATGCGTGCATAAACCAGGCCGTACAAGGAGAGGATAATTATTAAATGTTAGATGAAAGTCCCTGGAGAAGATGATCGGAACAAGGTCTCTGACTCAGTCAGGCTTTGGCTCTGCCAACAACACCCAAGAGTCCCTTCCTGGGAAGTGAGTGGGCCAGGCCCTGAATGAGTCAGGAGAGCCCAGACTCAGGACAACACAGTCATCTGGAAGGCTTAGTGTGGGCCAGGTGCTAGACATCCAGCAGGAAAAGGAGAATGGACTATTCTGTAGTTTCTATGCCCCTAAGGCTTCCAGATCGTAGAGTGGGCAAAGCAGAATGTACTCTATATATGAAGAGAATGTCTGTCTAGCTGCAGGATGTGGAGGAGAGAGAGGGATTTCATCAGCACACAGCCAAGGCAGGCCAAGTAGACAACAAGGTGGGCAGGCTCACTCAGGAGTTCCGTTCTCAGATTCCAACGTTAATACAAAGGCAGTGCCATCTTGGTGATGACAGCCTCGACTTACCTGCTTGAGTCACACTGCTCCAATGGGCTATTCATATTGTCAATACACAAGGAAATAAGTCTGTTTATTTCAAACCAAGGAAGAAATTCAAAAAAAAAAAAAAACTTTAAATAGTTTATTCTCTTACATGGCAAATGCAATTAAATCCTTAATGTATTTGGGGTGCCTGGGTAACTCGGTCGGTTAAGCGTCTGCCTTAGGCTCAGATCATGTTCTCATGGTTAGTGGGTCGGAGCCCTGCATCAGGCTCTCTGCTGTCCACACAAAGCCCACTTTGGATCCTCTGTCCCCCCACCTCTGTCTCTCCCCACTCCCTCTCTCTCTCTCTCTCTCTCTCTCATTCTCTCTCTCTCCAAAATAAATAAAAACTTAAAAAAATTTCCCAAGTAAATTTAGCACATCTATATAAGGAATCAGAATGAACTCAGTAGCACAGTTGTACATGCTTATTAGGAAATTTCTAGTTTAGATAAAGCATATTGACAATAGTAATTTCATTCTTCCCTTTTTGGGGGGTTGGTGGGGGGAAGCCTAGTAAGTGAAATAGTGAGCCCAGCAAGTGATATGACAATTCACTGGCATAAGATGAATAATGACTTCACCCAGGATTTTTGTATGGCAGATCCTACTCTTTGTGTTTGGCTTTTTTTTAAGTTTATTTATTTATTTTGAGAGAGAGAGAGAGCACGCGCACAAGTCAGGGAAGGGAAAAGAGAGAGGGAGAGAGAGAATCCCAAGCAGGTTCTGCACTACCAGTGCAGAGCCTGATGCGAGGCTCGAACTCACAAACCGTGAGATCATGACCTGAGCTGAAACCAAGAGTCAGACACTTAACTGACTGAGCCACCCAGGTGCCCCTATGTTGGGCTTTTTAATTTCTGGTTGGTAGAGTTTTTTGTTGTCTGTTTTTGTCATTAATGTATAAGGTTTTGTTTTGTTTTGCTTTTTAAAGTAAGAGAATGCATTCTGCTCGGCACCTTTTCAACTTGGCAGAATTTATTGAAGACTCTTTCATTTCAGTTGTTTTCAATGTTGAATAGTTAAAAACAAGATATATTTTTCATTTTGTTGATATAATTAGAAAAATAGACACACGTGTGCACATGTGTGTGTGTGTGTGTGTGTGTGTGTGTGTGTGTGCGTGCCACTTAGATCTATCTTATTAACTATGTTATTTAGACCTGGCTTATTCTTACCTCTTTTTTCTTATTACCATGAGAGATGGGAATCAAAAACTCCTCTATCAGTAAGTTCCTTCTTAGCTCTCTTTATATTTCCAGTAGATTTTGCCTCATGTACTTTGATGCTTTGATATTTGATGCATAAATAGATTCAGAAAAATTAGAGCCTCGTTAAGGATTTTACCCTTTTCATTGCGAGATGTCCTTCTTTAATTTTTTAAATTCAAATATAATTCACAAACAGTGTTATATTAGTTTCAGGTGTACAATATAGTGATTCATCAGTGCTTATCAAGATGTCCTTCTTTATATTTAATAATTTTGTCTTAATTCACCCTGAACTAATAACAATATCACTACTTTTCTTGCTGCATTTACTGGGCATGCTTTTAGCTATCTGTGTCTGAGTATAACATATATTTGGATTGTGCTTTGTGTTCTGTGCTTAGAATTTTTTTCTTTCAATAGATTTTACATTTCTTGCCATGAGAAAAATATTTGGCCACAGTTTGATCATCCTTAGTTGCATTTTTCCTTTATAATGTTATACAAACACAAATTAAAGACACACACACATACACACATATATTTATTTTCCTATATGGTCTTTGGTTTCTTTATTGAATGTGTGTTTTCATTCTGATCATTCCAAAGGTTTATAGTCTATTCTGGGATCTGTTAGTGGTTACCTTTGTAGCTTTATGTAGTGTTATCACAGTTTAAAATTCTTATATGGTATTTTATGACTCATCACTACAAACGATGAGAAAATTACCACACACACGTATTCCATCTTGTTATCCTACACTGCCCAATTTTGGCCTAATATATTACCACTAATGCTTCTGTTGTTACCTTTATACTTTATACACTGACCCCTCGATCACTTAGTTTATCATTTTAAAATGCCTGGAAATCGTGCAAACAGTGATAAAGAACCCATACTTATACTGCTTCTTTTCCCTCTCCCTACCGCTCACTTTTGGCTTCTTGTACTAGTATTATCATTTCTTTGTTATTTTGTATTCTGTTACTGAAATTCCTACAGTTGCTTAGCCTTTATTCTACGGATTCTACGAATTGAGCGCTTACTCTCCTCACCAGCATGGCTACTCCCTTAATCTCTTGATTGGCACCTTCAGAAATTTTTTTCTTAAGAAAGGACACAGAAGTTCTCTTTGCCTGGCGTGCCTGCATGCTTGGAAACATCAAATGACAATTTGACTAAGAAACCAATTCTCGGGTCACACATTTTCTGAGGACATGGCAAACCTTTTTCACCATCTTCTGGAAGTTTACGTTTTATCTTAATTAATTATTTATTTATAGGCCTAGAGTCTTTCTCTGTTTCTGAAGTTGAGTAACTTCACTAAACCATGTCTCAGGCTAATTTTGCTGATTCTTTTTTTTTTTTCTTTCTTTCTTCCTCCCCACCCCCGCCCTGGAATAGTTGGGCCTATTTCAAACTATGGATTAGGTCGTATTTATACTTAAATATCTGAGTATTTGTTCTGTTTCCTTTAATAGAGACACCATCCATGGGGGAGTTGAAATTTCTTTTCCTCCTGTCCATATCTATCATTTTCTCACCAATCATTTTAAATAGTTGGTTCATTCCTATTTATTTTCCTTTACTTTTTCCAGCTCTTTTCTCTTTATCCCTGCCCTATAATCAAGCAGCATCTCTTTTTCTGTTGCTAATGTTAGTTTTCACTTTTGTAAGTACTCCTTAGTTCTTTTATCTCTTTCCAGAGCCTTACAGATTCTTTTTTCTATTTTAATTACTTTCCATTGTTTAACTATGTCTTGCTTGAGCCAATATGGTTCTTCTTTGAATTATTGCTTCAGAAAGCCCATTCTAAAAAGTTTGTAATGAGAAAGTATTTCTACGATTTTTATCTACATTATGGCATAATTTTCTGGAATGTTAGTCCGCCTTTTGTCACGTCCCTTTCATTTATTTTTCTTGCAGTGTATTTGCATTATGTTCCACACAAACTCCTTTCACATTATTAGTCATACTTTTATGAGATTACTCACTGATTTATGTGGACTGTTCTTTATAGGTGAACTATTTTCTAAAGGATGATTGGCAGAGAGTACAGAGAAGTGAACTGGGTGCACCATCAGCTTGGATTTCTCTCTGCCCTGCGGCTTCGTCTCCCATTTCCGCAGGAAGTAGGGTTGGCCAGCTGTGATGGTCAACATGGCGGCATTCAGCATTTACCTCCCTTCAGCTTCAAGGCCACGCCCACTCTTTTACTCTCCTTTTGAGTAAAGATGGCATGTCTCCTCCTTTCCTCCTTGAGCTCTGCGTCCTCTCACATGGCTCAGGGATGCCCCCGCCTGAGTTTGCCTTCCCACCGAGACCTTGCTGTTCACTGAAGCCAATGGTTTCTTTCCTTGGTATGCTCAGCCCATTTCAGGCAGGCTCTGTGTTACCTGAGTGCTGAGAGTCGTGCTTTTGCTTTCAGCCTCCTCTTTTAATCAAGCCCAACCTGACTGTGTTAATCAGGATTTGGGCCGTTTTCAAGTTTTATGTATATTTTCTTTTCCAATTTCCAAAAACGATTTTAGTTGTTTTCAATAGATTTCAAAAAGCAGAGTGAGGCCAGATGCCTTGACTCTGCCATCTCACTGATGACCTTGATGTAGCGAGGAATGATACTGGATCTATTTCTTCTACAATTGGATTTCATAAATAATATGATCTGATGAAAGATGATATCATGGAAAGATGGGTCATGGCTGAATGCAAATGGAGTTTCAGACAATAAAGTTTGAGAATATCCAGTGTGTTCAAACCAGTGCCATTTCCACATCTGGCTTAAAGTGGTCCCTTAGGAAGATCAACCTGGCAGGGTTCTTCAGGCCGGTCAGGCTGAGCTGGGGGAGGTGGGAGAGCTTTAGGAAAGATCAGCCTGGCAGCTGTTACAGGGATCTGGGCATGGTCATGACTAAACCTCAAGATATGTTCACGCTATAAGGGAACTGATTAACGGAAGTAGCGTTAGAATACTCAGGATGTGATTCTTTTAAGTCCTTTTGAAACTCATTGCTCTTGTGTTTCAAGAGAACTTGAACTACGGAGAATGTGGTTTTTCAGATTACCCAGTATTCCTTTTGTCAGGATCCACAGGAAACTATCTCTCAGATCGTGCATCTCCAAGCAATTTTATTGTGTGTTATCAACTTGGGGTCCTCTTTGTAGAGCCTACTAGAAAACACTGAAGTTAAGATATGGCTCTTGGGAAAAAGGCATATGCACATCACAGCTGGCATTCTGTTCCCTCATCCAACCTTGGTTGTCTCCTCCCTTTCTTACTTGTACTCACCCTTTGCCATATTTTCTCAATTACACTGGAATTACTGTATCACTATCCCATCTTATCTTTGAAAGATTATTTAAATATTTTTTATAGGGACATAGAGAACAAGAAAAATGGGATTTAAAAGGAAAGAACATAATTCAAGCAAGCCAACTCTAAGAAGACATTTTGGAGACAATTGGGGAACCTGGAAAATGGAAATTAGATTATAGTAGGGAGTATTATTAATTTTGTACGTAAGATAATGGTATTGTGGTTGTTTTTTAAGTCCTTAGTTAGCAATACATGATGAGCTATTTATAACTGAAACGTATATGTGTCTGTGATTTGTTTCAATTAACTCCAGAAAAAAATAGCAGATGGGAATTAGGAGAGAAAACATAAAAGCAATTTTTTAATGTAAAAACTGAAGATAATACTACTTCTAACAGCGATAATATATTTGAAAAGAATAAAAGTGGACCACTTTCTTATATCATACACAAAAATAAACTCAAAATGGATTAAAAACCTACAGGTGAGATCTGAAACCATAAAATACCTAGGGGAAAACAGGCAGCAATCTTTTTGATATCAGCTAGAGCAACAGTTTTCTGGATACATCTGCTTACACAAGGAAAACAAGAGCAAAAATAAACTATTGGAACGATACCAAAATTAAAAGCTTTCACACAGAAAAAAAAATCAACAAAACAAAAAGGCAACCTACTGAATGGGAGAAGATATTTGCAAATGATATATCAGATAAGGGTATAATATCCAAAATTTATAATGAACTTATACAACTCAACACCAAAAACACAATCTGATTTAAATGGATGGAGAACCTGAACAGACTTTCTCTAAAGAAGACATCCAGATGCCAAATAGATACATGAAAAGATGGTCAACATCACTCATCATCAGGGAAATACAATGAGATATCACCACATACCTATCAGAATGGCTAAAATAAAAAGATAAGAAATAACAAGTATTGGCAAGGATGTGGAGGAAAAGGAACTTTCATGCACTGTTGGTGGGAACATAGTGGTTCAGCCACTGTCGAAAAGAGTATAGAGGTTCCCCAAAAAATTAAAAATGGGAATACCATATGATTCAGTAATTACTCCTGGGTATTTATTTACCCGAAGAAAGTAAAACAGTAATTTGAAAAGATATGTGCACCCCTACGTTTACTGAAGCATTATGTACAGTTACAATAGCCAAAATAAGGAAGTAATCTAAGTATCCAGCAATAGATGAATGAATAAAGGAGATGTAGTATACATGTGATGGAATATTACTCAGTCATAAAAAAAAGATCAGATCTTGCTATTTGGGACAATATGGATGGACCTAAAGGGTATTAGGCTAAGTTAAATAAGTCAGACGGAGAAAGATAAATACCATATGATTTCACTTCTATGTAGAACCTAAAAAACAAAACAAACAAACAAGCAAACAGACAAAAAGCAGAAACAGACCCATAAATACAGAAAAGAAACTGTTGGTTGCCAGGGGGGAGGGGGGTGGAGGATGGGCAGAAGGGGTAAAGAGGAGTGGAAGACACAAGCTTCCAGTTATGGCATCCGAAAGTCATTGGGATAAAAGATACCGCACAGGGAGCACAGTCAAAGGTATTGTAATAGCGCTCTATGGTGACAGATAGCAGGTACACTTGTGAGCACAGCATAACATATAGACTGGTTGAATCACTATGTTAGATGCCTGAAATTAATGTAACATCGTGTGTCAAGTATATTTCAATAAATAAATAAGTATTGTAATTGAGAAAAGTCATAGAAGTTCTCAGAAAGTCAGAGTGCACTGCTCCTAAACTGATTTGGGGGGGATGCAATTAAACTCAGTTTATGCATGAACGGTCTGTTTGCATTTGAGAAAAAATGCATTTGAAACATGTAATGTTTACGGAAGTTAACAGAGGGCCCTAAATTTTAGATTTCAGTGAGGAAAACTGAAAGGAAAGGAACAGATATTTATTAAGCACTTTATTCTAGGCGCTGTGCTCAGGGCCTTCACATGTATTGTCTAAGTGTTCCTACCAACCTGGTTAGAAGAATATTCCTTCCTCCCTTTCTATTTTTTCTCCTCTCCTCTTCCTGAATGATGGATGGGAGCGGTGTGGTTCACTGAATTTGGAGGTTTATAATCCTGTCTCCCTGGGACATGTGAAGAAATGCCGGGCTCCTGTTCTGACCTGTTAGAAGCCATGATGGTTGGCCCCAGCCCCAATACTACATAAATGTAAAATGAATTTTAATAATATATTTTATTTAATCCAATATGTCCAAAATATGGTCATTTTGATATACAGAGAATAGGAGAATATTGATGAGCCATATTACACTCATTCTATATACTAATCTTCAAACTCTGGTGTATTTTACATTTGCAGCGAGCTTTTAGGAAGAGGCGTGCTGAGTCAGGAAGGTAACCCCTGGCCAGCTGGGAAACCTGGGTCCCAATGCTAACTGTGCTCCAACCTTCTACGTTAGGAGAGGATCCCAAGCACCTGGCAACCAGCCTCATGCAGAGTGAGTTTGGGCAAGTCAAACCATGTCTTTAAACCTTACATTCTTCCCGAAAGCCAAATTGGGAGAATAAAAAGGCCCACAGGCAGACTTCAAACGAATCATCCTTGTTTTCAAATTTGTTCAAGGGCCCAAATGTGGTGACAGGCCCTTAAACCAACGAAAATCCTATCCTGATCACATGCTGAGGTTGCCAGGGTCTGTTTGGAGCAAGCAGGGAATCTCTGTGATCTGCATTCATTTATTCTTTCCTACAAGCATCTGATGGGCACCTGCTCTGTGCCAGGCGCTATTCTAGGTTCTGGGGAAACAGATATGAATAGAATCTTGTCCTCAAAGAGGCACGTGTGGGAGGGTGCCATAATCAAGGTCTGGAGCCCCACCACTGAGTAAGAACAGGAAGGAGACTTAAAAGTTGCACTGGAGAGTCAGTGCAGGAAGAATTCACTTCATGCCTCACCTTTCAGTTTGGCTTTTAAGAAGTGAGAAGTAAAAGGTCATTCCAAAGAATGGCTAGGAACAGGGAAAAACATTCCAGGCAGAAAAAAAATGAAGGGTGCTCTAGGCATCAGTGCATAACCACAGAGATAACGGTCCTTTCTCTGGCTTGGGCTGCAGGGGGAAGGGTGGTGGAAAGTCCTGTTTCTCATCATGGTGATGGATGTTAGCATGTGTTTGCCTGCTGGTCAGGTATAGGTGGGACTGGAAAAACCAGAGCCAGAGACCTACACATGCCCCTTCCTGACCCTATCCATTCCCTCAAGGTCAAGTTCATGAGTCAGCTCCTGAGTGAGGCTTCCCCTGGACACTTCAGGCAGCCGTGGTCACTCCCACCCTTAATGATAAAGATAGCATAGCCTTGACCGTCCTGTATGCTGTCCCCCACGAGACAGGCAGTTTATTGATAGTGTTGTGTTCTTGAACACCTGGCAGTGACCTTCACAAAGGGAATGCCCAGTAAATCTTGTTAAATCAATTTCAGAAATTCAAAAAATGTATTGAATACTGAGTTCACAGTAACAGTCAATAGGTACTCTTGATATATTTATGTTTGTACTTAACTCATCCCTGCGGCACAAAGTGAAGGCTTGATGACTTATCTGCCGCATGGAGCATCTTAACCTACAAGTCTGGTTTCCAACTCTGAGCCAATTTTATATTTTATGATAGCTGTGCCAAGTTTCAGCCGACTGGATGACTTAGCAGTATTTACCAAAGAGTCTAGCATTTGTGGATATTATTCCATTCACACTCATCCTCCTCTGTCTCTGTCAGGCAGGCACACTGCACAGGCTTGCTCTGACCGTGAGGTGGGATACTGCATTTGAAAGTGCTTTGCAAAACAGAATGTGCTCTATGAAGGCAAGCTGCTTGTGCTGCTGGTATCCCAGAATCCAGGGCTATGGGGAGTTGGACTCCCACTTGATATGGGTTTTCTTAGAAACCTAATGTTGGTGATGGTTCGAGGTGCCACCTTCTCCCTCGAGTAGGCATCCTACAGCTACATGACTAAGGTTTGAAGTTACGTTCAATGGTTGGAATAGGAAGTGACGGAGTCTGCTTTCCCCTAAACCCAGGAGGAAGACAACCTCACCTTCTGGACACACACGAAGAACCAGCCAGAGGTGTGCCTGACCCTGAGGCAGGTGCTTTGCATTCATTATCTCTGATGCCTCTAATAAACTAAGAGGGAGTTAGTAAGGTTTCTCCTTTACATATGAAAAAGTGATGCCTGTGAGTGGTCCGAGACTTGCCTAAGGCGCCACAGATACTTAATGGTGGTTATTAATTAAAGTCTGAATTATTCCAAAGCACCTTTCTTTTTGTGATGCAAAAGCCTCTGGACCATTACTTTTCAGAATCTTTAAAATGAGTTGAATAATACTTTCCTTGCTTACCTAACAGGAATGCAGTCAAGATAATGCGTCAAGATAATGAAAGTAGCTTTTCTTGGCAATAAAATGACATACATCATGGTAAGAGTACTAACAGCAATAATAATGGTTATCTAATACTTCACCCTTTCCACAGCACTTCTGTGTATATCCTACATAAGACAAGATGATGTTCTCTGGTCCATAAAAAAATATTCTTATGGTTACAGCCATTGGAATCCCTAAATCCATTTACCTGAGGAAAAGAAAATCCCCTCCTCCACCTTCCAGGGAAGCAATATAATGGGAAGGTCAAGGACACAAACCCTGGAGTTAGACTCTGCCCTTACTGGGCTGGGTGACTTCCCGCACCAGTTACTTAACCTCTCCTTGGTAGATAAATATAGAGCTTCCCTTGTGGGTTGATTGGACATTAAAGGAAACATTGCATGTGGAGCCCATAGTAAGCGCTCAGTAGATGTTAGCGATAATTACAGGGATGCTAAACAGCACTGCTGGGCTTTTTCTGTGGGTGAGACATCTCCAGTCACCTCCTTTTCCTCCTCCACTCCTCCCAAACCCCAGCTACAGCTCACCGAGCCTGTCTTCATTCCTTTTCAATTTGGTGGCAATAGCAAGCCAATAGCTCATTTTCAAAAGCAATAACCTCATGATTGAGCCTTAAGAGTCTGCTGCTTTCGTATATTAATCAGATTGTTCTCCTCCCCTATGTCCATTAAAAAGTGATATATTTTTATGTATTATTTTGCTGGACAGCAAATATGCACATTTTCCTGTCTGACTCCATCAATCACGTTGTTGCTGATCTGATGAGACCCCCACTGGGGAGTTGGGCAGTAATTTACTCCTCACCACCATATCCAGCTTAGTCTCCAATGTATCTACTGAGGATACATGTGTCTACTAATCTGGAAAGGGATTTTGGCTCAATATTTAAGGAATTATTACCTATGAGGGACTGCACTAATGGAAAAACAAATTGGGGGGACAGAGACAAAAAGTCTAAAAAGCAAAACAAAATTTGTAGAGTGAATGCGTAGTAGGTCTTCAGTTTTGACTCTTATGAAATGCCTCCTGATTAAGTGAGAATGGAGCTCTGTCCCGGAAATCAATACTTCCCCCCGCTTTTTTCCGCAAAGAGTCTGGAGACGAGGATGGACATCACGTAGACATTGTCATACAAGAAATGTCAAAGCTTCATTGCAACACTTTAATGGGCTGACAGATCCATCCAGCCCAGTACTATATGGGGAGAAATTGGGGAAAAGCCAAAGGCCCTGCACAGGAAAACAGGGGCAGTTGGTCACAATGTGGTGGTGGTGGGGGGTGTTCCCGAGAGGGAGAGAAAGCATGAGAAAGCAAAGAGAAAGACTGAGGACAGGAAAAGTAGCCAGGAGACTTTTAACACCAGGAATGCCAGTCACTGTTGCAATATAAGCCCCTTCCAGTTCCCCCAAACCTTCAGGAAAGTCTTACGTGAATAAGTTTTCTTCTGGGATTTTTGTCTTTGAAGGAAATCAGGGAAAAGGATACGGTCTGTGCTACGGCCAGTGGCAAAGGAGAACAGGACAAACAGCCAAAAGGCAGAACAGGACAACAAGATGCAGTGAAGACTGGACATTGGAGTCAAGTATGATTGAGAGATGTACCCTCCTCAGACATTTGTAGAAACCTCAGTGCGGATGTTGGGCTTTTCACAAGACTTGGGATGGGGATGGTCTCCCCTTAAGGACAGTGTATCACCAGCAGACATCTAAGCTGCAACCCCATAGATGGAAACAACTTGCCCACTGAAAATTGAGAATTTCACAGAAGCTTTGACATTTTTTTTTAATGTTTACTTATTTTTGAGAGAGGCAAAGAGACAGAGCACAAGTAGGGGAGGGGCAGAGAGAGAGGGAGACACAGAATCCAAGTAGGTTCCGGGCTCCGAGCTATCAGCACAGAGCCTGACGCGGGGCTCAAACCCACAAACTATGAGATCATGACCTGAGCCGAAGTCGGACGCTTAACCGACTGAGCCACTCAGGCGCTCCGAAGCTTTGACATCTCTCGCACGACAATTTCAAGACAATGTTCATCCTAGTCCACTCTCCCTAGTGGTCACCTAAATCAGCTTATGTTTTTCCAAATATGGAAGAAAACCTAAGGAGGGTCCCCATCCAGGCATAGCGAGAATGCCGATAACGATCAGAGAGAGGGTTTATGTAAATTATCAAATGATTCCAGCGCTGTTGATTCTGCCATAAGCCTCCTTAATCATAAATAAGAAAGCCAAGATGCAAAGAAGGACACATGTCATCAATTTTACTCTGAAGGGAAGCAAAGACACTTACATTAAAAGGAGCGACAGGATTTCTACAGTAACCTCGGAAACTCTCAGAGCTGCCATCAAAAATCCTTGATGAATTACTCCAGTTGGATGGGAGTTCTGCGTGGGGAAAGGTCGAAAGGATAGTTTTTGTTAAAGCCTGCCCCAGACTGACGTTGACAGCCGCTAGCAAAGCTCTGCTGTCAGCTGGGAGCTAACTTGCCAGAACGCACCTGCCGCTGTGGTCCTGTTAGTAATGGCCAGTGAGACGGGCTGGGATGGGACTTCCAACATCAAAAGTGTGGAAAAGGCTCAGTCCCTTACCTGGACACTCTGGGGCTGAGCATGTGATGTGGAGACAACAGACAATATAACTTTGCACCGCCATAAGTAACAAATACTAAATTTGAGCCCTTGAAAAATGGAAAAATCTATACAATTTCCCAGCGTCCTTTTAATGAGATTATTATAACTTGTTAAAGTTATTTTCCATATGGTAATCTTATTAGTAAAAAAAAAATCTGGAAAAGTTGTCTTGGGTTTCCTTACAAATTACACGGCTTATATTTTATGGCTGTGAGGTCATAGCTGTGAAATATCCCCCTTTGACAACTTGACTATGATGTATGCTGTTATATTTCAGTAGCTCGGGGTGATTTTTCAGCTGGATGAAAAGTTCATTCCATTCCATCACTGCTGATATCATCTTCATTTCCATTCCACCCATGAGACTCAAAAACGCCAGAGATTTGGAGACACTACTTGCAACCAGTTGCAAATGGTAGAGACTGATAAGATGGTAAAAGAAATGAAGCACAGAGGCATTTTTATATGGCCCAATACTAACATTTAAAATGCCTTGCATTCGTTATGGGTGGCTTAGCTCTTTGATAGGGTAAGAGTCTCACATATGGGGAGACATTAAATAGCTGCTACTGCCTCCCTCTCCTTCCTCTTCCGCCCCAACACCACCCCAGTTGGCCACCAGCCCTGATGTACTGAGATGGCCACAGAGGATTATGATGGAGCATCCTGGCAGCAGTGGACGTTTTAGGAATATATTAAAGAAGATAGCAGCGGCAAATAGCGCTGGAAAATCTCTTCCTATACATTTGCCTAGTAAAAATCTATGGTGTGAGGTAATTTCAGATTATTCTTTTGAACCAGTGGCAAAGACATACGCATAGAGATTATCATTGTGGCTTTGTTTTATAATAGCTGGAAGGCCTTGGGGGAAGGAGACAATCCAATGGGGCTGGATTCAATAAATGATTAAATCCCTTATGTGGTAGTTACAGGCATCCCCCACTTTTTGAAATCTTGCATTATGTCACTTTGCTCTACAAAAGACAGACACATGAAAAGATACTCAACGTCACTCATCATCAAGGAATTACAAATCAAAATCATGATGAGATGTCACCTCACACCTGTAGGATAGCTAAAATTAACAACACGGAGACAACAAACGTTGGTGAGGATGCAAAGGGGAACCCTTTTACACTGTTGGGAACGCGAACTGGTGCAGCCACTCTGGAAAACAGTATGGAGGAGCCTCAAAAAGTTGAAAATAGAACCACCCTATGACCCAGTAATCGCACTATTAGGTATTTACCCAAAGGATACAAAAATACTAATTTGAAGGAGCACAATTCACCCCAATGTTTATAGCAGCACTATTAATAATAGCCAAATTATAGAACGAGCCCAAACATCCATCCACTGATGAATGGATAAAGAAGATGTGGTATATCTATACAATGGAATATTACTCAGCCATCAAAAAGAATGAAATCTTGCCATTTACAATGACATGGATGTAGCTAGAGTGTATTATGCTAAGCGAAGTAAGTCAGAGAAAGACAAGTATCATATGATTTCACTCATATGTACAGTTTAAGAAACAAAACATATGAACATAGGGGAAGGGGGAAAAAGGAGGAGGAAAGCAAACCAGAGGAGACTCTTAACTACAGACAATAAACTGAGGGTTCCTGGAGGGGAGGGGGGCAGGGGATGGACTAAATGGATGATGTGCATCCAGGAGGACACTTGTGATCGGCACTGGGTGTTATATGTAGGTGATGAATCACTACATTCTACTTCTGAAACCAATATTACACTATATGTTAACTAGATAAAACTTAAAAGAAAAAAATCTACATTGGGACTTGTTTTCACTTAAGGGTAAGAAATCCAAAGAGAACTTTCACTTCCAATGCCAAAAAGGCAAAAAGCAAAAACAGGGCTCTGCATTTGTTCGGCAGGTCGCCCTTACAGAGCCAGCACATGCTCTCAGCAGCCGGAGCGGCACGACCAAGCTCCCTCCCCAGGAACTGCACTCAGCGTCACGGCCATGTCATAGCATCACAGACAGCCACCAGAGCCGTGAACACCCGTGAGCACCTGTGCTTGAACTCCATTCATGTTGTGCTTCTATTAGCAACATATGTCCTAAGGTTTCAAAAATGTCTAAGAGAGGTTGGTTTCTTGGGGGGGGTCTAGATACACTTAAAAAATTTCCATAAACAATAATGGCAATTGCTTCTTTGCTTTGCACCATTTCAGCTTATGAGAGCTTTCATAGAACGCTCTACTTTTGCGGACAGCCGGGCAAGCCTGTATATGATAAAATATTGCACAGCCATAAAATGCATGCCTTAGAATAGTATCTACTGAAAGAGGGAAATGTTCATTATACTATATTTTTAAACGTAGGTACAGAACCACATGTAAATTCCAAAATGTGATATGCATATATGATTATAACTATACTAAACAAAATTTTTGTAGTTATCCCAAAATTCTGTAATGAACACTTAGAATATGTAAAAGGTGACATGCATAATTTTTTACCCCACAGTTTGATAAATTTTAAAACATATCCCAAGTTTGAACTTTCAAGTTTTAGAACACTGACCACATAGCTGGACTTTTTCTTTAATAAAGATTATCACCAAAAAAAATGTCAGAAAATTACCATGAGAGGAGAAATACTAACAAATGACCATAATATTTGCCATTATGACAAATAGACGCCTTCACCATTAGCTTGATTCTAGTCACATCAGACATGTACTCGGGCCTCCTTTTTTAAATGGCAGAGGGTTTTGTGTTTCTTTATTTTTCCCCTTCTTAGAAATTAAACCACAGGGAATTAAACCTTTTAAGAAAGGCACACTTTTTTTATTTATTTATTTTGAGAGAGAGAGTGTGTGTGCACAAGCAGGGGAGGGGCAAAGAGAGAGAGAGGGAGAGAGAGAGTCTGAAGCAGGCTACGCGCAGTCAGCACAGAACCTGACATGGGGCTCAATCCCATGAACCGCGAGGTCATGACCTGAGACACAATCAAGAGTCGGACACTTAACCGACTGAGCCACCCAGGGACCTCAAAAGGCACACATTTTAGAACACTTTCTATAAATATAAACATCTACGGCAGGAAGGAAAGAGTCCTACCCCCAACCTAAACTATTAATTGATAATCTTGTGTTTCTGGGGAGGTTCTGATTCTCTGGGGGAAACCTTTCTTGACTTCAGAGTGTGAGATTCCAGCTAAGATAGTCAATCCTTAACGACTTGGATGCTAATTATCAGCTTCTCTGTCACCTCGGGTCTGGCTGCCCCTTCTTCCTCCCTTTCAAGCTGCTGGCAGATTTGGGTCCAGCACAGAATGGGAAGCCAACGAAGCCCAGTGACCATGTCATACAGCAGGTGCCAAGGGCCCGAATCAGTCTACATGCGATGGTGAGTACAGACTCTCCTGACGGGATATGTTAGAAAAGGACGGGTCAGAAAGTGCTGGACTAACAAACAAAGGCACTTCCAAAAAGTGGGATCAAGGGTGTCCCAAAAGAGAGGAGAGGAATCTCACCAACGTGCCCTTAACTTCTGGGGTGTATGTAGCGTGGGTTTGAGCCACGTGTTCTTCCATTCCTGTAGTCAGACCCTGACACAATGGCGGCGGGAACGTCTAATAGAGTTGACATTTTCTAATGGAGAGGGTCGCTCTGGGCAAAAGGAATGGCCATTAGATGAGTGCACACTCCATGCTTAGGTGGTAAGCAGAGGACGAGAAAAACAGGTGAGAAGTGCACTCCTCATGGTGAGAAGGGGTCTGACCCGAATTTCTGTGCGGGGCCCTCCCTCTCTTCTGGACTGCCGGCTCCCAGGGCTGCCCCCTTCAATTTCCTCCCCGAATCTGCACTCAGTGGAGAGTGGCCATGCTCCAAAGCTCTCCCTCTCCTCTTTCCCATTAAAACCTCCAAAGCTGCCTCCTCCTATAGCAGTCATGCTAGAAGAAAAATCTGGTGAACTAATTCCCCCTTGAGTAGGATGACTAAGAACTATTCATGAGGACTTGCTGATGACAAAACAGAGGCCCAAAAGGTTTGAACTACTTGCTCAATGGCGCATCATGGCCTGGATAAGATCCACGACTCTGTTACTTACTAGCCCAGTAATGCTGCGATATGGGCTTAATACAAAGATCTCCATGACACCCACAGTTTTAGCCCAAAGGAATGGGCTGTTTCCAAAGGTAAATTTTCAGGCATTTGGGTTCACATGTGAAAAAGAAATTTTTTCACCAGCGAATTTTCTGGGCTTTTAGCAAAACCACCTAATCCTACCCTACCTATGTTTAAGGCTAAACTCGCCACGTAAGAATTCAGAATTTACTTTTAGGCACACAACCCATGTACAGTAAATAGGATGATGTAAAAGAGATTGAGCACACAGTGATGGAAAGGGGTGGGACTACAAGTTGGGGGACTTCTTCAGGCCCTCGCTCTATTGTCTCCCACCTGTGTGACCCTGGGCAAGAAACCCAGGTAGAATGGCTCCGGGATGGAAGGAGAGATGATGGAAACTGCGACTAGCACAGAACGTGGACTTTATCCAGTTACACCACATTACGTACGCTCAGTCAGATGTGAACAACCGTTGACGTCTGGTAGTTCCAGCCCTGCACCTGAGTAGATGGAGGGGAGTCTTGGCACCTTCATTTTCACATGAAGTCACCTTACAATGACATTCTTATCCTCAGAGGCTCTGTCCTCCCTGGCCTTTCCTACTTTGGTCTTGAAGCCTCTGCCTTTGCAATATATTCGAATGGTTCAAACTCCTGGTTGAAACCTTCTACTACTGGTCCTGGACGCCTCCAGACAGGTCCCCTAAAATGGTCTGTATCTGTTCCTCTGGGAGATGTTGGCTTTACTTACTCTTTTTTTTTTTTTTAATGTTTACTTATTTTTGAGAGACAGAAAGAATGTGAGCAGGGGAGGAGCAGAGAGAGAGAGGGAGACACAGAATCTGAAACAGGGTCCAGGCTCTGAGCTGTCAGCACAGAGCTCCATGCGGGGCTCAAACTCTGGAACAGCGAGATCATGAACTGAGCTGAAGGCGGAGACTTAACCGACTGAGCCACCCAGGTGCCCCGGCTTTACTTATTCTTAAGCAACCTCCACAGTCTCCTTTGGTTGTCTTTCAACAATTTGAATTGTTAATATTTGTGTACAAATTTGTTCCTTTATAAAATTCATTTTCTAAGTTGCTAATGCTTATTTTTCTGCTTTAAAAAAAAAAGTAATACACATTTCCCGTAGAAAATTTGGAAAACAGACAAGAGAATAAAGAAAAATACTAGTTTCCCACAATCCCACCTCCCACAGAAGTATATTTCCTTTCAGCCTTTTTTTCTCTGCATATAACATACGTTTAACTCAGTTGGGATACACTTTTATATTCGGCTTTTTTTTTCCCTCCACTTATGTTACCACACAGACACTTGGGAACATTGATTAATACAACACTCTTGATTGTTGCAAACCAATATTTAAATCTACTGCAGCAATTTTATTGATGTACGCAGAAGGGTGTGCAAGTAAGACTTTGGAAACAGTATAACCTCCCTCGCTCTCAGGTTCTTCATCAATGAGAGAAAAGTAAACAATACTGAACGTTCCCAGAGATGGAAGGTGGGGGTTGGGAAAAATGGGGGAAGGGTCCCAAAATGATTTCTTTAAAAATGAATCTGAATATGAATTTGGAGATACATCTTCCCTCCTTGGACTCTGCCACAAGGACCTTACCCATAGGCACTAAGGTCTTGCCAAAATAATTCTAAGAACAAAGATTTGGGGTCAATTGTAGATATGGACCCAGGTGACTAAGAAACTAAGACAGGCACAATTTTGCTCCCAGTGAGCAAAGAATGAACTCTTACTATCAGGGAGACTAATTCCTGCCATTTCAGATGTCATTGAGCGCATCTTTCTGGCACACGAGTTTCATTTTTTACGTAAGGAAAGTAGATAGAATGTGGCATAGCCTGGGTTTCCTTTCAAATAGTTTTCCTCTGGAAGGTTTGCTTCCATACTGTTCAACTGTTCTTCTGTTCTTTGATTTCCCCACTGCAGTAAGTCCGTCTCATTGTTTTGACTATTCTTGCTTCAATTTGGTTCATGACTTTTTGCTTTGTTTAGTTAGCATTATGCTCTCTTTATTTAAACTATCTCCCACTCCAACCATGTTTTGTCTTTTCTTCTTATTTTGAAACAGTTTCAGAATACTACCAATGAAAACATTTGCCCCTCACTAGGCCTTTTGTTCTGTGCAAAGCTGGAAAAGCACTTCTGGCAACTATCTTTTCCCGGTCCCATCAGTACCACGATAGGCCTTTTGTGCCGAGCTTTGGGACATGCTTGAGCCCAGAAATGCTCTGATGGGGGAAGTGACCTTGGGCCTTAATTCTTTTCTCCAAAATTTAAAACCCTCCAATTGTACCTGCAAACCAGTAGGAAAATATTTTACCTGAAAGCAGAACATTTCTCCATTTCACCACCATTAAAATACCATTAAAATGTGCTATCACGTTGATGAAAATGCTCCAATATAAATTTGGGGGTATTTCAGTCTAGCTTTTGTGGTAAGTCTCTCCTGGCAGGTAAAGGAAAGATTACTTGAAAGAAAATGATAGACACAAAAAAATATCTCTAGTTTTCCACAGCTGGCAATGAAAGTAGGTAGATCAGATGGGGCCTGAATCTTTATACCAAAAGAAGCATTCTTTGGGATTACAAAAGTGTCTCACTAGAAGGCCCCATTTAAAAGCACACATGCTTGGGGTGCCTGGGTGGCTCAGTCGGTTAAGCATCCGACTTCAGCTCAGGTCATGATCTCGCGGTCCGTGAGTTCGAGCCCCGTGTCGGGCTCTGGGTTGATGGCTCCGAGCCTGGAGCCTGCTTCCGATTCTGTGTCTCCCTCTCTCTCTGCCCCTCCCCCGTTCATGCTCTGTCTCTCTCTGTCTCAAAAATAAATAAACGTTTAAAAAAAAATTTTTTTTGAAGCACGCATGCTTTATGAACCAGTGACAGGCAGGCACCTGAGACTGGTTTGGGAGCAGATGGAGGTAAAAGTGAGGAGAGAGGAGAAGGGGACACGGTCAGACTACAGGACCCAGCCTCAGGAATGGGTCCAGAGCAGTCACCCAGGGTAATTCATGGCCCAGGGGAGAAAACAGGAACTAAATTCCTAGGGTGGGACCAGCAGAGCATGAGGGTGCATGAGAAGGGGGAAAAAAACAACTTCAGAAAGAAAGCCTCCCTCAAAACTTTTCTGGACAGACCTTATTCTCTGAAATGATCTCTGTTATCAAAAGGCTAGAAACATTGGGCTCTTTCAAGAAAAATGACTACATTCACATTTTCTCAGAAAAATTTGTTTAGATTCTATCCTTTCAGAGCCAGAATATTGTTTAAACGACAGGATGGGATGTACTCTCACCCCTTTCCCTATTCTATACATTTCTACCTCTTGGGAGCCAGATGCTAAATTGTTTCCAGCCAGTTAATAATGGCTGTGGTAGTGAAGCTCCCAGGAGACCCAAAGAAGGAAACCTGCCTGCATTTCCAGGGCTCTGTTACGTGCATTGGCTGCTGGGTGGATGCAGATTGGTCAAATAAAGGCAGGAAATAAAGCATAGAAGTGAATTAGTTCACTGTAAACCAACCAGACAAGCCGCTGAGGTTACGACCTGCTCATCCATGGGCTTGGTGTTCCCAGCAGCATGCCTGGAAATGCCTGAATTTGCCATCACTTTGGTTTTGCTGTGAAGGTCAGGCTGAGTCCAATGGCTTGTTGATTACCTCAAGAAGGCATTCCACATGGTGCCATTGACTCCACTTCTGTTTATCTGGTGCCATCGACTGCACTCTTTGAGGACCTAGTTGATAGGAAGTGACTAGCTGAGTGCTACAGAAAGTACAAAGATGACTTAGTCAAGAGCTCTGCCTGGAAAGAACTCCCCAAATAAGGCTCAAGGTAAGATATGAATGTGTATCGATATAATAACCTAAGATATTGTATTTTTCGGTTAGTACGTGATAATAGTGGTCATCATTGATTGATCCCTTACCCTGTGCCGTGCAATACAGTTCAAGTGTCTGGCCTTTGCAGTTACTTTGTGGAGCAGGCCACACACATTTCATACACAGGGAAGCTAAGCTCAGAGAGGTTACACACTTAGTAAGTGACAGAGCCAGGTTTCAAATGCCAGACCATGTGCTCTTAACACACCAACACTGTGACCGGTCCATCTATCCCCCGTGAGATGGTCAGATGAATTGTAAGCATCACGGAGCTCAGAGGAAGGAGGGCACAGACTCAAGCTGGAAGATCTAGGAAAGGCTTGTGCCTCGAAGCTATGCATTAATAGGTGTTAGACCAGAATAGATGAGAAAGGGAGGGAAAGTGCAGGATGGGGAAGATCTACCAGGGAGAAGGAAGTGTGAGAAAAGACATCCTTGGAGAAAGTGTGATGGAAACCTTGAATAGCAAGCCAGGATGTGAGAATACGACGTGCTATCCAATCTATTCAAGCCAAGAGAGACATCAGCCCTGCCACACTCAGACCCTCACCATCCAATGGCTTCCCAGGTATTAGCTCTTGCCCACCTTCCTCTGCGTGTTTGTGAACCGTGACTCTGAGCATTGGAGTCCCCTTTCCCTTATCTTATGACAACCCAGCCCTTCTAATGGCCACACCAGTTCACGGTCGATCTAAACAGGGTTTACAAGTCTGGCAGACCCCTCACTGGAGTTCAGTTTTTGCAGCTTTGTCCTGATCTAATCTGTAATCCAATTTGCTACTTAGTCTCCCCAAGCCCTTATCAACATTTTAGATTTCAGTGTGCCTTTTCTAGGCTGAATATCTGTGTTTTCAATTATGTCACCCTAGGTGAATTACCCTTCCATTGTTCAAGGTCAAACCTCAAGTTGTTATTTCCTGCCCATACAGCTAGTCCCTTTCCCCTCCATCCCTTTGGGGCAGTTTCTCAATTGTCACTGGCGTTCCCAGATCCTATCTCTATCAGGTTTCATCTGTAAACTTAATCACAAAGCTATGCCCCATTTGGCTTCATTTCATTCCATGGCAGAAATGTCCGTTATGCATCCATTCTCTACAGGCACCCTGGGCTCCAAAGATATACTAGATATGTCCTTCTGTAGCTATATAAAAACGAAAAGCTGGGGGGGGGGGTCCTAAAAGGAACTAAGTGGGTTTGATTTCATTCCCATTGTTGAGTTCCCTCACCTGATCACAGACCCTCTGGTCCTGCACTCATGTTTCTGTGGCCGCAGAGGACTCTTTCTATCACAGGTATTCAAGAAACGATTGTTAAAGCAGAGAGGGGAGGGCAGAAGCAGAAGGGGCTAAGTCAGAACAACTCTGAAAAACAGTCACTAGCTCAAGTCTTCTCAAAGGACTCTGCCCCTTCCTACCCCAGGCTCAGCCGGGGTCCAAACACATTTTCTCTTTGAGCCTTCTCTCAGCAAGGCTCTGACAAGGGCAGAGCTATTGGTGCCCTGCTCATATGTCGCATCCAGTGTCTGAGTTTAGCCTTGCCTTTCTCTTTCCTACATGCTGCATGCTGTATTGCTTCTATAGAGGGAAGCACCCCCAAGTATATTATTTTAGGGTGCAAGGAACCCCATGATACCCCAAACATAGAAAGGCAGCCTGTGTGGATCAGCCACATAGCTCACCTCTCACTTCTCCTAACTATGAAAACTTTCAGAGACCGATCTGCACCTTCCCATTATACTCCAGCAACGTTGATGGCCCCAGCAGCCCTTTGCTCACGGTGCTATCACTTAAGTCATGTGCACTGGCTGACTGCCCCACTGCCTGCCTTGTGAGCAGAAACTGGGAGCAGGAACCGTAAGTGTTATCGGTTATCTTTGTGCCCCCCCCCCGCCCCCGATCTAGCACATAGCACGTGCTTGGTAAATGTTCATTGAATGACTCCTCAAACAAATAAATATTAGAGGCTATAAATTGTCTTGTCAGATATGGTTTTTGTCCCACCAACCAATTGCTTTTGGTTGAGTCCTTGGTTTTCAATTTGTTTTTAATGAACATAATCCTTACTTCAAACAAATTCTTATTTGGAAGACCCCAGCCCCCCAAGATATAAAATGATAACAGTGGAGATCTTCTTGTTCACATAAAATGGAGAGCCCTCAGAAAGCCTTAATGCCACCTGCTTGCCCGCCCCCCCCCACCCCAAATGCCCCCAAGCTAAAATACTCATTCGACTTCCCTCCACATTTTAAGTTCTTCACTTTGCTCAATCAAGGTCTAGGCCAAATCTTTCTTTCCTCATGAAGACTAACTACTCTCTGATCACCCCATCCATGGGGTCCTCTCCCTTTTCTGGAAACCCTATTGGCTACCCTACTCTTATGGCACAGAGTGTGTACCAGCAAATATTCTTGGAGTCTTCCTAAAGATCGAGTCCAGTCATACGCATTTTAAATACATTTTCCCATCTAATCCTCGGAGCAGTCCTGTGAGGGAGATGCTATTATTATCTTCATTTTACTGATGAGGAAATGGAAGCTCAGAGAGGTTAAGCAATTTGCCAAGGTCACACCGCTGTTAACTGGCACTGCTAGGATTTAAATATGAGCTACTTAATTGTTTCCTGTTTTAATGAGACATTATTTCATCTTTCTAACTAGATTGGTAAGCTAAAGTGCAAGAACTATGTCTTTAATTCTTTCCCTCCTTGCTCTATTCTTAATACAGTGTTTAGCCCTCAAGAAGAATATAATTAATTATTTTTCAGAGATTAATTGGTTCCCCGAAGTATATTACATAGTTCCTCAGCTCCTCCTCTCCTAACATCTATCCGGGTAGAAGCTGTCAGCTTCTGAATAGGTTCTGGTCTCACTCTCCTTCCTAAAGAAAGTTGTGTTTCTAAAGCTTGCAAAGACAGGTTTCTGCTGCTGAGAATATTAAGCACTTCCTGCAAAGGCTGGAGGCTAAGCAGGACTTTCACAGGAGGGAAAAAACAACAGTGACCTCGTCAAATGGAGTGGGGAGGCTCGAGGCAGGAAATCGAAGGTACTGTCAGAACAGCTCGAGGGAGAAAGAGGGGGTGACTGCAGAGGAAAGAGAGACTATTTAGATTTTTACCACTTGGGACCCTCTCCCCAATTTAACTTCTGGACTAAATTTTAAAAACAGCCGAGTAGTAAAAGCCCTGCTCTCTGTGAACTCTGGCCCCTCTGCCTGTTTGGGATGTCACAGAGAAAGGCTGCACATTGTGCAGCTGCCCCAAGGGGATGTCCAGCGGCCCAGGTGGGGTGATTGACTGCGGGAAGCCCCAGGGGCCCGCCTGCCCACCGCGCTCCCTGCACCTGCGCTGTGAATAAACAGAGGCCTGCCTTCTGCAGGGGCCCCTTCCTGACCTCCCCCAGCCCTTCCCCTCAGGCCTTGCCCCGTGGGCCCTCATACTTGAAAATTAACCACAGGCTTAAAGAGAAAGAGAAGATGGCTATGGGAGCCCAAAACAGGCAAGTGGAAATACCTGATGAACAGACGAGAGACAGAGTCCTAATAAAATAGGCAGCTCTGTATGCTACTTTTAACATCTACTCCCTCTTAAATATCAACGTTATGTCCTTGCTGCAGTGCATGTAACAATATTGCTAAAATGTCGGGTGCTTAACCGCACTTTTGTTTTTTATGTTCATTTCAATAGCTGGAAGTTATTTCAGTACAAGTCTCACTGGTCATGAAGCATTTATTTCAAATACCTGTCTTTTTTTTTTTCCTTTTTTTGAAATACGATAAATGGTCCTCAGTGACTGATATATACGTAACACGCACGGACAACCAATATAGTTTGCCCTTTAATGACTTTCACAGAAGGCAAATGAGGACAAGAGCATTTTCATAAAACAAAGCACAGGCACGCGTGCACACAACACAAGCAACATGTGCTTTGTGTCCTCACACACTTGTGCGTTTTGACTGAGACAAACAAATATTGGTGTTCAAAACTAAAATCATTCCGTTCGTTATGTACTGTTGGAAGTAGCCACCGTTATAATAGACACAAAAATTCAAAACAAAATCCTTTAAGTGCTGAATTGAAAATGTTCAGGGTTTTCTATCAATTTCCTGATTCTCCTAAGATGTGAGTCATAGGGATAGCTGTTCAGCTATGTCTTTTTCTCTTTTTCCTTTTTATAAAAAATTGGAATACATTATGCAAGACACAGAATAAAAACACATAGGCTGAAGGAAAATTGTTTGTGGAGGGAGAGAATAAATAAATGAATGAATATACAAGTAAATAAACCTCATAGCAAAGCCACTACAAGTAAAGTCAAAAGACAAAACCAATCTAGAGGAAAAAATGCAAATTACATCAGAAAAGGCTTGGGTTTTTTTTTTAATATATAAAGAGCTCCAACAAATCACTAAGAAAACCTCCAACAAGCCAATGTTAAAAAGGAACAAAACAGATGAACAATTCACAGAGAGGGAACTAAATATGGTCCTTCAAAGTATGAAAAGATGCTTACTGTCATTCAAATAAAAATAAATTAAAAAGAATTCTGTATTGGGGGAAGATGTGGAAATAGGTTGAGGGGGATGAAAAGAGAAACAACCTTTATGGAGAACAATTTAACCTCAATACATCAAAACTGCAAATGCGTTTGCCTTTTGACCCAGCAATCACAATTCCTGGAATATATCTTATATATGTTATTTTACACATGCAAAATGACATATGTACAAAGTTATTTACTACAACACTCTAATAGCAAAAAGTATTTTAAAAATCCAAATGGTGGTCAACAGGGGACTAGTTAAACAAATTATGGTACAGCTACACAGTTCTTTATCTGAAACCCTGGGGTTTGAGGCGGTTTGCACGTCAGAACTTTGTGAAATTTAGAAAGCTAATGCAGTGGATGTACCATATATTATGTAACACTCTAGAGTGTTCTGGAGCAATACTCGGCAATCAAATAGATTAATATTTCTGCAGGAAAAAATATGAATAGTCATACCAAGTGGGAGAAATACAACTCCCCTCAGTCCAAGTCATATTTCGCCACCAAATGAGTTTGCTGCAAACTTAGGAAAATTTTTGGTTTTCAGAGATTTTTTTAAGCTAGGACTTACAGATAAGAGGTTGTAGGCATGTCTATCCATACAACAGAATACCATAGAGCTAGAAATAAATTAAAATATAGTTTCTGCGCTAAATAATCTCCAATATATACTAAATTAAAAAAAAGACATAACCCTTTGGGTACAAAAGGGGGGAAATATTAAGGAATATATGCATATGCTCATGTAGGCCAAAGATGGGTCTGAAAAGAGTACATCTGCTTCTGGAGAGAGGAGTAGGAGGAGTCTAGGAACTATGGTAGGAGCCAGACTTTCCACTGTATATGCTTGCATAGCTGTCCTATGTAAATATATTACCTATTCAGAAAAAATAATGCACAATTACAGGTTTAATTGCTAAACAAAATGTGTGTATGGATTACCAGCCGTTGATCAGGCTTTATCCTCACACGTAAGTTCTGAGAAACTCAGAGCACCTTGCAATGAATACCATCTACGGGCCAGGCGCTAAGCTGGGTGCACTGCTCAGATTATAGCTAGTCATGTGAGGTAGGCATTAGTATCCCCATTAAAATTTCTTTTTAATATTTATTTATTTTTGAAGGAGAGAGAGACAGAGTGTGAGTGGGGGCGGGGGATGCAGAGAGAGAGGGAGATACAGAATCCGAAGCAGGCTCCAGGCTCTGAGTTGTCAGCACAGAGCCCCACGCAGGTCTCGAACCCACAAACTGCGAGATCATGACCTGAGCCGAAGTCGGACGCTCAACTGACTGAGCCACCCAGGCTCCCCAGTAACTCCATTTTAGAGATGAGGAAACCAAGGTTCAAGTCAAACCACACAGTAGTAAGTGGTAGATCTATATTCATACCCAAGGTGCATGACCCTGAGTTCTATAGCACAAAAGAACATTGGAAAATGAGAATTAGGTGATTACCTACTGAGAACACGTGTGGAAGTTATGACCAGATGATGATTCTTTTCTTGAACACAATTCCTGGAACATTTAAGATTCTTCTCTGTTCTGATTCCTCTGAGCATTGCTCATGATATAAAAACAACAAAGCCTGTAGACAAGGAGTCTGTGCCCTGATTAAGGGCTGGGGAGGTGAATTCTTCCATCATAAAGAGCTGAAGCCCTGTGGGGCCCATTATGGACATGTCTGCCCACAGCAGACAAGCAGTCTGGCCCAAGAATGCTTTGTCTTCTTCCCTAGATTGCTCATGAGCACTGGCTGGAGAGGGAGAGGCAGGAAAGTGTTATAGACTGAGTATTTTTGTCTCCTCAAAACTCACATGTTGGAATCCAAATCCCCAATGTGATGATATATGGAGAGGGAGTCTTTGAAAGGTAATTAGGTTTAGATTAGGTCATGAGGGTGAACCCCTCATGACGTGATTAGTGCCTTCTTAAGAAAAGACATGAGAGGGGAGCCTGGGTGGCTCAGTCGGTTGAGCGTCCGACTTTGGCTCAGGTCATGATCTCGTGGTCCGTGAGTTCAAGCCCCGCGTCGGGCTCTGTGCTGACAGCTCAGAGCCTGGAGCCTGTTTCAGATTCTGTGTCTCCCTCTTTCTCTGACCCTCCCCTGTTCATGCTCTCTCTCTCTCTGTCTCAAAAATAAATAAACGTTAAAAAAAAAAAAAGACATGAGAAAGCCTGGTTCCTCTCCCCGCTTTCCATCATGTGAGGATGTAAGTAGATGGCCTTCTGAAAACCAGGAAGCAGATCTCACCAGACACCAGTCCTCCGGGCACCTTGGTTTTGGACGTCCCAGCTTCCAGAACTGGGAGAAATAAATACGTGTTCGTTAAGCCACTCAGTCTACAGTAATTTGTTATGATAGCTTCAGCTATCTCTAGCTCTGGAAAGACTCACCTTTTGGTCTCAAGTACTGTATATTTGAAAGTACAGTTTGAAATTCATCAAAAGTGACAAATACTAATTAGATTTATCTTTTCAGTCATTAGTCCCTTTGTTCCATTGTTGAGAAAAACAAAGTAGGACAGTGCAGACTGTTCTCAGGAGCAAATACACCAAACCCGCTGATGTGGGACAGACTGATGGATTTGGGGTTGGCTCCAAAACATACAGAGTCTCTCCCTTCCCAGAACCCCCACAGGCTACACATGTCCCAGTCTTATGTGCCCACCTACCAGGGACAGGAGCTAGAGGGGAATCTCTGAATTAAGCTGACCTTTAGCCAAAGACTCCAGAAGAATTCAGAAAGAAGTGGTGGGTTCTAACAACTGACATGGACTTTGAAGCTGAACTTGTAGAGTGACCAACCGCCAGTGTTTTTGCCCTGGGACTGTCTTGTTTTTGCACTGAAAGTTCCACAACCCATCAGGACTGGACGAATCAGGATGATTTGTCACCCTGCCTAGGTTTCAAACCCAGTTCCACCGCTTTTTAGCTGTGAGACCTTGAGCAAATATCTGAACGACTCTGTGAGTTTCTCCATGTGTAAGACGGGGAGAATAATAGCACCCGATCCACAGGCTAGATGAGTATTTATAAGTGCTGGGAACAGTACTTGGTAAGAGCTGTATGAGTATTTGTCAAACAAAAGAAATTACGTTAAGCTTCGTGGAGTCTTATTGTGGCTGTTTGCAACCAACGTGCGCAGCAGGGCATTGAGTGCTCTTAAGCTGCATGACTGCACTGGTGGAGACGGAAGGTGAGGCTACAAGTATCTTTCACCGGGATAGCTATTCAGTGAGTCAACAGGCTACAAAACCAAAGCAAGAGACCAGCATTTCCTTTATCTCCACATCCTCTCCCGCCCTTGTCATTTCTCCGTCTTTTATGTTAGCCATTCTGACAGCTGTAAAGTGGTGTCCCATACGTCGTTGAGGCAAAGCTGGTGCCACGACTGTGAGAGACAGTATGGAGATTCCTCAAAAATTCAAAAATAGGATTACCCTATGATCTAGTAATCCCACTGCTGGGTATTTACCCAAAGAAAATAAAAAACGCTAATTCGAAAAGATATATGCACCCCTATGTTTACTTCAGCATTATTTATAATAGCCCAGATATGAAAGCAACCCAAGTGTCCATCAATAGATGAATAGGTAAAGATGTAGCATATATATATATATATATATATATATATATATATATGTGTGTGTGTGTGTGTGTGTGTATATATGTGTGTGTGTGTATATATATGTATACACACACACACACACACACATATATATATATATATATATATATATATATATATATATAAATATATATATACACAATGGAATACTACTTGGCCATAAAAGAGAGAATGACATCTTGCCATTTGCAACAACATGGATGTATCTACAGGATATAATGCTACGTGAAATAAGCCAGACAGAGAAAGACAAACACCATGTGATTTCACTCACAGGCAGAATTTTTTTTTTTTTTTTTTTTTTTTTTAATTTTATTTTATTTTTTTAATATATGAAATTTACTGTCAAATTGGTTTCCATACAACACCCAGTGCTCATCCCAAAAGGTGCCCTCCTCAATACCCATCACCCACCCTGCCCTCCCTCCCATCCTGCCCTCCCTCCCACCCCCCATCAACCCTCAGTTTGTTCTCAGTTTTTAACAGTCTCTTATGCTTTGGCTCTCTCCCACTCTAACCTCTTTTTTTTTTTTTTTTTTCCTTCCCCTCCCCCATGGGTTTCTGTTATGTTTCTCAGGATCCACATAAGAGTGAAACCATATGGTATCTGTCTTTCTCTGTATGGCTTATTTCACTTAGCATCACACTCTCCAGTTCCATCCATGTTGCTACAAAAGGCCATATTTCATTTTTTCTCATTGCCACGTAGTATTCCATTGTGTATATAAACCACAATTTCTTTATCCATTCATCAGTTGATGGACATTTAGGCTCTTTCCATAATTTGGCTATTGTTGAGAGTGCCGCTATAAACATTGGGGTACAGGTGCCCCTATGCATCAGTACTCCTGTATCCCTTGGATAAATTCCTAGCAGTGCTATTGCTGGGTCATAGGGTAGGTCTATTTTTAATTTTCTGAGGAACCTCCACACTGCTTTCCAGAGCGGCTGCACCAATTTGCATTCCCACCAACAGTGCAAGAGGGTTCCTGTTTCTCCACATCCTCTCCAGCATCTATAGTCTCCTGATTTCTTCATTTTGGCCACTCTGACTGGCGTGAGGTGGTATCTGAGTGTGGTTTTGATTTGTATTTCCCTGATAAGGAGCGACGTTGAACATCTTTTCATGTGCCTGTTGGCCATCCGGATGTCTTCTTTAGAGAAGTGTCTATTCATGTTTTCTGTCACAGGCAGAATTTAAGAAACAAACAAGCAAATGAAGAAAAAGAGACAAGCAAAAAAGTAAGACTCCTAAATACAGAGAAAAAACTCGTGGTTGCTAGAGGAAAGATGGGGGAGGGGACCGGTGAAGGGGATTATACGATGAGCTCTGAGTAATAGATAGAATTGTTGAATCATTATATTGTACCCCTGAAACTAATGCAACACTGTTAAATATCAAACAGTGTTGCATTAGTTTCAGGGGTACAATATAATGAGATATATATATATATATATATATATATATAGAGAGAGAGAGAGAGAGAGAGAGAGAGAGAGATACCAGCATTTCTTTTGTCCCACCTCAGCCCACCCTTCTGATCCTTGCTGGCTCAAAACTCTTGCCCTAACTGATGGCCACACAATCAGCTCACGATAAATACTAAATGAAGGTGTAAATGTTTCTTACACAGGCCTATCCAGGGTGGCTCCAAGGAGTTTGTATCTTTGCTTTCTCCTGCTTATTTGCAAAGGAGTATAGCTAATGCTAAGGTTTCGGGCATACAGCTTACCTATGATGAGATTTCCTGATACTGTAAAATGAAGTAACTGCAGAGAAGAGAGAAGGGTCCTCTTCTTTGGCAGTTATTTACGGTTCTGATCTGTGGGTAGCCTGAACACAGAAATGCACGCATCAGTCATAAATCGGTCAGCGCTCCGGACACCTGAAGCCTTGAGAGCCTGTGGCGCGGCTTGGCAGGCTGCTTCTGCAGAGAAGTTTGCACAGTCGTCCACATGCACACACTCAGTCACTTCCATGCCCGCCTGGGCAAAACCGTCTGTATTCTGGAGACCCGCCAGGACACGTGGGTCTGCCTGCCTGCTGGGTTCCACCCCAGCTGAGTCCTGAGTCAATGGTGGGGCCGGTGGCAGAACCACAGACCTCAAGATGTGCAGGCAAGCTTTGCAGACGTCTCCACTCCTGCACTGCTTAACCAGCAGCATATGTTTTTTTGGCTAAAAGGTGTTTAAATGAAATCATTTTTTCCATATTACTTTGAAAAGTTTATTTCATCAGCATGAAAATGTTTAATAATATTATTTGGGGGGGGGTTAAAAAAATAAATCATCATTTTGAAGATGTTTCTTTTTTATTCACTCAGGGAAAAGAACACAGGGATATTTAATCCTTTCCTTAAACGATGCAAGTGACTCCGACTTTAGATGAACAGTACTTTGGGAATCAAACAGCACAAATGTCTGTGCCAAAACAGAGAAGGAAGATTTGTTCCCTACAGACCGGTACTGGTGTAAGGTGACTGCTTGGGTTTGGTTTGAGTGATGATTGTAATAAAATAGAGCAGGCCCCCTACCCAGTCAGCTTTGCAAGGTCACTCGTGTGCCACTAGGAGAGTACGTGCCAAGGCCAGTATCCCAAGGCTGGAAGATTCTGGAACTGTAACAGCTGTTTCCCCAGAGAGCCACATTCCATCGAGGGGGCAAACGCTTCAATGGAGAAGCTCCAGGGATCTCTAGAAGGCTGGGCTGGGGGATTCAGCATCTAGCCTCCCCTTTCATTCAGCAGAAAGCACTCCTCTCTGATCATTCTCACCCTGAGCAATAAAATCAGACTGCCCCAAGCTGCTATCCCAAGCAGAATTACTCCTAGCATGTGCCCTAGTAAGCTGAGGACAAAGAATGCAAAGGAAGGCCTGCCTAGTGTAATAGGTCTAGACACTTCAGTTATATAGCATGCTAACAAACGATTAAACGGGTCTACTCCTCTATCTTAATAGATAAACCTGGAAGGCTTCCCACACATTTAGAATTTACTCCTCAGAGCTCAGCACTGGAACTTGGAGGCTTAGGGAAAGCTGGACCCTATCACCCAGCTCCTGGCCTGTGGACACATCCTCCTGCCCTTTCCTCCCCTGGTTCTGTCCAACAACACAGAGGGCTGACATCCCAGCCCTCACCTCTAAGCTCTGTCCTCACTGCCCACACAGCCCCCCATTGGCCACTGCTCAATGCCAGACACGTTTGCACACAGACCCTGGAAGGGGGCTTGGGCTATTGAGTAGTCATCCAGGGTCCTGGGTCGCAACTATCTAGAGCAACCTAGAAGAGGCAGTGTAAGTTCTGAGTGGTCACAGGGGCAGGGGCAGGCAGAGGGGAGCTGAAAGGAAGTCTCTAAAAAGCAGGACCCACATCTGGCCTCAAACCCAGGTAATCAGCACTGAAGAGAAGACAGACAGAAAACACCAGCAAAGGGCACAAGAGGGCGATGCCTGGTCAGGACTGCTGAGCTCTCAGATTCAGGGGCAACTTGTGTTTCCCTGAGCTGGAGGGAGGTAGAGAGAGGAGAGGAAAGGACACCAAAAGGTCTGAGTGATGCTTTGCTCAAGGGGTGTGAATGAAAGAAGACAAACATTTGACTTTAACAGGATGAATCAGGGTCGACTATTTGGGACTTGGCATGGGCTGAAAATGGTGGATCAAATTTTTATCTCTGGAGATATGCCCTGTCTCTCACAAACGCGATGTCAAAGAAAGGTCAGACATTAAAGTAACCACAAGGAACCTAAAAATATGTTCTTCATAGCTGTAGAACTTTGAAGAGCTTTTCTTCTTAAATGGAGGGGAGGGGGGCGGGTCTTAATCAAGTCGCCTTTCGAAGTCCTAATGGTTTTCAGGTTTTCTCAAGACCTTTCTATAAAACCAAAAGACACAGATGAATTTAAAAAACAATTTTTTTAAGCACATATGGGAGAAAAATAGGATCCAAAGCCTGAGGTTTGGTGAAAGAAGGAAATCAAGAACAGAGTAGCAGAACAGAAGTCTGTGTGTTGATGAGAGCAAATGAGGCACCGAATGAACATAAGGCAGAGAGGTGATCTCATGCATAGCCTCTTGAGACTGTATGTATGATGCAAGCACTGTATTTAGTCAACACTTTGTTCCAAGAGATTCAGTCTTCCTCTACCTACATTAAACCCTATCCATATTCTATAAGGCAACTTGTATTTCTTCACACCCCTTCCCTTTCTGTGAGAATCACAAAACCCTATCTTCTCTTCTCTGTACCCTTAATCTTGTCCCCACAGCCCAAAGGGCCACATGGTGGGGACAGATTACTATAAGAATGAGGTACCTCCAGACTTGGGCGTAGGGATTACAGACTATGAAAAGAAACTCAATGGCCAAGAATTGAAAGAAGAGGCGAAAATTACTTTTGCCACCAGTGAGAAATTTTAGATTTCAAAAGATTTAATAACTTGTCCTAAAGCAAGAGTGGAAGCCAGAAGGAGACTGCAGACTCCCAGGTACTGATCCCTGCTCCAGGCATCGGGGTCCAAGCACAGCCCCGTTACCATTATCCCTGCACAGGGTAGAGCCCCAAAGCATAAGAAGATGATAATACACAGAGGAAATTTGAAGAGCAGCATGAAAATAATTATGGGTTGGAAGGATTTACTCCAAAGGCTTAAATGTATATAACCTGGCCAAGCGATCACATCGCTATAAGGAAATACGATAGTGGTGGATAAAGAAACAAGCATCCAAAGGGCATAAACAAAGGCTTAGACTACTCCATGGGAGACATAAATTCAGTGATGTGATGGAAAATATAGGCTCACTATGGGAGGGGGGGGGTAGAATTACTATATTGGGAAGATCTATTAATCTGTTGACAGTTTCTCAAAGAAAGTGATGGCAGCCTGCTAATTTGCCTCATTTGAAACCAGTCTGTATGAGGAACTGGAAAATCTATCTCAGGGAGCAGTACTGAGCAGTAGGCGAGGGATGAGTTGCCCTCATAAATCTTGTTCATTTTTCATCTTGACGATTTTTCTCTTCTGTTTCCTCTCATTCTCTTTTCCATTCTCTTGCCAAGCCCCCCTCAGATCTGCGAAATCCTCTTCTATGGAAAACTTTCTAGGCTAAGGGAAGCGGGGGCGGGGGGTGTGCTAACCAATGGCTTGGGATTATGAGCAGGGTCAGCAGATGGTCTGCATAACCCAGACCCTTCAAAGCTAACAAAGGGGTTTTCATCTCAGGTTACCCTCTTCTGCAGACCTGAGTTGTCTGCACCTCTGCTGTTTGGTACCCCAGGAATAGACCTTAAAGATGTCGACTTTTAAATCAGGAGTTCAGATCCCAGTTCAAACGGCTGACATGGTCTGGGTGAGCTAAGAGACTTTTTCAGCTCTGGTCAGAAGACTGAGCAACAGTCTCTCACACCTTTACAGCAGGAGTGTGGCAATGTCCCTAATGCTTTTTCAAGGGCTTTCATTTTTATCCAAATAGCCTCCAGTGTTGCCAAGTCAAAGGAAAGGTGTCGCTATCGTCCAAACTATAAGTGAGCAGTATAGTCTTATGTGAATCCAATTGAAAGAGAATTTTGCTGGAAGGTCCAAACAGCAAACCACTTTTTTCCAGATGTCAGAAAGCTTGAGGTCTGTGTGAAGAGAAATGCAGCATTCTGGACTTTTTATCTGGTGTGTCTATGGAAGGACATGGATGAAAGGCTGGTAAAGAAAATGTGTGCTTCAACGGCTGCCGCTTTATGCTGTGAGGGCGCCCCAACGGCCCCTGAGTTAGTATTTCAGAAATACACTCTGTGAGAGGCAAAACTGTCCTGGGAAAAACAGGACTTGGCCCCTCGCTTTTATTTACTAAAATAAAGATTGCAGAAATAGATAAGGATGGAGAAAATGGCCTTGAAATATGTTCCTTGTTATAACCCTGTTGCCAGCACTTAAATAAAAGGGGGGTTTCGAGAAGAAAAAGCCCTTCTCGGAGTCCCAGGGGAGCAATCCGGTCTTTGGGATCCCTGCCGACACAGCTGATGCAGACTCAAAACGTTGGCCGGGATGAAATGCTCTGTGGCTAAAAGGAGAACCAAATCCTTCAAGTGAGAAGGAGTCCCACCACGTGAAAGCAAACCACATGAGGCTCTGCTGGTGACTCCTCCCCAAGAACCTAGCCTATCTCCCTACACTCAGGAAGCACCTAACAAATAATAAAACCCAAAGAATGAATTCCAGTTTTTAGAGCATAAAATATTCACCTACAAAAGCCACAAGCTGACACAAGGTTTGTTCTCTGGAGCACGTAAAGGGCGCAGCTGGCCTCCCCACCCTCCTTCACCTGCGTTCCTTACTCACTGCTTCTTTCTTGAGTCCGTGTCTCCTGTAATTCCTCCCCAACCTGTTTAGCAGGCCCAATGGGTGCCCTCCATCAGAGAGTAAGTTCTGCTCTGTTCCTTCCAACTGGGCAGATGTGCTTGCCATCCTTCTGGGGTTCTAAGTCCTCTAACACCCGAGGGGTACGTTGTTCTTTGGTAAGTATACCGGCCTCCAGGTGACCCGGCGTACTCTGTGATTTGTCTGGAGTTTCATGGGGAGCTTGGGTGCTCAGTACCCCTTCTGGCTCTAAATTCTGCTCCTGAACTCCCTCTCTTTCTCAGCTGTTTCTCACCTCTGGAGTGGCTGCCCCTTTTCTGCATACATGACCCTATGCCGGGCATCCTCCCCATTCCATCTATCCTTAAAGCAGCAGACTTCTACCGAAGGCTGGGGTTTGTGAAGTCAGGTGAGCAATTACATATGCAGAACAGCACAGAGAACAATTTAAAATTAGACACCAGGTTGCCTAGGCTGAAATTCCAGCACTGTTGTTTAATAGCTGTCTGACCTTGGGCACGTCACTTAACCTCTTCATGCCTCCGTTTCTCATTTGGAAATTGGGAATAAAAATAGTACCTATTTCAGAGGGCTGTGGTGAGGATTAAGCAGGTAAATACATGTAAAGTACTAGAATAGTGTCTGGCATATGGTTAATTTTCTATAAGTGTTGCTGTCATTTCGTTTATTTCACCTGGTACCTTCCTGACCATACTCCTACTGTTTAACTATTGAAGGGTCTAAACAAAAATAAAAGTTTATCCTCTACGGAGAATTTGTCCACTAATCTTGAGACAACTTTCTGCTTTCTAGATGGTTAGCCAGAAACTTCTAGGAACTGGAAGAAGTGCACACTACTGGCAGAATGATCATGCTCGTTCAATATCCACTATTCAACAGGCATTTATTATGCACCATATTAATTTTCTAGGGCTGCTGTAACAAAGGACCTCAAACTAGGTGGTTTAGAATGACATAAATTTATTGTTCCACCGGTCAAGAAGCCAAAGTCTGAAATCAAGATGTAGACAAGGCCATGCTCCCTGTTGAAGATGCTAGGGAAGGATGTGTTCCAGGCCCTTCTCTCTGCTCCTGTCAGTTGCAAGCACTCCTTGGCTTGCAGATAGCTGTCTTTTTCCTGTGTCTCTTCACATCTTCCCTCTGTGCATGTCTCTTTGTGTCTAAATTTCCCCTTCGTGTACAGGCACATCTTGGATTAGGGCCCACCCTAGTGACCTCATCTTAACGTGATCATCTGAAAAGATCCTATCTCCAGATTAGGCCATGTTCATAGGTACTGAGGGTGAATAGTCCAGCATCCATAGGGGGACACAATTTAAGCCAGAACATGCATCTAGTATATTCCAGGACATCTAGGGACTGCAAACATAACCATGGGGGAAAAAAAAGTGTTTCTGCTCTCATGGAGTTTATACTCTGCTTGGAGGAAATAAGAAATATAAAAAGTGTCAGGTAATGAATGGTGCCATGAAGAAGAATCAACAATGCTGAGGGACTGAGCATCATGGAGAGTGTGGTGTTGCTGTTTTATATTTGTGATCAGGAAAGACCACTCTGGTAAGCTGACCTCCAACAAGAACCTGAAAAGTGAGGGATGAGTTATGGGGACACATCAGGAAGAAAGCTCCAGGCAGAAGGACAAGAGGTTCAATGCCCTGAGGAAACAATGCCTGGCTTCTCAGGACATAGCCTGGAGGCTAGTGTGGCAGAAGAGAAGGTAGTGGGGAGAGTGGCCAGAGGAAATGGGGTCAGGATAGGATGGGGGCTGAGGGCATGGCACACAGGGTCTGATAAAGAGCCATGGTAAGTTTCCCCTGGCTACTACACTGAGTTCTACGGTGTCGGAGTCCATTCAAGGTGGCATCATGAAATGCCACTGAGTAGGTGGCTTATAAACAACAGAAATTTATTTGTCACAGTTCTGGAAGGGTAATGTCCGAGATCAGGGCGTCACTGTGGCTAGGTGAGGGTCCTCTTCTGGGTCACAGAACTGCTCATTGTGTCCTCACATTATGGAAGGGGAGAGGAGCTCTCTATAGCTTCTTTTTTTTTTTTTAATGTTTACTAATTTCTGAGAGAGAGACAGAGCATGAGTGGAGGAGAAGCAGAGAGAGACAGAGACACAGAATCTGAAGCAGGCTTCAGGCTCTGAGCTCATGACCTGAGCCAAAGTCAGACACTTAACTGAATGAGACACCCATGCGCCCCTCGATAGCTTCTTTTATAAGGGAATTAATCCCATACATGAGGGCTTCACTCTCATGACCTCATCATTTCCCAAAGACCCCACCCTCTTAACACTATCACTTTGGGGGTTAGGATTTCAACATAAGGATTTGGGGGTTGGACACACGTATTCAGACCCTAGCAGATGGGAAGTCTCGGGAGTGCTTAAGGCAGAGGAAGCAAATCTGACCTACATTTTAGAAGGCATCCTTCGAGCTTCTCAGTGAAGAGACTGGTAGCTGGTCAGGGGTAGCGGCAAGTGTAGCAGCCATGACCTTTACACGGAGAACTGGGTATTCTTCAACCCCTCAGGCTCATGCAGGGAGGTAAGAACAGTTAAGCATCCCTTGCCCCTTCTAGAAACAGAATCCCTACTTCTTGTGGGACACCTACTCATGTGGGACACCTCTTCTTGTGGGACACCTACTCCCCTCCCCAGCCACATGGGTAGCCATGTTTCCAATCCTGACCAGTTAGAGGACTGCTTGGCCAGGGCTCCAATGTCCACAGATGAGTGAGTCTGGACCAAGGAGAAGCTGGACCAACCCCTACCTAGGATGATTGTGTCTGATCCATGGGCTTGCTGAGCTATAGGCAGAGAGCCTGGGGCATGTTTACCGCTTATAGCTGTCTAAGAGATAAGGAAGCGAATAAGCCCTTCTCTTGAGCCTTCACTGTGAGCACCTTCTAAAAGCTACGTATAGAGAAATCATTAAACCCTCACAACCACTGTATGAAGTGTCTGATATTATTACACCATTTTACAGATGAGGAATGAGGCATGAACAAGTTATAAAAACCTCCCTAAGACTGTAATGCTAGGAAGTAGGACAGCCTCGATTCAAACCAATGACCTTTGGTTCTAAGAGCCTGAATTCTTAAACCCCACTCTAGATTAGGGAGGATCTCAGGACTGCAAGGGGAGAAAGGGCCTTAAAGATGATTTAGTCCAGTGGTTTTCAACTCTAGCAAACTCAGTGTTCTTTTTGATGACAAATATTTTCTAACATCTCATCTAGTATTCTAAAATGAACTCCATAGACAATATAGTTTACCTGCACAAATAATTGTTACATAATTAACACCCTTCTGTAATTATAATATAGAGTAAAACTAAAAGAAAATAGTTTATAATTTAAAAAAGACATGTATGGGGTGCCTGGGTGGCCGAGTCATATATACATATATACAGTCATACGTAGGAATTGGTCACATGCACATGGAGGCCAAGAAATCCCACAATCTGCCAACCACAAGGTGGAGAATCAGAAAAGCTGGGGTTAATTCAGTCCCGATTCAAAGGCCTGTGAATCCAGGACCGGGGTGTAAGTCACAGCCTGTGTCCAAAAGCCTAAGAACCAGTTGCACCAACATCCCAGGGCAGGAGAAAATGGATGTCTCAGTTCCAGCAGAGAAAGTGAACTTGCCCTCCTTCCACCGTCTATTCAGGCCCTCAAGGTAAGATGATGCTCAGTAGCATTGGTGAGAGTGGTTTTCTTTACTCAGTTTACTCAGTAAACTTTACTCAGGTTACTCAACTCAAATGCTAATCTCTCCCAGAAACATGTCTTACAAATGCATCCAGGAATAATGTTTCACCAGATATCCGGGCATCCTTTAGCCCAGTCAAGTTAACACATAAAACTAACCGTCACACAGGCTCACGTTACAGCTGAATGAAAGCCATAATTGCAAGCACTTTCAAAAATTAGCTTTCAATATGTTATATGCAGAATTACTGCAAAATCAAACTAATGAAGACTTAAACACCAGGTTCATTATTACCATTGGTGATGCCATTTTCCAAAACAATGAACAATTCTTGGTAAAGGGCTGAATGAAACAAGGCACTATCTTCTCTCAGTATGCACAGTAGGACCAGTTTTGGTAAAGTCTTACATTTACTAAAACTCAAGGAAGTATTTGTGTGTGTTTGTGTACATACAGTCAAGTTTAGGTTCTACGTTTAGATAATTTAACATATTTGAGTTTGATTCTAAGCTTGGATAACTATAAACAGGGTTTTCCACCTACATGAATGTCCAAGCTATTAGCAAGTTGTGTGGGTATGAGATCATTCTTCATCGTGCGGGACATCTCAGGGAATAGCAGGTCACTTAACATTGCTGGCCTCCACCGCAAGCCACTAGTTCACCCCAACTGCTGCAACAACCAAAAACATCCCCTAAATTTCCAAAACCCACCACAGAGGGTACTGCCCCATTTGGGAACCAATGGTCTAGTCCAAACACACACTTCTGGTTCTTAAACCTCCCCTATAACATCCTAAGCACACACTCAATATACTTGTTGAATGAATAAAAATATGAATGAAGGAAAGTGTGGAACTGTTGAATAGAAAAACTCTGCAGAGTACTTAATTATCAGTAAACAAATTCTTTTTATAGGCATAGAAAGTTTCCTTGAGGCAACCATGCACATATGATATTTGTTTGTCTGTCTTTTTATGGATTCTTAAACTACTCAACTATTTCTTGAATTTGGAGAAGTTTTAAGTTACTTAGAGAACTACTAATGAGTTATAGTTACATGACTAAACTCTGAGGGAACCTTATATATTCTTGTCTTCTGCCTCTTTGTTTTCAATCTTAAGGGCAAAGCCCTAAGTCCGTACCTTATATTATAGAAACGTGCTGGTCTCCAGAATTCACATCGTCCAACAGTAATGAAAATCACCTGCCCCTCTTCTAATGCTCTACAAGAGCTCTCAATTGCCTTCTGCACAATATTAAAACTCTAGTTAAGGGCTTTGATGCCTTCCACGGATGAATTCTTCTCACTATAAGCCCCGGCTTCTACTCTCTGCCCTACGCCAGCAACATTGGCCACTCCTCTGCGTCTCTGTCCTCATGGAAAAGTCTCACTCCTTCCCACTTGCAAATCACTGCTTTGAGAATAGCTCAGCTAATGCTATTCACACAGATAGTTCTCAAAACTGATCATGCATAGAATCACCTGAGGATTTTCAAAAATCTTCTTAGCAGGATCCACCCAGGACCTACTACACCATAATCTTTCAGGGGTTGGAACCGAGACACAAATATTTTAAAACTTTCAGAGGTTCCCAGTATTCATCCAGGCTTGAGAACCACTACCCTGAGGTCTCACACTACACCTGTGTTTTATTAAGCTTGGATTCTATCTGTTGCACCTGCAAATGGTTTCCCGGCATGGACTCCTCTCCCTCTTCAGAAAGACAGAAAGCTCTCAAGATCTCTGAACTTTAAATCACTTGGGTATCTTGTCCAAATGTGAATTTTGATTCAGGGGTCTGGTGTGGGTGCCTAAGATTCTGCATTCCCAATAAGCTCTGAAGTGTCCCAAAATATGCTCCCAGAATACAACCATATATGTGTAATATATGTGTAATTACATGTATGTGTGACAGGTGTGCGATTACCATATATATGTGGAATTACATATATGTGTTGTAGTCCTATCTATGTTATGTAACATAAGAATTACTCTCAAGATAAGAATTTTAAGGCATGAAGAAAGGGAGGCCTATTCCTGAATTGGTTCTCTGAGAAGATGATTGGAGCTGTTATTAGGGTAGGTGGCACCCGGGACAAATATTTTTTACTGTGCCTATATCTAAAAAAATAATTTGATTAAAAATATATTACACCAAACAGAAACCACAGTGAGATACCACTTCACACCCATTAGGGTGACTATAATCAGAATTAATGTAAAATAACAAGCGTTGGTGAGGGTATAAAAGAAGTTCGAACCCTCATACTCTGCTGGTATGAATATAAAATGATGCAGCTGCTTTGGAAAACTCCCCTCAAGTGAGTCTACATCCAGTTACTATACGAGCCAGCAATTCCACTCCTAGGTATATACCCAAAAGAGCTGAAAAGAAAACCTATACACAAGTGTTTGTAGCAGCACTATTCACAGCAGCCAAAAGGTGCAAACGACCCAAATGTCAACTGATGAATGGGTAAACCAAATGTATTGGTTTACCAAATACCAAATACCAATTACCAAATACCACAAAGTATTATTCAGCCACATGAAGGAATGAAGCACCGATCCATGATACAACATGGTGGAACCTCAAAAACATGCTAAACGAAAGAAGCCAAACACAAAAGACCATATATTGTATGATTCCATTTATACAAAGTATCAAGAATAGGGAATCCGTATAGAGAAAGATTAATGGTTGCTAGAAACTGGAAAATAAAGGAAACGGGAGTCATTTCTTAGCGGATACAGGGCTTCCTTTCAGTGTGATAAAAGTATCTTGTAAGTACATAGAGGTGGTGGTTGTACAACATTGTGAAAGTACTAAGTGCCGCTGAATTGTGCAGTTTATTCTCTTAATTTTTTATTTGAATATAGTTGACACACAACATTACATTAGTTTCAGGTGCACAACTAGTGATCCAACAACTCTATATGTGATGTTGTGCTCACCACAAGTACAACTACTGTCTGTCACCATACATCACTATTGCTCTGTCATTGACTGTGTTCCCTGTGCCGTGTCGTTCATCCCTGTGACTTATTCCTTCTGTAACTGAAAGCCTGTATCTCCCACTCACCTTCACCCATATTGCCCATCCTCCCACCCCTGAACTGTATCCTTGAAAAGGATTAATTTTATGTTACATGAATTTAACTTCAAAAAAATATTTACAAAATCAGAGGTCGCATGTGAGATACAGTGATTTCTCAGTGAAGACTGAGAGTACTAGGTAGAGATGAGCTACTTACTTACTCTTGGTCTAATTGTCCAATCGGCACGTGTACTTTCTGGGCACCACCACTTCCAGCTCAGGTCCAGGAACTCTCTCTTTAGGCTCTTTATTGTCGATTGTGCCCTTGCTGGTCAATTTCATATCTGCCATCATGAAGCAAAAGTAGCCACACTGTTATTAGCCACAGTATCATGGCTCTTCAGAGCCTGTGTATATTAAAACATTTTAGATCTTGACCCTGAATTTACTTGATAATGATTACATCATAACCATGTGAATATTGGCTTCTAATAACTCACTCCAAAGTTGTTACCGTGCCTGATTCACGAGTGAGGACCACAAATACAAGTCATATCCAGAGAATGTAGGCAAAATTAGACAATAATTTCTTTTCTGATCATGTTAAATTTACCGTTCAGAATTTTGTACAATAAACATAGAACAACACATCTTCCAACCGTGTCTGCTCCTGTACTTTTTAGGATGTAATCTCTGCATTCCCTCAACGTGACTTTTTCAGTGTTGGCCGCACCTCTGCTATTTTTAGACTGCCACCAAAAAAGACGACAAGAAGGGCCTATAGGCAGACTGATAAAGGGTGGTCTCATTCACACAAGAAATGTCATTCCTTTACCCTGGGTAGCTTAAGATTGACTGGGAGAGTGTGATGCCACCACGTCAAGTGGGCACTACAAGAGAGAACATATATTGGTAGGGCCATTTGTCACTGAGGAGTGATACTATTGAAAGCTCTTGGAGGAAAAAAGGCACAGGTGTTTGCTTGGGTCTGAAAGTGGTACCAGTTCAGAGGCAAGTATGGCCCTCCTGCTCTGTGAAGCACAGTTGTCTGTTTGGTGTATAAAAGAAGGGATCTTCATACATCCACCCCTCTCGACTTAGGATTTAATAGCTTTCTTTCTCTCTCTTTAAATTGTAAGTCTACCAAGCAAGATCAAGTCATGAGTCTTTAAAAACACAATCTTGAGGCTCAACCAAATTTGAGTTTTGATTTTCAGATGAATGCAAATTGTTGCAAATAACAAAATGGATTATCACCAAAATGCAAGATCTTGATGGCTAAAATTCTGTCCCCCCACCCTTCACCAATATAACATCAGTATTTGCCTGTTGTTTTTCAAATAAAAAAAAAAAAAACTATAACTTTCTGGACACCCCAGTGGGATGAATCCTATGGACAAAATGAACTTCAAAACATTCTAAAACTGGGGTGCCTGGGTGGCTCAGTCAGTTAAGTGGCAGACTTCAACTCAGGTCATGTTCTCGCACTCCGTGAGTTCGAGACCCACGTCGGGCTCTGTGCTGACAGCTCAGAACCTGGAGCCTGCTTCGGATTCTGTGTCTCCTTCTCTCTCTGCCCCTCCGCCTCTTGCACTCTTTCTCTCACTCTCAAAAATAAATAAACATTAAAAAATTTAAAAAAAATAAAGCATTCTAAAGCTATTTGTTGTTATCACAGTGTTAGTAGTAGAGTTTATATTGTAATTTAGAAACTGTTGTGTGCAAATGAAGACTTCTTTTAAAAATCTAACAGAAAATATAGGCTAAGAAAAAATAGATTGGATACTGGAAAATATGTTTAAATGGTAAAATGTCTAGAATTATCAAAGTTGCTGAGAAGTGGTTAAATTGTCCAAGTAGTATAAAGCCGTACTATTTGAGGCACTCTAGCACAGACTATAAAAGGCAAATGTAAACACGCTGTACGCAATTTTGCATCCCCCAAATTTTTCCTCTCTTTATTTTTTGTCAATGTATTGTAAGAATGGGAACAGAGTGGGATAGAAGGCGACAGGCCCTGACAACATACTAAACTCACCAGGCCTGGGCATGGGTAACCTCACATTCTTACCACATTAAGTAGGAACTTAATCATCCACTCACCTGACTATCGTAGACTCACACAATGTAAGACTTCCACAGATCAGACGCGATGATCTATTCAGTCCACCCATTTCCCAGATAAGTAAACTAAGGCTTAACCAGATGATACTCAAACTCAGAAACAAGGAAGCCTGAGATGAAGTAGTGTCAAAACCAAAACAAGGACATGGGCCTAGTCCCTGGGCCAGTCTACTGTACCAAACCTCGCTCCATTACATCAACCACAAGGCATTTCAGTGCTGCGTGGAAGGAACCCGCACCCCTCCACCACGGGAGAGTGCAAGAACAACTTTCTATCTGGACAACTGACATTTTAAAGTCAACCAGATAGAAACAGAAGTGAAAATATTGACTTTTTTTCACAGTAACATTCTGCTGTCGTCTCTGGTATGGAAAAACACTTCACTGGAGTCTACATGGAATGAACATTGCCCTCCACAGTAGCACAGTGTGAGGCGACACAAGGCACATGCTTCCACTTTGTGCAGTCCTAAGCATTTTCCTCTTGCCTACATTGGTTCCATGGAGTTCGAAATGCTTTTTGAGAAAACACAGACCTAGACTCAGACCAGATATGGAAGGTCCAAGTTTGCACCCACACCTGATTTTAACAACTGGCCTTCAAAACCTTGTTTTCAATGTCCTGAAAGAGAGCAGGGAGGGAAATCACATTTTTCTTCCCTTTATCAATTTATGACTTTCTTCTTTGTTGACTTATGGCTCTTTGATATTTATTTTGGAAATTTCCCCTAAATCAGTAGGGAAAAAAAGTCCAAAAGATTCCAAGAAAACTTTTCACTTGTATAGGTCTGGTATCCACATTAAGAACAAATAGCTTTGCTTACAAGCAGCCAGGGCCATGGAAATGACCTAACCCTTGAACTGCAGTGAAGGCTTTTGAGTCATGGCCCATAAGAGAGGCTCAATGACCACCAAATAACTAAAAAGCCTTGGCCCGTAAGAGAGGCTCAATGACCATCATTATTTGGTTTCCATGACTCTGATAACCCTTCCCAGTAGGATGTTCACAAATCTTGATTATGAGGAAATGATGAAGCTTGTCGACAAGTGAGAGATGAGCAATCTCATTTTGACATGGTAATTCCCCTTCAGAAATATAAACCCAATATAACTGAGTTGTTCTGTGTCAGTAGCTGTGTGTCAACTTATAGCTATAAATAGGCACTATCATCTGGAAACTGAGAATTTACTTCAGAAAAACATATCCTTAGTTTCAGCAGCCCGTCTAAAGAAATTTCTAGCTTTTGAAAGATAACTGAATTCATCAGACCAGTATCTCTCTGAATGCTTCCAACAAACTTAACGTACAAAGAATGCAGTTCTAACAACAAATTTAGTAGCAATTATGAAAGAGCCATTCATTCATTTATTCATTCACTCATTCATTCTACATTTTTATTAAGTTTCTACTTTGTGCCCAATAGGAGTTGGAAATATGTAGGTGAAGACGATAGACACCACCCCTGCCTTCATGACATCAAGAAAGATACTAAACAAAAACACAAGAGACTGTAGAATTACAATTGTGATTAATATTGCAAAGAAAAATCCAGGGAGCTATGAAATTTTATAAGAGCAGGAACTAACATCTTATACAAGTCAAGGAAGTTCTGTTGGCAAGGAGAGTTGTAATTTATAGTTATTTAAGCTGAACCCTTGAAAGACGAGAAGGAGGTCACTGCTGTCCCCTTAGATATCTGTTGTTTTTTTTTTTATTTTCTGAAAAATCTTCAGCATTTATTTTAGCGCTATTTTTCGTTATTCCCACCAAATAGTCACCCAATAAAAAAGGGGAGGGGGGCTAAATTGGCACATAGATGAAGAAGGGGCACAACTCTTATTCAGGGCTACATTATCATCATTCTAAATTACCCAGATCCTAATTTAATGTCCTAAATCTAAGCTAGTCTCCATTCCTTGCTCATTAGCATCAAGGAAAAGAAATTGAACTCAGAACTCCCGCCTCTACTGTTGACTCTTGCATGCTCATTAATCACATAAAGTCGCTGGACTGTTTAGACACCTTTCCAGGCAACTTAGAGCAACACGTCCCTTATGTCTGTCAGTAATTTTTCAGCTCCACAGTAATTGCAGTGTTCTCTGTGAGACACAGTGTGAGAAATAATTTACTTGAGTGTGATTATTTTATTTGGATAGAGATCAACAGGGAATAGAAAGGGAAAGTATTTTAAAAGCCAATGATGCAGGTCTCAAGCTCCAGAGATGGCTCTCCTTTGGAATATTTTTAGCAGAAATGGATTTTTTTTAATTTTATTTTTTATTTTTAAAAATTTACATCCAAATTAGTTAGCATATACTGCAACAATGATTTCAGGAGTAGATTCCTTAGGGCCCCTTATCCATTTAGCCCATCTTCCCTCCCACAACCCCTCTAGTAACCCTCAGTTTGTTCTCCATATTTATGAGTCTCTTCTGTTTTGTCCCCCTCCCTGTTTTTATATTCTTTTTGTTTCCCTTCCCTTATGTTCATCTGTTTTGTCTCCTAAAGTCCTCATGTGAGTGAAGTCATATGATTTTTGTCTTTCTCTGACTAATTTCACTTAGCATAATACCCTCCAGTTCCATCCACGTAGTTGTAAATGGCAAGATTTCATTCTTTTTGATTGCCGAGTAATACTCCATTGTGTGTGTGTGTGTGTGTGTGTGTGTGTGTGTGTGTGTGTACCACATCTTCTTTATCCATTCCATCAATGGACATTTGGGCTCTTTCCATACTTTGGCTATTGTCTATAGTGCTTCTATAAACATGGTGATGCATGTGTCCCTTCAAAACAGCACACCTGTATCCTGTGGATAAATGCCTAGTAGTGCAATTGCTGGGTCGTAGCATAGTTGTATTTTTCGTTTTTTGAGGAACCTCCGTACTGTTTTCCAGAGTGGCTGTACCAGCTTGCATTCCCACCAACAATGCAAAAAGCTGAAATGGATTTCTATATACCAATCATAGATGGTCTTATCTTCCTTGTCTCTTGCTCTTCTTTCGTCTTCTTTGAAGACATACTGGCACTTGATTATCCCACCAGCCATCTTCAATCGCCAAATGCCTCATTCAGTCAGACAAAGAAAAACTGATTTTATACACTCAAGAACACTCACTTTATCAAAGACATTTTTCTAGGTTAGTTTTTGGATCTCCTGTGAGTTTTCATATGTGTATAGATTAGATCTTTCTACGGACTAATGAAAAAATACTACAAAACAGTCCCTGATGTTCACACTCCAGCTTTAGAGTGAGTAATTCACAGCAGAGCATCACCAACTTCCTCCAGGTAACAGGCTGTCTCGGCACATTGGGAACACTCTGCCCACGTGTCTCCAACGTCCATGCAGCAGCCTTCACAATCACCTGCCAGCTCCCACTATCCTGCACTTATCTCGGGCTCATGGTCATGGTTTAATTGAATTAAACCTTTGTGAGATCCAAGTCAGAGCCAGGTAATGGACCCACAGCATCAACTCCCAAAGCCTCTATTCCAGTCTCTGAGGTGATAAAAGGAAACAACTCCGCTAATGGGCCAGTTCCAAGGGCTTCTGAGAATAGAAAACAAAGTGTTTCTTTAATCTGTGCCCAGCGTTGTGCATCCCTGTCATTCTCCCAGGTATGAGGCTGTGAAGCAGCCTCTTCCATTTTGGCTGCCTTTAGTTTATTTTGTCCAGCATTTCAGAGGCGTCTCCTGCCTCTGTCCTCAGCCTGGAGAAGAGAAACTCAGCAGAAATAACAGGATTTGTTTGTCCTCAGTTGACCTCCAAGGAAACTAGGACAGTGAGAGGCTAAGAAGACAAGGTCTCTCAATAGCGCACCAGTGGTCGAAGCTGGCTCTCAGTGGCGCCTCTCCAAACAGTCCAGATCGGTGTCAAACCACCAGTCCATGCAGCCTTTCCAAGATGCTCTGAGTGTTTATTCAGCCACTAAGTGTTCTGCCCAAAGTGGACTCCACCCAATGGTGAGCTAAGGCAAATCAAACACTCATTCACACGGTTGGGAGGGGCGTGCCCACCCAGCTCCGCCTCTGAGGCCTGCAAAGTCTAGCTGCAGCTGGCTCCAAGATCACAGGTGCCAGGAATCTGGCCAAGCACGGCAGTGATCTTGGGGGCCGGGGAAGGAGATGTTTGACAGGGCACCACTCCCCCTCCCCCACCAGGAGTAACAGTGAAGGACACAGTAGGTTGTAGAGAGAAGATATGTTCAAACCCCACCGACCAAGATTTGGATCCCAGCTCTTTTTACCTGTACATCCTTGAGCAAGTTCCTTAATGGGGCTGGAACTCAATTTGCCCATCTGTAATAGTGAGCACAATGATCATACTACCTCATGGTGTTGCTGCGAGGATGAAAGAAGAACCTGGAGAGAGTATGGTCACAGTAGGGGGTCAAATAAATGATAGCTAGGAGCAAAAGGGCTTACCCAAAGGAGTGACCAGGTTCCCCACTGGCAGGGGATCCCCTTTGTCCCAAGTCTGCTGATGAGACCCCACTGGGCTGTGCAGGTGGTCAGGTATGGTAGAAAGACTCTCCTGGGAGACAGAGGCCTGGCCTCTCTCTCCTTTTAACCTGTTCTGTGGCTTTGCTCTGAATGATTTACCTCACTTCTCCCGGTCTCACCTTATTCACTTACAGGATGGGATTGTTTTGAGTTGTTAATCTTTAGGCTTGGGGTTTTATTCATTCCCTTGTCAATCATTATGTAGCTTTTACAAATGAATTCTCCATCTTTCTTCTCAAAATGCTTGTGGCTGAGCGTCCGCAGAATAGGCACATACAGCTACCCAGAATCTTAAGTATTAGCTCTCAAAAAGGCAGCATGTAAGCCTTTATGAGGGATTTAGTCCAAAATTCACCACCTATGGACAGTCCTGTGCTATATATTTAGGCCACAGTTAATGATCTCCACTGTACAAGTGCAGGGAATTTACAATGTCCAATGATGCAAGATTTTTAAGCATGAGCAAAGGTTCCATTACAGCTTCTAAGTAGTATTTACTGATAAAGGTAAGCAGACTTCTCAGAAATATTTTCAACTCCAAGTATGGGAATAAATAAGTTTTCCTGTTAGTGAAGTTCATCAGAAAATCAAATGTCTGAATTTCCCTTTCCCCAACCATTCCAGTTGTCCAGAGCCTCAACTGCACGGGTAGAAAGGGCCACCTAACCCTGTGCTCCCAGGGACTTTTCCAACAGCCCCAATGGGTAGCACAACCTATCAACGCATTTTATAACTTCCACATTCACAACTCTCATGAAATACACCAACAGAGTCCACTCTTGGAACCAATGGAGAGGCAAAGAAATCTCTTCCAAAAAAACAAGTATTCCTGCTTCTGGAACTGCTGCTCTAATCTTGGTTTCAAAGAATCTGGGAAATAGTGAATGCCATTAATTTTCCAAAGTACTATGGCTTCTTCCTACCCACTTTCTACCACAGAATTCAGCTAACAACAATACATGATGTCATCTCAATAATTTGCTGAATAAAACGTCCCTAAAAAAAGACACCCTTCATACCCAGGGGGCCACCGACTCAGCTAGTCTCTGAAACAGTGTTTATATTTCTATCTTTAGGCATGAAGCGAGGCTGAGAATTTTCTATACAATGTTGGCATAACCTTCCCTGTATCTCTGGGTTAGGCATCTCAGCCCGATGAAAAAAGGATAATAAAATACATAAGCATGTTCCTGTGTGCTGTTTATGCATATGTCATGAAACATCTGGTCCTGGCTTCTTCTGAGACATTCTTCTCGAGTGTTAGAATTTGTAGTTATTTTGATAGAGAACCATTGGCATACATAACCTCCCTACACATCTTACAGTAAAGTTTTCCACCGAACACCAGGATTAAGTGTCTATCTTTTGCAAGAGAAAGGAACATCATTTGTTTACTTTTTCTCAACATATTTCTTGGATGGGTTTTTCGACTGGTATCTTTAAAAGTTCTCTGAGAGCTTACTCAGATCATAGAAAGTGTTCAAAAGGCTTTATTGGTTGTTTTGCTAGTGCTTGGAACTAGTGGGCACTCAATAAAAATTTTCTGGATAAATGAAAATGCCTTACAATTATTTACTATAAAACAGAAAATAGCACAGCTGGGAAGCCATTAAGTTATAGATGGAGAAGAAATCGTGGACAGTGAGATTATGCTTTTTCTGTGAGTTGTAAGAAAAGAAGAAAGAAGAAGTGGTAACAAATGGGAATGAGGCAGAGCTGCGAAGGAACAAAATGAAATATCTCTTAATTGTTTCTGCAATACACTTGCATGTGTGTGAATGTACACACACGCGCACACACACACACACACACACACACACACACACACCACAGGTCAGGCTGGTGAAAAGCCAAATTCACAGTCAGGGTTTCCCAGTGACACTCCCTCTCTCCAATATTTCTTCCTAACAGTGTGAAACCCACTGAATTACATAAATCTTTCCATGTCTGTGTCATTTGCTTGGGGCACAGTGAGGACCGGGGGCTTATGGGAGCTTATTTTTACATTGTGGTAAAATTGAACTGGACTCAAAATGTTGCCTCTCCCATTTTCTCCTCAGCTATCCTGTCAAAAATTTCTTCAATTATTTCCCCTAATACTCTTGACAAAATTTTACTTCCAATGCAGAGCACTGCGGGAAGTATGAGAATTCAGAAACAAAAAGCCATGAGATGTGTTATTCTCTACCTCTTCTTGCCCACACCCATAACTTTGTGGTTTTAGTATGACACGAAATAAAAGTGCACAATATACTAGCAGGGGAACTATATTGTCAGGTGTTAATGGAAAAACCACAAAACGCAGAATTTTAGCCGATCCAATTGAACTGTACGTCCTGAACCATGTGCATGCCACGGCTTCTTGAACTTGTAGAGATCATAGCCCATCAGGGTTCTTTATCCAATGTTCAGGTAATCAGACCCCGAGAACAGCTTCTCATGGCCAGGATACATCATGCAGATTTAAAACTTTTTATATACTTAGAGGTGTAATGTACAATATATACAAGTCATACATGCAAAATTTCAGATAACATTTTAATATTCAAATTATATTACATTTTGGTTTTGGTTTGAGGAGGCAGGGTAGGCCAGAGGCCCATTTACCCTGATCCCCAGCCCTAGCATGCTCAGAAACCACAGGAACGGCTTTCTTCAACACATATTTATTGAGTGCTGTTCTGTGCCAGGCACCGTGGTGGATGGTAGAGAAACCATGGTGAACAAAACAGACAAGGATCCTGCTCTCATGAAGCATATGCTCCATCATGGGGGCATATATAATAAATAAGCAAACACATGGAGAATACGTAATGTTTCACATGGCAGTAAGTGCCACGGAGAATAGTAAAGGACCATAAAGGGATAAAATGAGTGTGTCCTTTCGGGGAGGAAGGTCAGGAAGAACCTCTATTACGAGATGACCTTTAACCACAGGCTTCAGTGAATTGTGAGACTGAGCCAACAGGTACACAGAGGAAGAAGTTTCCAGACTAGAGGAGGAGGTTGGGAAGACGGTAGGATTAGAGGACCCTCAGCTCACCTCGTCTCATGAATACATCCTGATAAGACTCACATCCGCAGAACTACCCCAGAAAACAACCTGAAGACTGGCAGAATAAACTCCACAACCACAGGTGGAGAAGATGCCACACTGTAGAGGGCAGGAAGGGCGAAGATGCAGTGGGAAGAGAGAGGAACCGTGACTGCTGGAGGTGGTGGGGGCGGGTGGCGGAGGGGAGCCACAGACATGAAGAAGAGTGAGAAACAGACTGTCACACTGGGAGTCCATGGAGGGAAGATGAATCCCCGTAAAATTTGGCTTTGAAAGAGAGGGGCTGAATTTTGTGAGTTCTTATAGCCACAGGGACTTAACGCCTGGAATTTTAAAAATCAGCTACTTAGTTCTGGGGAGCCCCAAGGGTGAAGGAAACTGAGTTCTGCCCTTAAAGAGACAGCACGACAAACAGCCCATAGAGATACACTGTAGAAGCTGTAGTTTGAAAAACTTCTGGGACATATAGAGGGAGAGCTATTTACTCATCTCAGAGCATGTCTAGGAGGGAAAAGAGATCACAGGAAGACCCTTCCAGGAACAAAGGAGCTGGTAGGTATCATTTCCCCCTCCCACCCCTCAGTATAAACACATGGCCACCTGCAGGAACCAGCATGGCACCTACATTCACCACCTAACTTGCTTGACCAACTCCCCCAGACCCCACCTTCCATGCTTTGGCCCATCCACTCTCCCCAGTCAAACTTGCCTAAGTCCCAGCTCTGTGAGTCTCCTCCCCCAGAAGACCAGCACAAACCTTCCAACGCCGCATCTCCTGACTAGCGCACCTTGTGGGACCTCGGTCATAGCGGTGGTGGCAGTGGCAGCAGGCCTGTGGAAGCCCAGGGAGCACCTTGTTAAAATTTCATGCTCCACCCACGCAGCCCCAGTCCCTGCACCTGCAACTGTAGTCTCATTTCACAAACAGGCTGGTACGCACACACCTTCTTAACCTGCATGCCGCACCCCGCCAAATACTGCCCACAACAGGGAAACAGGATGACTGGATGGAAGGAAAAAGCAGCGAAGCGAAAACAGTAGGGCGCATGCAACACACATAGAAGACACCCCCTGAGACACCGGGTTCTGGGGAACGGAGGACACTGCCCTGCAGGGCACCGCAGGACCTCTTCTTCAGAAGGTCATTACTTTCAAGAGCAGGAGATGTAGCTGACTTTCCCAACACACAAAACAGACACAGAGAGTTTGACAAAATGAAGAGAGGGATATATCCCAAATGAAAGAAGAGGACAAAATCACGGCAACAGACGAAAGTAACACTGATATAAATTATATGCCTGTTAGAGAATTAAAAGTAGTGATCACAAAGATACTGTAACTGGACTTGAGAAAAGAGAGGAGGACATTAGTGAGACTCTTAACAAAGAGATAAAAAGAACCAATCAGAGATGAAGAACACAAAAAATAAAATTTAAAAATTCTCTAGTTGGAATAAATAGAGGCTAGATGAAGTAGAGAAGCAAATTAGGAACCTGAAAGACAGGGTAATGGAAATTAATCCCCCTGAGCCCATGAGAGAAAATAAAATTCTGCAAAATGGGTGTAACTTAGAACTCAGTGACTCCATCAAGCATAATAACATCTGCATTATAAGGATGCCAAAAGAAGGAGAGGAAAGGGGGAAGAAAATTTATTTGAAGAAATAGTAGCTGAAAACTTCCCAAATCTGGGGAAGGAAACAGATATGCAGATCCAGGAGGCACAGATATCCCCTCAACAAAATAACAACCCAAGGAAGCCCACACATAGTAATCAAAATGGCAAAAAGTAGTGATAAGGAATTTTAAAAGTAGCAAGAGAAAAGAAGACAGTTATATAAAAGGGAAACCCCATAAAGCTATCAGTGGAGTTTTCAGCAGAAACTTTGCAGGCCAGAAGAGAGTGGCATGATATAATCAAAGTGCTGAAAGGGAAAAATTTGCAGCCAAGAATACTCTATCCAATAAGGCAATCACACAGAGAAGAAGAGATAAAGACTTTCTTAGACAAACAAAGCCAAAGGTCGTGACCACTGAACCAACCCTACAAGAAATATTAAAGGGCACTCTATGAGTAGAAAGGAAAGTGAGAGTATAAAATATAGGAAACACAAGAGGAGTAAAAGTAAATGTATCTGCAAAAATCAGTCAAGGGATTCACAAACTAAAAGGATGTAAAAATATGACAATATATACCTAAAACGTGGGGGAGAGAGGAGTAAGAATGGGTTCAATCTTAAGCAACCAGCCACTTCATATAAACTGCTATATGCTGAAGATGTTATATACAATCCTAAATCAAAACTCAAAAACCAGTCATAGACTTGCAAACAATAAAGAGAAAGCAATCCAAGTGTATCACCAAAGAAAGCCAGCAGACCATGAAAGAGAGCAAGAGAAGAAAGGATCAGAGAAAAACTACAAAAACAACCACAAAACACATAACAAATGACAATAAATACATATCTATCAATAATTATTTTGAATGTAAATGGACTAAATGCTCCAATCAAGACACATGGTGATGAAATGGATAAAAAAAACAAGACCCATCTATATGCAGCCTGGAAGAGACTCATTTCAGACCTAAAGATACATGCAGATTGAAAGTGAGGAGATGAATAAACATGTATTGTGCAAAAGGATGTTAAAAGAAAGTCAGAGTAGCAATACTTACATTGGACAAAACAGACTTTACAACAAAGTCTGTAACAATACACATAGAAGGACACCACATAATCATAAAGGGAACGATCCAACAAGAAGATGTAACACATGTAAATATTTATGAACCCAACATGGGTTCATAGCAAACATAAATGAACTAATTGATCATAATGCAACAACAGTAGGGGACTTTAACACCCCGTGTACATCAATGGACAAATCATCCAAACGGAAAATCAACAAGGAAACAGTGGATTTGAATGACACACTGGACCAGATGGATTTAATAAATATATTCAGGACATTCCACCCTAAAACAGCAGAATACACATTCTTTTCAAGCGTACATGGAATCTTCTCTAGAATAGATCCCATATTAGTCCACAAAACAAGTATCAACAATTTCAAAAAGATCTAAGTCATACCATGAAACTTTTCTGACCACCACGCTATGAAGCTAGAAATAAAACACGAGAAAAAATCTGGACAGAGCACAAATACATTCAGGTTAAGTAACATGCTACTAAACAATGAGTGGGTCAACCAAGAAATCAAAGAAGAAATACAATATTACAAGGAAACAAATGCAAATGAAAACATAGTCGTCCAAAATCTTTGGGATGCAGCAAAAGTGGTTCTAAGAAAGTTTATTGTAATACAAGTCTACATCAAAAAGCAAGAAAAATCTTGCAAATAAACAATCTAATACAAGTCTACATCAAAAAGCAAGAAAAATCTTGCAAACAATCTAACCTTATATCTAAAGGAGCTAGAAAAAGGAAAACAAAGAAAATCACAAAGCAGCAGAAGGAAGCAAATACTAAAGATTAGGGCAGAAATAAATGATATATAACCTAAAAAAAAAAAAAATAGAACAGATCAATGAAACTAGGAGCTGTTTCTTTGAAAAAATCAACAAAGCACACCTGGTGGCTCAGTCAGTTAAGCATCTGACTCTTGATTTTGCCTCAGGTCATGATCTTGTGGTTTGTGAGTTTGAGCCTGCCATTGGGCTCTGTGCTGACAGCACAGAGCCTGCTTGGGATCCTCTCTGTCTCTCTGTCTCTCTCTCTGTCTCTCTCTCTGTCTCTCTCTCTCTCTCTGCCCCTCCCCTGCTCATGCTTTCTCTCTCTCAAAATAAATAAATAATAAAAAATTTTTAAAAAATCCATAAAACTGATAAACCTCTAGCCAGACTCATCAAAAAAAAAAAAAAAAAAAAAAACAAAACAGAGAGAGACAGAGAGAGAGAGAGAGAGAGAGAGACAGAGAGAGAGGAAAAGAGAAAGATAGGACTTAAATAAACAAAATAACAAATGGAAGAAGAAAAAAACCCAACACCCCAGAAATATAAACAATTGTCAGAGGATGTTATGAAAAATTATATGCCAACAAACTGGACAACTTAGCAGGAATGGATACATTCTTAGAACATATAACCCACCAAAACTGATGCAGGAAGAAATAGAAAATTTTAATAGATCATTACTAGCAATTAAATTTAGTCAGTAATCAACTCCCAACGAACAAAAGTCCAGGACCAGACAGCTTCATAGGTGAATTCTACCAAATATGTATAGAAGAGTTAATACCTATTCTTTTCAAATATTCCAAAGAAATAGAAAAGGAAGGAAAACTTCCAAATTCATTCTATGAGGCCAACATTACCCTGATGCCAAAACCAGATAAAGATACCACCAAAAAAGAATCACAAGCCAATATCTCTGATGGGCATGGATGCAAAAATCCTCAACAAAGTATTAGCAAACCAAATCCAACAATACATTATAAAAATCGTTCACCACGATCAAGTATCATTTATTCCCAGGATGCATGGGTGATACAATATTCACAAATCAACGTGATACATCACATCAATAAGAGGAAGGGTAAAAACTATATGATCATTTCAATAGATACAGAAAAAGCATTTGACAAAGTACAACATCCATTCATGATAAAAACCCTCAATAAAGTAGGGTTAGAGGGAACATACCTTAACACAATAAAAACCTTATATAAAAAGCCACAGCTAACATTGTACTCAATGGTGAAGAACTGAGAGCTTTTCCCCTAAAGTCAGGAACAAGACAAAGGTGTCCACTCTCACCACTTTTTTTTCAACATAGTACTGGAAGGTCTAGCCACAGCAATAAGAAAACAAAAAGAAATAAATGGTATCCAAGTTGGTAAGGAAAAAGTAAAACTTTCACTATTTGTAGATGACATATTATATAGAGAAAACCCTAAAGATTTCACCAAAACACTCTAGAACTGAAAAATGAATTCAGAAAGGTCACAGGATACAAATCAACACAGTAAAATCTTGGATTGTGAGTAACTTGTTTTGCGAGTGTTCTGCAAGAAAAGCAAACATTTCTAATAAATTTTAACTTGATGAACGAGCAATGCCTTGCAATACAAGTAGTAGGTGATGCCAAACGTCACAGAATCACAGCTGAGCCAAAGGTTCTTCTCTCTCTCTTTCACTGTGGGACTGTGTGTGATCATCAATGAAATGTCATATTTCCACAAAATTCTCAAAAGTAGCCAAAAGCAAGTGACATTGGATAGATTCCTTGTGAAAGGTGCACAAAAAGAAATATTCCATTGCTCCAATAGATAGCAGTGATTGTGTTAGTGATAGAGAAAGTTGTCCTACACAGTAATCCTCCTGTCTCTTGTCTCCCTCACACCAGCCACGAAGGCTTTCAAAGGGAAGTGCAAGTTAATTTATTTATTTTTCTTTGTAATTTGTATTTGATTTTTTATTTTGCATTATACTACAGTATTATAATCATTTTTATATGTATATTTTTGGGTTGTGGAATAAGTCGTCTGAGTTTCCATTATTTATTATGGGGAAATTCACTTTGATATACAAGTGCTTTGGATTATAAACATGTTTCCAGAACGAATTATGCTCGCAAACCAAAGTTTTACTGCATACAGAAATCTGTTGCATTTCTCTATACTGATATTGAAGCAACAGAAAGAGAAATTAAGAAAAAAAAATCCCATTTACAATTGCACCAAAAATTATTAGATACCTAGGAATAAACTTAACCAAAGAGGTGAAAGACCTGTGCTCTGAAAACTATAAAACATTGATGAAAGAAATTGAAGATGACACAAAGAACTGGAAAGATATTCCATGGTCATGACTGGAAGAATAAATATTGTTAAAATGTCTCTAATACCCAAAATAATCTACATATTTAATGCAATCCCTATCAAAATACCAACAACATTTTTCCCAGAACTAGAACAAACAATACTGAAATTTGTAGAGAACCACAAAAGACCCAAAATAGCCAAAACAATCTCAAAAAGGAAAAACAAAACTGGGCATATCACAATTCCGGACATCAGGTTATATTACAAAAATGTAGGAATCGAAACAGTATGATACTGGCACAAAAATAGACACATAGACCAATAACAGGATAGAAAACCAGAAATATACCCACAATTATATGGTCAATTAATCTTTGACAAAGGAGGAAAGAATATGCAATGGGAAAAAGACACCGTCTTGAACAAATGATACCAGGGAAACTGGATAGCTACATGCAAAAGAATGAAATTGGACAACTTCCTTACACAAAAATAAATTCAAAATGTATTGATGACCTAAATTTGAGACCTGAAAACATAAAAGTCCTAGAAGAAAATATAGCAGTAATTTCTCTGACATTGGTTGTGGCAACATCCTTCTAGATATGTCTCCCGAGGCAAGGGAAACAGAAGCAAAAATAAACTTAGGGGTCTACATCAAAATCAAAGTTTCTACACAGCAGATAACCAACAAAACCAAAAGGCAACCTTCTGAATGGGAGAAGACACTCACAAATGACATATCTGATAAATGGTTAGTATCCAAAATATAAATAACTTATATACCAGAACACCAAAAAATCTCCAAAGAACCCAATTTAAAAAATGGCGGAAGGGGTACCTGGTGGCTCAGTTGGTTAAGCATCTGACTCTTGATTTTGGCTCAGGTCATGACCTCACAGTTTTGTGAATTCGAGCCCTGCGTTAGGCTCTGCATTGTCAGTGCTTGAGATTCTCCCTCTCTGCCTCTGCCCCTCCCCCACTCACACACTCTCTGTCTCTCTCAAGATAAATAAACTTAAAAAAATAGGTGGAATATACAAACAGATATTTACTCAAAGAAGAAATACAGAATGCCAAAAGACACATGAAAAGATGATCAACATCACTCATTATCAGAGAAATGCAATCAAAACCCCAATGAAATACCACCTCACACCTGTCAGAATGGCTAAAATTAAAAATTCAAGAAGCAAGTGTTGGTGAGGATGTGGAGGAAAAGGAACCCTTGTGCACTGTTGGCTGGAATGCAAACTGGTGCAACTACTGTGGAAAACAGTATGTAGGCTCCTCAAAAAATTAAAAATAGAACTACCCTAAGATCCAGGAATTACACTACTGGGTGTTTACCCAAAGAATATGAAGACACTAATTTAAATGGACACATGCATCCCTTTGTTTATTGCAGCATTATTTTTTTTACTGTTTATTTATTTATATATTTATTGAGAGAGAGGGGCAAGGCAGAGAGAGAGAGAGAGAGAGAGAGAGAGAATCCCAAATAGGCTCCTTGCTCAGCATGGAGCCCAATATGGGGCTTGATCTCATGACTGTGAGAGCATGACCTGAGCCAAAATCAAGAGTTGGATGCTTAACCAACTGAGCCACCAAGGTGCCCCTACTGCAGCATTATTTACAATAACCAGACTATGGAAGCAGCCCAAGTGTCCATCAATAGATGAAGAAGTTTGGGTGTGTATATATATATATATATAATGGAATATTATTCAGCCATAGAAAATAATCAAATCTTGCCATTTGCAACAACATGGATGGAGCTAGAGAGTATAATGCTAAGTGAAATAATCCACTAAGAAAGACAAATACAATATGATTTCACTCATGTGGAATTTAAGAAACAAAGCAAATGAAGAAAAGGGAAAAAAGAGAAAGACAAATCAAGAAACAGACTCTTAACTATAGAGAACACACAGGTTGTTACTGAGGGAAGAAGGCTGGGGAGGGTGGGGAACGAGTGAAACAGATAAAGCAATTTAAGAGCACACTTATCTTGATGAGTATTGAGTATTATATGGAACTGCGGAATCACTATATTATACACCTGAAATTATTATAATACTCTATGTTAACTACACTGGAATTAAAATGATTAAAAAAAAAAAAAAAGGTTTCCAGACTACAGTTCAGTAGATGCAGAGGTTCTGAGGTAAGAACCAACCTGGGGTTTCAGAAATGACAACTTGAACGGCTCAGTCAGTTAAGCATCTTTGACTCGACTTTGGCTCAGGTCATGATCTCACAGTTCCTGAGTTTGAGCCCCATGTCAGGGTCTACACGGAGTGCAGAGCCTGCTTGAAACTCTCTTTCCCTCTCTCTGCCCCTGCCCCCCGAAAATACATAAGCTTTAAAAAGAAAAAAGAAATGACAAGCAGAAGGGCGTGTGAAGTAGCATGGCCAACAGTCAACTTGAAAGCATTTGGCCTTTAGGGCAGGTAGGTTCCGTTCATCTCCAAATGACTGTCATGTACAAAAGCAGAACTGATGTTGGCAAATCTATAATTTTTTTCAAAACAAACTGGGAAATTTGGATGTTTGTATAAAATACAATGTTTACATGTTGGCTCAAAGTTTTAAAATATTCTGTGAGCCAAAACAAAAATGTATGCAAGCCAAATCCTGCCTACAGCCTCCAATTTATAAACTCTTCTCTAGATAAATAGAAGAATTATTGATGTGTTAAAATGTTAGGTGTGTTCATCCTTCTTTTGGTTACCAAATTAAAAAAAAAATACATTGATGTCCAATCCAAGCTAGAGCACTCTATTCTTTATACCATTCCAGTTAGCTCTTATCACATTCTATTCGAGCTGTGGGAGCCTCCATTTTCCTGATTTGAATATAAAGTTGCCTGAAGACTACCTTATTTGACTTAGTATTATCAGTACCCACTGCTTACCTGTCCCTAAGTGCCACATAACCCATCTCCACAACAAAGTTATTAAGATAATTAATCTGAATGAATCTTCTGAATGATGACATTTGACCGAAATAATTGATATACTTATTGGAATTAATCACATGTACAAAAATAAAATCAGAGAAGGAAAGATATTTTAAATGCTTAAAAAATCAGCATAAGAAATTGTGTTGTATTTGTAGCAATTACAATTAAAATATAAAGAAGATGCACTACTATTTGAAAGAAAGTCAGAATCATGAGTAAGCATTTGGGAATCTAAAATATCACACTCTATGGAAGCAAAAGTGAAAATCCAGAAAATGAACATGAGGTAGCCACGATGATGCTATTCTCCACAGGATAAAAATAGGGCATGTCTCAGCCTACCCAAATTAGACATCAGATGAAAAGAATTTCTTTAAGGAAAGGGGCCTATCTTTCATGAATTCTTTCCCTTCTCCCTTCTTAAACGGCCTGGTGGAGCTTTGCTTACACTTGGGCCTGAAGCACAGATGTACACACAAAGCTAACACAGTCACCACTTGGCATTGCTTTTGGCAGTTCCCAAAGCATCTTGCTTGTATACTGTCTCATAGGATTCTCTCAATTACTCTTTAAGGTCAGGCAGATATTATTATTCCCATAAATACATGGGAACACAAGCTCAGAGAATCAAGTGTCCAACCAAATATTTCACAGCTACATCATGCTAGAGCCCACGCGAGAGCTAGAATCTTCTAAACCCAAAGCCAGTGATCTTTCTACTATACCATGTTGCTCTTTTCATACATATAAAGCTGAAGAAATATACATCTCTTCTAATAAAATAAAAATATAGAGTATGAAACAACTCTACATTACAGTTTTTATAAGTTTGTGACATTCCAAACATCGATTTTATGAGCCAGATAAAATGAAATACACTCTGATATTTCTGAGAAGAAAAATATCAGGACTTGTATAATAAAAAAGGAACTATTTCCAAGATTTGTTTTCATTAGGCTAAGGACCCTTTAAATAGAAAGCTAAATAATTATGGTCATGGTGTTAGACTAAAACATGAGCATCAAACCATGAATTTTTGTTTGTATGAATGGTTTGTACTTTTATGCCAACTACAAAACACAGTTTCTCAAGCTACTCCACAGTATAAATTCCAACTACTATATATAACAATGTATCCAACCTCAGGAAATGAAATTAAGGCCTGAAGAACAGAGTTAAAGCATCTATTCCCTAATGAAAAATTTCCTTATCACTGTAACATCAAAGTAAAACAAATCAAGCATGTAACTTGCTTGAAAGTTTCAACTAAAAAAAAAACCTTGCCCCCACTTCATAGTGGACCTCTAGGGAGTCATAATTTTAAAGAATGAATACTGTTACCAGATTGTGAGATTACAGAAAGCACTGTTTTAGTAAACATGAATACAATCTTTATAACCTGGTTAAAAAGATAATAAAATTTTAAATCACTTAACCTAAAAATAGAGAAAAACACAAAATGAAATCTATAAACAATGCAAGAGAATTTTCAAATATGGTATTAAAAAGGACATCATATTATTTGCTGACATCAGCCTAACCAGAATTATGAGGTTAAGACTATATGTAATTTACCCCTAAGAAAAAAGTAATCATAAGTGAAAATGATAGGGTTTTTTAGTAGCAATTCAAAATAGGGTAATTGGCACCAAAAATTATATGGCAATTTTAAAATGAGAAAAACTTGTTGGAGTATAGGTAAAGAAGACATATGGTGTTTGGTTGAATTTGCAGCTGGAAAGTGTGCTGCCTTGTCTAGTCCAAGGAAACTAAGTGCAGAACAACAGAGAAGTTATTCTATTTTTATAAGCCTCAGTTACCAATTTTGAAGCATAAGAACAGTGATATAAATCTTAACTATTTCAAATGGACAGTACAAGGAAAAACTGAGTTTTAAAACTGAGTTAAAAGGCAAATACAAGATTGTGATTTTGTTCTTGATTTCTATGTCATTAGTAGGGTTTGCAAAGATAATGCAGCAGCCATTAACTTTTCATTATGATGTTCATAATAAAATAAGGAAGGAAAATGGATGTCTACTCTAGTGGGTATTTGTGGTTACCATCTAAAATCCATTCCTCTTTTTCCCCATTCAAGCAACACTCTAGTCTATAGTCTTTGGGGAACCACTTGTCCCCCATTATTAGTCACCTGTTTTATTTAAGGCCAGATTGCCTCATTTATCACCACCCTGACCATAATAATTAGCACAAATATGAGTACATAACTTGATACATAGATGAGCACAAACATAATCTGAATTAATGATATATGACAAGATATTTGCTGAGACTTCCAGAAAGAAAAACAAAAGCTTTTTAAAACCTTAGTAATTAGAAATTACAAAGCCTTCCCATTTTCTCTTTGACTTAAGAGTCAAACTATCATAACAAATAATTCAGAAGATAATTTAAGAAATAAGTTTATAAACTAAACTTGTGAGATACAGCCAAAACAGAAATATAAGGCAAAGTAATCATTTCAATTTTTATTAAATGAAATAGAGTGAAAATTAAAAAATTAAGCAAACAAATAAATCAGTAAAATCAAAAGCAGAAAATAAATTAACAACTACAGAAGTTGGTTATTTGAAATCAACAACATGGGATATTAAATTATGGCAAAATTTACTAAGAAAACAGAAAATTAACCAAATAAATATGAAGAAGATACACCACAGGAGAGATTCAAGTATTTATCATGAAATGATAGAAAAAAAATTAAGAAAAATCTTAACCACTCTAGAACACAAGAAAATTTGGTCGGTAGAATAAACTTGTTCAGAAGCCCTTTACAGATAGATAGATAGATAGATAGATAGATAGATAGATAGATAGATAGAAACAAAACATTAATGAAGTAAACACCACTATGTAATGATACATGAGAACACTTTGCCTAAGTTGAAAGTGTATATAGGACACTCCAAACACAGAAGTGATATGTATGAAAGGTAGAGTTTAGAGAGTGAGTTAGCTGATTACTACACCTGAAGCATTCAGGACAGTGGTTTTCTCTACTCATTCATCCCTAATTTGGGACAATATAAGTGGCTGACTTTTGCTCCTAAGAAGTATGAATGCGTAGGTCCAAAAGATAGGGAAGTTCCACAGAAGTTTAGCTATATTTTGGAGTAAGATATAACCCTACTCACCCAGAAGATGAGCTACCATCACGTACTGCCCAGCTGAACAATTTACCTCTCCCCTACAATAACTCAAAGTAACTACAATATATAACAGCATCTGTATAAAAATAATAAGGCAATTTGAAAGAAGTATAAGCCCAGAATCAACCAACACCTGGAGAAAAGTACCAAACCCAACAAAAAAAGAGCTAACATTTGAGGATACACAGTTAATAGAATAAGTAAAAAATTTTTACAAAAGGGTAATAATATTCTCAAAAGAATAAGAGAAGATATCATACCTATGGTATAAGAAAAAGCTATTATGTAAAATAACTAGTTAGAGATCTTAAAATGAAAAATGTACAATCTTTGAAGCAAACTCAAAAGATTAGCTGAATAGCAAAATAAGTAATGATGAACAGCAAATTAGTAACCTCACATTAAGCTAAGGAAATCTCCCAGAACTTAATGTAAACAAAAATGTCATGGAAAGTATGAAATAAAGGTTTAGAGCATGAAGAGAAGATTTAAAGTTTCAACATTTTTCTAATGACAGTTGAAGAAAGAGAACAGAGAAAATAAGAGGGCTGGAAAATCAAAATTAACTTAAAAATAATAGAACACAATTTTACAGTTTACTCATTATCTGCTTAAGCAAAGTTTAAAAACAGATTTCAACAGAAGCACATTGATCTGCAGCAGCTTTAAGTGCTTGCTAAAACAAAGCTCAACACTCTCTAGAGGAGGACAACAAAATCCACTCAATATGTACCACAATGTTCAACATTCAATAAAAAATGAGTAAACATGCCAAGAGGTAGGAAATGTGACAGATAATCAGGAGAGAAATCTGTGAATTGATATCAACCCAGAGATAACAAAGACGATGGAACTAGTAGATAAGAATCCTAAAGCAACTATTATGATTATGTGCAAATATTTACAGGAAAACATGAACAGAATAAGGAGAGAAAAGGAAGCTATTTAAATGAACCTAAGGAAATGGTTGGCGATAAAAAATATATATGATATTTGAAATGAAAGGTTTACTGAATGAGTTGAACACCAGATTAGACACTGCAAAAGAAAAGGTAAGTAAACTTGAAAGCATAATAACAGAATTTATACAATACAAAACACTAAGAGATATGAGGCTGAAAATAAAATTACCGTAGTGTTCTCTAGGGTGATACCAAGAAGTCTAATATTTATGTAATTACAGTCTTAGAAAAAAAGGAGAGTAATAATGGCTGATTTTTTCAAAATTTGACTAAAGCTTTAAACCTACTGACTGAAGAAACACAATAAATCCCAAGCATAATAAACACACACACACACACACACACACACACACTCCCACAAACACAGAGTCATATAATAATAAAATTGTTAAAAATCACTGATAAAGAGAATATCTTAAATGCAGCCAAAGAAACAAGACCTTATACACAGAGGAACAAATACACAAATTCTCACAAGAACGTATGCAAGCCAGAAGACAATGGAATTATATTTTTAAAATGATTTTAAAAATCCTTAAGTCCCATAATGCAATGTGCAATTAAAAACAGCTTTCAAAATGAGGGCGAAGTAAGAACTTTTGAGACCAAAAAAGTTCAGAAAATTCATGAACAGTAGACATACATTACAAAAAAAAAAAAATGTAAAAGGATATTCTTTAGGCAAAAGTCAAGTAATAACAAATGACAACAATAACAACAAGAAAATGACAAAAGAGTTGATTCACCATGAAGTCATTACAGTCCCAAATGTATGTGCACCCAATAAAAGAATTTCAATATATATGAGTCAAAAACTAACAGAACTGAAAGGAAAAATGGACAAAATGATGACTATAGTTACAAATTTCAACACTGCTCTCTTAGTAATAGATAGAAAAACAAGACTAAAAATTGGTAAGCACATGGAGGACTTGAGCAACACTAAAAATTTGACATGATTGACATTTTTGGAAGACTTTTCCCAATCACAGAAGAATACACATTTGTTTTTAAAAAATTTTTTTTAATGTTTATTTCGCGCGCGTGGGGGAGGGGCAGAGAGAGGGGGAGACACAGAATCGCAAATAGGCTCCAGGCTATGAGCTGTCAGCACAGACCGGGACACGGGGGTTCGAACCCACGAACGGTGGGATCGTCACCTGAGCCAAAGTCGGACGCTCAGCCGACTGAGCCATCCAAGCGCCCCTATACACATTTGTTTTTTAAAGACACATGGAACAGTGCCTGGGTGGCTCAGTCGGTTAAGCATCTGACTTAGGTCACGATCCCACCGTTCGTGGGTTCCAGCCCCGCATCAGGCTCTGTGCTGACAGCTCAGAGCCTAGGGCCTGCTTGGATTCTGTGGCTCCCTCTCTCTCTGCCCCTCCCTGACTTTCTCTCTCTCTCTCTCAAAAATAAATAAGCATTTAAAATTTAAAAAAAATCAAAGATAACAAAAGCAAAAATAAACAAGTGGGACTACACCAAACTAAAAGGCTTCTGGGGGCACCTGGGTGGCTCTATTGGTTAAGTATCCGACTTAGGCTCAGGTCATGATCTCATAGTTTGTGAGTTTGAGCCCCACATTTGGCTCTCTGCTGTCAGCATGGAGCCAGCCTCAGAACCTCTGTCTCCCTCTCTTTCCCCTCCGCCACTTGCATGCATGCTCTCTCTCTCTCTCTCTCTCAAAAATAAACATTAAAAACTTTTTAAGGCTTCTGTACAACAAAGGTAACTATCAACAAAAAGAAAAGACAAACTACAGAATGAGAGAAAATGTTGGCAAATTATATATCTAATAAAGGACTAATAGCTCAAATATATAAAGAACATACAACTCCATAGCAAAAATAAACAATCAAATTATAAATGGGCAGAGGATCTGAATAGACATTTTTCCAAAGAAGATGCACAGATAGCCAAAAGGTACATGAAAATGTGCTTAACATCACTAATCAAGAAGGAAGTGCAAATCAAAACCATAGTGAGATACAACCTCACACTTGTTAGAATGGCTATTATCAAAAATTATAAGAAATAATGAGAAAATGGAACCCTTGTGCATTGTTGGTGAGAATGTAAATTTGAGCAACAACTATGAAAAACGGCATGAAGTTTCTTTTAAAAAATTAAAAAGAGAACTACCATATACTTCTGTGTAGTTGTCCAAAGAAAATGAAAACACTAACTTGAAAAGATATGTGCACCCTATGTTCACTGCAGAATTATTTACAATAACCAAGACATGGAAAAAACCTAATTGTTCGTCACTGAATGAATGGATAAAGAAAATGTGGTGTGTATACACACACACACACACACACACACACAGGACATATATTTGAGATACATAAAATTTGAGATATGTTAATATTATTCATCCAAAGGGAATTTGCCATTTTCAGCAACATGGATGGACCTTGAGAGCAGTATACTAAGTAAAATAAGTCAGAGAAAGACAAATACCATATGCTCTCACTTATATGTGAAATCTGAAAAACAAAACAAAATCAGACTCATAGATACAGAGGACAGATTGGCGGTTGCCAGAGGCAAGGGATGGGAAGTGGGTAAAATGGTTGAAGGTGACCAAAAAGTATAAACTTCCAAGTATAAAATAAATAAGTCACAGGGGCGCCTGGGTGGCTTAGTCGGTTAAGCGGCCGACTTCAGCTCAGGTCACGATCTCATGGTCTGTGAGTCCATGAGTTCGAGCCCCGCGTCGGGCTCTGGGCTGATGGCTCAGAGCCTGGAGCCTGCTTCCGATTCTGTGTCTCCCTCTCTCTCTGCCCCTCCCCCGTTCGTGCTCTGTCTCTCTCTGTCTCAAAATAAATAAACGTTAAAAAAAAAAATTTTTTTTAATAAATAAATAAATAAGTCACGGAAATGTAATATGCAGCATGGTTACTATGCTTAATAACTCGGAATCCTATATCTGAAAGTTGCCAAGAGTAAATCTTAAGGTTTCTCATTGGAAGAAAAAAAATTACAACTGTGTATAGTAATGAATGTTAACTAGACTTACTATGGTGATCATTTACCAACACATGCAAATAATGAACCATGTTGTACACCCAAAACCAATATAATATTCCAATTAATAAATCTCAATTTAAAAAAAAAGTTGGTTCTTTGAAAACAGCAAATTTGATAAGATTCTAGTTAAAGTAGTCATCATCAGTAACAACAAAAACGATTGAAGTTACAAAATACCAATATCGCAAATGAAACTCAAGGTGCTACTACAGACCATACAGACGTTAAAAGGGAAGTAAGCAAATACCACGACGAACATTAGAACAATAAATTGGACAGTTCTGGTGAAGTGGACAAATTCCTTGCAAATTCCAAATTGCCAAAACAGCCTTATGAAGAAATTGAAAATCATGAGATACCCACTACATACCCACTAGACTAGTCAAAATTCAAAAGACTGGTTATACCAAATGTTGTCAGAATTTGCAACAACTGTAAATCTTATATACTGCTGGTAGGAAAATTGTACAGTCACTTCAGAAAACAAATGCACAGTTTCTTATAAAGTTGTACAGACTCCATTTCACCCAGAAACTCCATTTCTAAAGTATTTATACAGTAGAAATGAAAACATAGGTCCACACAAAGACTTACACACAAATATTCGTAGCATCTCCGTTCATAATAGCCCAAAACTGGAACAAATATAAATATCCATCATCAAGTGAATGGACAAATTGTGGTATAGAAAAACAAAAGAATACCACTTAGAAATAAAAAGAGTGAACTATGACAAGCTCAACAACATGGATGAATCTAAAAAAGATTATTATTGACTGAAAAAAATCCAGACATAAAAAACATATACTGTATGATTCCATTTAAATGAAACTCTATAGAAGGCAACTATAATCTATAGTGACAGAAAGCAAATTAGTGGTTGCCTGGGTCGGCAGTAGAGGGATTAACTGGAAAGGGGCACAGGGGAACTTTAGGGGATGACATAAATGTTGTCTATCCCAGTTATGGTGTGGTTTCATGGGCATATGAGTTTGTCAAAACTCATCAAAATGAACATTCAAAATGGGTACATTTTATTACATACAATTATACCTTAGTGGAGTTGATTTTTATGAAGGATTTTAGGATACCCTCTCTGGACTCCATTTCCCCTTTCAGCTACTTTGCTATTTCTTTAGCTAAACTTTTTGAAAGAATTATTCATACTAGCTTTCTCTAATTTCCCTCCTCTTCTCTCTTAAGCCTGTTCCAGTCTTTCGCTTTCACCTATCCCACCCTAATAAAATGACTCTGGTCAAAGTCACTAATGACTTGCCTTTTGCTAAATTCTTTTGCAGAACCCATTCTCATAGGACCTGTCCGTTGCACTCTATATCGTTGATTATTCTATCTTCTTGAGACACTTTATTTGTCTTCTAGTTTGTTACACTCCATGGTTTTCCTCCTATTACAAGCATTGCTTCTTCTCGGCTACTGGCTCTTCATCTTTCCCCCAAGCTTTAAATGTTGGAGTGCACCAGCACTCAGTCTTTGGACCTTTCATCTACTCTGCTTATACTCATTCCTTTTGTGTGATTATCTATTGCCCTGGTTTGCCACATGTTAACAACATCCATATTGATATCTTTAGGGCGACACTTTCCCCTGAACTCCAGATTCAAATCGAATTGTCTGTTCAGCATCTCTATTTGGACGCCTGTTAGATCATCTCCAGCTCAGTATCCCTCACATCCCCCCATAAATTTTTCCTCCCTCAGTGCCATATTCATAATGGCAATTCTGCTTATTCAGGTTTTCGAACCGAAAACCATGAAGTCGCCGATTCTTTTCTCTATCTTACCCCCCACACACAATGTGGCCCTGTCTTTAACACATACTCAGAATCCGTTTATTTCCCACCACCTCTGTCGTCCTATTCCACGTTACCATGTCTTCTTGGTGTGATTGCAATAGTCCAACTACTCTGCCTGATTCCTTCCTTCTTTATAACTGGTTCTCAACACAGAGTGATTCTGTCAAGATACAATGGATCCTGTCAGGTCTCTGCTCCAAATTTTTTCCAGGGCTCATCATTTCACGTAGAAGAAAAGTCAATGGCCTGCGAGACCTTACACGCCCTTTGTTTTCTCTCTGACATCATCTCCCGTCACAACTGCAACATTGGGTTCTTTGCCTTTTCCTCAAACATATCGGGCATGTTTCCACCCTAGGGCCTTTTCACTTGCTGTTCCCCCTGCCTCTGCCACTTACTCCTCGATTATCCACTTGTACTCAGTGTCACCATAGCCTTCCCTCGTCACTCACTGCAGTTTCAACCTACCTCAGCACTTCTTTTTTTCCATTCTCTGCTTTTCCAACTCTGCAGCACTTAGCACCCTCTAACGTACTATATGTCTTCCTTATTAATGTTTAGCGTCTATCTCTCCCAACTGAAATGAAAGCTCCATACAGGCCAGAATTTTTGTCCATTTTATTCATCTTGGTATCTTCAGCACCTACAGCAATACATGAAATGTAATAGGAGTTCAATAAAGATTTGTTAAATTAATATTCATGGGGAGCTGCTAATATTAAAATCAGTTTTAAAATAAGATTCCCCCCCCCCCCGCCATGACCATTATTTATCATTGTTCTGAAAGCTCTGGCCAACATAAACAAAGTTTTGATTAAAGAGAGAATTTTCCCACTTTTTCAGATGGCATGACTTTATACCCAGAATACTCAAAAGAAAAATAATTATATTATTTTAGAATTAGGAAGAGACTCAGTAAAGTAGCTGAATACTCCTTAAATATATACAAATAAATAGGTTTCCTATTTACAAGTGTTATGGGCTGAATTGTATCCCCACTCCAAGATTCATTTGAGTCCTAACCCCCAATACCTCAGAATGTGACAGTATTTGGAAATAGGGCCTATGAAGAAGTGGTTAAGTCAAACTGAAGCCATTAGGGTTATGTCCTAATCCAATCTGATTGGTGTCCTTATTAAAGAGGAAATTTGGAAACAGGAGAGACACCTGACATGCATGTGTGCCGAGGAAAGAATATGTAAGGACAGAGCAAGAAGATCATCAAGGAGAGAGGAGAGAGGTCAAGGAGAGAGGTCTCAAGAAACCAAACCCGCTGATACCTTGATCTTGGACTTCTAGCCTCTGAAATTATGAGAAAATAAACTGCTGTTGTTTGAGCCACACAGTCTGTGCCATTTTGTTATGGTAGCCCTCGCAAACTATTACAACTAGTAAAAACCGATTAAAATATAAAACGGCGGAAATAATTTCATTCACCTAAGCGACACAAGAACAAAATACCTAGGAATAATTCTAACCAGGAAAAACCAATGTCTTGTTTAATTATTATTAGCATCTATCATCCCCATAAGACTCTTGGCTACGGCAGGGACCAAGTTTGCCTTCTCCGCCTTTGTATCCCGAGTGCCGAGCCCATACGGTGGTAGGATTATCTGCTATTGGCCACTAGAGAGGTCTCTGTCCAATACCACCATCATAGCTGTTAAGGGTGTTAAAAGGTTAGGCTGTGGTCTCAGTTTTGATTCATTCCCAGCCCTCCAGATCAAGTGGGTTTGTTTTTCTTCATAAGAATGTACGAAGAGCAAAAGTAATAATTTCAATCACATGTCCTTTAAACAAGTAAAGATTTAAGGCACCAATGCTTGTTATAGTGGAAATGCCATGCCAAATTGCAGTGCAACCTGGTCTCTGAGTGCCATGGTGACCGGTCAGAGACCTCTGTGCCACGGTGGCTGGTTCACAAGAACACAAGGTGTAGGTTCAGGGACTCTTTGAGGCTATTCCTGCCTTGGGGACTGAGATGCCGCCTCTTGCAGCGGCCTTCTCCTTCCAGGTCTTCGCCGTGCTGATTCTTTCGCCTCATCGTTGGAGCCTCAGCTCAACGTGACCTCCTCAGAGACTCATCCAGATTCAAGAACCACCCCCAATCCCTCATCCCTTCCCATCGTCCTGTTCTACTTTTAATGGCTTCTCACCACTTAACAGTTATCTTTATTTTGTTTGTGATCTGCATTTCCTCCTGCAGATAGCAAATTCCAAGAAAGCAGGGACTTTCTGTTTTGTCTTCAGTCTCCAGGGCTGATTCCCCGTTGCCTAGAACTATGCCTGCGGCAGGGTGGGCACAGAAGTATTTGCTGAGAAAATAAGTGATGAGACCAATAAAGAGAAGTCAAGCCTCTTTCTCTAGCTGAGATTACACAGAAATAAAGTCCCTGCCCTTGTCCTTGAGTTTTGAGAGGGAATGCCTCTTTTCCCTCCCGGTTTTCACAAGGATAGATTGTGCCTCTTTTCTCATCCCACCAAAGGGGAAGAGAGTTACTTGGGTTGAGAGTGATAGCCATTCTCCTACTTTGGAGTTGAGATAACCTATCAGAATTCTCCGAATAACAGACCTTCTTCCTCCTTCCTTCTGTAGCTCAACCAGTGGGAAGCTGTGGCTGAGGGGTTCATTTGGGCTCTCATGCTGAGCTGTACCTTCAAGCTAGTCTCTATCAGTAATAAAGTGCTCCACCTGCTGACTCATGTTTTATTTATCATTTGGCTTATAAATCAGGCGGAGAGCGGTATCGGGTACCTTCAAAGATCCCAGCAATGAATACTTGTTCATTGTTCAGTCCATTATATTGTTTCTACTGAGTTAAAAGGCTGCCACTCATAAAATGGACACCTGACCATTTATTCCTTAGCTGAAAAGGTTGAAGTCAGCCCTTAGGGAAGTTTGAGATTCACTGTTGCCACTGCAAATGGTCAAGGATGTTGAGATTAAAATATCATCTACAAACAGATACTAGAGGAATGTTCTCTGTAATTAGAGGGGAGTCATTTACAAAGGCCAAATCTTAAAAAGAGCAGCAGTTTATGTCACATGCTGAGCTCCTTCTGTGTGATTGTGTGTGTGCCCTCACAGACATGAGCTTACACGTGCACAAAAGTGAAATAGTTTTGCAGGATCTTACAGTGGACAATGGTGAAATACTGGTGGGCTGACAGTTCTCAAAATGTGCATGACCCATACAAAGAAAACAATAATAATATATATCAGAAAGGATCGTGTCTTTATGTGAGAGATTTAATAAAGTATTTCTTTTGTTCTAGTAGAAATTTCCTGAAGAAGAAAATGACCTAAAGTCCATTTATCAATATCAATGAGAGAAAAAAACAGGTAAGAAGATTTTGAGAAGATAAAGTAATCCAGCAGACTTACTAAAATATAATACTACTGTAGTTAAACAAAGTGGTATCGACAAGAATCATGAGGCTAAAAACAAACTACACTATATACTAATTTAACATCTGATAAAGCAACAATAAATTATTCAACAAATAATTTTGAGAAAATCAGCTGAACCATCAGATAAAAAAAAAATCTACCTAGAACTTCACTTCATGTATAAAAACAGCTTTTAAGTGGATTACGAACTTCAATGTAAGATGATACCATGAAGTTTACGTACAGGTGTGTCTGTTGGGATGAGAAAAGCTTTGTAAGCCAAAGCAATTGTATGAATCGAAAAGTAAAACGGGATTCACCTGGCCATACAAAGAATTAAAATGCCTGTGTGTCAAAAATATCATTAATAAACAACAAAATGACAGAAAATCCTGAAAAAGTATTTGTAGTCTTTCTGGAAGACAATATATTAGTAATCTTAACATACAACAAATTTTCCCAAGTCAACTGGAAATAATCCAAAACCTATAAACGCATGCACACTCATATGCATATACACACGCACACACCCTTCAGCACAGGCAGTTGTGAAGAGAAGGAGACTGAGACCCAGAAAAGCTAATTAACTTACACAGGTCACACAGTTAATAAGTAGCAGACTGTAGACAGTCTGTTCCAGAATCCATGCCATACCATGCCTTCATAGACAAAAGATAGGTTATAACAGCAGGGAAACAGCAAAATGCCAACGGTGTTTATTTCTCTCTGGCTTACAGACCTGTGGGTGTTAACTTCCTTGGATGAGTTGGAGGTAGGTCTCTGACCACAAGAGATCGCATGCTGGCATCTATGCTCTTATAGACAAAGACATTCTATGATGAATCCAGAATGATGTTCTAAGCTAAGGATCCCAGGCCCAAGTCAATTCAGTCCTCGATTGGACAATTGTCCAAAACACAGGTAGTCTTTGGACACCACAAAGGCCCCACTGGAGCCCTATCTCCTTTTGAAATTATGCTCTGAATCTCTGTCTTTCCTAGAGAAATTGATTCATATGAGATATTTCTCTAAGAAACAGATCTCTTCACCTATTATTTTTGCAAGGGCGGAGAGTCCCAGAACGTCACATTTTTCTTGGGAAATGAGACTGTTCTGGAACTGTTATATTGGCATATTTAACTGCATTTTCTTCCCTTTCTCCCAACCCCCCTGGTCCCCCAACCACTATGCAGATCTGGAGAGTTCCCTCTTCGCTAAGCAAGCAGGGTGACATCCTAGCATATGAAGTAAAACAGATGTCCACCTTTTATCATCTCTTCCTCCACCATTCCCCCGGGGCTTTCATTTACTGCAAACTTTCAGATAAATCACCTCCTGAAATTAGTATCCCAGCCCCTGTATAGACGCTCTGTTTTTTCTATATTGGGCTTCTCATACCACATACCAATTACCCAGATTCATCCCATAATAGGCTACAAATGTCAGTGCTCTTTTTTTCTTCTTTGTTCCCTATTGCATCTGCAACATCCCACACCAAGAAAAGCAAATACCAGAGAGAGAGATGGCCAGATGATTTCATAATTACTCAGACTACGCCAAGATGTCCCAAAGTCATAGACCTGCTTGAGTTTTCAGTGTTTGTTCCATATTTTAACCTTGACCTCTCTCAGTGTCTTTCTGCGCTTCCGTTGCACAAAACACCATCTCCTTCCCAGAAGAAGCATTCTCTAGCTGTGACCAAGTCTCTCCTATGTTGGAGGCCTTCAACACCTACCTGTTGATTCCCTCAGGGGCCAGGCCTCCATCCATGCTACTGGCTGGTCTTGAAAGTTCTCACAACCCCACCTCACTGCTTCTCCGTTTTCTGCTCCCAGATCCTGGGAAAGCCCACACAATCTTGTGAGCGACAAGGGGTTTAAAGCAGCCACATGGCAACCCCGAAGTTCCCAGTTGGAACTTTGTGGATAGGACCCTTTTCCTCCCAAGGCTGCACTAGACCCCCATTTTGACCACTATGTCAGCACACAGCAGTCTTCCCTTTACCTAGAATATCATCTCTGTCCTCTCCAACTTTGTCCTCTTAACAATCTGCCATTCCTTCTTCAGGGTTCATTCAAGGATTTCCTTCTCTAAAGAAACTTTTCTGCCTCCCTGCCACAATGAGGTCCCTCTGCTCTGGACTCCCATATTACTTTGTAGAAATCCCCCACTATATCCTGTATCTGTTAGCTTTTTAATTGGCTGCATAAATAGAAAGCTCCAGAATAATAGTGGCTTTAACAAGATAGAAACTTATTTCTCATGTTAAAAATAAAACAAAACAAATGAGAAGTAAGCAGTCCAGGGTTGATAAAACTGCTTTGTGGTATCATCAGAGACCTGGGCTATATCTCCCACCACTCTAGCACTTGACCTCCATAGTCAAGTTCCCTTCATGTTTTAAGATAGCTGCTTGAGTTTCCGGCTAGAAAAAGGAGTAAAGGCAACTGTGAAAAAAAGCAGTCCTTCGTCCTAAGTTAGCTTCCTTTCAGCAATCCTCTTGGAAAATCCATTAAGTCTCTATTTACATCTCCCCAGACCATACCTAAAGGCAGAGCAAGCTGGGACATATAACTGGTTGTTCTTGGTGATCACGTAACCAGATATAAACTGGGATTCATTTCTAAGGAGAAATAGGTAAGCAGATATTGGGGTAGGTAACTGTAGCCTCTGACACACAGCCCGTATTATGAACTACAATTACTTGTTTCTATTTATCTACCTTCCCTCTACATTATAAGCTTCTTGAGGTCCAGGATGTACTTCATTATCTCTAAGTCCACAGCAGCTTAAACAACGATCAGCATAAAAACAGGAGCTTTTCTATATCATGCATCACGTCACCAGAACAGATACTCAAAAAATACAAGAATAAATGAGGTACATCATTCCAATGTAAAAGTATGCCCTAATTATATGAAATCAATTCAATTCAACAAGCATTTATTAAGTACCATCTATTTTCAAGACTCTGGAAGAAAATAAGATCTAGCTTTAAGCAAAAGGCTCTACACATACCTTATAAATTAAGTCAAAGTATTAACAGAAATTTAATCAAGCCAAGGTACAGTTAGAGAATCCAAACCAACATGAAAACTCTAGGAAGAACTTTATCTTGCCAGTATCTGAGGCCCATGTCAAGTTGCCTCTTTTCTCTCTATTCTCCAGAACTTCATAGGGCATCCACAGATGAGGAGAAAAAAGCTAAATAATTTGCTCGCCACTGACATAGTTGGAGAGAAAATCAAAATCTTCTAGCTTTAAGTCCATCAAATTAGTCACCATCAAATTGCCAGCCACATTGCCAGCTCACAGCAAGTTTCAGTCAACAGGTTCTTACTGATAAGTGAATGTCTTTCAATGGACATGTCCTGCCTTTTGGTTTCCATTTAAACTTTACCACTGGTGAGTCAGAAACCCATCTCACTCTGGCGACTGGATTTATAAATGTCAACCAGAAGACATCCATACTGGTTAAACAGGAGCTTGTAAAGACAATGCCAGGGCAGCAAAATTTGATTACTAAGCACTAATCAACCCAGTTTGGTGTGAACCTCCTATGAATATAACCAGATCTAAGTTCTACAAATTATCTTGATGACTCATTTTACAGGAAAATATGTTGCAGTCCCAGAGCTCTCTGAGAACCTAAATATTCTCATAACTCTCCTGAAATAATTTCCCCCTTGTAAAGATAGACTCAGTTAAAAGTAACTACAAAAATAAATTATTTGACAAGTTATTCCACTTTGACACTATGAAAAGTCTACTTTCTAAGATGTTTTCATTATTTGAATAATTTCTATGAAAATTCTACTTCATAAGATGTTCCCATTATTTAAATAATTTTTTAAGACTGTAAATGGTTTTGAAAATGTGTCATATAAAAAATTAGGACAGGCTTTTTCAACTTTTGGTTACCAAATTGGAGACCCTGTGAAATGGAACGCAATATGATCCTTGTTTAAAATGTCCATATTTATTGTGTATTTTATCCTGGGAACAAGGCCTAATCCAGAGACATTTTGAGCTCATCAGATATGTAAATTGTTTTTCAAACACTTTGGGGTTACCACAAAACCTAACTTGCTTTTAGCCAACCAAGCACTTTCTCCCTTTAGTTGAAAAGCCAATTGTATTTTTTTCTAGGAAAATCTAATTCAGATGTTACTGATTCACTTGCACTTAAATAATTAAAATACTGTTTTGTAAAAACTGATCAGTGTGCAGGAAAGCTCTTATGTCTCTGGTCTAAGCCTCTTTAAGTCTGTTCTCTGAAAAACAGGAAGCCTTGCTTTGCCAAGAGTAAGCCAACTGCAATGGCACACTTGGGTTGAAAGTCTAATTTCGGTGCAAATCCAAAGCCATCATTTGAAGAAGGGTGAATCGTGTTAAGGCATCTCCTTCTGCCCTTTCCATCTCTACAGGATTGGCTATAAACCTGCTTCTGAGTGCAGGTAAATTCCCAGCTCAGGATGCTGAAAGGACCCACAGGCTTTTATCATGAACACATTTGGAAACTTCTGAGGCTTGCAATATTTCTTTCTAACAACAATCTTGCTCTGGTTGATTTCTAAACATCAGTAAGATTGTTTTTTGAGCCTGGATCAATTAAATTATGGAAATGCACGTGCATATTCCCAGGAGTCTACAGTGCTCTATCAGGATTTACTTTTTTTGTGGGGCAGTGGAGGGGTTGGGGAGAAGAGGGAGGAAGGGATTACGTCTATCAAAATCTTCTGAAAAGTAATATAAGGATATTCTGGATCAACTGGGAGACAATAATGGAGCAAATAACTTTCGTACACACATACTTTTGTTTGGGATCTCCTTCTGATTGCAGCAATTAATTCTATTTCAACCACCCCCTATTAATGAGTAAGGCACTGGCTGCCTCTTCCCCTGCACTGCACCTTCCAATCCTATACTCACATTGTGAGGATTCGCTGGAATAAACATGTAATGAAAACCTGACACATTGGAAGCACTCCATAAAAAGTAGGTAATATTACTTTGCAGACTTTCATACAACACATGAACACTCAACAGAGTATATTTGTTGCCACTTCTTAAAGCAAATCCATTAAAAATAGTCTGTATCAAGTTATTGCCGTTAAGTGCAACACAATAAGCCCAGACCATATCAGTTTCCTGAACTGCATTGACTATGGAATTCAGAAGGTATCCTGTGGCCCTTAGCAAATTCTCACCTCCATCCAGACATACAGCTGGTTTAAGGGAAATCCAAAGCCAGCTGCTAGCAATGAATATTCTTGGTGTCCATGTGGAAGGGTTGTCATGACACATGTGTCATGATCCAGAATTCTTCATGTTAACAAAAGCTCTTCTTAAATTTCGGAAGTTGATAATGGGAGTTTCCCTGTCTTCGAGGAAAAAAACAATCTTCCATCCTGTGAAAGGTTTCCTTCTGGCTGTTAGCTGAATACCTTAGCTTCAAAAAAGTCTGGGGACACCACTGACAGAGGGCAGCTGGACACAGACAAGAAAAGGCCATTAATTAGGACTGTGCCAGTTGATGTGATCGCACAAATATGTAATTAGTGCCTACTGTATTAGTCACTGTGCTTGATGTCATTAGAGACAGAAAACAGTAAGATCCAATTCAGTACCTGTCTTCAAGTTTAAGGAGCTTGAAAAAAAAAAAAAGGACATTAGATTGGAATACAATTAATAATGAAAAGAATATGAAAAAGACTATGAGTGATACATGAAACAGTCCAGTGTAGCATTAAAAAAAAAACTGGAGGCATTTGGAGGAGATGACATTTAAAATGTGTCTAGAGGGGCGCCTGGGTGGCTCCATCGGTTATGCAGCCGACTTCAGCTCAGGTCATGATCTCGTGGTTCACGAGTTCGAACCCCACATTGGGCTCTATGCTGACAGATCAGAGTCTAGAGCCTGTTTCGGATTCTGTCTCCCTCTCTCTCTGTCCCTCCTCCACTCATGTTCTGTGTCAAAAATAATAAATAAATAAATAAATAAATAAATAAATAAATAAATAAATAAAATGTGTCTAGAAATAGTGGTGATATTTAACAGGTAACCATGAAAGATAATACCATAAGTGAGAAATTTGTCTATACCAGTTTCTTCATTAGGAAAGTATTTTTATCTCCTTATATCTCAGTGCCTGGAGCATAATAAACACTGATTAATGTTGAAGTAAGTAATGGAGCGATTAATAGAGTGTTTAAAGTTAATTGATATTTGGAAGATGACAATAAATATTGAATCACTGAATGAGTCAATGGGTACAATACTCCAGATTAAGTAATTCTGGCGCAAAATCATATGATCTACTCTTATTCATTAGGTAGGAAAACTGAAGCCCAGAGAGCAGATTGATGGCATTAGCCTAGCTCACAGGACTAGAACTAGGACTGGAACCCATGTGTTTTCAATGTCAGTGATCTTTCCTCTCTTTCCAGCAGCTATTATTATTTATTTTAATTCAAATGCATTTCTGCTGCATAATCTCTAATTCAGATTTCTGTGGTTCTCTCTGGAAAAATGGAGCTTACCTGTGTCAATCCCTTTATGCTCACAGTTGGAACCAGGTTGCTTTCTCCTCATCACCATGGCCATAACAACTACTCCCTTACGGAAACCCAAATCCAGACTTCCTAACCAGCTGTGGGTCCCACTGGATCAGGGCTGATTGAGAGGCTGGCATTCAGTTCCTGGGCATTGCCCCGCCCCCAAGCAGAGCCACAGCAGCAAGAGCTCAGAGATGGGGTAGTCAGGGAGCAGAGACTAAACTTGGGGTCACTGAAAGGATTGTTTTGTTTTCTTGTGTTGTATTTCATTTTTTATAAGTGATACCCACTTTTCAAAACACAAGAATAGGACTTCTGGTAGATTTCCTCAAAGGCAACTACTGAGAGATTTGCCAAAGCCATTGCCCCAGGGGTTGGTTTAGATAAACAAGGGCACAGGGAAGCCGTGTAATCTAAACTTTCCCCTCTGGCCTATGCCAGCATTTAGCTGCCAATAAGTAGACATGCCTTCTGCTTCCAAAAATATAAAGTGATTATACTCTTGCTACCCAAACCTACCCCTGGCCACTCCACAGACCATCACAAAGAGATGATGAAGGACGCACTTTGTGGTATTGTTTTTGGAAAACTCTTGTTCAAAAAACTTTTGAGGGTGTGCTGTCATGAAGGGTCTGACTGCTGTGGCCAAGCCGTGGCTGCCTAATGGAGCCCATGGAAGTGGCTCTCCCACCGGGACACATGGCTTCCATTAGTCAAGAGCCCACTGGTTTTGTGACCTCAAGTTCTCTCTCATTGTTGTATGTGTCTGATGCTTCTCTAGGCTGGACATAAAGGTAAGAAGGAAAAACTGGAAAACTGGGTAACTATGAAAGAGAAAGAACATCTTAGGTTACTATTATAAAGGACTTCAAAATGTCGTCTTTCTTCTGAAAGCACAGTAAATATAGAAAGATCTGCAATCCCATCTCATACCGTTCTTCTTCACTCTTCACAGAAGTCCACAGCCTCCCTTACACTCAGGGTGACCAGGTCATCCCAGTTTGCCTGCAACTTCCCTGGTTTTAGTACTGGAAGTTCTTCAAAGGCCCACTACTAGTAATGACCTTGTGCTAGTGATAAACATAGAAAGAACAGAATGGAAGAAAGAGGAATATTAGGCCACCCTCTACTGCTGCAGGCATTGTCCAAAATTCTCCAAGGAATAAAGAAAATCTTCTTCAAGACTATGCAGGGTAGAGGGGTGCCTGGGTGGCTTAGTCAGTTAAATAGCTGACTTTGGCTCAGGTCATAATCTTGTGGTTCAAGAGTTCAATCCCTGTGTCAGGCTCTGCACTGACAGCTCAGAGCCTAGAGCCTGCTACAGATTCTGTGTGTGTGTGTGTGTGTGTGTGTGTGTGTGTGTGTGTGTGTGTGTATGTCTCTGACCCTCCCCTGCTCATGCTCAGACTCTCTCAATAAATAAATAAATATGTAAATAAACAAATAAACACACAAACACACATAATTTTTTTTTTAATTTTTAAAGACTATGCAGGGTAGAAAATAAGCATAACATCAGGGGTCCTAAATAATAGCCTATTTTGAAAGATTTTGGGAATCTTGCACTTGACATGATGTGCAATAAATTATTAAATACTTGATTCTTTTTTCTCTTTTCATCATTACTTTCACATTTCCAAAGTTTATTTTCTTCTAAATTAGCAATACCAGTGAAATGCTACCTAGTCCAACATCAATTATCTGTTTTTTTTTAAAAATGTATTGGAATGAATAGATTATGTTCTGTTCTGGACCTCGTCTGTGGGCTCACAACTCTATCTTCTGTATGCTTCAGGGCAAGAAGTAGAAAACATTCAATAAATGTCTATTGGAGGAATGAATGGGTGAATAGATTAATGCACCAATAAAATGCTTTTGATATCCTTAAGGAACACATATTTATGAGAAGTCTTGAGGAAAAATGGCATATGCAATATGGAGTCTATTTTTTAATCAAAACACATTTTTAAAGGATTAACTATAAATGCTGTAAGCATATATTGTAGACCCCAAAGCATAAAAGCTGGGTTCCAAATACAATCAAATTTATCTCTTTATCATCATATACAATAATACAGGCTACGTTAAAAAAGCGATTTATCTTTCTAAAACAACAGAAGCACCTTTATTATTGTGATTTCCATCAAAGAAAACTCATTGTGAAAATTCAAATGACAATGCAAGTAAAAAAGTAGAAAATAAAAGTACTTCCTTAATCCCACCCATTAGTGGTAACAACCGTTAATAGCTTTCATGCATTCACTGATTTCTCTGTGAACATGTGAACGTAATGTATATAAATCTATGCATTTGTTTAATATGAATGTCATAGACTATTATGTACATCTTCCCATGTCAAAACATAGATCTAACATATTCTTATTAATTGTTGCATGATATTCCATTATAAAAAAGTGACTTTAATATACAGATCTTATTAAGAATGAAAATTTGCATAATTTGAAACTCTAGGGAAATTACTAGCAACTTTAGATGACGATTTCTCAGCAAATGAGCTAAAACCTCATCACCTGTGATCAACAACATCACTCATTTCCAGAAACCTAGTAAGGGTTGGGGAAAGTACTCTGAAAAGCTCAGCTTGTCACCTGTCCAACAGTATCCTGCTGGTTCTAGAATACTGAAAAGATCTCTTGGTCATGAGCCACACCCCACTAATGAGAGCTAGGGCCATATGAGCCTCCATACTGGTCATCTGCCAGGTAAGATCCCGGCACTCTCCCAGATCCTGCTTGCTAGATCTGTGGAATGAATCTACCTGGAAAACAAGCAACGGCTTTAGATTCTAATCATCTTTGTTAATAGGTATTTATTTAGTTATCACCTAATTATATTTCTGGGCATCAGCACAGTAAAAATAAACTGAATAAGCCAGGTCCTTCTCTTTTCAATTCAATGCAACTGCTATCTAGGGATTTAAAATGTTGCCATCAAGAATGACTCCGTTAATCGTGAATCAAAAATATATTTCATAGATGTTCATTGCGATGTTATTTAATACCCATCAGGAAAAACAGAATGGAAACAACCTAACTATTCAATAATATAGAATTGGTTAAGACCCCATCATGGAGTCATTAAAGAAAATATAGTTGCAAAAGAATACTTAGTACATCAGAGTTGTTCAAAACATATCAAGTAAAAAGAAGCAATTTTTACAAAACTGCATTTTCAAAGACCACTTGGAAGCAGAACATAATGAGTAAAAAATACGGAGCATAAAAGCATTATTTAGAAAATATCAAGTAAAAAAGCATTAGGAATAATATTAATACCAAAAGATTAACAGCAATTATCTTCTAAAATTATTGGTGATTTTAAAATTTTTCTTATGTTTCCTTACATTCTTTTCTAAGATCAGTACATATTACTTTTGTTATAAGAATAAAAAACTTTGTAATAAGAAAACAATTCAAGAAATAAAAACTAAACTCAGCACGGTTTATCAAAAGGCAAAACATAATCCTTTTCTTCAAAGTAAGCAGATGTCCACTACAGTCATGATTCTCCTAAAACACGTTGGTGAGAGGGTCACTTAGGTCGGAGAGGTGGGTATATTAACAGACTGGCAATCACAGGATAGGATTCTGGCACCAAGTATTCATATCACGATTTTCCAATGAGAGAACGGAAGTTGGGAGAGACTAAGAGACTTGCCCAAGGTCACAGGAGGGAGCCTAGGTTCAAACCCAAATCTACCTGACTCCAAGCTCATCCATTTTCCACTTACGCATATTATGGCTTGAGAAAAGGGTATGTGGGGTCAGTCTGCCTGGATTCAAAGCCCTGTGCTGCCATTAATGAGCCACACAACTTCAGGTGCATTTTTAACCTCCTCATGCCTCAGGATTTCACATAAAGTTGTTGTGAAGCTTAAAGGAGTTAACATGTGTGGAGCGCTCAGAGCATTGTGTAACACAGAGTAAATACTACATAAATGTTAGCTAATTTTACTACCATATAGGTGACCCATGCGCCAGTCAGTGCTAACTGCTCTAGAGGGGGGACACTTGGCTCTAGGTAGACCAGTGGATTCAGGGACCGGGAAGGTTGTGCTGAGTGGGAGGTTCTCATAGATTCTATCTTCTCCAGACCACATCTTTAAAGAGTTTGCACGGTCACTGTTCAGGCCATTGGCTAGCAAATCCCCTGGGTTTGTGGATTTAAGACCCCTGGCCACTGCATATCTATGATATATGAGTCAGATCTATCCGTGTGAATTTCAAATACATATTCCAAGAAGCCAGGTGGGAAACTGCCACAGATACACAGGGCCTATTGGATTCGTTGATTTTATTGCACCTCTCATCTAATCCAGGACAAGTCCACAGAGCCCAACACCTGGTGGCTGAAAGCTGGCTTCCCTGTCACATCCAGAGGCCAAACGGGCATTTGCTTCAGGGCACAGGAGAAGGATATCAGTATCTCAAAGACCCCAGGTATATCCCATAGCAGCTTTTCCCCGAGCCAGTTCCCTGGAACACCACTTCTGAGATATGTTCACATCTGTTTTACAGGAAAAAAAAAAGTGTTCTGTGGCCAAACAGCTTTGGAAAACATTACATTAAACAAGATTATAGAGTTTCTCAGGATCATCAACATGCTAATACGGACTGTGAGTCTCCAAGAGGGGGATATGAAACACAGCGTGTGTCATCACTATATACCCTTTGTTCACATATTCCTAGTCAAGGACCTTATGTGCCATGAAACACATTTTGGGAATGTTACTCTGGCTCTGTAACCGCAGGTCCTCTTTGAAGGGCAGAACTGGCAAATTTCTTGGCCATGCAAGTATCCTGGTTTGGAGGACGGTTAATTTAAGGAAGGGTAGGCAAATCCTTGGCCAAAAGGATGGAGGCAGGAATAAGAAATGTGAGCGAAGGCAAAAATGAAGATGCAGACAAAGTCAGAGATTTTGAACAGAAGGTGAGAAGGGGATGGAAAGGTATGTTAATTTCCTAGGGCTGCTGTAACCAATTACCACAAACTCAGTGGCTGTATCCTACACAAATGCATTTTCTTACAATTCTGGAGGTCAGAAGTTCAGAATAAGTTCTAAGGGGCCAAAATCAAAGCGTCAGCAGGGCTGATTCCTTCTGGAGGCTCCAGGGAAGAATCTATTCATTGCCTCTTTCAGTTTCTGGAAATGGCCATGGTTTATGTCCCCATCATTCCAATCTCTGCTTCTACAGTCACACTGCCTTCTTCTGTCTCTTACCGTGCTGCCTTCCTCTTATAAGGACCCTGTGATTACGATGGACTGCCTGGAAAATCTAGCATAATATTCCCATCTCAAAATCCTTAACCAGGGCTGCCTGGGTGGCTCAGTCAGTTGAGTGTCTGACTCTTAATTTTGGCTCAGGTCACAATCTCATAGTTCATGAGTTTGAGCCCCACTGTTAGTGCAGAGCCTGCTTAGGATTCTCTTTCTCCCTCTGTCTCTGCCCCTCCCCCCATAAACATAAATAAATAAACTTTTTAAAAAAGATCCTTAATTAAATTACATCAGCAAAGCTGTTTTTGCCATGTTACGGGTTACAGGTTCATAGGTTTTGGGGACAGATTTTGCCATGCCAGGTTACAGATTCATAGGTTCTGGGGACTATTCTGGACATATGCAGGAGACCACTATTCAGCCTGCTATAAGGGAGAAGAGACTAGAGGTGGGAAGGGAGGTGGAGAATCAATCGATAAACCGTGGTAAATCAGGATGGCTTAGTATCCTCACCAGAAGCAGCCAAGATCTCCCCCTGCCATTCTCCTTTTATAACAGGAGGGATTACTCTTCCCCACAGGTACATTTCAGCACAGAATGCAAGACAACCCCTCCGTGCATTACAGGCGGGGTCAAAAGTTTCACCCAAACTGCCCCAGATGGCTACATTTTCTTTCTAATTTGGGTACTAGAAACAAAACTACAAAATAAACTTGTGTAGGAAAGAGGAGAGTTAATTCAGGGGTTTAAAACCGGAGTTGCTGTTTCTCTCATTCACCAGTTGTTATACGTATGCTAGGCATAGAATTTTAAAGCACATCTTTTATTCTGTTAAGGATACACCCTGAAGAAGAAAACACACATACATGTACACACAAATTATATAGTGATATTGAACCAAGGGTGTGTTGAATGACATGGATAAAATTATCCAGAGTTATGTTATATCTTGGACAAATATTGTAAGGCGCAGGTTACTCAAAGCCGCCAGTGTGGGGGCTTTGTCCCTGTCTTGCCAGAAAACTCAAGGATGCACTTAACCAGCCAGCCGGTTACAGTCTGCGGCTTCCTGACCCTCCACAATCCCCCATTACCTAAGCAAGAATGGACAATGTCTTCATTGGAGGAACACTATTCCCATTCTCACAAAGCTATAGCCTTCCCCGGGAAGCAAGGGATGCTCCAGGTCCTGTCTATAAAGATCTCCACACAGGACACACGGTATGGAGATAAACATAAGCCACACTTTCGTGTGACAGCATTGTTTTCCCTAACGTTACATTTTAGATCTCTTAAAAATCCAATTCCTGCAGCTCATGTGTCAACGTGAGAAGAGCTAAGCTGTCTATTTTCAATCTGCCAATTTCCCAAGGAGAAACAAAGATTTTTTTCATGTGTGCAAGAATTCCCAACTTTAGTCAAGACTGGAATTTCACTGTTTTTAGTTTTTATAGCAGCTGTGTTTTGCCCATAGAGGGGAAAAATAAAGAAACTGGGAAAAGAGACAATTTGCCATTGACCAGGAGACAGGACTGGGGCTGAGAGGTGGAAATCACAACAAATTTTCCATTTTCCTCCTGAGGGATTTGGTCAATTATTTGGTCAAACCAGTAGGAGGATGTCAAATAATGCTGATACAAGGACCTTGAAAAATCACCTTTTGTTTTTGTGGGGAAAAGGAGAGAGGAAATTGAGGTGAAACTGCAAAATGTTTCATTTTTTTTTCATGAGGCCAGCAAAAGAGAAGGTCCTCTTTAGCCGCCAGTGCAAATGTTTTTGCAAAGTTCAACTGCCAAGTGTCCTTTCATGCCTGCCAGTTTTCATAATTGAAAGATACCTTTTTAAATGAACTTGTTGGTCTTCTGTTGGGTGAGAGGAAGCCTTCGCTCTCTTCCGTCAAGGACTTTGTTGAAGATCGGTGATGCTAGAAGGCACATCACCACAAGAACATACATAATACTCAGTGGTACTATTTTGGGCCAAACAGATGGCTTAAGACCTTATGCAACAAATGACATGATGACATGCAAATCAGTAATCTCTGAGCAGTGTCAGACAATCACTTTCCACAGGAGAGTCTTATTGGTCAATAGAGACAAATCTCATCTTCCTGTTGAAAAGCTTTGCAGAAAACTTTCCCTGGGAGAATAACCGACTAGGGTGAAGGCGAACACTAGCGTCTATAAGAAGACTATTATTTTTGTAGAGGGAAAGCCTGCATGAAGACACCGAAAGCGTGTTTTCATTGCACTCCATCAAGACATTTAATAAAACTGCCGTCCCTAACACACTACTAGCTACTTCAGGATTGTTTTCACAGTTACTCAGCAGGAAACTAACATTTGAACCCACCAATCTTTTGAGTTGCAAATTCAATTTTAAACTTTTTATTTAAAAGGCCTCAAGAATATCTATCACTCCAGGCCGAGGGATGATAATAACATTAAGCTTTATGAGTGATTACTTTCCGATCAAGGGTGACAGACTTGCTTATGTGAACAGGGTGAGACTTTTCATAAGCAGCAGAGTCCCATCCAAGTTCTCCCTGATTCTATTTGCCAAAGAAAGGAAAAGGATATTACATTTTAAAATAAAATTCCTCCAAATAAAATCCTACCAAAGCTTAATGTCGGAGAGATCTTGCGGTGCCTTTATGTTGTAAATGCTGAGGTTTTATATTACTTATATAAGCTTTAGTCTCCAATAGAGCTGGCACACAAACCCCAAGAATGCTGAAGCAGCTGAAGTCCTGCATCTGAGTCATTTGGGCCAAAACAGGCACGGACGGGGACATGAAACAGAAGTGTTCTCTCAGCTCACTGCAACTCTTTGCTCTCCATTGCACCTTCCACACAAAGAGCGAGTGATAGCTGCTAATCGCACGAAAACTCAGTGAGGCATACAAGTTGCATATTAAGGCTGATACTTGCTAATATTTTTAAAGGGTCGCTTCAAAGGAGGACTTCAGTTTCTTGGAACTAAATCCAATTCCTTAGAGGCTTTGACCGTATTACCATTACAAAGAACGAATCTCACAGATATCCAAACAGCCAGTCCCAGTCAACAAGACATGTATTTTAAATCAGAAAACCAAACAAGGATGGCTGCAAATCCTCTACACAGAACTGCATTAGTCCACGTTCCCATTAATTTGGGCAGTTACCGGACGGGCCTGAAGTTTGCTAAGTAAATCAGGGATGTGAAGAATTAGAATTTAAATAGCTTAAGACAAACTGTTTCTTAAAATCCTTTTAAAATAATCTACAAGTATTTCTTCAACTCTAAATAACTGACATGTTAATTATAAATAATGCCTTAAGAATGACATGGTAATTATACATAATGCTCATCTGTAGGTCCTCTAACACCCCCTAGGAGGCAAGGGTTCTCTTTCCTTACGTAGTTTAAGTTACTCAGTGTCTGAGAAGGTGGTAAACGCTTTACCTTTAAATATAGTTTATTAAAGCATGTGTCTCACAAATTCAGGTCGGAAATAGCACATTTGTACTGCAATTCCTTAGTGCGCCTTTGTTGCTAGACCATTAACTCACTGAAGGACCTTAGGCAAGTTACTTAACCTCTCTGAGCCTCAGTCTATTCCTCCAGGAAAATAATACAGTAGTACCTATTTGATCAATGGGTTAACGTACATAAAATGCTTAGAAAATACACGGAATAACGTAGCCACTCGGTAAAGAACAGCCGTTATTCATATTGGTCGTAGTCATACACACTATGGAAGGCTCACTTGCCATTTGAAGATACCAATTTATAATTTCTCAGATTTGGGGGCCAAAATCTGTAATAATTAAAGTGACTTTCACAAGAGCCCAAGAGGGAGTGCATAACCCATGTCGAGGGAGGAAGGGAAGCTCAGGACCCATTCAACAAGCATCATATCCAAATAATCCATCACTGTAACTAGTCAAGCAGGGTCCTTTAAGGTCAAGGAGACTTAGTAAATACTGGTTGGGTATCAGCAAGAGAAGCCACGTGAATGAAGACATCCACACACATAGACTCAGACTGATTACTGAGATTACATTACATTCCACCACGTCCCAGTCCACCTTCTTCTTCTCTGTAGGCTAAGTGTCAGTATCTTGACTTTAACATGATTGCTTTGAGAGGCCTCTACCCACTCACCTCAATTTTCTGGAAACCTCCATTTTCTCAACTCTCCAAGGCAGTTTTGCAGCCAAAGCATCTGTGAGCTCACTGGGGACTTAATCTACAACAATGTCGGGTTCTTCTGGTGGCATGGCAAAGAGGGAATTTGTGGTTGTTCTTATATGCAGAGCTGTCTTTCATATGGAAAAAGAAAGCTTTGGTGGTGGCAGAATGCAAGTGTGGCTCTGACTCAAAGGATCAGTGAGTGTCCTTGACCCCTTCGTATACCCATAAATACTCCCTTTCCTTCTCCTTCAACTCAACGTATCTTTCTACTTCCAGGTTACTGTGCTGCAGAGTGTGGATGAAAGAGGAATAACAGTACGTGGCTTCTGTCCTCCATTTACAAGTGTAGGTACCCTTTTAAGCCCTATTGCTATTTGTAGCTCCAACTCTTATAAGTGCAGCGGTGCCCTTTCACATAGAAAGAGACACCCCCACAGCACAGATCTTTCTCTCTCTCTCTCTCTCTCTCTCTTTTTAACGTCTTTCTTTGTTTAGGAGGAGCTGTATTATGTGAATTTCCTTTTGTAATAAAGGTATTTACCTGTCCCTTCAAGGTTAGAAGTGAATTCATTCCAGCTTCATTCAAGCCAGAGTATCTATATCACTCCTTTATAATGAATGGAGATCACCTTCGAAATACGACGCAATATAATTCTCCTTTTCTAGAAGTTCCTTTCTTTCTCGGCTCTGCCACTTGCTGGGAGAGATTGAACGAGCTGCCTAACCTCCTGCACCTAGTTTGCTCATCTGTCACATGGGATGGGCATAGGCCTTGCCTCACAGGGCTGTGGTGAGGCTTAAATAACACGAGATAGAGTCCTCAAGGAACAATGCCTGGTACACAGTAAGCAACTAATAAAGGTTGGCCATCATTGTCATTATCACTTTTCAAATACAGTAGTACTAACTGTAGCATTATCCTGCTAGCATGTCAGTGGACCCTTTCAAGGAGTATCACGGGAGCGTGAAATGGTTCAGTATATACCGAAGTATCTCAACATACCACAGTATATCAGAATGCCATTAAACCATCAACCATACCATGTACCTTAGAGAATAAAAGAACTGAATCAGAGTATGGAAACTTCAGTTCTTCCACTGAACTAACAATTTTTTTTAGTGTACAGTTAAATACCGTTATTTACATTGTTGCACAACAGATCTCTAGAACTTTTTCATCTTGCAAATTGAAACTCTACACCCACTAAACGCTAATTCCCCTCCCCCTTCTCCCACTCTTGGTGACCACCTTTCTACTTTTTGTTGAAATGATTTTGACTATTTTAAGTACTTCACATTAGTATAATCATACGGTATCTGTCATTCTGTGTTTGGCTTATTTCACTCAGCGTAATGTCCTCAAGGTTTACAGATGTTGGAGCACGTGACAGAATGTCCTTCTTTTTTAAGGCTGCATAATATTCCACTGTATGTGTATACCACATTTTCTCTATCCATCCACCTTTCAGTGGACATTTGAGTTGCTTCTAGCTCTTAGCTGTTGTGAGTAATGCTGCTGTGAATATGGATGTGCAAATAGCTCTTTGAGATCCTGCTTTGAATTCTTTTATATATGTACCCAGAAGTGGGATTGCTGAATCATTTGATAATTTTATTTTTAATTTCTTTGAAGAAACTCCATACTGTTTTACATAGTGGCTACATAATTTTATATGCCCACCGATAGTGTAGAAGTGTTCCAATTTCTCCATATCCTTGTCAACACTTGTTATTTTCTGTTCTTTTGATAGTGGCCATCCTAACAGGTGTGAGGTGATATCTCATTTTGGTTTTGATCATGGTTAGTGATGTTAGCATCTTTTCACATACTTGTTGGCTGACAGTCACAATCTTTTCTACTCCATCTATTCAGGGCCAGAACCGCCACTTAAAGACGCCCTTACTGGCTCCCTAGGGAATACTGTTTTGTTTCAACCTCACATTGTGCAAAAGTGAAGTAAAATATATCAAGCTTACATATTATTGAGCATTTTTTAACTGCAATGTCCCAGTGATAATGCATTCAGTTAGTATTGTTTAGGGAATGACTAAGGCCTCAGATGACTGCTTTTTTAGCACTTTTGCCAGGAGAGTTAAACCAAACTCTACCTTTGTTAAGACAACAAAAGTTTAAAAAAAAAATCTGTGGTCCATGTAGGCATGGTGAACAGAAATTTTGAGAATTCTCCAAAAAAATGTATTAACATCTAGAATGTAAGGTGTCATCAAAAAAAATGGGAGAGTAAAGGACTCCCCAAATCCTCTCCTATATAAAATCAATGAGAAAACTGGCAAAAAGTGTTAATGCTAACTATAAGACTCTGGAAATGAACCAAAAGCTTGCAGTGATCTGAGGAATGTTTGTCCATAAAATAGTTGAATCTCAGTAAGATGGAGAGCTTTGTAGCATTTTTAACAGGTCCTCTTCCCATTATTCTCCCACTCAATCTTCCTCACATCCACAGTAGCCTTGAAAACTAACAGCCCATGTTGAAACAGCAGCATTGTAGCCACTGGAAGGGGCAGAAAGAGGTTACGCTTTCTTCAAATATCCATTTCCAGAGAATTGTAACTATTTGTCTAGGGATACCCTGGAAAACCCCACTTGCAAGACTGCCTTTATTTGATCTGACTCACAGGTCGCCTAAACAAACAGACTTTTTCTCAGGGCTATTGGTTAAAAACCATCAGAAGTAAATGATGAATATTGCAGCTGTCTGAAGCAATGGAAAATGGTTGTTACAAACCACAGACTAACCAAAAGACTTGAAAGGAAAAGTTGAGATGCCCATAGATAACTTGGAAAAACTCCAACCTATTCTTGGAAATCAAAAGGTCATATGCATATGTGGAGTCCTGCACAAGTCCATGGCTATGCACATGCTCAGAGAATACCAGAGAACATGGTAACTTCTCAACTCCGACTAAACTTGAGTTTCTGTACAAACAGGAAATGATGGCTAAGGCAGAGTTGTCAAGTTCTTGGCTGAGTGTCGAAGATGTAAATCAATATGTACACAGAGTCCCTCAGCAAAGATGGGGAGATTTGCTGGTTCTAGACATCGAAAAAATCTCTTTCTGATCATTAACTGACCAGGGAAGAGGCTTCAGTAGCTACACCCAACAAAAAGGTGATGTTAGCAGAATGGACAAAAAATATGACTTAATATATGCTATCTACCCCAGACACACTTTAGATTCAAAGACACACACACACACACACACACACACACACACACACACACACGTTGAAGCTAAATAAGCTAAATACAGAGAGGGAGGCAAATATAAGACACTCTTAAATACAGAGAACAAACTGAGGGTTGCTGGAGGGGAGGTGAGTGGGGGGGGGGCGCTAAATGGGTGATGGGCATTAAGGAGGGCATTTGTTGGGATGAGCACTGGGTGTTATATGGAAGTGATGAATCACTGGGTTCTACTCCTATAACCAATACTACACTATATGTTAACTAACTTGAATTTAAATAAGTAACTTTTAAAAAAAGAAAAGGATGGAAAAATATATACCACATGAATGTTAAACAAAAGGGGGCAGGACTGTCTATACCAATAGCAGACAAAATAGATTTTTAAGACAAAAATAGTTATTAGAGTGAAAGACTAATCCCTGCAGTAAATACAGCATTTATAAGCAAGTATGCACCCACCAAGAGAGTCCTAAAATACATGAACCAAAAATAAAATGGAGGAATAAATGGACAGTTCAACATTAATAGTTGGAGGTTTCAGTACCCACTTTCAGTAATGCACAGATCAACTACACATAAGATAAAAAAGGAAATAGAAACTTGAACAACACTATAAACTAACTAAAACTAACAGATGTCTACTGAACACTGCACACAACAACAGTAGAATACACATTCTTCTGAAATGCACATAGAAGGTTTTTCAATATATACCATATGTTAGACCATAAAACAAGTCTCACTAAATTTACAAGGACTGAAACCATAGTGTGTTTTTCAATCATAATGGAATAAAGTTAGACGTCAATTACTGAAAGATATGTAGGAAATTCACAAATATATGGAAATTAAGCAACATGTTCTTAAGTAATAAATAAATTAAATAAGACATCACAGGAGAAATTGGAAAACACTCTGACATGAATTAAAATGAAAAGATAATATAGCAAAAGTTATGTGATGCAGCTAAAGCAGCACTAAGAGGGAAACGTATAGCTATAAATATCTATTATGAAAAAGAAGAAAGATTTCAAATCAACAATCTTATACTTTAAGAAACAAAAAAAATAAGAGATAAATAACCATCCCTCCCCCAAAAAGGAAGGAAATAAATAATATATATTTGAGTGGAAATCAATGAAATAGAAAAGAGAAAAATAGAGGAAATCAATGAAACTAAACGTCGTTCTTTGAAAAGATCAACAAAATTGAGAAACCTTTAGCTTAGAGTTACCTCAAAAAAAGAGAGAACTTTAATTTCAAAATCAGGAATGAAAAAGAAATCTTGAAGAAATAAAATAAGTGATTTTTATTTACATAAAAAATAAAAAGGGTTAAAATGAACTATTTTAGTAATTTTATTCCAACAAATTATACACAAGTTATTGTGTCCTAAGATACAAACTACTGAAACTGACTCAGGAAGAAATAGAAAACATAAATAAACATAAAGAAGCCAAAAAAAAAAAAATGTAGTAATAAAAAAACTTTCCATGAAAGTAAAGCCCAGGAACAGAGAGCTTCAGTGGTAAATTCCACCAAATGTTTAAAGAAAAATTAACACAAATATTTCACAAACTCTTCCAAAAAAATAGAAGAAAAGGTAATATTTCCTAATTCATTCAATGAAATCAGTGTTACCCTGACACCAAATCCAAAGACATCACAAGGAAAGAAAAAAACTATAAACCAGTATCCCTAATGAATATATATGCAAAAGTTCTCAACAAAGTACTGACACGGTTGGTTTAGCAATATAAAAAGAAAAGGGGGCAATTACACAAAACAATGAACTGGACTTTATCCCTGAAGTGCAAAGTTGGTTCAACATACCAAAATCAATCAATGTCATACTCTGCATTAATAAGAAGAAAAAATGATCACATGATCAATAGACACAGAAAAATCATTTGAACAAATCCAGGATGAAAAAAAAATCACGTAAAAATCGTATTAAAACACTCAATAAACTGGGATGGAAAGGAGTTTCCTCAACCTGATAAACAGCATCTAAGAAAAGCCCACAGTTAACATCATACTTAATGCTGAAAGTGTGAAAGCTTTCCTACTAAGACCAGGAGAAAGATGTTCTTTCTAATCACTTCTATTCACCATCAAACTGGGACGTTATCACCAGGTTGATTAGTGAAGAAAGAGAAATAAAAGGCATCCAGAGAGGAGAGGAAGAAGTAAATCTGTCTCTATTTGCTGATGATATGATCTTGTAAACAAAAACTTCTAAGGAACCCATTAATATCTATTAGAGCTAATAAACCAGTTCATCAAGTTTGCAGGATAAAAGACCAATATAGAAAAATGAATGGTATTTCCATGCCCTAGTAATGAGCAATCAGGAAATAGAATTAAGAAAATTTCACCTACAACAGCATTAAAAAGAATAAAATTCTTAGGAAGAAATTTAACAAAATAAGTGTAAGACTTGTACAGTGAAAAATACAAAACATCATTGAAACAAATTAAAGAAGACCTTAATTTCTGGAAAGACATCTAGGGGTCATGGATTAAAAAACTTAAAACTATTAAGATGGCAATACTCTCTGTATTAATCTATAGATTTCAAAATCCCTATCTCTATCAAAATCCCAGCAACTTCTATTTGCAAAAATTAACAAGATAATCCTAAAGTTCGTATGGAAATTCAAGGGACTCAGAATAACCAAAATAACTGGGAAAAGAACAAAGTTGGAAGACTCACATCCCAATTTTGAAAGCTTCATACTCTAGCCAGAAAACACGTGAAAAGATATTCAACATGGTTAGTCATGAGAGAAACGCAGATCTAAACCATAACACGGTAAAACTGTACACCCGCTAGGACAGCTTTAATTAGAAATACAGTATAAATGTATTGGTGAGGATAAGGACAGATTGGAACCCTCATACAATGCTAGTGAAAATATAAAATGATAGTCCCTTCTAAAATGAGTTGGCAGTTCCCCAAAAAGTTTAGAGTTATAATATGACTCAGCAATTTCACATCTAGCTATATACCCAAGAGAACTGAAGAATACGTCCACAAAAATGTTTGTGTATATTCATAAAAGCATTAATTATGATAGCCAAAAAGTAGAAACAACCAAATGTCCATTACTGAGGAGTAGCTAAATGAAATGTGGAATATTCAAACAATGGAATATTATTCAGTCATATAAGGAATGAAGTTCTGACACATGCTACGACATGGATTGTAACCTTGTAAACATTATGCTAAGTGAAAGAAGCCAGACACAAAAGGCCATACATGATATGGCTCCATTTATATGAAAAATCCAAAATATGTAAATCCATAGACACAGCAAGGAGCTTAGTGATTACCAGGCACTGGACAAGGGGGTGACAGGAAGTCACTGCTAATGGGTATGAGGTTTCTTTTAGGAATGATGGAAATTTTCTGGAATTATATATTAATGACAGTTGCACAATTTTGTGACTATACTAAAAAACATTGAATCATGAGTGACTTTAAATGAATGACTAGTGTATGTGAATTACATTGCAATTTTTACAAAAAGACTAGAACTTGACATAGCATTCCAAGTATTCAAATTAGATTAGTTTGTTCCTAAGACAAGTAACAAGTAGACAGTAGTCATCAAGATCCAGCATGGAGCTCTTTAGAAGATGAGGAAAATCAGAAATAAGTGGTAGGAGGCCAACCCACCATAATTTTTTAGGTGAGCAGCAGGGGGAGCCCTTGATAGCAAAGAAAACTGCAAAAAATAATATTTATATTTCTGATCATAAAGCTAATACATTCTTTCTGCAGAAAGTGTGGAGAAATAGCAAATAAAGATAATTTTTAAAACCGCTGTTAATTCCACTATCCTGATAACCACTATTAACACTTCATTTGTGCAAATCCTTCCAGTCTTTTTTCTGTTTGTACATATGTATATATGTGTGTATATATATATATATATATATATATATATATATACACACATACTAACCAAACCCACCATTTTTTACAAAAGATAAAAGCATGTTGTATGTGAAGCTTTGTATCCAATTTTGTCACTTCATATTAATTTTTTACTTTTTTTCCAAAGTCTTAAATATTTTTGAAAATATAATTCTTACTGCCTATAGATGTACTGTAATCATAAACTTATTTGTAGAATGTCTCCCTTTACACTCAACATTGCAATTTACTTCCTTGTACCTAGATCTTTATATTCCTTGAAAATATTTTCTAAGGATAGATCCCTAGAAGAGGAATTATCAGGTAAAATATTACTCACAGCTTTAAGTCTTTGGATACATATTGCCACATTTCCAGCCAGAAACATTCAAAAATCTTTACACTTCCCGCGACTGTGTATGATACTTTTCTTTTCCTGAACTTTCTCCAAAATATGTAATCATCTGTTTCATTGTTCAAAACATTCATCAATTTAATAGACAAAAATGACTGTCTTCCTTCAATTGTTTTTAAATAGTTATCATTTACATCGGTAGAATTCCGTCTTTTCAGGACACAGTTCTACTAATTTTGACAAACAGACACAGTCAAATAACCACCCTTCTACCAAACAGATGTTTCTGACACCCTGAGAAGTTCTGTAGCTCTCGTAACCAATCTCTTTCCTCTTACCCTCACCCCCTGGCAACCTCTGCTCTGTTTTCTGTCCCTATATATTCTCTGTAATATTTTTACTTCTCAGGCTTCCAATTGGAACCAAAGCCAGCCATCAGCAACTAGCACAAAGTCCTCTGCTGCTCGTTTAACAGCCATGTTTTCTTTGCTGACGACCAACAGGTCAGTTCCCAAGTCAGCAAACCTGAACTCCAGCTCCAGACCCAGGCAGATTCCTCCCCTGAGAATTGGCCTGCCTTCAGTTGGGGCGTCATGCGCAGACAAGCCTGACAAGGCGAGGAGCCGGCAGGAAGGGTGGCCCTCGTGGCATGAGTGCCAATGGCACATGTGTGTGCATGTACATATGCACGCGGCAGAGTCCCAGTATATTTTTACAGGTTTTGTACATCTCCAGTGTGAGTAACATACTGGAGAGGAGATGAGCCAGCGGGTTCTGAGAAATAACCCTCTTTGAACTTTTCCTCTCTGTCATCTGATTGCTGAATGGTGTGAGCGTGCGGTCTGTGGGCGAGGGCTGGATGGTCTGGGGAGGGTTGGCTTCTACTGAGTCAAAACGCAACATCAACACCTTGGGGTGATCTGAGGCCCGAGAACCAATTTCAGAAACATGTAAGTTGCCAAAGAAATGCGCCTTTAAGCATAACGTCTGGAGCAGTTAGGAAGGTTTCTCATTTTTGTCATTTAACGTCCATGGCCTCCCCTGATACCTCTTTTCCTGGTTCCACACACATGGCTTGGGCTGCTTTCCTAGTTTGCTTAAACACCATTGTAAAGAAACCTATCTGTGGTTTTATGTTACCCCATTGGAGTGTTGTCTGTGAATACAGGGCATAAAAGAGGATAAATTGCCTAACTCAATCTACCCTTGAGGCCTGCCACATTAAAAAGATATACCGTGGAACTTTAGTCTGCCCTGGAACTGCTGGGAAACGAAGAGATTGCGGTGTTTAAGGAAAACTCTGAGTCCCACTTGATGAAGATAACTCTCTGATCTAGTGTTGTGCCTATATATAACATTTTATATTTGTCAAGGCCTTTCAACATTTACAGTTAATAACTAGTCCTAGAAGAATATTTGTAGCTTATATTAACTCTTACCCTGGAGACACATGAGGACAAGAAACGTGGGAGAATAAGGCATTTGGTAGGCTTAAATTCAAACCCACAGACACACAGACTTCATCATCCACCTAGGTCTGGAGTTGACCACTTAGGGCTACTTTACCTCAAGCACAAAATATCTGAATTATATGTCACACTAAGAAGGTGCCTTATTTATTTCATCTGTTTTCTTTTTCCTCTTACTATGTCCCGGTTAATTGTTTATATATTAGGCATTCATTTAGCAGTACGTACAGAGAGGGGCCATACATGTTTGTCTGTTTGTAGTTAATCATGTGAGGGAAGTTAGAGAACCTTCTATTTGCTAACTTGGTCCTTTATTGAGAAGGACTCTGGCCACCTCGCTAAGTCCAGCTCACCTGAGGTCTGTGCCATGAGGACTCCTGGCTTGAGAATCACTGATTTAAATGGTGTTTCACTGTATCCATGGCCAGTTCTGCTGCTCTGCTCGGCAGATATGCTGATTGGCAGGGTCTATGGATGGCCACGCAGACTCTGGTGCATCAGTTGCCCAGCTTGTGGGAAGGAGCTATGGTCTTGGAAGGCAAAGGTGAACATTTTCATCACCAGCCTTCTTTCAGGTACTTCACTGAGCCCTGGGCTACAAATTTTCACCAGCAGGAGAGAAAGGCTCTGGTTCATGGTGCCACGGGCGTCTAGTGATGCCTTGGGCATCACCTGCCAGTCCCGTCTGACCGTCTCCTGTGTGCAAAGTGACAACCTGGTGATGCCTGTGGTGAATAACCAAGTCCCCTCCCATGAGAGCTCTGTGGCCCTTGCTACTCTACCTTCTCCTGGGCTCCAGCTGAGGATGGCTCATGTGAAGGCAGCAGGGCAAGTTCTGGGGCTGCCGCCGGCTGATGATGGTGATACGAGAGTTAAATGTGGCATTTGCTTCAAAGAGGCTCCCCTCTCCGCATTCTCCAAATCATCAGACCTCCCTCCCTACATACATAAACAGGTGTGCGCTAAGATCAGCTACGTTTTGGAAAACAAGGAAATGATAACAAATAGCAAAGCTTGTATTAAAATAACATTTTCTCCTGTATCAGGCACTGTGCTAAGAACCTCACATTCATGATCTCATGCAAGTCTCACAGCCCCGTACAGACTGATGTTGCTGCTTCCCCATTTTGTAGATGGGAAAACTGAGTAATAGAGGTTAAAAAAACTCACCCGTAGGAGCACATACTCAGTAAGCGACTGCATCAGAGTTCACACCTAGTTTTGACCCCCAAGTGTGTCCTCTGAACTAGCATCCTTCTGTGCACATTTCACGTCTAGGAGCCCCATCAAGCCTTGCGACTACCAAAACAGTCGCGCGAATGAGGGCATCTAGAGTTCTGACTAGGAGAAGACTCAAAGCGAGAGCCCAGCTCAGCAGGGATGGAGAACGTGGGTGTATCCCCGTGGCCTGCTGGGACCTTGTCTAGGTCCACTTGTTTTTATAACCACGGGTACTGCACAGTCATTTAAAAACATGTGCTGGCCAGGGCGGAACATCTGATGGCGGTAACCCGCCTGGTGCTGGCAGCGGGCGAGGAGGGAACAGATCGGGTGAATATGGGTCAGCCCTTCCAGGGCAGAAAGGAAGGGAACGTTAATTTTTAGTAGGAACGATGAGGAAAGCAGTCCTGAAATGTTTTTTTACAGAAATAGAAACCAGTGAAACAGAAGCCAACACTCTACTACTTTAGAGAAAGAAAGAGCCCTGCAACACACAGGCAAGCAATCGGCAGCTACTGCCAAGCTCAGAAACTTGTCATATTTAGTTTGTTCCCCCAAAGTAGCGCCTACCCAAACCACCAGAGGAAGGTAAGCGATAACAAACAGATCTGAAGTCGGGGCCCCAGTCACAGCAGCAATCACCGCTGTAGCTCGCAAATGCCACCCAAGTGCTAGGTCAGGGCTCACGGCGCACGTATAAACGGTCCCTGCTCCATCCAGCCAACAGAGACCATCCCGGCTGCAGGCAATAACCAGGCACGCAGCTTCTAACCTGGCCTCCAGGACCCAGTAAGTATAGATAATGCTTGACTTTACTGTAAAGCCCTCCTAACTCTCCAAGGATCTGTCCCAGAGGGAAGACGATGCTTTATGAGAAGCAGAACCTATCTCTGGCCCCAGTGTCTGTGCCCAGAGCTGGGGAGCCAGGCCTTATACGCAGAATAATTGCTACATCTCATGCTGTACTGCACAGACTTCCTTACCAGCTGTAACTTTCTATTTGCCTGACCCTGTTATTACTGGCTCCTGCTTGATTTTAGGGACATTAACCTGCCCATATGCGTCTGCTGGTGCCTTGCCTGTCAACTCCAGCTTAAAGCCTTCTTAAAAAGGTGCTTTGTGAGCTTTCCTTTCACACGTCTTTTGGGGCCTTTTTCTTTCCAGGTTCCTCGCTTTTCTTCCGCTCACTCCTTCCCTCCACCTGGTTGAGGCAGAGGATTTGAGCTTTCCTTAGGATCACTTTACAAGCTGGCCAGTCACATTACTGGAGGATATGTGGTAAAAGCCTGTTTCCAGGTCACAGATTCAGATCTGTGGAAACTTCCCAGACAGTTCTGAAATTCTGAGCTGGGGTTCTGGTATCCAGACTCTAGCTAACTAGATCCTTGTGGGCTGCAAGCAATCCTGATGACGTAGGCCATCTATCTAAGCCTCCCTGGGCTCCCAAACCCCAGGGAGTGGAGGAGAAGGGGGAGTATGGGAGACCTGCCCCCACTCACTATCAACAGGTCTGGTTAATTTCTCTGCTCTAAGAAGAAACAACATTTCTCTGCGGAAGCCAAAGTCCAGCTTATTTTAATCATTCTTCTCTGTACGGTTGGTTGTCCTTGCTGCCCTGCCGGGGGGCTCCAGCTCCAACCTGAGCTCTTAAACGTAACTAGTTCTGATATCCTCACCTGTTGCTATAAGGTGTCCACCATGACAGGTGGATCCAAGCACAGAATACAGCGTGAACACGTGAGTGGTCTTCAGCCAGTTCCCGTGGCCGGTCGGACTGCTACATACAGACCTGCTGTAAGAAAAAGGGGTCACAATCTACCACAGAAACTGCAACATGACAGGGAAACTTGTTCTTAGATGTTGTCTCTACCGGAGACAGAATTAGGGATATGGTTTAAACGTGTTTTGGCTTAGAATCAAAAAACCAGGTTTTGTGTCCCGCCCTTTTAGCTTCACAATTCTTGAAGACGGTTCTTGCACAATCACACCCCCACAGAACCTTGGTGAGACTCCTATCACATGAGGACATGCGTGCGAGATTGCTTTGGAAAACACCACAAATAAAAGAGGCCATTGTTGTCAGGCCTTGGTTCTGAGGCAAGAGAACCAGGGCATAGAGAAGTAAGAGTTAGAAATCACCCAGTCTCAGCTGCTGGGGGGTAACTCAGGCCTTCGCAGACCCTCCCCCTGGTGTCCGTCCTGGAATGTGCTGCTGTAACGGCAGAGGGAACACAGACAGTGCTGCTCACAGTAGTGACGAAACGGCCAATTCCACTATCTGCTGTGATAGAACCCAGCCCAAATTATTTTCCTGAAGCTTGAATCTCATTGAATAGCCCTCAGCTCATTGGAGACAGAGATAAGTAGTGTCAAGACCATGGGCCATGGGACCAGACTGCCTGGGTGTGCGTCTATCTCTGCATCCCCTTAACTAGGCAACTTTAAATGAGTGACATGCCCTATCTTTGCTTCAGTTTGCTCATCTGTAAAATGGTGATAAAAATACTATCCACTTCATACAGTTGAGAATAAAATGAATAATAAATGTAAAGTACTTTAAATAATTTCTGATGTGTGGTAAGCTCAGTGTGGCTATCATGCTTTTCCAATAAAATAATCTATTCTTTTTTTTTAAAGTTTATGAATTTATTTTGAGAGAGTGAGAGAGGGCACAAGCAGGAGAAGGGCAGAGAAAGGGGGAGAGAGACAATCCCAAGCAGGCTCCGCACTATCAGCATGGAGCTCGGTCCCACGAACAATGAGATCAGAACCTGCGCCGAAATCAAGAGTTGGACGCTGAACCAACTGAGTCACCCAAGCACCCCTCAAATAATCTGTTCTTAAAAACTGAAGTGTGTGTTCTAAATTGCAAAAAGAGATGGGAAGAGATGGATTTTTTTTTTTTTTTAAGGCATAATAGAGACTGGGGTTTGACGTGGCTTCAAGAAATCCAATCTCTCTCCCCCGACTCCAGTGTGTGGTGTCTAATGTGTCTGGATGCCCGGGAATGCAGTGATGACTTCTCCTCCCCCTGGCGGAGCCCAAGACTGGATGAAGACAGCTATGGCTAGACCCAGCCTCCTCCTCCACCAACTGCTGGTCGACCATGGACACTTGGCTTATCTTCCCGTGCCTCACTTCCTAAACTTCGCAGTGAGAGAACGATAGTACCTTCCTCACAGGGTTGTTGCTCAGAGCAGTGCGCAGAGTAGATTCACGATAAATTTCAGCTGTTCCTGTTATTACCGTACCATTCGCCACTCCCCAGCTTTGCGATTCAGAGTTTCAAGAAATTACATCAGTTTCCCTTTTCAGGTTCAAGGAGAAGAGCTAAAACAGCAGACAACTGCCACCTGACATCGTGTCGTCTACTGAAGACAAGGACAGGAAATGCCACATCATTACAATCAGGCTGTTTGTTCACACAATGTGACAATATCTACAGTCACTGACTCATGGCCAACTTTTTATGAATTACAGCGAGTTAGCTGTTCACATTTCAAAACCTCTCCATACGTGAAAACCCACCCCCCTCCCCTTAGACATTCCTTAAGGTTGCGTAACAAACTGGCCCAGAAGACATGGGAGACCCCTCGTCTCTGGTTTTAACATCAGGTATGGTGGATACCAGCTGCCACACCAGTGTCGACTAATTCCAGTCACTTGAAGTGCCACTTTCAATTTTGCTGTGGTTTGGCCCACCTTCCTATTTGGAGGCCATACATTTTTGAGAACTGCTCATCAGAATGTTCGAAAAAACTCGCAAATGGCAAGAACTGAAAATGCCAAGTGATTTCAATTTTTTTAAATAGCTGTGTGGGGCTGGTGACCTTAGTCAGGTCGGCCATCAAGTTTTGGATCTGGCAATAAAAGTCACAGAGTGAGTCAACTAACAGGGTGGAAGGGATGAGACAGAATGATTTTTTTTTTCTTCTAGCTTCTCTAGCATCGGGGCTGACCCTGCAGACAGGGTGCTTGGTTTCTGACATGCTGGGAGGGTCCCCAGAGAATGCTAGAAATCAGAATAGGCTGCCAGAGTCAAAAGGCTGGTATCAGTAAGTTCACACAACATTCAATAGCACTGGAACATAGCCACCCATTCCATTTCTCCAGCCTGATAATCCAGGACAATCAAGGGAAAGAGCAGAAATTTTGGTGGCTTTTAGGATTTTTAAAGTTTCATCTGGGCAAACCCAGAAACATCAATGTTATCCAGACCTTTCCACTGTTCATTTTTGAGACTCCAAGACTAAACTTAAGACTGGCCTAGCACAGCAGATGTTTTGCCTTTGCCTGATTGAAGACAAAAACTTGAGAAGAAAGAGGGTCTTTGGAAACACTGGCTCTCCTTAAGGATCCCCTGAAGGTTGTCAAGCACCAGACAAGAGGACCTGATCCCCGACATGCTAAACAGAGTTACCTCCTTCGCAATGACATGCAAATTTGCAAACGTTTTATGCCTTATTAAGAAAATTATTCAAGCCCAGGAAATGTGAGGGTTAAATGCCTTGCTTTCATAAACACACTGCAATGAGAAAGAAGATTTCAGATATTATGTGGAAAAATGCAATAAAAAGTGCTGACTTAGCCCATTCCACTCCATTGAATTGTTCAGCAATTATGGTCATCCCCAATGCCCTAGAAAATTAAAGTGCATGATGAAATCCCAATCTAAGGATATCAACTGCTATGTTACTAAATAAACGACACATCCCATTTTAAAAGCATTTAAAACTGTATCAAAAGAGGTTGTGCTGAAGAGGGACTATAATTTTAACATCATCTGCTGTACACTTAAATGTTAACTTGAAGCTAAACGTTGCAAAGTTAAATCAATTTTATTTGATCTCACAGGGGAATTTACGCTCCTTCATTTGGGATGGATGGAACCCTTGGCACAGTCCAGAATTTATTAAGACTCCTGTCCCACAGGAACAGTTAACTCTTTGATCCTAGCACACTCCCTCCTCCTAGAAGAGTTATTTAAAAGTTACACGTCTCCCCCCCCCCCCCCCCGCTTTTTTTAAACCCAAGCCCAGCAGGCACAGACATACAATTCCCCTTTCTCTCTTTTTCTGTCTCTCCTTCCCTGGAGTCTCTAAAGCAGCTCCTTCAGCTCTAGTTTTCTTTTTCTAAATTTAAAAACGTGGCTTGTGGCTATAAAAGTCTCCCCCACCTTGAGCAGCGCACCCTCCCCCCCACAGTCCCCTGGGGCTGTTATTGGCATGATGTGTAAATTAACTGGAGTCACTTAGAGCCCTCAGTTAGCTTTTAGTCAAACATTAGCAGCAGTGTTTACTCTTGTGTAATCTTCAGTTGTTACTTAATTTAATGCCCGTCAGCATTAAAAAAAAAAAAATGTTCAGCAAATCCTTGGCACAGGCTGTTGGGTTTCGTTCCTCTTCCCCTCCCCCACCTTGACCCAAATCAAGCTCAAGTGAATCTGAGTAAAGGCTTTCTAATATTTTTAATTCACTAATGCAGCTTGCTCTCTTTAAGACTTTGCTTTCTGAGGCAATCCAACCACATTCTACTCAGAAGCCTTTGCTTGGCACCCCCCACCCCACCTTACATCAAAGCGGGGGAACTGTAAATTGTATAGTTTTTGTTTCTGGTTCCTCTGGCAGTTATTTGTGAGTGATGTAAGATGGGAAGCATCCTCAAACTCACATTTGGAAGAGGATGGTGTGGCCCCCTGAGAAAAGCCCATTGAAAACTAACTTTGAAGGTCTGCCCAGTGGCGAGCTAAAAGCTGAACATATCACATCATAATTCATGCACAACTTTGTCTCTTTTGAACCTTCTTCCTCAGCTGCCACCACCTCTAAAGTAAATAAATAGAGCCCTGGCCATTCTGTGGCCTTCTGGAGCGCTCTTTTCATAATGTGAAATGCATCTATGTCCAGCAGGAGAACTTCTCCAAGGCTATCATCAAGGCAAAAGGAATTAATGACTTCAGATGCAACAGGGAAGCTCAGCTTCGAGAGCAAAGCACATTCTTAAGGGGAAAAGAATGCAGGGGAAATTACGAGACTACCTTTCAAAGACACAAAGTCCAGTTCCTCCTCTGTTGCCCCTCTCCGTCTCCTTGGGCTCTGTGCAGGAGAACGCTTTCCTCAGTCCAGGGGCTCTGGTTAGTAGCACCATACTCTGTATTCTGGGCCAAGAAGAGAAATGTCACCTAGAAAGTCTCATGCTTGTTCAGGAGATGTGATCAAAAGAACGTGTTCACCTAAGAAGGAAAAAAGATCCTGAGTTAGCCAGGTCTCAACTCAATGTTCCATCCTCTTCCTCAAAACCTTGACTTTCAAGTGTCACTGTGTCTCAGCTGTACCTGTTTCTTGGTGACTAGAAATGGGGCTTTCTTCCATACACCACAAGGGAAAGTCCTACTGCTGAGAATCCTAACCATGGAAGGGTAGCCCCACTACATCTCACAACCCTCTAAGAAGACCCTGGAGGGTACGTGGGACAGGGAGAAAAAGAAAAGCAGAGACATGGGTCACTGAGGTCTCATCCAACGGCTGCAAATGAACAAATGCCAGAGGATGCACTTTTGCTCTCTCAGATAGGAAGGGAATTCCTGGACTGAATCCACGGAGAATTCGTTGTTGGATTTCTAGGAAAGCATCGCTGAGGGGCTGAATTATGTTCTATTAACTCAAGCTGCAGCTGTCCTGGGGGCCAACAGATCTGTCTGAGCTCATGTTACAAGTGCACACTGGTGGCCCACAGCCGGGGGCGGGTGGCACGGTGGGTGATCTTCAAAGCAGCCCAGGAGACACATGCGTCCCTGTCACCGACCACCACCTCTCTCTTCTCCCTCATGCCCACCTCTGGGACATTGCCGACTAGGCTCCCAAATGCAGCTCTTAGGCTACACAAATGATGCAACTTCTACAATTTTCTTGAATTACCTGGACCGGGCTCATAGCACAGGGCTACACTGACAAGGGCTTTTAAGGCATAAGCACTTACTCCCAGATGACAGCTCCTCTCCTCTCAGCAAGGAGACTTGCCCAGGTCCCTCGGGGGTCCAAACCGGGAGCTCTCCTATAGAAAGAGCTCTCCTGTTGTTTTTCCTGCTGCTAAGTGACCCTACCGCTGGCACACAAGGTTCATTCTTCCATTTGCTTTCCACCACTTTTCTCAGCTCCCTCTTCAATATCTCTTTCTTGCCAATCCTTAACCCACCTTATTCATTTGATGACGAATTGCTCAGTTCTCATGGACTGGTATGTGCCTTTAAAGCTCCTCAGAGGAGATCACTTGACAAATATAAAAAGGAAGTTTTTTATTTATTTTTTATTTTTTTAATGTGTATTTATTTTTGACAGAGAGACAGAGCACTAGCAGGGGAGGGGCAGAGAGAGAGAGGGAAACGGTGAATCTGAAGCAGGCTCCAGGCTCCGAGCTGTCAGCAAAGAGCCAGACGCGGGGCTCGAAGTCACGAACCATGAGATCGTGACCTGAGCTGAAGTTGGATGCTTCACCGACTGAGCCACCCAGGCACCCTGAATGGAAGCTTTTTAGACAAATGTTCCATTAATTGAGGCGTCAGGCATAATGATCAACGACAATAAATCCATTTCTTTTCTAGCTAATCCTGTGTGTGTGTGTATGTGTGTGTGTGTGTGTGTGTGTGTGTGTGTGTGTGTGTGTGTGAGAGAGAGAGAGAGAGAGAGAGAGAGAGAGAGAGAGAGAGAAATAGAGAAGCGCTGTGTTGTGTGACACCCCCTTCCTCTCTGCAGCATGGGCATGTGCGTGTGTTTGTTTTGTTCACTGTGCAACGCCCAGCTTTCTAGGTTCCCCCAGGTCTGCTGCTCTAGTCAATGAGAAATCCAACAAATTGGCTGGGTTAAGCTGTTTCCACCAGTTCATAAAGGGAAAGCTTTGGGCGCATTCCCAAAAGGCTGGGCATGTGACTTAAGGCAGCAAAAGGACGCTGGCTTGCAACGCCCCCACCCCCCATGCTCAGGGTTTACTCTGTTTATTCTGTCGACCCTGTTTATCCTTTCAAGTCTGGTTTCTCAGCAGGGCAACTCATCACACTACACCCAGATTGTGGGGACACATAGACAACATCCCAAAAGAACCATAGAGCACAATCCTGCCGATTCATTCACTAAGCCATTTGTTAGCAAGCTGATTTGGGGTTTCTCTTTTCCAAATGTTCCAACACTTAAGGAATTAAAACTGCTGGCTGTTCTCATCTTTAAACAAAATATCCTAGATAATTGGGAATTTCAAATAAGTTTCACTGTTAAAGTCTCTGCCAGAAACATGTCTGACGGTTAATGAAATATTTGGAAATCCACACCACGCAAAAGGACATGTAAAATGTTAAGGATAGAGTTAGTCAACACTCAGTAAACATTCGCCGATGCAGGGCTGGTTTCCTCAGGTTTAAAATGTATAACCAAGTGATGCATAAGTCCTGAAATATCATGGCACTGAATGAGAACTGGCAAGAGGCAATCAAAAAACAAACGACATGATATAGCAGTGAGGCCATGGAATCAGACAGAACTGGACTCAGATTCGTTTCCGAGCTTGTTATGCGGCCTGAAACAAATGGCATGTTCTCACTGAGACTCAGTGTTCTCATCTCTAAAATGGGGATCATGAGGGTCGTCCCTCAACTCAGTGGGTTGGTGTGGGGATTAAAATTTGGAAATGCTTGTGAAACACTTGACTAACCACAGTTTCTAGCTCATGGTAAGCAGTTAATAAATGAAAACTGCTAAGTACTCCTGTCTTACAGAGAATGTCTTTAAAAATTGGGACTTTAATTTTAAAACTTAGGAAACAATGCAGATCTCTTTGGAAATCTCAGACTCCCAACCCAGGTAACGGAACATCTTGGAAATCCAAACCACTTGAAACAGACTTGTTCAGATGCCAGAGACAAGGCTCCTACCCAGCTGACACTCAATAAACATTTATTGATACTGACCATGGTTTGTTCAGGTTTAAACTAAAACGTCTGGAAGAATTACAGAATCACTTGTGGTCATTCCTGAAATATTATGATATCAGAGTAAGAATTAAAAACACCACCACCAAAAAACAAAACAAAACAAAAAAAACCCTAGGTACTAATTTTGCTTAAAGACTGAAACGACCCTAAAACACACGTATCACAAGGAAAGTGGAGGTTCATAAAATTCTAAAACCAGGATTAAGAAAGAGTTCCCAGAAACAGACATTAGCCTCATGCGCTTCAGTGGAGAAATTTCTTCATTTGTCATCCCTTTGACTCCACAGAGTAAAGTCACAATGCAAGGGAGTTATCTTCGTAGTCCTTGGGTGAGACCATCAACCTTTTCCATCTAGCCAAAGGGCCACCAATTTAGAGTGGAACACCAGCTGACTGAATAATTTAGAGTCACGTTCAAACAGACCATCTCCCAGAGGGTAGCTCCCACACATAGACAGAGAAAACTGAGGAAGGCAGTAGTTGAAAGTTTTTCTTTTTATCAAAGAAGAGTTTGCAATGTGACAATGATTAAGCTGTACGGGAGACTTTTAACAGAGTTTACTATAGCCTTGAAAATACTCACTAAAAAGACCTAATTTGCTTTTCTAATCCTCCTTTTAGTCTCGAAATTACCACTTATCTTCGTATTCTCTCTTGCGTGGCGCAAAAGAAGAAACAAAACCTACAGAATTCAATAAAGCTCTGATTAATTCAGGCTGGTCTCTCTTCTAGGTATCAGATATTACAAAGGAAGTCAACTAAGATATTACCTCCGTCCTTGAGAGTAAGTCCCTGATCTTTAGGGACACATTCTTAAAATGAGCCACTTAATCCTCACTAAATGCCAAATAAACTGATCTCTGGAATACTTAAAATCCCACGCTCCGTGGCTGTACCGTGCAACAATAACAACAACAACACACACACAGGTAGAAAGCAAGAGGGGTCGGTTGTGTCTCTGGCTTGCTTTCCACAGTCACTAGCACTTTGCCAGTGCAGAGTAAAGCCACAATAGTAAACCCTTTGCAAGAAAGGGGCACATCTCCAAAGGAGGGAGGTTTGGCTGCAGGTGGCTATGGGAATGCAGAGTTTATGGAAACTTAGCTTGTTATTTATTTTATAATCTTTCCTGCAACCTGTGAGCTTAGCCAGCCTTCCCACTCTGACTTTTGGGAAACCCACCTTGAGGCCTTCCCAGACTCGTGGCTCAGGTTGCAGACTTCAGTTGTGATGGACAGAAGCCTAGCCGTTCTAATGTGTCAACATGGAAATGTACCTTGCCCTCATAGTAGATTAAAATGCTCGGACACACTTACAGGGTAAATGCATTGTTGCATTGTTGACCATTTTTCTTAAAAAAAAAAAAAAGATGGAAGAGAAGCAAAGAAAAGAAAATCATGCTATACGTATATTTAGCAGGAAGCTGTTTTCTACCTTATCCTAATATACAGCTCGTGCTTACGTTTCTGACACAATCAGGCTTCTCTATAGCTTGGCAACAAAAACTTCACTGAAATGAAGAAATGTGGTAATTTACACTGGCTGTTCTGGCAGGAGAGAAATTCAAAGTGTAATCTTTTGAAGTCATAAATACAGCTCGCATGTAAACATAACATGAGCATGTGGCAAGGATTTATTTAATTCATCAACGTGAAAGCAAGCAGAATGGTGGGGTTGATGCAAAAAGCATTTGAGGAACTGAATATATAAGAAAACTGAAGAAGAGATATCCAAATGAGATTACTAGATTACATAGAACACTGGGTAATGTCACACACGGCAATAAAAGTACAACCTGTAGGGTCATCTCTTCAATTAGATCAAAAGCACCTGCATTGCATCACTACCCAACAAAGTTCTACCAATAAACACGTCACTTCACAGAGTCTGAGCCTTTATCAATAGCAAAGAGTTTGTTGGATAAGGCACCTTCCCTCCATGAATCTGTTGATCCTTGGGTGGGCCTGTTAGAAAATGTTCCAGTAAGACAGGGAAAGAACATACAGTTACCCTTTTGCCTTATTTCAAGTTGATACTTTCTTAATATCAGTAAAGGGCTTTGGGGGAAAAGATGTCTCATGTAGTAAGACAACTAAGGCCTTGGGACAGAGTTTTGTAGAAATTTAAATAGAACAGCATTGCCACTCAAACTGTTGAATCCTAAGAAATACAGAGTCGGAGGTGAAAGCAAGCCAAGTGTCCACCGAGAAGCGAATGGAATAAAATGTGGCATACACACACAATGAAATATTATTCAGCCTTTAAAAGGAAAGAAATTCTGGGGTGCCTGGGTACCTCAGTTGGTTGAGCGTCCAACTTCAGCTCAGGTCATGATCTCACAGTTCGTGAGTTCAGGCTCCATGTCGGGCTCTGTGCTGACAACTCGGAGCCTGGAGCCTGCTTCGGATTCTGTGTCTCCCTCTCTCTCTCTCTGCCCCTCCCCGCCCCTGCTCATGCTCTGCTTTCCCTGTCTCTCAAAAATAAATAAACATTTGGGGCACCTGGGTGGCTCAGTTGGTTGAGCATCTGACTTCGGCTCGGGTCATGATCTCACCGCGTAGAGCTTGGAGTCTGCTTCGGATTCTGTGTCTCCCTCCCTTTCTCTTCCCCTCCTCCACTCATGCTGTCTTTCTCTGTCTCAAAAATAGGTAAACACTAAAAATTTAAAAAAATGGAAAAAGGAAGGAAATTCTGACATATGCTATAGAATGGATGAACCTTGAGGATATGCTCCATGAAATAAGTCAGTCACAAAAGATAAATATTTTATGACTCCACTTGTATGAGTTATCTAGAATAGTCAAATTCCTAGAAATAGGAAGTAGAATGGTGGTTACCAGGGGCTGGAAGAAGGGGGGGATGGGGAGTTGTTGTTTAATGGGTATAGAGTTTTAGTTTTGCAAGATGGAAAAGTTCTGGCGATTGGTTATGCAACAACGAGAATCTGCTTGACATTACTGAACTATATACACTTAGAAATGGTCAGGAGGGTAAATTTTATGTTATGCGGTGTTTTTTTTACCACAATACAAAATAATTTTTAAACATTCCAGAGTTGGTCTCACCAAAAAAGATGTGTGTTATACGGCAAGGGATTGACTCCCACCAGAGCAAAGCCAAAAGGTGGAGTCTAGGGGACCATCAGAAGTGCTAGATTGTGACTTAACCTACAATATGACACCAACCAGCAACCTAGCTATGCTGGACATAAGCCCACATCGTGGAAACAATCAAGTAACGGGGCAGAGGTGGCTGCCTGAGCGGCCCATCCTGTCATGCCCGGAAAATCCAGCAGGAGCTGAGGCTGAGGTGTGCTGGCCAAAGCCCAATGTAGAGAAACCCCCCACAGCTACAAAGAACTATCTGCCCTTTTTTTAAGGATTTGTCCTTCATTTAAAATCACACGTCTTCCCCCCCCCACATTTTATAAAAATGTATTCAAATGGATCATAGGCTTTAATGCAAGATGAAACAGTAGGACATTTTTAGAAGACAATATACAAGAAAATCTATGCAATTTTTAGGTCGGCAATGAGTTTTTTGTTTTTGTTTGTTACATAAAATTTGTCTCTTGCTAAGGTGTACAACTTGATGTTCTGATATACGTGACACATTATGAAAGGATCACCCTAATCTAGCTGGTAAATATTCCATCACCCTACATCGTGACCTTTTTCTTTTTCTTTTTCTTTTTTTTTTTATGGTGAGGACACTTACATTTTGCCTTCTTAGCAAGTTTCAAGTGATAATACAGTATTATTAACCAGAGCCACCACGCTGCATGTGGTGAGAAGTTACTGAGTCTGCACAACTGAAATTTTTGAATAAAAACTAAGAGGGCTCCCTACCACCACCCCTTTTAACTTCCCTTACCCCCTACTTAAGAGTTAAATGAGAAAAGGTTCAACAATGTTCACTCAACACTGGAGCTAGCTTTCTGACGGCTGAATTTGCTGCTTTTCTCAACTGTCCACACGCTTCTGTGTCAGGCCCTTGGAAAACTAGGCCTCCTGCAAAAAGTATGAAGACTCTTTTTCTTGTGACTTCCTCATGGCTGGTCTACACCCTCCAGCAGAACATGAGAGCCCTCGTGTAGCTTTGCCCCATACATTCAACACATTTTTGCTCCCTCAAACTTGATTTAACTTCTCAATAGAGCAATTCTGTCTTTACTTTTTTCTTTCTTCCATTTTTCCTAACAGATACTTCTAATTTTTATGGTAGATTGACATGAGGCCACGGAATGACGATGAAGACAGAATATGAAACCCAACTGCATTTTAAAATCCAAGTCTTAGGGCACCTGGGTGGCTCAGTCAGTTAAGCGACTGACTGTTCATTTTGGCTCAGTTCATGAACTCACGTTCCTGAGTTTGAGCCCTACATCGGGCCTTGGGATTCTCTGTCTCCCACTCTCTCTGCCCCTCCCCTGCTCATTTTCTCTCTTCCTCTCAAAATAAATAAACTTTAAAAAAATCTCTAAAAATAAATAAAATAAAATAAAATAAAATAAAATCTAAGTCCTTCATCAAGTCAGAGGACAACGGTGCCTGCCTCTGGCGGGCAGTGTCCTTCAATGCCTTACCTAATGCCCACAGCCAGAGCACTGTACCATCTGGTCATTCAGTTTTCAGCATTATAAAAATTGAGAAAATTCATTCATTTGCAAAAAACATTTGCCTAGCCCTAACACTCAACCCAATACTAAAACCAAAAACCAACAATGCCTAGAAACATTTTTTTTTTTCTTCCATCATACCTTCCACTGTTAAAATGAGCATTTCCTTGGGGGGGAAAAAAAGAGCACCCCTTTGAAACAAACTGCTGTTAAAATCAAATGCTCCTTAGAGTCAAAAGAGATCATTCTCTCTGACTTAGGAGTCCTTCTTGGTATGATTTGTTTCACCATAAACTAATTCATTGAGGATTATGGAGGCTGTAAATTGAGGTATCACTTCTAAAACCCAGACAAATCAAACACACACAAAAATGACAATGGTAGAGAGAAGGAGGCATGCAGCTTAGTAAGGCTGGCTGGTTACTATCTTGTATTTTGTTTGTTTTTGTTTCTGTGTTCACAAAGACTGGCTTTTTAATAGCAGGTGTAACCCAACTCAACCCACACAAAAATTCCTGTCTTTCCAGTTCCAACTGTCCCATGGCATGGAATGACTCTAGATGGTCAGCCAAGAAAATGATTATGGCAAGCTCAGAGAATTCTATAAAATGTTTAATAGTTACCTAACAAATTAACTCTTGGAGGAAGCAGTCAGAATTAAATGCAAAAAGTTAATTTTGAGTGAGAGGGAAAAAAAAAAAAAACAAAAAAAAACAACATGGCAGAAAGAAAGCAAGCCAAAGGAACGGGAAGGGAGAGGAGAAGGGAGCCGGAGAGAGAAGGGCAGTTATCTGTTCAAGCAGTTACAATCTAAAATTGTGGGTGCTGTAAAATATTTAGTCGTTCTGAGTGCTTTCTCCTCTCCTGCCACATTGTGCCAGCTCACGGCATCTTGTAAACTCTTCTAGTTTTTATGGTCCTTGAAGTACAGATGCTCATCAGCTCAAAGGTAAACTGCAACTATTTCACAGGAAATAAACTCGGGGTATTTTTATGTGATCATTGCTCTGAGACAGCAAGGGAAGAAAAAGAAAGATCAGGACACTGACCATTTTTAAGTTTTGATCCCGGCCAAACCTCAGACCAAATCTGAGTCTGAGAGTGGTCACCTTAGACCCCTTTTGATTTCCTCTCCACCAGAACATAATAACCTGACACTTCGGCAAGTCACGAGTCCAGAAGTCACTATTGGTGCAGCTTGGTGGGCTGCCTGAGATTCTCAACACTGCCCTGGGTCCCATCCAGGGAGCACAGGGGTCACTGAGAGGATTGTATTCAAACGTTATTTTGGACCTTTCGGTGTTGCAGCTATGAAGAAAAGTTTCAAAACCACACATGTACTGGGGTCCAAAAATCCCTTATGGGATACCTGAAAATAACTTTTGGAATAATGCAAATGTTGAAAGTAGCCCGAAGTGAAACTTCCATGTTTAATCAGCGGCCCAGCTGCCTGTGAAGCTGGCGCTGGGGCTGGGGGAGGAAGTAGTGGTTTCTCTTTGAAGCCTGGCTGCTCCCAGGCCAGGAGTGGCCAAGTCTGGCGATGGCGGTGGAGGGTGCGGGGTGGGAGGCTGCCTCCGCAGTCCACCCAGACTTCTCTGGAGTGATGGAGACAAGCGAGTTGTCCTCTTGCTTCTTTCCTGAAGGCAGAAAAGAAGCAGGAAAACACGAAACACAAAAGGATGCGTTGGAAAATGTAGGGCTCTGGACTGAAACATTTTGTGGCAATTAAGTCGTAAAGAAACCAAGCTGCCTGCAGCAGAAGGAACTATGTTAACACCCAGCAAACAGAGGTGGTTGAAAGTCAGTCTTTTATTTTCTGCTTTGATAAAAAGAAATTGAGATCCAAGAAATAAAAGGGAGAAGATGAACAAGCGGGACAAGCTGTCCAGTGGGTTATTTCATTTTATGTCTTTGGTAATGGAATACCAGTGAACCCAGAAAGTACACCATAATGTCCCTTCCTTCTCTTCTAAGCTAGTCTACAGCCAGGCAGCTTGTGTCAAACTCTGCGGTCTATAGTGTGATTATAAAAGAGAACCTCCTCCCCCAAGCTGTTTCTCAGCTGAGGATTGGCTTCCTATGTCACTAAGAATGCAGAAGAGAAACTTCCATAAATACCCACCTCTCTGCTTCCAGACCATCACTTCCCTCCGGTTACTCTGTATGAATAATCCACTCCCCCCATGGTGTGGATTCCTCCTAACCTCACTTCACCACCAACTACTACCCATTTATCTGTTTCCCCTTTACAATAAAACTACTTGAAAACATTGTCTATACCAGTGCTGTCCAGTAGAAATATAATGAGCCACATCTGTAACCTTGATTTTTCTAGTAGCTACCTTAAATTCTTTTACTAAAAAGGAACAAGTGAAATTAATTTTAATAATGTATTTTATTTAGGGGCACCTGGGTGGCTCAGTCGGTTAAGCATCTGACTTCGGCTCAGGTCACGATCTCGCGGTTCATGAGTTCGAGCCCTACGTCAGGCTCTGTGCTGACAGCTCAGAGCCTGGAGTCTGCTTCGGATTCTGTATCTCCCTCTCTCTCTCTGACCCTCGCCTGCTTGCACGCTGTCTCTCTCTCTCTCTCTCAAAAATAAATAAACACTAAAAAAATAATGTATTTTATTTCACCCAACATATCCAAAAATAGTATCTTTTCAACATGTGATTGTTATATCAAATTATTGAGATATTTTATATTCTCTTTGTAATTCTACTCTGATGCCTATGTTACCCTTATAGCACATTTCAACCCAGAGTACTCACATTTCAAGTGCTCAATAGCCCCCTGTATGCGGTGGCTCATACTGAACAGTGCAATTCTACTCTGTCCCAGTTTCTCCTCCCATCTTCCCTTGAACCCACTCCATTTAGGCTTTTGCCTTCACCACTCTTCTGAAATTGCTCTTGTCAAAGGCCCTAGTAATCCCCATTTTGCTCTACCTACAGATCAGCTCTTACCTCCTATCTTGCCTGACCTGCCAGCGACATTCAACCCAGTCAATCACTCTTTCCTGCCTGATGAACTTCCTTCACTTGGCTTCTAAGACACCAACTGTCCTGGCTCTCCTCTTGTCTCTCTGGTTGCTGCCCTCAGTCTCCTTTGTTAGTTTATCCTCATCTCTCTGCCCTCTAAATAACATCCCGGTGGCAGGTCCCAAGGCTTAGTCCTTCATCTTGTTCACTCTTCTAGGTACCCTGACCTCTTGGTGATCTCACATATCTGTTTGTTAACAAGTCTCTAGCCTGTATCTCTTCTGAGCTGCAGCCCCATAATCTCCATTTGGACCTGTACATTTCTATTTGATAGGTCTCACGGCATATCAAATCTAACACATCCAAAACCTGATCTCTTGATCGCTATCTCCCAAAACTTGTTTTTCTGCTGTTCATCCCATCTTAGTATATGGCAACTCCTTGCTCCAGGGGCTCCTGGCAAAAGTTTTGGGGCCTCTTTGCTTCTCTTTTGCTCATGGCCTACATCCAGTCCTTCAGCAAATCCTGTCAACTAAACCTTTGAAACATACCCTGAATCTATGTCCTTCCACCTTTTTTTGTTTTGCCCCTCATACTACATAACGCGGTAGTCAATAATAAGTAAGTGACTGCTTCTTAAACCTATGAGAAACAGAAAGAGTCTGGTGTTCTTAGTGGCTTATTCCCAACCAGTGTTACAGACCCTACAGCAATACGACACAGCTGAGGGTAGGAGCAAGACAGGCTCAGAGACATCCCTGGGTAAGAAAGAGAGACAAAATAGAATGGCCGAATTGTGATCACTTACAGCATAACCAGGTGGAGTGCCATGGCTGTCACTGCATTTTGTCCACTCCTTATCCACCCAAAGCCACCAGCCTAGGCGTGCTCATCATTACCCCCCAAGCCTTCTAGGAATCACCATCACTCTCTCCTGCTTGGGTTGCTCTGATTGTAAAGGCCCCTATGCGAGTCCCATGTGCCATCTTTCTTTCTCCCTCAATATGGTACAAGAGAAGGAAGACCTTGGTAGGCTCCTATTTTATCAATCAGCTTTTTACTCTAAGAATTTTTCTATGTCATTGAATCTAAAATACTTAAGTCAGGGGTAGAAATCACAAAGTAGGAAATTTGCAGATTTTACATATTAAAATGAAAATGTTCTGTATACATAAAAAAACGAATCGATACTAAAAATTGCCCAACAAACCATGAAAAAATGTCACAGACACTAAGTTAAATGATTAATTTTTACACGACGCAGTAGGACAGGAAACAAATAAATGTGTAAAAACTACAAATAGTCCTTGAAAGCCAATACAGGTGGTTAGCAAACATGTTGAAAAATGTATTTGGGTGTCCCTAAGAAAACAATTTGAAAAATGAAAAATGAAACCTGTACTCAAAAGGCTTAATATCAAACATTATAATGATAGAATAATTAAACTGTGATATATACATTTGGCATTACATTCATTCAAAAAGATGTTTTGCAAGAATCTATAACGATATGAAAAAATACTAACTTACATTAAGAGTGAGATATTAAATTATATATCTGATGGGATCACAAACTGTAAAATAAGTGATAACTATGCATTGAAAAGATTAGAAAAAAGGTGCCAAAATATAAGCATCTTTGTATAGTGACCCTTTGGACATTACTGATATTTCTTCTACAATGAACATATGTTATCTTTATAGTGAAAAGAACTGCCTTATTTTTGTAAATAAAATGGCAAAAATAAACTCATTCCATTGATCAAATTCTCACCTAAGCCCCCTTATTCATTAATAGGTTTGCATGGATTTAGTAAACACAAATCCTTTGTATTTATTTAATAACATCATTTTACTGTCTTAGTAGAATCTAAATTATTTGCAAACATGTTTCTAAAAAATGTGACATAGAATTCTGGTGAACAATAAGCAATCATAGTTTCTTGCTGACTTAAAAAAATAAGAAAGAATTTAAAAGAATATGCCCCCCATTCCTCTCTGTTCCCCAAGAGGCAAAACAAAACAAAGTTTTGGATCCCTGAGGTCTTTCTTCGTTTCAAGGGGATAGTTGAAACACAGAATTTCCTTCTTGAAATTCCAGAAGGAATTTCAGCAATCAAATTTTTGAGAAGATATGGGTCAGAGGCTTAACAAATAGAAAGGTTGATGTGCCCCTTGATCCAACAAAGCCAATATAAAACAAAATAAAACTAATACTATTTTTTAAATCATTAAATGCCCAGTCCATATTAAAAATGTCCAAGTTATCTTATAAAAATCTTTTTACTTTTTGTTTCTTCCAATCAGATGTAAATAATATCTACTTACTGGATCCAGTTATGTTCTCTTAAATCTAAAATCAAAATATTCAAAGCAATATAAATTCCCATTACAGAAGAATGTCTAAATATATCATGTCATAGTTATGAAAAGAAATAATACACAATCAGTAAAAAATAATTGTTTCAAAGACTATTTACTGGTATGGGGAAATGTTCCTGAGATCAAATTCAGTGATGGAAAAAAGTCACCCTCTTTCTTCTATTAGTTCTTAGATGTGGGATTTCCATGTCAGAGTAATATATTTAATCCCAGCAACAGTGTATGAAAGAGTTCATTCCCCCTCATTCTCACCAGCTCTGGAGATTATAGGTTTCTGAACAAATTGATGAGCAGAAAATTTTATCAGCCCACTGAAACTGGGATGTTAAGTTGGGGTAAAGGTAAAAATTCTACATATATTTATTGGTCATTTTCATTTCTTCTTTGATGAAATACTTATTTCTAGACTTTATTACTCTGCCTCCTTTTTCTATATAAAAATATTTCTATGAATATAGAAGCTTTCTGTGTGTGTTAAGAATATTAATTTCTTGTGTGTTACAAATATTTTCTTCACTCTGTTGTTTGCATTATAACGATAAAAATTTTAAAGTTAATGTAATATCTTTTGGAAAATAGAAGTTTTACATCATTATGTAATCATATGCAGCTTTCTTTTGCCCCATGTCTTTCCTATTCTGAGCTTACTCTTAAAAAGTGTTTTTAAGTGTCTTCTATCTTTCTCTGTATGACTTATTTCATTCAGCATAACACTCTCCAGTTCTATCCACGTTGCTACAAAAGGCCATATTTCATTCTTTCTCATTGCCACGTAGTATTCCATTGTGTATATAAACCACAATTTCTTTATCCATTCATCAGTTGGTGGACATTTAGGCTCTTTCCATAATTTGGCTATTGTTGAAAGTGCTGCTATAAACATTGGGGTACAAGTGCCCCTATGCATCAGCACTCCTGTATCCCTTGGGTAAATTCCTAGCAGTGTTATTGCTGGGTCATAGGGTAGGTCTATTTTTAATTTTTTGAGGAACCTCCACACTGTTTTCCAGAGTGGCTGCACCAGTTTGCATTCCCACCAACAGTGCAAGAGGGTTCCCGTTTCTCCACATCCTCTCCAGCATCTATAGTCTCCTGATTTGTTCATTTTGGTTACTCTGACTGGTGTGAGGTGGTATCTCAGTGTGCTTTTGATTTGAATTTCCCTGATGAGGAGTGACATTGATACCATATGTTTTCACTCTTATGTGGATCCTGAGAAACTTAACAGAAGACCATTGTGGGGGCGGGGAAGGAAAAAAAAAAAAAGTTAGAGAGGGAGAGAGCCAAACCATAAGAGACTCTTAAAAACTGAGAATAAACTGAGGGTTGATGGGGGGTGGGAGGGAGGGGAAAGTGGATGATGGGCATTGAGGAGGACACCTGTTGGGAGGAGCACTGGGTGTTGTATGGAAACCAATTGGACAATAAATTTCATACTAAAAAAATAAAAATAAAAATAACTTTCATCTAATATTATACCTAGGCCTTTAGTTTACCTACAATGTGGTTTTATATGTGTTAGGAGAGGAAATCTAATAATATTTTCTTCTAAAATATCAATATATTAATATATATTTCTCAATAATACATTATTATCCCACTGATTTGAAATACCATCAATATCAAATCTTAGACTTAAATATATATTTAGTCTGTTCTTAGGCTCTTCTCTGTTCCACTGATTTACTGGTCTTTTCCTCTGCAAGTTCTGTATGATTCTTATTATAGCAGCTATAGAGTACGCTGAAATGTTTGGACAAATGTCTTTTCACTATTCTTTTCCAAAAATCTATTGCCAAGTCTTATACACTTTCTCTTTCATAAATCTATAGAGTTCCTTCAAAATCTTCCTTTATGTTCAGTTAAAAAGTATTACATTTACATATACATTTGAGAAGGACTGACAAAATCACATGAAAAGGAGGTTCTCTGCAGCAAAGTTAATAATAGCAACAAATTTAAGTAAACCATACTTATCATAATCAATAGAGGAATGGTTAAATAAGTTATGGTTTATCTACATATAGTAACTATTCTACAAGAAAGACCCTCCAATGAACCACACCCCCTAGGATTCATGTTGCTGTCCAGGCCCTCCCCACATTGAATCAAGGCTGGCATGTGTGTCCAACAAAATGTGGCAAAAGTTGGTCTTAAGAAGTTTTAAGATTTCACCTTGGTCCTTGGGAACACATACTCTGGGGAAAGCGAGCTGCCATGTAAGAAGTTCAGTCACCATTGAGACTTTCCTGCTGTAAGGTATCCTAAGCCCTACATGAAGAGGCCAAATGGAAGCAATAAAATGCCCAGCCAGTATCAGCTGTTCCAATTATCATAGTTGAGGCATCAAAACCATGTTAATGAAGAAATCATCTTAGATATTCAATTCAGTCAAGCCTTGGATTCCAATCCCAGCTACTTTCTGACTATAATCTCATGAGTAACTTCAAATGACAACCTCATAGCCAAATTTAGTCAACCCATAAAACTGTGAGGCATAAAATAATTGTTTCAAGTCACTAAGTTTTGGAGTGAATGCATTTTCAGCCACAGATAGCCACAACAGAGATTGATACCTGGGACTGGAGTGTTACCATAACAAAATCTAAAACAGGTGACTTTGGCTTTGAATCGGGCAGTGGGCAGAGGCCAGAATGTCTTGAGAAACTGTAAATGAAGGCTAAAAAGACATTGAGGATAATGTTATTGGAGACTGAAAGAAAGGACTGGTGTTATGTAGGGGTGACAAGTTTGCAATTTGTCATGCATGATAACGTGAAAAACAAAAAATATTCCTAATGAATTGGTGACTTTGGCTAGAGAATTCCAGACATAGCATTAAAATTGTTAAATAGTTTCTTTTAGTAACATATAAGGTACAGATTTAAAAAAAATTAGTTAGGAACAGAACTGCTCAGTTTTTTAATAGAATTTAAAGAAACTTCAAGATACCTAAGATCATCTTTCCTTCCAGAAAAAGGGTTTCAAAGAAAGAAATGGCCTCAGGATAAAAATAAAAGATGTAGCCGTTAGACATTTTGTGACATGCAACACATATACATGTTTTATGTTTGCATATATCAAACATAGATAAAACATGTATGTGTGTTACATTTGTATACATTCACAATAGTTTTAAAATTTAAATTTTATTTAATTTTTAAGACATTTATGAATGTTGCTTTCATCGAATTAAATGAACCCCAATAAGATTCATAGGCAAAACACAAAATTGTTAAGAGAATAGTACTCAGAGAAAACAGCTTTGATCAAAAGGAACAAAAACAGTTCAAAATGAAAAGAGATCCCAAAGCCCCGACATTCTACAGACTGAGATGGTCACTCAGTTGCAAATAAGGACTATTTTCAACAGATAAGGAAAAATGACTCAGAAAGCAGAGAAAAGAGTCATGGAGACTTAAATATATATTTAGTCTGTTCTTAGACTCCTCTCTGTTCTACTGATTTACCAGGCTTTTCCTCTGCAAATTCCATATGATTCTTATTATAGTAGCTATAGAGTATGCTGAAATATCTGGACAAACATCCAGGTAATAAGATTTGCCCCTAATATAGCAACTGGCATTATGTGCCTGACTGAGATGGAGAATTGCTATGGAACACTAACTATGTGCCTCCAGTTCTCACCTTTTTCATGTCATCCTATGTCTGTTTTATTATTGTAACTTAAGTATGGGGTTCGCATAGCTTGTCTCACACAATGGAATACTCTGACAAATTGAAAAGAATGTGATAGGTCTGGAATAAAGCTTGTAATATGACATGAAATGGGAAAGACTTTAATATACTTGTTATTTAAATATTTAATATAGCGTGATTTCATTTTGATTAAAATAAATATGTATTCATACATGTATCTTCTATGTGTATCAACAGAGAAATAGGTCCATAGACAGGCATAGGGCAGGTATATGTATAAATATATCTCTATAAGCATAAGAAAAATTACTCAAGAGTACATACTACAAACTGCTAATAATGGTTATTACTAAGGATTGAAATGGATGGAAGTGAGACTTTGTTTCTTTATATAAATTCAAAACGTGCTGGGATTGTAGGTAATTTTTGCTTTTGGATAGTTTAGAGATAATTTTAACTACAATAAAAGTTTAAAACTATATATGTATATATATGTATATATACATATATATGCATATACACACATACAAATGTGTGTGTTTAAATGTTAAAACCTACTATATTCACATATAAACATGTATATACATAATACTTATATACATTATACTTATATATACTTATATGTGTATATATACATACACACTTATGTATACTTATAAGTGTATATATACATACATACATATGTATGTTATACTGCAAAGAGTACTGTTATGTGGAAGGCAGTATATTCCTTGTTACTTTAGTTACAATACCAACCATACTTTAAAAGAAAAAAATCATTTAAAAAATGACGTTTTTATGATCAAAAGAAAACTATGTATTCAATTAAAAAGACTGGAAGATACACAGGCAATATGCTATAAAGCTATAAACTCCCAAAATCCCAGAGTTCTGAAAAATCAAGCTCTGGCAATAATAAGGCTCAGTAAAAATAAAATCCAGGCAGCCCCCTCAAAACCTATAGAACTTTGTAATGAAAATAATCAAAACAATAGCACAGGTGAGTCTTCTCAGGCAATTGACCCAGCATCACAAACAGATGTGATGCTATTTTCAGCTTTCAATACTGGGACTCATGATTCCTACTTCAATGGTTAAGTCCTTTAGGGTATTTGCTCAAAATAGATACCAGTCTCATCAAAACTTAAAAATAAACTGCAGAAATTCATTAAAGAATGTATTAGCATTGTGAATAATTTTTATTCTATTTCAGTTTTTTTTTTCTTGAAGTATATTGATAAGGCTTTTTTATTATTTTAAGAAAGCTCACCCCGAATATCTTCAAAATGTTAAAATTCTGGGGGGAAAAAATCTCATATGAAGCTACACGATTTCCACCTTACATGGACACATTTCCCTATTTATCAATCGCACATCAGTTAATTGGCATTAAAGTAACTCACGTTATTGTAGAACACACTGTGCAACAAAATGTTAACATTAGTTATTCCTGGAATGTGAAACTATAATTATAATTTCTTTTGATAAGTTACATTTATCTTTTAATTTTTAATAATATGTATTATTTTCATAATTAGGACAAAAAGGTTGTGTTGTTTTTAAAAAAAAAAAAATTGGAACTGTCTCCTTCCTTTGTAGCTTCTCACACTTGTGGAATAAAGACCTTAGTTCTGTGGCCAGTTTCTCTCAAACAGTACCTTCAAATGGTTGGCCACTTTGGCCTCAGCGAACTTCTTGGTTTTTTTACAGAATTTAGAATTTGTTTGAATTTAGGAAATAGTGGGAAAATATTGATCTATATTAGCTATGAGATACAAAGTGAAGAACTAAGGGGCAGTCCCAGGTTTTCTGAGATTATTTTTACTACAGAAAACCACTGCTGATGGTCCAAGGCAATTTCATTTTTTGTGAGGGTGCCTAGCTACTCTAGAAGCATCAAAGTGTTTTGGCCAATTTACTCTTCTGAAGTTGGCTTCATTGATCAAAGTCTGGAAAATCAGGCCCTCTAGAAACGAAAACCTTCAATAAGCAAATGTACTCTGCTCCTTTTCCAGCTTTAACCTGGCCTTTTATGACTCCGTAAGCAAAGCATAGAACTCTTTCACTGTCACAAGTTGGAAGCAGACAAGGAAGGAATGGTCTTCGGTAGAAGGGGAAATGGTTTTTAGTAAACGTAAGACAGTTGTCAAATTGCACGAATTTTATAAGCTATCCAAGAAGTGGTTGTTTTTAACCTGCATCTTAGAATATTAATTTAACTCTTGTGAAGATGACTGCTCGATCTCAGCTCTAGTTTTCTGAAATAACAGATCCAACTTCTACCATAACTATGGACAAGTTTATTTTCTTGACCTGAGGTCACAGGATATCCCTTTTTTGAAGTTTATGTTGATACTTCAAGAAAAATCACCCCACACTGAATGTGGTGCAAGGATTTTAGCCTATAAAATGCCAGGCTGTGCACTGGAAGTCCTGGAATGATGTCCACTACAGGAGTCCAGGTAGATGAGATTATAACTGCTGAAACAGATGAATGACAACACGGGCATAGTCCCACCATCATCAAAACCACAAAGTATAAGCCCACCTTGCATCAATCTCAGAACACCATCCAAATGATCCTTCCCTGTCTATTCCAACCTTAATATTTCATTTCCCAGAGCCTTTAACCAGGCCCACTAGAACTGTTTTTCATCGAACTTCCACTTGCCCTTGACCTACTTTCTACCCACAAGTCTCTCTCTTGAAAGACTTATACTGCATGTGTCTGTAGGATCGGCATCTTCTTTGTTCCCCATTGTTGCTTCTAGTCTATTAGCTTCTTATAAAAAAAATGTTAATTGTATGAATTAATAATTAACCTTGGGGACTCAGTTATTTGTTTATGCCATTTTCTCTTCCATCTTGATGCTATCTTCTACTGATCTCTCTAATGTTCCCTTTATTCATTAAAGACTTTGTGACCTTGATCATGGTTTTTTCTGCCAGGAAACACAAAGTCTCTGGATAAGAGAACATAATATTTATTACTCACAGAGCATCTTAGCACCAGCTCCCTGAGCCCCAGTCCCCATAAGGTGACTTAATAAGAACCAAAAAGAAGCATCCTGTGCATACAGCAAAATTGTACACAGGAGAAGGTCCCTAAAATGATAACCTTACAGTGGGTGGCTGATACATCTGTGAGTGTGAATGTGAATAAATCCCTTCTTGGGAGAAGGTCCTTGGGTTTTTACTATTCAGAAATGTAAGTATGTGATTCCATGAAAAATAAGTCTCTAAGTCTCTCTGGAGTAATATACTACCTCTAGCTTCTAAGGTATATTTGTCATATATTTGTCATTCAATCATCATTCAACCAACCTTGCTAGTGTTGTTTTCTTGGAAAGCCCAGATCGAACAGAAACATAAAAATATGCATGGAGAATTATCTCCCAGAGTTACCCTAGAACTAGTCATCACCCAAAACTTCTGTATAACCAAAATCATTAAATCATGTTCCTACTAACTCCTTTCCATCCAGCTTGTTTCTTTGGCTCCTTAGATTACAAATGTTCTTTAACCTCTTTAGGATCTCCATTCTACTGACCCTTCTGTTTTCTCTCAATCTATCAGCCTCCTTTTCCAAATCCCTCCTTTCCAACCTGATTTTCATGTTACATAATTTTTTTAAATTTTTTTATTTATTTTTGAAACAGAGACAGAGCACGAGCAGGGGAGGGGCAGAGAGAGAGGGAGACACAGAATCTGAAGCAGGCTCCAGGCTCTGAGCTGTCAGCACAGAGCCCGACCTGGGGCTCAAACCCATGAACCATGAGATCATGACCTGAGCCAAAGTCAGACGACCAACCAACTGAGCCACCCAGGTGCCCCCATGTTACATCATTTCAATAACATATTTGCCAGTGCCCTATAATCCCTCCTTTTTATTTACATTTATATCAGCAGCTGCTAACAAAATGCCAATGTTACCTAAACCCAACTTTTTTCTTCCTCCATGCCTGAGGCCAAATAGACAAGTATTGATGGAGAAAGTGATATATGGAGTTTATTGGCATGTGAAGTTATAAGCACCAAAACCAGTGTGTTCTCAACACATCTTAGCAAGATTCCTATATGCATCTAAATCAGTTTTTTCCCCACTTTCTAGTAAATATTTCAAAATTTCTCCACCCTCTTTGGATCTCTAATTTGCCCTTTTATCCCCCACCGTCCCTCTCACACTTAACAACTGGTCCCACTTCTACTTCACAAATAAAATAAAAGCCATAAGACAGAAGCTCCCGTGGTGAACTCCTTACATGTATTCATCCCCCCTTTCTCCTCTTCTGTTAGAAAGTAGAATCAGTCCTTCTTCTTTTCTAAGACAAATTTCTCCAATTATTACATTGGCCTTTCCAGGTACCTTTCACTGTCTCTTCTCTCTGTTTATATTCAGCATTTCCTCCAACTTGTATCTTTCTAATTGACATTTATACCTATTCAAGTTTCTCCCATCTACAAAGGAAAAAAGAAACCATCCTCATACCTCCTAACTAGTCCTCCCACATTTACTCTTGCTGTCCTCACAATCTATTCTCCATCCTGCAGCCTTTGTGATCTTTTCAGATTAGACCATGGTCACCCCCTCCCAATCCTGCCCCACGTACCATTCTTCAGCAGTTTCCCTTGCCCTTTGAATGACAATCTAAACCCTGCAAATGCCTTATCAGGTCCTGCTGGCCTGACCTCTGCCCCCTTTCCAACTTTGTTTTGCACCACCCTCCTCCCTCATTCTCTATATTGCATTTTCACTGCTCTTCTTTCTGCTCACATTTGCTGTTTCCTTTATCCCCAGGACCCTTGTGCATGCTGCTGCAATTACCTGCAGTGCACTTCTTTTTATATGCTTCATCCATCCCTGACCAGCTCATCTAGTTCAGAAATTACCTCATTTGGGGAAGACTTCCCAGAACCCCCAAATCAGATAACTCTTCCTCAGAGTAATTATCTCTGAAATATGTTTCTTTGTGATTACGTGATTAGTAGCTATGTGCCTCCAAGAAACTCTATTAGAAAAGAAGAAAAATCCAGCATTATTCCTTGAAGTTCAGCCAGTCATAAACAAAGTATTGAATACATTTCAGCTGAAGGAATAAATGAATGAACAAAGACTGGCACAGAATTACCCCTCATCCACCCAGCTCCTATAATCTTAACCATAGTCTCCATTTGTGAGGACAAATCTTGGTTTTCTAAGGAAGAAGTTGTCGTGGCCATAGCACTGGTGTTCAGGTCCTAAAACAAGCTATATTGTGTACTAAAGGAAGAAGCAGGGCAAAGAGAGCTAGTCTTGCCAGTGCTCATCTAACCATCTTGCTAATCCCCCAAAGGAGGGCATTCACCACAAGGCAAAGTAGTCATCTCTGCTTCTATTATTCTTAGCATGTTCGTTGAGTGACAGGCCAATTACAGCCCTCTTGCCCCTGATTGCAGGGGTCATTTGAGCCTAAGAGAACTCACTCTTAATCCTGTCCAGAAAACACCATATCATATTCCAGTTTGGTGGTTGAATGTACCAGATGGGTACACATGGCCAAAACACTGCAGGGTTATGAACTCTGTGGGGTCTATATACTCACAGGAAAAAATTCTGAGATTTAAGCTCTTGGAGGAGATGACCACAGGAGCTGAGTTTTTAAATACACTTTTACAGGATCTTATTTTTTTAATTTTTTAATGTTTTATTCATTTCGAGAGAGAGAGAGAAAGAGAGAAAGCAAGCAGGGGAGGGGCAGAGAGAGAGAGAGGGAGACACAGAATCCAAAGCAGGCTCCAAGCTCTGAGCTTCAGTACGGAGCCCAACATGGGGCTCAAACTCACAAACAGCAAGATCATGACCTGAGCCAAAGTCAGATGCTCAACCAATCCAGCCACCCAGGTGCTCTGAAATCTTATCTTTTTAATGTTCATTGATTTTTGAGAGAGAGCCCGGGCAGAGAGCCCAATGCGAGGCTTGAACTCACAAACCCATGAGATCATGACCAGAGCACAACTCAGATGCTCAACCAACTGAGCCACCCAAGTGCTCCTGCAGGTTCTTATTTTTAAGCTGCTTCTTCACCATTAGTATAGAATCAGATGCTTGGGGAAGAACTTCTACAGAAAAAATGGATGCTTCTATTTCCAAGTGGACTCTTCACAAGACCTTGGAGTGAGCTCATCATTAGTTACCTAAAGACTTAAAATATTTAAATTAGGGGCTGCAAATGACAATGACAGCAACAACAGATACTCATTATGGATCTTCTTTTTAGAAGCCAAGGGGCTTCATATAATGTTCACAGCAATCCTATGAAATAGGAACACTTTTACCATTTTATATATAAGAAAACTGAACCTTAGGAAGGTAGTTTTCCCCAAGGTCCTCGGGTTGTAGGAGAAAGGTATAAGTGAGAAAGCCAGATTTCAAACCCAATTTGTCTGAATCAAAAAATCTTGATGTTTCCTGATAATACCATAAAGATACCTGAAGTAACGCAGAGACTATGACTTCTGGAAAGTGCTATATTTCTCCATAGTTTCCTCATCTACCTCCTGAATCCTTCAGATTCTCATGTCTTTCCCTCTCTCATTGCAAATCCATTTTCACTTGCCTACGGGAACACACAATAAGATCTCCTAAAGAGACGGTGACTTGCCTGGTTTCCTCCAGGAAAATTCCCTGAACTTCACCATGAACTACATTGAGCTGTTGTATTTCAAAACACCTAGAGTCTACTCCTACCATTACATACACTAGGTTATAATGTTTACCAGTTTGTAGTTCCCTACTACCGAGCTTCTGAATAGAACAAGTCAAGTCATAGCTACATTTGCATCTCAAGCATTTAACACTGTCTTGGCATATAGTTGGTGCTCAGATACGTTTTTTTGGATTAAACTGCCTCAAGATACCTCCATATTTCTCCCAGATCCTTAAGAATGGACACCATACTTTTTAAAATTAAAAAATAAAAAACAAAACAAATTTGTAGAAAAAGGTCTTCAGGGACACAATGCCTGCCTAAAACAAATTTAATGAGAATAACAGACAATGTAGTCCTGACTCCAAATCACCAGGCTAATAAGCATCAAGTAACAAGCAACAGTGCAGAAGAATTATATGAATATGGAAACAGACTCCCTCTGAGGCATGGCTCAAAGGAAAAACCTAAAGCTGAAAATGAACATTGAGAAAAAGCCTCTGGCAAGCCAACCTCCACCCTAAACACAAAGTATCACTAGAGAAATTTGAAATCTATGATGTACTGTGGGTAATCGTAGCAACAACAATCCCCAGGACCAGCTCGATTCCTGACTAGGTTGACCAATAATCCACATTAAGGCCCATCAGGAAGAAGTGTATTTATTTCCAGGCACAAAAACCACACGTGTATGTACTGTCCTACACAAGATGCCCAGCTTTCAACAAAAAATTACGAACATACAAAAATAAAGCAAAAAGAAACAACGCACTGTCTAGAGTAAATAATTACAATCAGACTCAGATATGACACAAAGGTTGAAACTGTAAGATAGGAAATTTAAAATAACTATAATTAATATGTTAAAGGGTAAGGGGGTAAGGAGGACATGCAATCTTGGACAAGTAATTTCAGCAGACAGATGAAAACAACAAAGGAAGCTCAAATAGAGATGCTAGAAATAAAAAACACAGATACAGAGATGAAGGTTGCCACTAACTGGTTCATTAGTAGATTTGACACAGTCAAGGAAAGAATCAGTAAACCTGAATATAGGTCAATATAAATTACCCAAATCGAAACACAAAAAGAAAACAAGAGTGAAAAAAGCAGAATGGAACATCCAAAGGATATAGGACAATGACATATATCTAAGATATGTTTAAATGGAATCTTATAAGAAGGGAGAAGGAATAAAGCAGATAAAACATTTGACGATAAAATGGCCAAGAATTTTCCATAATTAATGACAGATACCAAGCTACAGATCCAAGAAACACAGAGAACATCAAAAAGGATATACACAATACAATACAAAGCAAACAAACCCTAGACATACCTTAATCAAAATGCCAAAAAAAAAGAATAAACAAAGAAAACTGTCAAAAAAAAAAAAGAGAAGAAAATTTTGAAGGCAGACAAAAGTAAATGATACATTAGCACTGATATATATAAATGACTGAATAAGTAAAAACTGGAGGAGAAAAGATAAATCTCCCTTGCAGACGAATTCCAAATAAATTATGCAGATACCCTATACCCAAGGAGAGAGAGCATAACTCCCCACTCCTTAAATATGGGCTTTTCATACTCACTTCCTTCCAAAAAGTTCAGAAGGAAGGGAACAACTTTATAGTGCAGAAACCTAACAAATGCTTCCTCAGTCAGATGGTCAAGCCAACATTAACAGTGATAATTCATATTGATTACACGCACCCTTGATGTGATGTGACAAAAATATCACTTTATCTCTGCAGTCTTCCTCTCAAAACCCTGTAACCCCAGCCTAATTATGAGGAAAACATCAGAAAAATCCAAATTAAGGGAAATTCTAAAAAATACCAGACCAATAACTCTTCAAAACTACCATGCTCATCAAAAACAAAGAAAGTCTGAAAAACAGACAAGAGGAGACTAAGGAAAAACGATGACCATATATAACCTGGTATTTTAGACGGTATTCTAGAATACAAAAAGGACACAAGGTAAAAACTAAGAAAATCTGAATCAAGTATGGACTTTAGTTAATACTAATCTATCAATATTGTTTCATTAGTTGTAACAGATTTGTCATACTAATATGAGATATTAATAATAGAGGAAAATGGGTATGGTGTATATTGAAACTCTGTTCCACAAGTCACAATTTTTCTGTAAATCTAAAACTATTCTAAAATAAATTTTATTAGAAACAACATAAAATTAAAGACATATCACATGGAGAGGAGCAAAGATAAAAACAAACTTCTCAAACCATGAAAACCAGAGAAAAAAATGGAGTGACATCTTTAAAGTGAAGATTTTTTTAAAAAGTCAACCCAGAATCTTGTACCCAGAAAAACATTTTTTTTAATGAAGGAAAAGATTTTTTTTTAACTGAGAGAATTTATTGCCAGTAGACCTGCACGTACAGGTCTTTTGAGCAGGACTATAATATCAGCCAGAAAGTTCGATCTATGCAAACAAATGAAAAGGGCTACAAAGAGAATGAGTAAAGGTTCTTTTTTTTTGAATGCATTTTCATACTGGTAAGTGTTCTAAAAGGTAACTATGTGAAACAAAAATAGTATCAGTGTGTTGTGTGCTTATAGCCTAGTAAAACTAAAATGTAGAGCACAAGCTATAGGATGGAGAAATTGGGAATATACTGTTGTAAGGCCCTCATACTATATGTGAAGAAATACAATATTATTTGAAGGTAAACCCAGGTTAATCAAAGACACGTGTTGTAACTTTTACAACAAGTAAAAATAAGGAAGAGGTATAAATAATAAGCCAACACTGAAGATAAAATGAAACAATACAAAATTTTAAATTATCCAAAAAATGGCTGAAAAGGGCAAAATAATAAAGAACAGATAGAGCAAATAGAAAACAGCAAGCAAGTGGGTAGATTTTAATCTGACCATATTAATAATAACATTAAATGTAAACATTCTCAACAAAATAATTAAAACCAGAAATTGTCAGGTTGAGTAAAAAAGCAAGACCGAAATTATAGGCTCTCTACCAGAAACTCATTTTATTTTTTTTTTTTATTTTTTTTTTAACGTTTATGTATTTTTGAGACAGAGAGAGACAGAGCATGAACAGGGGAGGGTCAGAGAGAGAAGGAGACACAGAATCCGAAACAGGCTGCAGGCTCTGAGCTGTCAGCACAGAGCCCGACGCGGGGCTCGAACCCACGGACCGCGAGATCATGACCTGAGCTGAAGTCGGACGCTCAACTGACTGAGCCACCCAGGCGCCCCAGAAACTCATTAAAAAAAATTTTTTTTTCAACGTTTTTTATTTATTTTTGGGACAGAGAGAGACAGAGCATGAACGGGGGAGGGGCAGAGAGAGAGGGAGACACAGAATCGGAAGCAGGCTCCAGGCTCCGAGACATCAGCCCAGAGCCCGACGCGGGGCTCGAACTCACGGACCGCGAGATCGTGACCTGGCTGAAGTCGGACGCTTAACCGACTGCGCCACCCAGGCGCCCCCAGAAACTCATTTTAAATATAAAGATCAATTGGGGCACCTGGATGGCTCAGTCGGTTTAGCATGCGACTTCAGCTCAGGTCATGATCTCACGGTTCATGGGTTCGAGCCCTGCAGAGGGCTCTGTGCTGACAGCCCAGAGCCTGGAGCCTGCTTTGGATTCATTCTCTCTCTCTCTCTCTGTCCGTCCCCTGCTCATAGTCTGTCTCTGTCTCTCAAAAAGATAAAAATAAAATGTTAAAAAATTAAAAAAAAAAAAAATATATATATATATATATATATGAAGATCAATTAAAATAAAAGATAGAGAAATGTATACTATACCAAAAATAATCAAGGGAAAAGCTGGCATACTCAATTAATATAAAATGAAGTATACTACAAAAGGAATATTACCAAGGAAAAAGGAAAAAATAACCTCTGAACAAAAAGATAAATTCTCCAAGAAGATATAACAATCCTAAATGTGTATTTGCTTAGCAACAGAGCTTCAAAATTCTTGAGGTAAAAATTTATGGAACATAAATGAGAAATAGGGAAATCCAAAATAACAGTGGAAATTTCAACATTCCTCTTTCTGTAACTGACAGAACAAGTAGACCAAAGTCCTCATCATTACTATCAACCAATTTGACCTAAGTTGACATTTGTAGAATATTACATCCAATTATACATTATACATTACATTATACATATTCTCTTCAAGTGCACTTACAACATTCAGTTAGATCATATTCTATTCCACAAACTTTACCAAGTTTAAAAGAAAGATATCATCCTAAGAGTGTTCTTTTACCATACTGAAGTTAACTTAAAAAATTAGTAACCGAGGGGCACCTGGGTGGCTCAGTCGGTTAAGCAGCTGACTTCGGCTCAGGTCATGATCTCACAGTTCGTGAGTTCGAGCCCTGTATCGGGCTCTTTGCTCACAGCTCAGAGCCTGGAGCCTGCTTCGGATTCTGTGTCTCCCTCTCTCTCTTCCCCTCCCCCACTCACCCTCTGTGTCTCTCGAAAATAAATGTTAAAAAAAATTAGTAACAGAAAGATTATCTGTATATCCTCAAATATTTGGAAATTAAACAAGTCACTTTGAAGTAATGCATGGTCAAAGAGAAGGTCTCAAGGTCAATTTTAAAATATTTTGTACTGAAAGAAAATTAAAAAGCAGCATGTAAAAATTTGTGGAATGCATCTAAAGCAGTGCTCAGAGAAAAATGTTAGCATTAAACCCTTATACAAACAGTCACAAAAATCCTGTATAAATATTAGTGAATGTAAGGTAGCAATCTATAAAAAGTATATTTTAAAAGATAGTACATCATGGCCAAGTAAGGCTGGTTCAACATTCAAAAAACAATTGATATAATTCACCAAATTACAAAGTAGAGAAGAAAATAATATGATCATCTTAATAGATGAAAAGAATGGGAACAAGGTAAGGATGTTCTTTATTGCTACTTTTATTCAACATCACACTGTAAATTCTAGCAGATGCAATAGGAAAGAAAAATAAATAAAAGAAGGGCATACAGATTGGAAAGGAAGAAATGAAACCCCCTATCTGCAGCTTAAATGTTTGTCTAAGGAGAAATATGGAATCTACAGAAATAAATCCTTCTGAAACTAAACTAAACTAAACTAGTTTAGCTAGGCTGTAGGATAAAAATCAATATACAAAAATCCATTGTATTTCTATATATCAGCAATGAACAACTGAAACTCAAAATATATAAAAGGACACCATTTATTTTTTTAATGTTTATTTATTTATTTTTGAAACAGAGAGCATGGGAGGGGCAGAAAGAGGGAGAGAATCTCAATATCAACACGCAGGGCTTGATCTCATGAACCATGAGATCATGACCTGAGCTGAAATCAAGAGTCAGATGCTTAACCGACTGAGCCACCCAGGTGCCCCAAAATGATTACATTTACAGCACCTCCCCACCAAATACTTAGTTATAAACTTAACAAAATACATGCAGAATAGATATGCTAAAAATTACAAAACACTGATGAAAAAGCAAAGTCCTAGGTAAGTGGAGAGATATATTCATAAATTGGAAGGTTCACTACTGTTAAGATGTCAATTCTCCCACAAAATGATCTATAGACACCATGTAAACTCAATCAATATCTCAAAAAGATTTTTGTAAACATCACATAGAATAGCCAAAACAGTCCTGAAAAACAAAAACACAAAGTTGAAGAGCTATTCTCTGTTCTCAAGACTTATTATAAAACTTCAGTTAAAAAAAAAAGCTTTGTATTTATAAAAGGATAGATATATAGATCAGTGAGACAGAATAGAATCCAGAGAAAAAATATGCACGTGCAAATATAGTCAACTAATTTTCGATAAAGGTGCAAAGGCAATTCCATGGATAAAAAATAGTAGTTTCAAGAAATTGTATTACAGCAATATATACATATATATGTATACATTATATATAATATATATAACATAATATGGTGAATATATATGATATACACATATATTCAAATGCATATATGTATGCAAAAAAATGAACCTCAATCCATACCTTGCACTCTATGCAAAAATAACTTGAAATTGATCATGGACCTAATGTAAAAGATAAAACTAAGAAGTTCCTAGAGGAAAACATAGGAGAAATCTATGTGATTTTGTGTTAACTGATGAATTCTTAGATATACCACAAAAAGGACAATCTGTAAAAGAATATATTTATATATTGTACTATATCAAGATTAAGAACTTTTGCGCTGTAAAAGATACTGGAAGGGAATCAAAGGATAAGTCAAATCCTGAGAGAACATATTTACAAATAATATATCTGACAAAGGGCCTATAGGAAGAATACATAAAGAATTCCCAAAACTTAATAAGAAAACAACTCAGTTTAAAAATTGATGAGATTTGAACAGACCACCAAAAAAGGTACACAGATGGCAAAAAAGCACATGAAACATACTCACATCATTAGTCATCAGAAAGATCTAAATTAAAACCACAACGAGATACCAGTACTTACCTACACAAATGATTTACATTAAAAAACAAACTGACAATACCAAGAGTTGATTAGGATACAGAGCATCTGGAACTCTCATATCTTGCTGGCATGAAAGCAAAATATTACAGCTCCTTTGGAAAACAATTTAGCCATTTCTTACAAAGTTAAACCTATACTGACCGTATGACTCAACAAGTTCATTCTCAAGATTCTACCCAAGGGAAGTACAAGCCTATGTTCACACAAAAACCTGTATGCAAATGCTCATAGCTGCTTCATTCACAATCACTAAAAACTGGAAACAGTGCAAATGGCTCATGAGTGAATGGATAAACCAACTGTGGTACATCCACAAACGGCCTACTACTCAGCAATGAAAAGGAAGAATCTGCCGATACATGAAACAACATGGATGAAGGTCAAATGGATTTTGCTAAAAGAATTACACCGAAAAGACTGCACACTACAGGTTCCCTTCAAATGATTTTCAGCCAAAGGCAAATCTACGGGATGGAGAACAGCTCAGCAGTTGCCAGCAGCTGGAGGTGAGATGGAGAATTGACACAAACAAGCAGCATGAAGACAGCTTTTGAAGCAAAGTTACTCTCTGTATGTGGATCATGGTGGTAGATACCTGATTCTCCGTGTTTGTCAAATCTGGACATCACAAAGAGTGAATTTTACGGTTTGCAAATTTAAAAGTGAAACAGAATGAAAGGACTTCCATGCAAAGGAAAAGATAGAATTGAAGAAAACCAGTCCATTCTCTATAAATCTGGTCACCTTCCAGAAGGGGTCCTGCTCTCATGAAAAATCATGGCCCTGTCACAAGGCCTCAGGCAAGCCATTTAGCACTGCGCTTCGCAAAAGCATTTCTGGGGGGAGGGGGGCAAGTGTACTTGGAGATAGCACAATCAAATCAGATATATCCTAATACTCCCTCTCCATGTATGAAAGGCCCTGATAACAGACCAGCACTGCAGAATGTTTGGGCAGACGTAACTCTTTTCCTCTTCAACAAACCAAGGACTGGAAAGCCTGTAAATGTGCTATTTCAGCTGTTTTAAGCAGCTTATCGTGATTTTTCTGAGAGTCTGGCCTCAAGACTCTGGATCCCTTCTTAATAACATTTAATGCTACCATTATGTAATTGAATCCATTTTGTCAGTGTAGTGGGAATATCATTAAACTGTAATTCATTTCACTGTCTTCTAGCTTTCAGACCCTCAAATCCCAGAGTCCAGAACACCAGGAACTTGAAGCAGGGAGCGATCCTAATCCTCTCTCCTCCCACCGCCCTCCTGGGCCAGGCTGAGTTTTTCCACACTGCAGGGTAATCCATTTCATTATCGCCAACACTCTGGGATGCTTCAGGTTCTCTGAGCCATCTGCTGGGCCCCTCCTGATGTGTTAGTGCCTTAAACTCCCTGATACTGAGTGACACCCCCAATTTGCTGAGTCTCAGTCTGGGCCCAGAGCATTTTTGGAAATGTAATCATATCAGGAGATGGTACTCTTTACATCAGTTGCCCCCTTGACGTTAAGTACCTGGCACCTTGCCCCCTAACGTGCAAGTAGCCACATGATTATTGAAACCACATGTTCATTAGCAAGGTTGGCACCAACTCAACCTCCACTGTCCGAAGTTAATGTTATATTCCATTATAGTCCAGACAAGGGGACAGTGTAGGATACAGTTTGGGCATGAGAACAAACAGTCTTCTTTGACGAAATCTGAGTCTTCAACTGTTAGAAATATGATCCGGTTTCTATCTTGACGTATGTCTGCACTGATGTTTCAGAGAGGGACATGTTTTGAAAGAAAATACCATTCTTTCACTGTTATCTTTGCAAAATTGTATTGATTCTTTCCACCACTTGCAGAGACAACCGGAGTCTGCCGGCTTCTTGCTGTGCTAATCACTTCATCCCTGGAGATTCATGCAAGAGTGTTTCACTTAATATAAAGGAGTGACTCAGAATCATTGCTTTCAATTAAGAAAGCCTGAGAGAGTTCCGAGAACAGTGTTCTCTTCTTTTGGAAGTAGAGAGGAGGAGGGGCACTTGGACAGGGAGGGAGGGAAGGAAAGAAGAGAAGAGAAAAAAATATAAGCAGAAAAATGACTTGTGCACTCAGAATGAAATCATCAATTCCATGCACTATTTTCATCAAATTTAATTCAGATTGCACAAGTTCTCAGCCTTTCAGACATGATTTATGTACAATGAATATTTACTTTTTCATTCCATCCTGATAGAAAGACATCCTGGGTTTTTAAACCTTTTTTATTATTATTTATTCTTCATGTGCATCTGACACATAGGTCAGAGGGCTTTGATTTTCCAGTATCCCTTACTGGAGAAGCAAACCCCTTTATGCATGTGTGCTCAATAAAGCCGCCAAAAGCTTTTGTTTAACCCCACTAGTTGCATTTTTGAGGGGGTTTTGGGGGGTTTTTTTGCAAAAAAAAAAAAGTCTTCTACAGCAAAGCATGCATTCAAGCCCCTTCTTGTTTATCCATGGTAATCATAACGCAAAATTTTACAAATTTAGCAACCTGCATTGTGGGAAATGGATTAAAGTGTTTTTATGTTCGCTTCTGGAAATAGTAGCATTGAAGGCCAGTTTCTTCCCCCCAGATGATCCATGAGATATTATAATCCTCCCATGTATGGCTAGGTCCATTATAATAAAATATTTTCCAGAAATCTGAGGGTGATCTAACCTTGCCAGTTTCTCCCCCAAAGCAGCTGTATTCCAACCAAAACTATACAGTGCTCTTGGATCACTATAAACATACCAGTCAGTAAACTACATCGGTGAGCAGACCATACTACCCAGTTTTTTCTTGACAAGTAATTACATTGGCTTCCCGAGACAATGGATCTGAGCTTTGGGCAATGGTGTGGTATTGCCCAAAGCAAGGCAAGTATTCGGCTCTAATAAAGCAAAAACACTAAATTATGAGGGGGGAGAAAAAAGGAAACCTTTGAAAGAATTTGGTATTCACTGTTTCACAAAAATCACAGGTAAAAAGTCAGATAAAAGTCTACTTCTACTATCTTCTACTTATTTGTAGAATACTACTATTTCTCTTTTGACTTGTGTTGGAGGGGCACAATCTTTATAGAGCTTTAAAGGTCTTCCTGTAGCTCTGGTCTGCTGATTGTCCTGAGACTAAGAGGAAAGATCCAACCAAACTAGTGAGTGAGTGCCTTCCCTCTCCCGGGATTCAGGCATTATCTCCATACTGGGTCTCTCCAGAGCTCCCAGCACTAACAGATCAAGTGAAAATTTCAACAATTCACTTCTGTTTTCTATTTCACACAAATTCAATTGAAAACCGCCTGAAGATAAGAAAACAATCTTCTTTTTTCTGTGTCAGCAAAGGGTTAACACTGACAAACAATGTTCTAAATGTGTTCATTTATGCATGTGCTTGCATGTCTAGTTGGAACCACTCTGCACATGCTCATTTTCCATATGACCTTTTACAAGTAGCTAAGAAAGACGTCTATTGTTTCCTTGCATTTGGTGGGTTTAAAATCATAGTCCCCACAACTGAAAAGGCACGTCAGAGATGGAATGCCTAAAGCAAAGATAAAGCATTCTCCCCCAAGACAAGCCACGGAGCAAGCCAGTCACAAGATAGTGGTTAACTTAGAAATTGTACCCATATCTGTGAATTCTGTAGTGGATTGAATAGTTCTAAAATATAGCCTGTATGCACTCTTAAGCCCTCATCCAGGTCCTTACACATTCTTTCTATGCCATGTAATTTTTATTTTCAAGCAAAACTGAGGCTATGTGATATTCATATAGGCTTACCTGGCTGAGCTGGCACTGAAGCATACTTCATTTCATATATATATATATATATATATATATATATATATATATATAGTATTCTATTCTAGTTATATTTACATGTATTATATAGAGAGAGGAATGATTACACACACACACACACACACACACACACACACACACACACGATGGGTGGTAGTCTCTGATAAGTAAGCATGTTCTGACTTTCGCATTAACTATTGTAGCAGCTAGTGCATCTCCAAAGATGGCCCCAAATACTCCCACAATCCCACTCTTCTTTCTACATACATGCTGCTCCTCTCATAAAGACACTGAGCATATTTCCCTGCCCCTGAATCTTGGCTGGCCCCAAGACTACTTTGACCAATAGAATGTGGAAGAACGTTCTGGGTCTTCTGAGCCCAGGCATTAAGAAGATCTGGCAGCTTCTGCTTCCTTCCAGAAGCCTTGGGCTGCTGTGCTAGAAGTCTAGGACTTGCTACTAGACAGAGTGGTCATGGGGCCAGACTCTGAAAACTGAGACACCGTTTAGGGAGAGAAGCAACATGGAGAACTCCAAGGCCTGAGACACCCGTGTCAGCCCAGCTGCAGCCCTCAATCCACAAGAAATTACAGGAGAAACGCCAAGCAAGAGCACAGCTACCCAGTAGAGGAGCCACAAGATAAAATAAAATAGTTGTTTTAAGCCACGAAGTTTTGAGGTAGTTTCTTCTGCAGTAATCAATGAGACAGTATTTACTCAAGAGGCAGTTTTTGTCTATTTGGGCAAAATGACAACTTCAAATTTTAAATAGAAGACAACTTAAAAGATAAGCATTTATTGTTTGTCTTTTGGTTTGGGGATTTTTTTTTTTTTTTTGGATGAGTGGAAAACGAACATCGAGTAGTTCACATACAATAATACTTGAGCTAAGTAGAAACATCTAAATTAAATTACTTTTTTTTTTTTTCAACGTTTTTTATTTATTTTTGGGACAGAGAGACAGAGCATGAACGGGGGAGGGGCAGAGAGAGAGGGGGACACAGAATCGGAAACAGGCTCCAGGCTCCGAGCCATCAGCCCAGAGCCTGACGCGGGGCTCGAACTCACGGACCGCGAGATCGTGACCTGGCTGAAGTCGGACGCTTAACCGACTGCGCCACCCAGGCGCCCCTTAAATTACTTTTAAAATACAAATGATTTGTCAAATAAGAGGGAAAGTATTTGGCATGGTGTTTAGGACTTCAGTAATTCCAAAACGAGTTTTGAAGGAGTTCTCATGTGCTTGGTTACCACCACCTAGACCTAAAGCCTCACCAGTGTTTTAAGAAGAGACACTCCCTAATTTTTCTAAAATTATTACCAAAAAATTTCAAACGTATTCAAACCAACGTAGAAGAGTATAATAACCTCTCACGCATCCAAAACTCAGTTTCAACAACTATCAACTTACTGCTACTTGTGTCTTATTTATACCCCAAGCCACTCCCTCCTCCCTTGATTATTTGAAGTACATACAAAAATATGTATCATTACACCCATAAATATTCCTAAGGGCTCTTAAATAAAAGATAAAGATTCTTTTTTAAAAACAAAACTGCAGTACCATTATCATGCCTTAAAAATGTTCCATAGTGAGGGGCACCTAGGTGGCCCAGTCGGCAGAGTCTGAATCTAGATTGTAGCTCAGGTTGTCATCTCAGGGTTCATGGATTCAAGCCCCACATCAAGCTCTGTGCTGACAGTGCAGAGCCTGCTTGGTATTTTCTCTCTCTGTCCCTCCCCTGCTTGCATGCTTTCTCTCTCTCTCTCAAAATAAATAAACATTTTTAAAATAATCTCTTTAAAAAATGCTTAACAATGATTTCTTAATAGTATCAGATATCTTATTAGTGTTTGAAAGAGGTTTATTGTTTTTTTTTTTCTGAGATTCAGTAAGGTCCATACTTTTTTTTAATTTATTTATTTAAATTCAGGTTAGTTAACATACAATGTAGTATTGGTTTCAGGAGTAGAACCTAATGATTCATCACTTCCATATAATACCCAGTGCTCATCCCAACAAGAGCTCTCCTTAATGCCCATCATCCATTTAACCCATCCCCATACCCAACACCCTTCCAGCAACCTTCAGCAACCCTCAGTTTGTTCTCTGTATTTAAGAGTCTTTTATGGTTTGCCTCCCTCTCTGTTTTTATCTTATTTTTCCTTCCCTTTCCCTATAGTTCATCTGTTTTGTTTCTTAGATTCCACATATGAGTGAAATAAAATATTTGTCTGTCTGATTGATTTATTTCGCTTAGCATAATACAGTCTATTTCCATCCACATTGTTGCAAATGGCAAGGTTTCATTCTTTTTCGTGGCTGAGTAATATTCCAGTGTGTATGTATGTATGTGTGTATATATAGGATGCATGTGCACCTTTGAATCATAGTTTTTTTATCCTTTGGATAAATTCCTAGTAATGCAATTTCTGGGTCACACGGTAGTTCTATTTTTAATTTTTTAAGAAGCCTCCATACTGTGTTCCAGACTGGCTGCACTAGTTTGCATTCCCACCAACAATGCAAAGGGGTTCCTCTTTCTCCACATCTTCACCAACATCTGTTGTTGCCTGAGTTGTTAATTTTAGGCATTCTGACAGGTGCAAGGTGGTACCTCACTGTGGTTTTGATTTGTATTTCCCTGATGATGAGTGATGTTGAGCATCTTTTCATGTGTCTGTTGGCCATCTGGATGTCTTCTTTGGAAAAATGTCAATTCCTGAGTCTGTCCATTTCTTCACTGGATTATTTGTTTTTCTGATGTCGAGTTTTGGAAGCTCTTCATAGATTTTGGATATTAACCCTTTATCAGATATGTTACTTGCAAATATCTTCTCCGGTTCCATCAGTTGCCTTTTAGTTTTGTTGATTGTTTCCTTTGCTGTGCAGAAGCTTTTTATCTTGATGAGGTCCCAATAGTTCATTTTTGTTTTTGTTTCCCTTGCCTTCAGAGTCATGTCTAGTAAGAAGCTGCTGCAGCTGAGGTCAAAGAGGTTGCTGCTTGTTTTCTCCCATAGGATAGTGATGGTTTCCTGTCTCACATGCAGATCTTGCATCCATTTTGAATTTATTTTTGTGTACGGTGTAAGAGTGGTCCAGTTTTCCCAGCACCATTTGAAGAGACTATCTTCTTTCTATTGGCGTTTCTTTCCTGCTTTGTCGAAGATTAATTGGCCATCCATTTGTTGGTCCGTTTCTGGGTTCTTATTCTGTTCCATTGATCTATGTGTCTGTTTTTGTTGCAATAGCATACTGTCTTGGTGATTCAGTTTTGTGACACAGCTTGAAGTACAGAACTGTGATGCCTCCAGCTTTGCTTTTCTTTTCCAACATTAGTTTGGCTACATTGGTTTTGGTTGACATGTTTCTTTATGCCATATCTCTTTCTCTCCTTTTCTTCCTTGCTATTTGTTATTTGTTGCTGCTGTCGTTTGTTGTTGTTGAGAATACTGGATTGCCTCCCCTACAGTTTTCCTCAATCTAGGTTTTGCTGACTGTATTCCCTGGGCCTCATAAAACATGTCCTGTTGTTCCTTGTGATCCTATTTTTAGGTAATTATTAGCCTTTTACCCCTCTGTTTGTAGAAGCTCATTTTATGTAATGATCCTTTGTCAACAACATAATTTTCAAATATTTTTAAAAATAAATTTGACATAAATTTCAAATATTTTCTATGTGTCATTTGTCTTCTTGCTTTTATTACAGTAGGTTTTTTTCTGCCATGCAACATTTGCTTGTATTTATATTGTTTATCAATCTTTTCTATTGTTGCTTCTGAGTTTTGAGTCACAGAAAAGTTTTCTCCACTATATTTCCTTCTTGTACTTGTAGAGCGTTGTGTTTTACATTTAAATCTCCAAAACACTTAAAGTTTATTTTGATGTGCAGTATGAAGAATGGACCCAATTTTATCTTTTTGCATAAGGTCATCCAGCTTTCACAACACTTTTTAAACGTCCACCTCTTTCCCCACTGATGTGCATATGTAATTGAATCTATTTCTGGATGTTCTACTCTAGTGTATGAGTCTGACTGTTTATTCATGTACACAAACCACTCTCCTTGTAATGTGTTTTATTACCAGTTTGTGCTAGCTCCATTCTCTATTTTTGTTCTTTTCCTGGCTCTTCTGGTTTGTTATTCCAAGTGAACTTTTTATTCAATTTGTCTAACTGATTATAAAAAATTAAAAACCTGAATGGCATTAAATGTATAAACTAATTTAAGGAGAGTTGACAACTTTATAATGTTGGATCATCCTATCCAAGAACATAGTATGCCTTACCATTTGTTCAAGTTTACTTTTGTATTTTGGCCAAAATGTTTATAGTTCTCTTTATATAGTTTTTTAATATGTCATTTTAAATACACACTTATTTTCTTTTACTTCATTTCATTTCATTTCATTTTATTATTTTCTTTTATTGGCTACTATAAGTGGAGTCTTCTTTTATACTATATATATTTTTGTATATATAAACTGCTTATTTTTGTATGCCTATTTTATAATCCATCACTCTATGAAATTATTTTATTATTTATACTAGTTTTTCAATTGATACCTTTGAGATTTCCAGACACTCAATCCAATATAATCTCTAAAGACAATCTTGCCTTTTCAGTTCCTTACTGTTAATTGCCTTGTTTTGCCTAATTGCATAGGCTGATACCTACAACATAATGTAAAATGGTGGTAAAGGTAATAAAAGTCGTTTTTTCATACCAGACTCTGCCTTTATCAGTAAACACACCATATTTGTCCATCAAATAAGAGGTTTTAACAGTGAGGTATATTATCACGTTTTTAAAATATCCAAGATTGGGGTGCTTGGGTGGCTCACTCAGTTAAGCATCTGACTTCAGGTCAGGTCATGATCTCACAGTTTGTGAGTTCGAGCCCTACGTCAGGCTCTGTGCTGTCAGCTCAGAACTTGGAGCCTGTTTCGGATTCTGTGTCTCCCTCTCTCTCTGCCCCTCCCCCACTCACACGCTGTCTCTGTCTCTCAAAAATGAATAAACGTTAAAAAATGTAAAATATCCAAGATTACTGTTTTGTAGAATGTTTTAAAACATAAAAGAAGAGTAAATTTTGTTGAATGCCTTTTCCACATTTGAGAAAATGTTTTCCTTGCTTCTTTGGATTTCCTAATATTAAATAAACTTTGTGCTCTTGGAGTAAACCCAACATGGTAATGATGTATTATTTTTTAATATGGGGTTATATTGTTTGCTAATATTTTATTTAAAAATTTTATAAATCACTATTCATATGTTATATTAATCTGTAATTCTCTCCTTTTGTGCAGTCCTTGGCCAAATTTAGAAATCAATATTATCTCACAAAACAAATTTGAAAATCTTCTTTCTTTTCTTATATCTTGGTTTAATTTTATTAGAATTGAGATTGTTTTATATTTAAAGGTGTAGAATTCTCCTGTGAACATTTAAGGGCCTGGTGCTTCTTTTGTAGGAGAGCTCTTTATCTACTTTTCTATTTCTCCTTCAATAATAGATCAGTTTATTTTGTCTCTATTGGGGTTAATTCTGCTGTTATTTTCTTTAAAAATTATACTTTTCATCTAGATTTCTTTTCATGCTTATTTATTCTGAGACTAACACAGACAGAGTGCGAGTTGGGGAGGAGCAGAGAGAGAGCAGAACCCAAAACAGGCTCCAGGCTCTGAGCGGTCAGCACAGAGCCCAAAGCTGGGCTCTCAGGAGCTGTGAGATCATGACCTGAGTTGAAGTCCTATGCTCAACCAACTGAGGCACCCAGATGCCCCTCGATTTTTAAATTTATATGCATAGAATATGCAAAATAGTCTATGGTTATTTTAATTTTCTCTATTTGGATAGTTCCTTTCACCTTTTCATTTCTAATTTTGTTTACTTGTGGGGTTTGTATTTCACTTCTTTCTTGATTACATTAGCTAGTGGTTTGTCCATCTTGTTGATTTAAAAAAAAAAAAAGTTGTTTGTTTTGGTTTTTTACTTAGTGAGCTGTTCTACAATTTTTTTTTTTTTTTGGTTTCTATCTAATTTCTGCCTTCATCTTATTATCTCCTTCTGCTTTTCATTGTTGATATTTTAAGTTGAATTTTTCATTTATTTTCTTTTTTTTCATTTTTTTATCATTGTAGGTATTTTTAAAGTTACAAATTTCCTTTCATAACTGTATTGATTGTATGCCGTGGATGCTAAGTCATGGTTTCCTTATCCTTATTTTCAAAAATTTCTCCAATTTAGTTTATTCCCCCTTTGACCTGAAAGTTAACCAGTAGAATTTTTATGGCTGTGTTAATTTCTATTTTATTGCTCCGTGATCAGAGAATTTTATTTGTAACTTTCTATTCTTTGAAATTGAATGAGGTTTTCTTTGTTGCTTAGACATAGTAAATTTTTGTGAATGTTTCACATGCATTTATAAACAAAGTGTATTCTCTGTTAACTGGATTCAGAATTGAACATTTATAAACTGTATCTTGATGATTATGTCATTGATATCTTCTATATCTTTATTAATATTTTTATCACTTGATCTATATTCAATTGAGAGAAGTGTGTTAAAACCACCTACTATTGGCATAGTTTTCTCTGCTTCCTTCTTGCTCTGTTTTATAAATTTCATTGCTATATTACTGCAAATATAAACATTAATGACTTATATTTTCATTGTGGATTGTAGCCTTTAGTATCATAAAATGTTCTTTCTCTTTCAATACTTTTATGTTTGAACACTATCTTGTCAAACATCAACATAGCAAGCCCTACCTTCTTTTTATATCTTTCTTATCTTCTGAATGTCTTTTTTTAGGTGCATTGCCCATATATAACATACAATATTAGATTTTGCTTTTAGACAACGTCAATTTTATTTATTTTAAAAAGTGAGTTAAGCCCATTTACATTTACTGATGTATTCAATGTATTTGGCTTCAGTTTATATTGGTGTATGTGCTATATATTCAGTCTTTCAACGTGTGGTCTCTTTTGTTGCTCTTATTTCTTTTATTTTCCCCCCTTTGGTGTATCGTTCAATATTTACAAAGCTTTATATTTTTGTTCTAATGATTACCTTTACAGTAATCTAATATAGTATACTAATCTAATATAGTAAACTAATATCCTTAGTTTTCTCTCAACTTTTTTTTTTTTTTACTATTGCCTATTGGTTCCCTATTCTACACATGGTTGAATAAAAACTTCTCCCATTCTTTCTACTTCTTTAGTATCTAACTTGAAAAGTTTTCCTTTAGTCCCAATTTTACCAAGAAGTTCAGTAAGTGAAATTATTTTACTTACATTAATAATTTCTTGATTATCTCCTAAATTCTTTATAATTACACTTATCTAGATTGTTAGAGGATATAGCCATTATGTATTATAAAATGTCTCCCTTATAAATATTATATAATCTTAATTAATCAAATAAATATACATTAAATGCTCTGAATTCATTCTCTCCAGTCATTTCAGTTGCTTAAAGCTTGTTTTTTTTAAACACATTTTTAAAGTTTATTTATTTATTTTTGAGAGAGAGAGACAGAGAGAGAGGAGAGGGCCAGAGAGGAGAGAGGGAGACACAGAATCTGAAGCAGACTCCAGGCTCCGAGCTATCAGCACAGAGCCTGATGTGGGGCTCGAACTCACAGACTGCGAGATCATGACTTGAGCTGAAGTCAGACGCTCAACCGACTGAGCCACCCAGGCACCCCAAAGCTTGTTTTTTAGTAGAGCCTTCATGAAGTCTCAAAAAAAATATATTCTAAGAGTTTTTTCTATAGGCATAATAGTTTGTCTATGACATTTATAACTAAATGTCACTTTAACATGTTATAATATCTTTGGCTCAATTTCAATTACTGACTCTCTTAAATGTGTTACAATAAATGTTTTGCTTTGATGGCCAAATGATTGTTTCCTTTTCTTTAAAGTCCATAGTTTAGGTGAAATATATTTTGCATCAGTTTTCCCAGGTGTGCAATATTATCTTTCAATAAGTATATACAACTCAAGAAATGTTTTTTTGTTTTTTTTGTTTTTTGAATCATGCTTTTGAGTACTTGTTCTATCCCATTGCCCTGGTTCTTTTCTTTCCTCGGGGACTCCTATTATATACTTGTTGGATTTCCTTGGCCTGTTTTTATAGTTGCCACCTTCTCTTCAGTTCTTTTAATTCCTTCATTTGTTTTTACAATTTTTTCCTTCTTTCCTTCACCTATTTATGTTAAGGTGCTTATTTGCTCTTGAGTTTCTTCTAGTTTAGATTTCATTGCTGAACTTGATTTTTTAATTCTATTACCAACTTTTCCTAAGTTCTGTCATCCCTCTTTCCAAATTTTATTTTTTCCAATCACCTCATCTCTGAAATGTGTGTTATTCTTTCATTATTTGTTCGTGACTTCTCAATCTCCTTTGGCTCATTTTAAAATTAGGTTCAGTTTTTATCAACCTTGTAGGCCAGGCTTTCTGGAGTGATTTCATTGTCTTTAGATACAATACTCTACTCCTTCTTTTTTTTTCTTAAATAACTTCACACAAGATGGGACTGTAATCCTTTCCTGTTCCTCCTGTTAAAGTGAAATGAGTGTGCTTATACTTTTACAACAGTAATGAAGGCTTAAATTGATACTCTAGCACAACCTTTTCTCTTTTTTTTTCCATGAATGATCCCAAATTATAACCTTTGAGATTTGCTTCTTCTACTCCTCCACCTCACTCTTGGTGGGACCTTCTCTTTCCATGCCCTTATGGTCCTCATTCTGTTCAATTTGAGTCCCACTCCCAGCATGTCAATGCAGGGCTCTGTTCTGAAAGTAAGCTTCACTTGGTTAGTTTCAAGAGTTCATTGAGCCAGAGAGCCACAGCATCATCTGCTCTTACCATGGTCTCACTGCACTCACCAAGAATTGGGTCCTACAAAGCCCCCTCCCAGAATCCAGTTGTTCTTAGTGTAGACCACTGAGCTCCCATGAGTAGCACTGGTGATTTGGAGATTCTCCAGTAGCCAGGTCTAGTGTGAGTCTCAATGCCTTCCCTCTGTTTCTTTTTTTAAAAAAATTTTAAGTTTATTTATTTATTTAGAGACACACAGAGAGAACGAGAGAGAGCACAAATAGGGTAGAGGGAGAGAGAGAGAAGGGGAAAGAATTCCAAGCAGGCTCTGTGCTTACAGCACTTTTTCCCCATAGGCGCATGTATTAAGGCATGTGTTTTGTGGGTTTGTTGTAGGTTTCATCTTTGCACTCTTGGTTTCGCTGCACTGCCTATGTTTCCTGGAGAATTCGGGGATAGTCATCAACTATATTGCCACTGCTGTCATCTCCCCAGAATTCATATTTCCTTAATTTCTTACATAACATAGCTTGAAAATATAGTCACTTTTCTCCTCTACAGATTATATCTCATCTCTACCTCTACGAGACAGCTAAGAAATAATGAAAGCTTGGAAGATGATAAAAATGTAAATAAAACGTGTTCTGAAGCAGTACCTGGAAAGGCCTGTGAGTTCAATTCTTCTAGGTATTTTTGAATATTCTAGGTATACAGACATACATTCTGTGGAGGTTCAATGAGTGCTAAAGATATTAAATTCCTTACTTCTCTATATGGCTATTCTTTTTAATTGCGTTAGGTTTTTTCTAACTTACTCTCTCACCATTTTGTTATAGAACAGCAACTTTTTCCAGTATACAATGTGAGATAGTTTATTCGGCCATTGTTAATAGTTTCCTATAAATACATGGTTTAGATTTGTTGTAGGATTAAGTGAGTAAATGTATATAATGTAGTTAGAACAGTTAACAAACGTTATACCTGGAACATGGTAAATACTACATAAATGTTAGTTGCTATTTTTATGATAATTGTTAAATTATTGTTTTTATCAAGGGAACACATGTTCCAGCTCTTCCCCACTTGGCCTTCTATTAACTTGGAAAAAGGAGTGGGCTATGTGTTACATAGAATATTACTTTTGTAGAATATTAAAAAAACATTGTGTTCAAAACTAGTTCTGTTATTGACCAAAAAAAATTAGAAAACTCCAGATTAAAGGAATATAAGATTTCACTAGTTCATCTGACAGTCAGTCCAAAGCACTTCTTTGTCACTGTGTTCACCTACTTTCCCGTTCTCCTCCTTCCCACCATACTGTCCCCAGAATTACCAACACTTGGAGCTCACTCTCAAAGATACCATACTCGTGCATAGTGTTCACCTCAGATGCAAACTTAGCATAGTTCTCTTCACCTCAAAAGAAAGAATGGATAGAAAGGATACGGAAGAAGATTTGGGGGTTATGTTGTTTTTAAAAAATGGAATTTGCTTCTACTGATGTCTATAATTACTTCATACATTCCATACAATCAATGTAATATAATGTTTTGTCAGTTACAGCTTTATTTCTAAAGGTGGTTAGCTACTATGACATCCAGAATGCAGATTTCATGGGCAGTCACCTACATTACTTCAGAAAAGATCATGCTCTAGAGTATGATCCTTCAGCTACCATCATTTCAATGAATAAGCTACTTTACTAGTTAGCATCCATAATGTCAAAAATGGGTTCTATTGGTTAAACTAGTGACTATTGAGCATAATAAATATTAGAAATGGGCTCTCACTGGTGACATTAAGAGTACCAAGATATGCAAATAGACCACAAATGTTCAAAGATACTTGTATGAATGGAGTTTGAAAATCCAATGAATCCTGCAACCTGGATGATAGGAATTATGCCTAGTTCCAGTCATTGGCTTAAGAGGATTTCTGATTCATGGTACCTACTGGAGGGCACAAAATCCTGACCCTGGAATATCATGCCTGCTTGGAGCAAATCTTTCATCCAAGATGTGGTTAAAGTGTCAAAAGGAAAGTTTAGACTTCATCAAACTTCAGAACAAGTTATGTGAACTGTTGTGTGCTTGCTTGTTAATAAAAGATGGTGCAATAAATGTATGGAGGAAGAATCTCTCCGAAGACTTATTTTTATTAAAGCCATGTAGGAAATTTGTGGGGGAGTAGCTAATCCTAGCCACCTCAAATTTCTTTGGTAGCCAATACTACCTACCAAAAAACAAATAAACAAGCAAGACAAAGCCCTAAATGTTGTGAATTAATCAAAGTACCACTTTTGGTCATTAAGGAATGCAAGAAGACTTTTGACAGAATTTTAATTACTAGAAGGATATCAGTTGGACAGTTGTCAAAGTACCTTTTTAAAAAAAAAAGACTTTTGAAGAGTAATTTTAGGTTTATAGAATAATCAAAATATAGTATAGACAATTCTCATATACCCCACATCAAATTTCCCCATATTATTAACATCTTACATTAGTATGATACATTTGTTACAATTAATGAACCAATATTGAAACAGTATTAATAATCAACGATTGATACATTATTGATTTATTACTAATAACTGAAGCTAATGGTCCATACTGTAACTTTGGAAAGAAGTCATTGTGCAGATCATACCTAAGGAATGGGAGTTATGATCCCCCTCCTTCAGGTGGTAGGAATATATATCTACATAAATTACTTGGGATTCTTCTCCATAGAGTCAAAGTATCTTTTAACTTGAGCTTTTATGATACTGTGAATGAGCTTTAGAAATCCCAACAACTCCACAAATGTTCTTCCTAGTTTTAAATGATTTGAAATATTTTCTAAGTCTCCTATGTAATTATTAGCAAACGTATAGATTTAATACTTCATCAATTACTTGATTGTCAGACAAAATATTAAAAAGTCAAAGAAATGGCTAGTAGTTTAACATAATGTAAACACCACCCTATTACTGATTTCCTGGGTGTGAGAACAGCATCATTACTAAAAGATACACATGGATTACTCCCCAGAAAGCAATCAGATTCTGCGGAAAACAATTCTGTAACACTTTTCCTTGTTTACTGCAAGACAATATAAGCCATCCAAAGACATAAAAATAGACAGAAATCAGCAAGTGGTATTTTCCTCTGTTTATGTTTTAGGAACAAGAACTCAACTATGATAATTCCATAAATTTCCAGCAGTTAAGAAAACATACTAAACTACTAATTTGGAGGCAGAAACCCAGTATTTAACCATAGAGACACAAGCTTGTACAATAACTTGATGCTCTATAAATATCTCTCCCTTCTTGCTCCACGACTGTCAGATGAGGGCTCTCCATGAGAGCAGTATGGAGGAGATCAAAGGTCAAGAGTCCAATCATGAATTCCCAAGGGAGGAGACAAGCTCCTGGAAGGTTCGGAGTTTACAGCTATCTGTTTCATGCCAAAAAGACACCAGAAGCAAAAGGAGGAAGTCTGAATAAGCAGAAGAATGTTGTTTTCAGAGATAGGGTTATTTTAAAGCTGAACATTAAATATCCCCATTGCCCCAGAGAAGAGGCTAAAGTTAAAATAATTCTTTATGCTCTCAAAAGTATATTCATGCACAAATCATTCACCATCAACCATGGGTGGCTGGATAAACTTAGGATAAAAAAATGGCTATTGTGCTTTCCTTCACCCATTTCAAAGTACTTCTTGTCCTTTTCTCTAAAGTGAGGATAGAAAAAAACGTTTTTGTTTTTTGTTTTTTTTCTTTTTAAGAGAGAGAAAGAGAGAGCAGGGGAGAGAGGCAGAGGGAGAATCTTAAGAGAATCTTAAGCAGGCTGCATGCTAAGCACAGAGCTCGACGTAGGACTCAATCCCACGATCATGACTTGACCTGAAATCAAGAGTCGTAAGTTCAACCAGATAAGCCACACAGGCACCCTGAAAGAATATTTTTTTAAAAGACTACTTTAGCCCAAAATAGAAGAATTATGGTATATTTAACAATATGTGTGTAAGTATCTATATATTGACAATAAGTGGGTTTTTGTTGCCTACTTCAAGATAAGTTCAGGTATAGCAGTAGTGGTATTATAATAATAACACCTTCATTTTCAGCACTTTACAATTTAAAAAGCATTTTGACATTATATGTATATTTCAACTTTACAGGTCATTAAAAGATGTTACTATTATTCCCATTTTACAGATAAGGAGGCAAGTTTGATTAGTTAAGTGACTGCTCAAAGTTTCAGAATTGGAACCCCAGTTCTACAGGAACCCAGTTCTTAAATTTCTGATCCTGGAATTTTTTCACCATCCTAGTTTTCCTTGTATGGGCATAAACAGATTGTCCCAGTCAAAAAGTTTGATCTTCCTTCTGCTAAGGTCTTGAACCTGGTTCATTAAAGATGAGTGAATATATATGTATCAATGTGTATCTATGCACACACACACACACACACACACACACACACACAGTCTTCCCTCTAATATATTATGACATCCCTTCCTGAAAAACCCCTAAGAATCACTGCATCTTTTCTATAGCAGCCAAAATTTTGACAATCTTTACTTTACATAGTTGTATTAGGAAAGTGAAAGTTTTTATTATTTATTTTCAAATGTAAATAATATAATATTGAAAATGCTTTTTTAAAGACATACTGTGTCCCAATCCCCATATACTGTTGTGGCTTTGTGGGGAGTGCCAAACTTCCCCTCCTTCACTTCTACCAATGAACCTAAGTTTCTTCCTTCTGGCAAAGGAAAAATAAAATTGAAAGTAGAGACCACTTATCTGACTATGACCTGTCATTTGTGTTTGGTTTGACACATTAAAAGATGCCAAGAAATATCAAAATACAGCAAACATCCGTTATTAAGGCATGTCAGAAAATGCTCAATCCACAAACTTGTTTTCCAAAATATCTAGAAGTCAGGAAAGTTTGCAACATGCAAAATGATGGTAGAAATTAAAGTAACTTTCCAGATAATTTAAATTGAAAAACTTCCTTCCCCTCATTTTGCTGTGGCATTTTGGCCCGAATTAGCCAGGTGGTTGATTCCATTCTGCACCTAACTTTGGAACCTGAAAAGTCCCTACCTTTGTAAGTGATGATGAATGTCAACACTAAGCTCGGAACCACATTTCTGACCAAAGCAGCACAAACTTCCTTGGCATAAATGCTTAAAGTAGTTCCCTCCCTGGAAAGAACAATCTGTCAGTCTCTCCAGCTTTCTCACCAAGTAATCAGAGAAATTCACGGTGAAAAACACTTTATTAAGTCATCTTGTCCATAAACGTACACACATAAGAACACTTCCTGTGGCTTACTCCCCCATACATTGCCTGAGCTTGCATGAGACTCCAACGACGGATATTCTACCGTGGCCTCAGGGACTCTTTTGCAGCTTAATATTCCTCGCTGTCAGTATTTGCTGCATGCTGTTGACATTTTTCTCCATTTCTCATCATGACTCTTTGCCCTACTCTCCTGACACCTTTACTATGATTTATATGTCTTCACTGTCCTCAGCTAGATTCTAACAGCAGCTAATAATTAATGCGCATTTACTACGGAGCTAACATTTTCAAAGTACTTTAAATATATTACTGCCTTTAATCCTCACGACAACTGTCTTGGGTGGCTGGGTACAATTATGATTCCCATTTTACAAATGGTGAAGCTGAGACTCAGGAGGATTAGGGCTGCACAGTTAGTACAAGGCAGATCAGATTCAGGATTTGGAGCTCTGCAGCCCAGCTTCAGAGACTATGCTGTAACCAACCACGCCTCCATGCTGAACCAACAAACTCCGTTGTCTGTTTGGCTCATCTGGACACCACACGTGCAATTTTTCCTTGTCAGTGAATGTCTCTACCATCTTCTGTTGCAGAGAGTAGAAGGATCACTCTTAAGTTCATTCTACTGTCTAATGATTAAAATGCAGGTCTTGTCAACTGAATCCTCTTTATCCATGCCCTAAGTATAAAATCTGGTCTTCTGAGCATAATTTTCAGAAAGCCTCCCTTAACAGAATAACAGCAACAAAACAACCAGATTTCTTCTTTATCCTCAAGAAAACTTGATAGGCCACCTGGCCACTGTGATTATTTCCCCAAAGTCTGTCAAGGCTTAAAGGTACTTTTATTTGTCCCATTAAGACTATTTCTAAGCCTTTATTCCAAGCGATGTTCTCTCTGTCTCTTAAGCCAAGTTTTCCATATTAATAATAATAATAATAATAATAATAATAATAGCTAGCATCAGCTTAAACTTAAAATGTTCCAGGCACTCCTCCAACTGCTTTAGAGGAATTATAAACTCTACAACCCTATGAGATAGGCATTATTATTATCATTATTATTATATGCATGATATATACACATGAAAAGTGAGGCACAGAGAGTCCAACCACCTGCCAAAAGGTAAACAGCTGGTAATAGGTAGACCTCTAACTTCTGTTAATACTTGGGGCTCCACTAGCATACTTGTCACTATTTTCTGTGGAGAGATGGTGGTACTCACCAAATGTTCCATATGATCCTCTACCCTTCCCAGGTGCCTACATTCAGGCAGGGCCACGTGACTCGTTCATAATCAACAGAGTATGAGAGAAAACAATGTGTAAAACTAAGACTCCTTGTGCTTATGCACCCATGCATTGAGATGGTGGCATCATATGATGAAAGAAATTCAGATCATCCACTCGAACAAGAAATGCTTTCAAGGATTCCTTGACCCGCATCAGACTTTTTGTGGCAAAAAAATGAGTTGTTATTCTGTTATATCATGGGATGCAGATGTCTATGTTATTAGTGCAATAGAGCATGGTAATATAATGATACTCCAGTGCATTGATCATCTTCCTATTCTTCTGCTGGCTACAATCTTATATCTGGATTTTTCGTTGTAAGAATCTAATTTTATTGGGAAGGAAGAGATTCAAAGAATTTCTAATTCTACCAGCAATCAGTAGGACCACTGATTTAATGAAAATGGAAGAAATCTCTTAAAATGTTGGTCTTACATATGGATAGTAAGACTTCTATGAATACCTAATCCTTAACTCCTGTTAATAGTGTAATAGGGAGTACCTAATCCCTCCTATTGGCACTTAACTCCTGGTAATAGTATTTTAACCCCTTCATAAAAGCCCCCAACAAATTAACTTTTCACATTCAAAACTCAAATATCCTGATTCAACAAATCATGTTGTGAGTACTGACCACAGACATTGAGTTCAAAGCAGAAAGAACAGTCAAGAAGATCAAAGCATGGATCAGAGTTCTGCCTTGCTAAATTATAGAGTATACAAAGTTCCACGGAGCCAAAAGGAAAGGTTCTTGTATGCAAGGATAGGTAATTGGGAATGTCTTCTATAGGCAGTAAAAACCACTGAAGGTTTCTGAGCAGAAGGGTGTAAGTAAGAGCTGAGCTTCAAAAAGACCTAACCTGACAGCTATACATCAAATAAGTTCCTCAAAGAGACTGAAAGGGAAGAGCCCAGTGGAGAGGCAGTAGAGAGACGGGAGAGCTTGCAGAGATAATACAGAAAGTCACCAGGATTTTTGTATGCATTCAGATGTGGGTAATAGTGAAAGGGAATGAGCAAAGATCCCCTTGAGATTTACAACATGGAAGACAGACAGGATGTTGGTTCCATGAATACACAGAGGAACACAAAAAAGAAGCAAGTTTAGAGCGAAATATATATGTATATATATAAATTCAGCTTATCATCCTACCAAGTTATTCGATGTACATTTAAACAAACTACATCGCACTAAAATATTAGAAAGCTTCCCATAGAGATGTCTGTGTCCTCAGAAAAGTTATTTGTAAGTTATTTTTCTCTCTTCCTAGAATTTGCTCTGTCTTCTGCTCTAACAAGCTCTCTTATCAGGCAAGGGTTAATCCAGTGGAGACTCCTCCTTAGAGCCAAAACTAACCTCCCCACCCACATCCCTTCCCTCCAGGCCATTTACTGTCAGAATCCCTCCTATTGGCACTTCATATGTTTGAACCATGGCATTCTTTTTTTTTTAAGTTGGGGTGTGTGTGTGTGTGTGTGAGAGAGAGAGAGAGAGAGAGAGAGACAGACAGACAGACAGACAGAGAACATGAGCGAGCCCATGCTAGAGCTGGGAAGAGGCACAGAGAGAGGGAGAGAGAAAATCCCAAGTAGGCTCTATGCTCCTGTTAGTGCAAAGCCCTGCGCGGGGCTGGAACTCACAAACGAGAAGTCAGAATCAAGAGTCCAACGCTTAACCAAATGAGCCACCAAGGCGCCCCCCGAACCACAGCATTCTTATGCCCGATAAAATATGTATCCAATATTTGACAAATATTACAAAGTAAGCACTGTTAAAATATCTCTACCATATGTAATTTGTTACAATTATTGAAAAATACATTATGAAGTAATATACATGAGTGATGCAAAACAGGTGGTTTCTTCCTTACTGACCAAAATGCCACCATTAACCCCACTCACGTGTTCTAACAGTTAAGGATAAGGAATGGCCATCAAAGAATCGGTTTAAGAGATGGCAGTATGGACACAGAGAGAAGTTTTCTTAACTTCTTTGCAGTACCAAGAAGAAAGTTTCTGCTTCCTGTACCCAGACCCTCCATCCTTTTTTTCTGAGCCCTCAGAAATGCTTGCATTGCCCAAGAGATCATATGAAGCATATCTCACACAATCTGAAACTTTGGGTAGATATATTTGTCTTCTCCTTGGCTATAAAAATGAAGTGCAAAAGTGAAGTAAGCAATCTGAATGACTATTAAAAGCAAAGTTGCTTTGGAAGCCAATGCCAACTTTCCTCTGAAACAGGACTCAGACTCACCACTTCTTCCCCAAACCGTCTAAAATCAGGCTCAGAGCCCATTTCTAAATTCACTCAGAAGAGCCAAAGGGTTAAGAGATGATCCAGAAAGCATAACACACACAGTATTTCAAATTACTCTATTTCCAACTGAAATACAGCACATATTATTCAGACTTCTTTTCTCCCTTCTTACTCCCCTTCCCTCCATTCAAAAGGCATTCTCTTTTTTTAATAAAAAGAAATAAATCCCTATCTTAATTTAATCACGCAACCAGCATGAAAATGAACTCAATGAATAAAATTGTCAAAAGTGGTAAATGATAGGATTCCCTCTTAGCCAACTTCTCTGCCTAAAATTAGACTGCCTTTTAGGATTTACTGCCGTTATTAAGCGAACATCCTTTTGACGATAAAGCAGTGCTTCTTGGATGTAGAGTGCTATGGAACGCAGGCTAAAGTGCTCAGTGATGTACGACTTTGACGGACTCCAGGGATCTTACTGTTTCAAAGCTATCGTCTGTTCTTTGTTCACCAGACCAAGACATTGCAGTGGAATACACAGTTCAAGACCGGCGCTTGGAGAAGGATGAGTGTAAGGACGCAGAATACCTTGTTTTTGTCATGCTAACATGATGAGTTACAGTGTATTAAGAAAGTGTTGACACAAGTGGGAATAAGCTTTTGACAGGCTTGCCAGTAATTAACGCACATTGTATGTAAAGTCACTACAAAACATTGCAGTCTGGTTCTTGGTTCAGGGTCTTCTGCCAAGGGGTGTTATTCATAAGCTTGATGGAAAATACTTGTATCTACAAAATCTCTGTGGTTCACTGGATGATGAAGGCAAGAAGGAAGGGAGATTGGGTTTTACGAAAGCTTGCAATGTTCCTGCAGCTAGGTATAGTGATGATCATCCTACTGCCCCAGAGGGCTGCAGATTTTAAAGATAAATCACCAAAAATAAACGGGGACTAATTGAATTTAGGAGATGTTTGGGAAAGGCAGCAAAGCTCCCCCTCTCCACTCCTTCCCCGACCAATTATCCTTACTGCCCCCGCCTTTAAAAGTTCAATCAAAAAAACCAAGAACTGTCTAATAGTGTTTCCCATCGCATTCCTTAAGCCCACCTGGCTCCTTATTCTTGGCTACTGCCAAGAAACTGGGCTTCCTATCTGTGATAATAACCAAGTGGATCTAGAGCTTACAAGCCCAAAGCCCGTAGCCAGGCTTCTGACTGGAGCCAGCAACCTTTGTCCAGGCCCTTCACACTTGGCTTCCAATCATCTGCACAATCTTATTCTCCAGCCCAGCACAGACCTCAGCACCTAGCTCCCAGCCAGCAGCCATAAGGAACGGCATATCTTAGTTACCTCTCTTGCTGTCCAACAAGATTTAGGACATTTATGACTTGCAAGGGCCGTATTGTATGTAGTCTGGCACTTTTAAACCTTATTTTCCTAATAAATTGTTTTATTGAGTGATAAGAAATAGAATTGACATCCAGGCCAGGTGTAATGGAAATTCTTGGAATTGCACATCACTAGGAACCAAACTAAACCTCTCATTCCCTAAGAAGGGTTGAACTGAAGAGTTCATGTAAACAATAGCCTCATACTGAGTAATTTTCACTAGAGAGCTATTATCCCAAATTGCAACTCCGTGAAGGACAGATATTCAAACTGGATACCTGACAACCACAGTGGTGAAGGAGAGGTTCTGCCCCGATACTCAAAGGGCCAGAAACACAGACCAGAGGTGGGGATGGGTTTTCACTTGCCTCAGTTTATCCTGCCAGAGACACCCTTGGCTTCTGCTCCCTTCCCTGACTGCTGAAATGAGCCAAAATGTCAGAACACTCTAACATATACTGTGAGCCTCTGACAACGGTTTGAACCTGGATGCACATTAAAATCACCCGGGAATTCTATGGCTGGGAGATCATTGTTAAAGGCTCCCAGGTGATTCTAACTTGCAGCGGAGGGGGAGGGCCACCAGCCCAGGGGATTTGTTCGAGTCATAGTAACAATGGTGACAACTCTAAATACAAGGTGGACATTTGTCATAGGCTTTGCACACAGTGTTCAGAAGACCGGTCACTTACTGTGTTCACACCTACTTTCTTTCTTCAAAAAAGATGATCCATTAATTTTGAATTATGAAAGTATAAAGTTATTAAAATATTCCTTGCTTAATACAGAAAATGTTTGGAAAATAAAGTGTAAAGAAAAATATAAAACCTCAAATCTGACCAACCAGATATAAATGCCTTTAATATTTTGAGGTCTTTGTTTCCAAAGCTTTTTTTTTTTTTACAAATAATAGCGTGCATATGCATTTTGTTTAAAAAATATTAGGATAATTCATGGTTAGACAGAAACAATTTATTTATAGTATTGGAATTATTTGTTCCTTGAAAGTTTGAAATAACTTACCCATAGAATTCCAAGGCTCTAAAGCCTTGTGTTGGGGGGAGACTGGGTGGCTCAGTTGGTTAGGCATGCAACGTGGGCTCAGGTCATGATCTCATGGTTTGTGGGTTCTCAGGTCATGATCTCACGGTTTGTGGGTTCAAGCCCAGCGTCGGGCTCTGTGCTGACAGCTCGGAGCCTGGAGCCTGCTTCGGATTCTGTGTTTCCCTCTCCCTCTGCCCCTCCCCTGCTCACACTCTGTCTCTCCCTATCTCTCAAAAATAAATAAACATTAAAAAAAATTCTTTTAAAGCCTTGTGTTGGCTATAAATCTCTGGCATTAAAAATTTTTAATGATATTTGTCTATATGATATCTTTTTCTTTTAATATCAACCTTGATAATTCATAATTTTCCAAGAAAAGAGTACATTTATTTGGAACTTTCCATTTTATTGGGATAGAGTTTAGTGTTACATTTCTTTATACTCCTTGCTATGTTATTCTCAACAGGAGCAGGGAAGGCGGCACTGGGGGGGGAATAGTGGAACATAATCTCCTGAGGGGTATTTTTAGAGCATGTGCTCCAACATTTTGCTAATGTTCCTAGTGTGCCCTATGCCCCTACCCCCTCTGCCTCTGCCATTGTTGAATCACTGAAGAGAAAGGAGATCATCTACTGACAGGTGCACCTTACATATGCAAATAGCATGAAGTTATTAAAAAAAAAAAACATTCTGAGAAGCACCAAGGTGCACTCTTACGCCGGACCTCCTTTTAGTGGAAGTCCTGAAATATCACCAGGACAGTGTGACCGTCATCTGGTTTGCCAGCATGCTCTGGCAATAAGGAGCACAACTTAAAGTAATATAGTTTATTTATGTGGTTACTTGGGGCTAACACTACTTACATTTAGAGGGTAGTAGACCATCCAAACTCATAAATTCTACACATGTTCCTACTATAAACAACTGGGCTTCACAATTAGATCCAATTACTTTCCACTTCCAAGAACTCAATCACCTCTGTCATAAGATGTTCATTACATCTGAATTTTTATTTTTGCTTTCTTGGCAATTTATAATCCCTCTTAACATTGGCTCTGAGGAAGACATGGAGAGCTTCCAGGCCTATAAAAAGACTTAGGTGTCTTTCTGGACAGCTCAATGAAGATGTATTCTCAATACACAGTGGTAATCAAAAAAAACAAGTCAGAAATAGAATTTGAAAAAATACGGAATATATTATTATTCTATTTCATAAATCATCCATGATTTACCTTTATCACTCAGGGCCATCTTCTCTCAAAAGGGAAAACAATTCCACAAAAGAGCAATAAAAAGGAAGCAAGGCAGAATGAGGAGTTTCGCATACAGAGGGATTAAAAAGCCTAGGACTTTCTTTTTGGAAAAGGAGGATAATACTTAAGAATAATTAGAGAAACGTGAAATAATGTTCAGAGATGTAACAAAGTGAATTAAAACAAACAAAAGAATGAATGATTGCCATGCTATGCAAACACCAATTCACTTTAATCAAAACATACATAGGCACAATTACAATAATTCAGAATTTTTAACTCAATTTTTATCAACTTACCTGGGTTATTATAGTATTTATTTAAATGGAATTAAAAGCAATGATCTTTGGTATAAAATTCCAGGTCCTAAATGACTAGCAAAACAAATTGGTTTCTGACTTCTTCTGTCCTAGAAAACTATCAACCTCTAATTTAAATGTTATCAGCTATACTTTAATACATGATACAAATAGATCAAATTAAGCAGTTTTAAGTGAAATATGGTCCCACATAAACAAAGGACCACCATGAAAATGTCATTTTCCTGGAGGACAACCCAGTACATAAAATGAAATCTGAAAATCATACAACAAAAAAAGAAGCTTTGTTAAAACAACACTCTCTGGGAAACACTTAATAAAGATGATTAACTCCCTACTTAGAACAACTGAAGGATGAAAGCTTTGGCACATTTATGAGAGCAATGATGAGTGGCCTCATATAAATGGAGTACACACAGCAGAGTGTATAATGTACCCTTCCCTATTTTTACATTCCACTTGGTCTATAAATGAGTTGAGAACAAACTACATGTGTTACAGACACAAAGATTAAAAAATTAAAACGGAGTCTCTACTAGAAATGCCCCAGCAACAGACAATCATCCTCACTCCTATGCTTTAAAAGCAAGCTGAAAATTTCTTGGAGGCGGAGAAGTATTGTGAAGTCTCCACAATGGTGAAGGCTCACCATTTAGCTCTGTAGAACTCTACAGAGCCGGTGGACGAGGGGAAAACCCGACTCCAGGGAATACTGGTTCCGGAAGTGCCATCCACATCCCACAAGCCTATGTCGTCTAAAATGCCAGCACTACTCAGACAGAAATTATTTTTCCTATTTCTATAATTCTCTTAATCCCTAGATTGCATGCCTAGCAACTGACAGGTAGTCTAATAAGCGCCTAAGATAGTACAGTGGTTAGCACACTGGCTTTAGCATTAAATGAACCCGGCATGATCACGTCACTTGCCACTTGCCACTTTCCAGCATCAAACCTTGCACGGGTTCCTCAACTTCTCTGAGTTTGTTTCCTCATTCATACAGTGAAGGCAACGACGGGCCTATCCTATAGGCCTTCTGGGGGCCGGGGGGTGGTTTCACATGAAGGCAAAGTGCTTAAAACAGTGCCTCACGAATGGCAAGGTGTTAATAATGTTGGGTATTTTCATAGAAAACTATAGTCACGACCTACATTATCTGAGAACATAGGCACATACAAACTGCACAAATCTTCCTGAAAAGCAATTTGACAATGTGCCTCGAAAGTCTTAAAAGTGTCAGTACAATTTGTGGGAGAAATCTCACTTTTAGGAATACAGCCTAAGGAAACAGAGACTCACATGCATAGGAATGCTCGCTGCATTGATGTTTTTCAATTTGAACTTCTAATTTACAGATAATTGTACATTCGCAGCAGTTGTATAAAATAATACAGGAGATCCTGTATACCTTTTATCCAATTTCCCCTGATGTTTACATTTTACAAAGTATAATACAGTATCACAACCAGGATATTAACATTGATACAGTCAAGATGCTGATTTTTTTAAAAAATATAATAAGGACATTAACTCCATGCCATCACCACAAGGAACTCCAAGTTAGCCTTTATGGCCATATCATGTCCTTCCTACTCTCTCCGCCCCCTCCTCCTTAACTCCTGGCAATCACTAATATGTTCTCAATTTATATAATATTGTTATTTCAAGAATGATACATAAATGGAATCATATAGTATGAAATCTTTGAGATTGGCTTTTTCCACTCAGCGTAACTCCCTGGGGATTCATCCAAGTTGCATGTCTCAATAGTTCATTCCTTTCTATTCCTGAGTAGTAGCCCCTGGCATAGATGTACCATGGTTTGTTTAACCATGTACCCATGGAAGGATATCTAGGTTGTTTCCACAGTTTATGTCTTTTAATGAATAAAGTTGCCAAGAACATTTATGTACAGGTTTTTCTGTGAATGTAAGTTTTTATCTCTCTGGGAGGAATACCCAAGAGTTCAATTGCAGAGTAGCTACATACTTAGTTTATTTAGAAGCTGCCAGGGGCGCCTGGGTGGTTTGGTTAAGCATCCAACTCTTGATTTCAGCTCAGGTCATGATCTCACAGTTTGTGAGTCTGAGCCCTGTGTTGGGTTCTGCACTGACGGCACAGAGCATGCTTGGGATTCTCTCTCTCCCTCTCTCTCTCTCTGCCCCTCTCAGGCTCTCCCCTTCTCACAAAATAAATAAATAAACATTAAAAAAAAAGAAGAAGAAGCTGCCAAATGTTTTCCAGAGTGCCTGTACCCTGGAAATTTGGCACACCCACCACCAATGTATGGGAAATCCACTGCATTATTTTAAACACCGAAAATAGTAAACCACATCTAGCGGCAAAAACAAATAATGCTACAGTCTCAGGATGGACTAATATTAAGGTATTTAAAAATACTATTTAAATACATTTAATAGACTTATAAAATCCCACTTAATGCAATTTAAAAATTCAAATATAAGTAGGAATAAGTACAGTTTACTCTTACATGGCATGGGTGTAACATATGCAGATTATTCCCGTAAATACAGAGCAGTACTGTAAATGCAGTTTTTCTTCCTTATGATTTTCTAAATAACATTTTCTTCCCTCTAGCTTACTTTATTGTAACAATACAGTCTATAATACATATAACATACAAAATATGTGTTAATCAACTGTTTATGCTATTGTTAAGGCTGCTAATCAGTGGTAGGGTATTAATAGCTAAGTTTTGGGGGAGTCAAAAGTTATATGCAGGTTTTCAATTGCACAGGAGTCAGCTCCCCTAACCCATTTTGTTCAAGGGTCAACTGTATAACCATATAAATATACATTACGTATATATGTACACATGTACACAGACACAGACATAATTGGAAAACTGGTGAAATAAAACTCTGAGAAACATAAATTAAAAATCTGGATTTTTTAATTCTTATTTTCTGAATTTTCTAGGTCAGCTATGCGCTTTTATAATTTAAAACTGTTTCTTTTAATTAATTAATGATCTTCCCACCAAATCAACATCTCTTTTTTTTAAAAAAAAAAATGATACATATGAATGTATCATTATTTATTCAACTTATGATCTAATTATACACGTTGATGAGTTTTCCAGCTTTTTGACCCTCAAACAATGGTATAAGAATCCTTGATTATATAGCCTTATACTCTGATGACTTTATTTCTATGGGAGAAATGCTTAAAGGCAGAACTGATAGGTCAAAGAATATTATTTTTACTTTAATCTGCCAGATCACTTTCCCAAAAGAGAACATTTCATATTCTCGAGAGCAATTTATGAGAACTACTTCCCCACATACTTTTTCCTCTAGATGTTATAAATTTTGGGCATTTTTGCCAAATGCAAAATGCAAAATGCCAGATGCATGAAAATGACATCTTGCTGTCGCTTTGATTGGTATTTCCCTCACGTGTGATCTTTGCATCTTTTCATTTGTCTGTTGCCCATCTGATTTCCTCTTCCATCTAACCTGTTGATATACTTTGTCCAGTTTAAAGCAGAGTTACTTAGTTTTTCCTTATCAGTTTGTAGGATGTTTTAATATAATACGGACATTAACCCCTTGACCATTACATGTATCACACATATTTTCTCCCTATATGATTTGTTTTCCACTTTGTCTATTGCCTTTATCCAAGCAAAAGTCTTTATTCTATAGTCAAATTTGTCAATCTTTTGGACTTCTGGATTTCTTATGTTGTTTAGAAGTCCTCCCAACCCACATGCACACACACCCACGGTTATACAAAGGGTGTCCTAAGTTGCCTTCTAATATTGTAAATATTTTATAGTTAATTCCTTAAATTTACTTTTATTTTTATATAATAGTCTGTATACACAGTACATGGTAAGCATCTACATAGATGGGAGGGGAGGGGATTATTTTCTTACCAATTTAAAAGGTCAAATTCCCATATGAACTTAGAATTATTCCTGAATTCACCATTAGGATTTATTTTATATATCTATTTTGTGATGCTGATACCACACAATTTTTAAAAACAGTTTTATAATAGATTTTAATATCTGATAAAGCAATTTTCAAAACTGCCTTCATGTTTCAAGCACACGTATTCTCTTACATGAAATTTAAATTTAGTTATATCCATGATATATTAGGTAAAAAAATGTCATGCTGCTGAACAGCATATATTGTATGATTTTATGGTCTAATAAACAGAAAACACTGGAGGCAGAGGAAAGGGAATGGAGGGATGGTGTGCATATGTGTGTTTGCATTAGTTTTTACCAACATAAAGAAAGATCCAGAAAAAAGATCACAAAACCAAGCTGTCAACATTGGTTTCCACAGAAGGATAGGATTAGGAGGTGTGGAGATTGGCCTTCTCATCCCCACTCCACCCAGTTGTTGGGTCGCCTTGTGGTTTGGCTTTTTGCAAGAATGCTAGTTTGAAAGAAAAACCCAATTAAATATTTCAAATAAATAAAATATAGTTACATTATTAGACCTGGAAGAGATCTCAGAATTTATTTCTTCCAACTCTTACCCAAATAGGAGTCTCTCTGGCAGTATCTCTGCCAGATGGTCCTCCAGACTGTTTAAAAATGTCCAGAGATGCAGAGTTCTCTTATTTTTGCTCAGCTGCCTGCTGTATCATTGGAGAGCTGTAATTGTTGGAAGGCTCTTTCCTATCTTTATTCAAAATGTGTCAGTTCCTAATAACCACTCAGGTCTGTCTTCTGAAGCAAAATAGTATGAAGAAGACTTTTGCTTTGTTTAATTGTGCAACCCACTATGAACTTGGCCAATCCTTCAACTGTGTTGATGGGTGTTGCTATACATGTTTTTAAAGTGTATCATGTACCAAGAACTGTGTCATTAAGCATTTTCGTGGATTTACTTAATTCTCACAATAGCCTAATGATGTGAGCTAGTAAATGATGATACCAAGACTCAAATCTAAGTCTGAGGGTCTAGGGAAGATGGAAGAGTAGGAGGACCCGAAACTCACCTTGCCCCATAGATACAACTAGATAATTCTTATATCAGTGTACGCAACCCAGAGAACAACCCACAGACTGGCAGAACAAACTCCACAACTAAAGGCAGAGAAGAGGCCACATCAAGTAGGGTAGGAAGGGCAGAGACATGGTGAGGAGCTAAATCCTGCAGGTCTGCCCCCACCCCCACCCCCCATCAGAGGAAGAGAGGGAGCCAGGGATGCAGAGAAGTAAGAGAAATAGAATCACACCAGGGAATTTGCACAGGGAGGCTTTGAAAATCATAGGGACTGAATTTTATGAGTTCAGCAGGACTTAAAGCCTGGTACTTTAAAAATCAGCAGCTTGGCTCTGGGAGGGCAATAGGAAGCTCAGCCCCCACCCTTAAAGAAACAGTACGAGAAACAACCAGGGAGATACAGCTTAAAAACAGTAGTTTGAAAAATTCCTGGGGCATACAGGAGATACAGTTAATTACTAATCTCAGAGTTCACTGAGGGACTAGTCTAGGAACAAAGGAGCTGGCAGTCACCACTTCCCTCCCCCAGCCCCCAGCATAATCACATAGGAACCTGCTCTAACAAGGGTGGCTCAGGCATTCACTACCTAACTTACATACACTGCACTCTGCCCTTCCAGCTTGGCCTCTTTGCTTGCCTCCCAGTGCTGCAGGCCCCCTCCCCAGAAGACCCAGCACAAACTTTCCAATACTGTGACTCCTGACCCCTGTGGAAGACACGCACACCTTGTTAAAACTGCACCTCCTGGCTGCCTGTGCTGTGTACAACAGTCCCAACTGCCTGGGTCTCTACAGAGGCTGTGTGTCCCCCGTGGAAGAGGACAGGCACCGCCTTGTCAAAAGTGAAAGCCCATCCCACTACTTTTAAGAACAAGAGACTAGTTGAATTTCCTAACACAGAGAAACAGACACAGAGAGTTAGGCAAAGTAAGGAGATGGAGGAATATGTCCCAAATCAAACAACAAGACAAAATCACAGCAAGAGACCTGACTGAAACAGAGATAAGCAATATGCCTGATGAAGATTTTAAAGTAATGATCATTAAGATACTTACTGGATTTGAGAAAAGAGTGGAGAACATCAGTGAGACCCTTAACACAGAGATAAAAAAAAAGAACCAATCAGAAATGAAGAACATAATTATTAAAATTAAAAATACGTTTGATGGAATAAACAGCAGGCTAGAAGAAGAAGAGGAATAAATCAATGACCTTGAAGACAGAGTAATGGAAAGTAATCAAGTTGAGCAAGTGAAAAAAAAAAAGAAAAGAAAAGGAATTACACAAAATGAAAACAGACTTACCGAATTCAAGCATAATAACATTCACATTATAGGGATCCCAGAAGAAGAAGAGAGAGAAAATGAGTCTGAAAATTTATTTGAAGAAATAATAGCTGAAAACTCCCAAGTCTGGGGAAAGAAACACATATCCAGATCCAGGAGGGACAGAGATCTCAGAACAAAATTGACCCAAAGACATCCATGCCAAGACACATAAAATTAAAAAGGCAAAAAGTAGTGATAAAGAAAAAATTTTTAAAGTAGCAAGGGAAAAGAAGACAATTGCATACAAGGGAAACCCCATAAGGCTCTCAGAAGAGTTTTCAGCAGAAACTTTGCAGGTCAGAAGGGATTAGCATGATATATCCAAAGTGCCAAAAGTGAAAAGTCTGCAGCCGAGAATACTCTATCCAGGAAGCCAATCATTTAGAGTAGAAGAAGTGATAAAGAGTTTCTCAAACAAACAAAAACTAAAGAAGTTCATGACCACTAAACTAGGCCTACAAGAAACATTAGAGACTCTTTGAGTGGAAAGGGAAGACCATAAATGAGAGTATGAAAAGTAAGAAACACAAAAGCAGTAAAAATAAGTGTATTTGTGAAAATCAGTCAAGGGATTCACACACACAAAAAAAGGATATAAAATATGACAACATATATCTAAAATATGGAAGGGAAAGAGGAGTAAGAATGGGTTCAAACTTAAGCAACCATCAACTGCATGCAGATGGCTATATGCAGAAGCTGTTACACACAAACCTAAGGGTAACCACAAGTCAAAAATGAGTAATAGGGGGCAATTTGGTGGCTCAGTCAGTTAAGCATCCAACTCCTGGTTCCAGCTCAGGTCATGATCTCATGATTCATGAGTATGAGCCCTGCATCAGGCTCTGCAGGGTGGAACTTGCTTGGGATTCTCTCTCTCCCTCTCTCTCTTTGCCCCTCCCTGACTCATGCATTCTCCCTCTCTCTCTCTCTCTCTCTCTCTCTCAAAATAAATAAACTCTTAAAAAAATTGTCTGAAAAGAAAAACAAAAATGGTAATAGATACACAAAGAAGAAAGAGAAAGCAATCCAAGTATATCAGTAAAGAAAACCAGCAGACCATGAAAGAGAGCAGGAGAAGAAAAGATTGGAGAAAAACTACAAAAACAATCACAAAACTAGTAACAAAACGTCAATAAATACATGCCTATGAGTAATTTACAATTGCACCAAAAATAATAAAATACCTAAGAATAAACTTAACCAAGGAGGTGAAAGATCTGCACTCTGAAAACTATAAAACATTGAAGAAAGAAATTGAAAATGACACAAATGGAAAGACATTCCATGCTCATGGATTTGAAGAACAAATTTTGTTAAAAAAATCTATGTTACCCAGAGCAAACAATCCTGAAATTTGCATAGAACCACAGAAGACACCCAATTGCCAAAGCAATCTTGAAAAAGGAAAACAAAACTGAAGTAATCACAATTCCAGACTTCAAGTTATATTATAAAGCTGTAGTAATCCAAATGGTATGGTACTGGCACAAAAATAGACACATACATCAATAGAACAGAATGGAGAGCCCAGAAATAAACCCAGAAATAAACTCATAACAATAAGGGCAATTAAGGAGGAAAGAATATGCAATGAAAAAAAGTCTCTTCAACCAATGGTGCTGGGAAAACTGGACAGGTACATGCCAAAGAACAAAACTGGACCACTTTCTTACACTACACACAAAAACAAACTCAAAATGTGAGACTTGAAACCATAAAAATATTACAGGACAGCATAGGCAGTAATTTCTCTGCCATCAGCCTTAACTTTTCTAGGTATATCTCCTGGGGCAAGAGAAATAAAAGCAAAAATAAGCTATTGGGACTACATCAAAATAAAAAGCTTCTGCATACTGAAGGCAACAAGCAACAAAACTAAAATACAACCTACTTAATGGGAAAATATATTTGCAAATGATATATCTGATAAGGGGTTAGTATCCAGAATATATAAAGAACTCAAAAAACTCAATACCCAAAAAAGGAATAATCCAATTATAAATGATCAGAAGACATGAGTAGACATTTCTCCAAAGAAGACATCCAGATGGCCAACAGACACACGAAAAGATGCTCAATATCACTCGTCATCAGAGAAATGTAAACCAAAACTACAACGAGATATCACCTCACACCTCTCAGAATGGCTAAAATCAGAAACACAAGAAAGAACAACCATTGGCAAGGATATGGAGATAAAAGAACCCTTGAGCACTGTTGGTGGAAATGTAAACTGGTGCAGTCACTGTGGGAAACAGTATGAAGTTTCCTCACAAAGTTAAAAATACAGTAAAACCTTGGTCTGTCAGCATAATTCATTCTGGAAACATGCTTGTAATCCAAAGCACTCGTATATCAAGAACCACTGCTCAGTTGTGACATGTCACATGCTACTCATATTGCAAGACATTGCTCGTTTATCAAGTTAAAATCTATTAGAAATGCTTGTTCATCTTGCAGAACACTCACGGAACAAGTGACTCACAATCCCAGGTTTTACCCTATGACCCAGTAATTGCACTACTGGGTGTTTACCCAAAGAATATAAGAACACTAATTCAAATGGATACATTCACCCCTATGTTTATAACAGCATTATTTACAATAGCCAAGGTTAGGAGCAGCCCAATGTCCATCAATTGATGAATTGATGTCCATCAATCAATTGATCCATTCATCAAATGATGAATGGATAAGAAGATGTGGTAGATACATATGCAATAGACTGTTATTCAGTCATAAAAAAGAATGAAATCTTGCCATTTGCAACAACACGGATGGAGCTAGAGAATATAATGCTAAGTGAAATAAGTCAGAGAAAGACATTTCCCTCACGTGTGTAATTTAAGAAACAAAGCAAATGAGCAAAGAAAAAAAGAGAGTGAAAGAGAGAGAGACAAATGAAGAAACAGACTCTGAACTGTAGAGAACAAACTGATGGTTACAGAGTGGGGAGGATGGAGGGATGGACACAAAAGGTGATAGGGATTAAGGAACGCACTGTGATGAGCACAAGGTGATTTATGGAAGTGTTGAATTACTATATTGTACACCTGAAACTAATAAAACACTGTATCTTAACTGAAATTAAAATTTAAAAATTAGTTAAAAAAATCTAAGTCTGGCTGGCTCCAAAGACTATAATCTAACGACTGCATTGCATTACACTTCACTGCCCCTCTGTTATAACATTATGGGATTTTTTTTTTTCTAGCATGAACAAGGCCGCAATGAAAATCCCTGGGCGTGTGTCCTTGGTACATGTCCCTGAGGTGAAAATCCAGTTCACAAGATATGTATGCCATCAGTTCTATAAGATACTACAAAATTGGCTTTACAATGTAGCTGGCCAACTTATACTTTTAATCTTAACTTTCTATGGGTAGTTGAATAATAGCCACAAGGATATCCAGATTCTAATCCCTAGAACCTGTGAATATTAGTTTTATGGCAAAAGGGGCTTTGCAGAAGTGATTAAGGTACAGAGAGGTTGAAGGAAATTTGACTAAAGCAATTTAAAAAACATCAATGTGATGATGGAAGCAGAGAGAGAAGAGATGATTCAGTTTGAGGGAGTAGTCACAGGCAAGCAAGGAATACAGGCGATTTCCAAGAAGCTGGAAAAGGCACAGAAATAGATTGTCCTCTAGAGTCTCCAGAAGGAACCAGACCTGACAACACCTTGGTTTTAGCCCCTTAAAACTATTTTTGGATTTCTGACCTCCAGAACTATAGGAGATTAAATTTATTTTGATTTATGCCACAAAGTTTGCAATAATTTGTTGTAGCAGCCACAGGAAACTGATATAATTTCTAAGGCAGTTTTTAAAAAAATCATAAATGTGCTGAATTGTATTTATTCATTTTTTCTATGCATATTTCATCTTCTTGGTTAATATTCTGAATTACACTGATGACACTGATGGATTTTCAATATCAAATAATCCTTACATCTCTGGGAAAAATCATACCCGGTCACGATGTATTTTTAATTTTTTTTTTTCAACGTTTTTTATTTATTTTTGGGACAGAGAGAGACAGAGCATGAACGGGGGAGGGGCAGAGAGAGAGGGAGACACAGAATCGGAAACAGGCTCCAGGCTCCGAGCCATCAGCCCAGAGCCTGACGCGGGGCTCGAACTCAGGTCACGATGTATTTTTAAAATACATTGTTGAATTCCATTTGCTAATGTTTTGCTTTAAATTTTTGTACCATGTAAAAATCTCTTCTCGTTTTCTTCTACTTTTTTTTTTTTAAACTTACTTACTTACTTTGAGAATACAAGCAGAAGCAGGAGAGAGAGAGAGTCAGAGAATCCCAAGCAGGCTCCGCCCTGTCAGTGCAGAGCCCAACCTGGGGCTCAATCACCCCCAAGTGTGAGATCATGACCTGAGCTGAAACCAAGAGTCGGATGCTTAAATGACTGAGCCACCCAGGCGCCCCTCGTTTTCTTATTTATACTAACATTTCTTATTATACTAACATTGTCTGGTTGCACTGAGATTACTGCCCCAGTAAACCCTCTAGCACGTCCTCTCACGACATTTCAACTTTTTTCTCCCAGAGTCTTTTCCTAATAAATTGTTGTCATTTAAGTATCCCCTCCTCTTGTATTGAGATAATTAATTTTTTTAAATGCAGTGTGTCCATCCTTTCATTTAGTAAAAATTAATTAAGTACCAAGGTGCCTGGCTAACTCAATCAGAGGAACATGCAACCCTTTATCTCTGGGTTGTGAGTTTGAGCACCATGTTAGATGTAGAGATTACTAAAATAATAATAATAAGTGAGTAAGTAAGTACCTTTTGAGTACTTAATTTAAAACGTAAGCACATAATCCACTCCCTCAAATAACGTGCTGTCTGATGAAGAGAAAGACATATAAGGAGAGACTAATGGAATAAAGCTATCTCTTTAACAAAATATAGAAGAAACATCAAGAACAAAGGAGAACCGATAACCATGCAAGGTACATATCCTCTGCCTGGCCACAATTTCTGTCCCTTTCATAGTTCCAACTCACACTCCTCTGCAGAAATTGTCCTTGGTCCTCTTTAAGATTGATTCCATCAGCCACATTTCCACTAGACAATCTCCTAATTTCAGACAGTCTGCTCCATCTTCCTTCATGACTACAGCACCTGGTCAGTTGTTCAGAAGGACTTCCCTGCCACCTTAAAAGTTTTCATCTTCAGAGGCAGCTGGGTGGCTCAGTTGGTTAAGCGTCTGGCTTCATCTCAGGTCATGAACTAGCGGTTCGTGAGCTCAAGCCCTGCCTTGGGCTCTGTGCTGACAGATTCTGTGTCTTTGGATTCTGTGTCTCCCTCTCTCTCTGTTCCTCCCCTCCTTGCTCTCCCTCCCTCTCTCTCAAAAATAAATAAAGACTAAAGAAGTTTTTGTGTTTTTTTTTTTAATAAAAAGTTTTCATCTTCAGCTCTCTCTTTCCTTTCTAATCCCTAGAACCGGGTGCCTTCCCTCCTCATGGCCCTCAAACCCAGGTTCCTTCTACTATTCATCTTCTCAAATAAAAATGTCCTCAACTCACCATCTCCCCAAGAAAACTGCCCTCTACTCGTTCCCTCAAATACAAGCTGCAAAACTGTAAGAATCAAAGCTGTAAGTTCGTAAACAAAGTTTTAAACTTTGTTATAAGTTTATAGGACAGTAAATACACATAGCAAGGTCTCGGCAGTTGTTAATTGTTCAAGTGGTGTTTTCTGTTGTTATTCTTGTTGCCGTTGTTGTTACCATATCTTCCAGATTCCTATTCCACCCTGCACAGAGATGACTCTGAACCTCCACTCCCCCCATCCTACCCCCACTCAGGCTACTCTTAGAAAGTCAACATGCTTGGTAGTTTCACTCATCCCACAGCCTTTTCTTTTCCCCATGACCACAACTTTTATTCTCTTGACCTTGTCATCTACAACACAAGTCCTGGCTCCTCTAGTACTAATGTTTTCAAAATTATGCTATAACTCTTTTAAGAAACTTAGACTTTTTGGAGGCAGTTTAGCATTATATAGGAACATTTTAACTATATTTACCCACTCAAACTATTTCTAGGAAATCATCCTAAGAAAATAATTGGAAAGATGTAGACAAAAGAGATGTTCATGACAGCATTGTTTGTAAACTAAAAAAATGAAAACAGCCTATATCAATAAAGAAATGGCTAAACAAATTTCAATATGGCTGCGTTCTGGAATACTATACAGCCTTTAAAATTGGTGAAACAAATTCATATTTGTCAACATGGAGAAATGTCCATGACATATTACCAATGAAAAAAGAAGGCTGCAGAGAAGTATGTGTAGTATGATCTAATATATGTAGAAACTGTATGTGATTATACATATACATACATGCAGAAAAATAACCTTTAACACACTCAGCAGAATCTTTTTTATTGGAATATAATTAACATACAATGTTATATTAGTTTTAGGTGTACAACATGCTCATTCCACAACTTTCAAAATTTTTTTTAAACGATTTATTTTTGAGAGAGAGAGAGAGAGACAGAGCATGAGCAGGGAAGGGGCAGAGAGAGAGAGATGGAGACACAGAAGTCAAAGCAGGCCGCAGGCTCCCGGTGTGGGGCTTGAATTCACAAGCTGTGAGATCATGACCTGAGCTGAAGTCAGATGCTTAACCAACTGAGCCACCCAGGCACGTCAACAATTCTATACATTACTTTGTACTCACCACAGTAAGTATAGTCACCACCTGTTACCATACAACGTCATTACAATATTATTGACTATATTCCCTATTCTGTACTTTTCATCTCCATTACTTACTTTTTTTTGAGTATAGTTCACACATGATCTTACATTAGCTTCAGGTGTACAACATAGTGATTTAACAACTCTAGACATTATGCTGTGCTCACCACACATGTAGCTATTGTCTGTCAACATGTAATGCTATTACAATACCATTGACTATATCCCTGTGCTTTATTCATTACATATCTGGAAGCCTGTATCTCCCACTCCATTTCACCCATTTTTTCCCATTCCCTTACTCCACTTGCCTCTGGCAACCAACAGTTTGTTCTCTATATTTATAGGTCCAAGCAGAATCTTAATTTAGGTTGCTATCTCTGTGTGGTGAGATTCTCCATTGTCTTTGTAGGTATGTGTGTGTACATGTATGCATGTGGGGTTTGTGTGTGTGTGTGTACACAAAGTCTCTGTTGAGCCATGATGGTGTTTAACAAAAATATTTTGGCAATCAAATGCTTATCTAATACCACCATATTTTTTGCCTTTTTATATTAACTATGTTTACTTTTATAACCAGAATGAACACTAAAGCTACTTTCACTTTGAGAAAACGGAAGCTAGTATACTGGTTATCTACTACCAGGGCAATATTGTAGGACAACCAACCACAAAACACAATGGCATAAAATAATAAGCATTTATCTATCTCACAAATATACTGGGAAGCTCTGTTCTCAGCTGAGCTCAACTGGTCTTGGCAAGTCTTACTCATGTACCTGCAGTCAACCAGTAGCATGGCCAGGAGCTTGCTGGTCTAGGTCGGCCACAGCTGAGATGACCTGTCTCTGTTCTGAGTGATTTCTCACCCTCAGGCAGGTTAGCTTAGGCTTGTTCTCATGGTGGAGACAGGGTTCTAAAAGATGGGGTGCAAGTTCCCAAGGCCTCTTGAGGCCTCAGCTTGGAACTGGCCCACTATCACTTCCATTACTTTCTTGTAGCTGCAGCAATTTACAGGCCAGCCGGATCCAAGAAGTGGGGAAACAGATTCTTTACTGGAGGGGCAACAAAGTCACAATGTAAAGGGTATGGGTACAGGAAGGGCACTCACTGGGGTCACTGACACAGTCAATCCACCAGAATCAGATTTACTCACAGTGGAAATGTATGGCAAAGGGAGACAAGGATAAGAAACCAATGGAAAGCATTTGGCCACATACATTCATGGGAGAAAGATGAATCCATGGCCTCTGGAGTCAATGTGAAATAATGACATCATCCCTTCACCCCAAGGGGTATATCACCACTATCACTTGGTAAATGGCTCTGCCATACTTCTTAATTCTGACATTTCTTATGGTGTGTGTGTGTGTGTGTGTGTGTGTGTGCACGTGCATGTGTGCATGCGTATACAAGGTCTCATTTGACCCAGGGGCAAGGTTTGCTAAAAATATTTTAGCAACCAAAAGCTTTATCTAATACCACCATCTATAAAGCATAGGACTGGCCATAAAAAGGGAAAACTGGCCTACATGAACATGAATAAATCCCCAAGACTTCTAGACAGATCCACTGTTGAAAAATCTCTATTTTTCATGTGTTCTCTTTATATAAAATTTGTATGTTATGCAAGATTCAACTGGATGTGACTTTCACATGATCACTCCAGAAATAAAGATTTAGTGATTATGTCAAAGTATGCCACCTGTTAACTTATAAATGTGAACAGTGACAGTTGACAGGTAGATAGAAACTGTTTATAGCAATTGCAGGCATTTCTAAGTGTATATTTACTCAATCTTTTAGAAATTAAACTTAGAATTTCTATAATGTGTAATGCTAAACACACCATTTTGGACTTAACGTGGTATATAAATGTGCTTATAAGAATTGTATTCATTTCTGAAAGGTTTCTTCTTAAAACTTTTTAAAAGTTTTAAAAAGTGTAAAAATGGCTGAAGCATATGAGGGAATCCTGAGAAGCCATGGATGAAATGCTAAGGAAACACTGGAGAAGAGGTCCAATAAATACCAGAATTAAAGCAAAATTCTAGGATGGTAAAAACAGAGGAGAAAAAACTTTAAAGAAAGAGAATGGCACTTGGAAAAGAGAAGGGTGGGGGGGAAGCATAGAAATACCCTACAAGAAGCACCACATGCAAATCATTAAATTGGAAAAGTGCTTCAAGGAAAACGTATGGGCTAAAATAGGACACAGCAATACGGATATTGTCAACAAGTTAAACACAGAATAAATACAATCATGTTTTGTTAATAACTATTAAGGGCTGATAGACTAGATTACATTAAGTCAGGTATGGCTACAATACAGCAATGTGAGATGATCACGTACTGCTCTTTATTAATCTGAGGGTTATAAATCGCCTCACATATGCTAGTAAATTCTTATACCATCTCAGCTGATATTGTGGTGTCTTCCATACAGCTAGGAAAATAGGACAAGGCACAGACCCAGTCACACAGCATACTAATAGCAAGCTGGAAGAAGACCAAAATCTTAACCCATGAACTTCATTCCCGCTCTTGGATCCACTGCACCAAACCATTCCCTTGAGATGTTAGATTGATTGACTCTGAATTAAGTTGCCAAATTTTAACTGTTACTTTTATTCATGCAACCCTGCTGGGCTGCAGAAACTCAAGTTTAAAATCGTCCCTAGCTTCGCCTGCTGGCCCAACCACAGGAGAAATTAAGTGCTGGAAACCAACACCTTCATGCATTTCCTCATTTGATTTACTCAGCCTCGGAGGGAAACTCATGCACCTGTCTCTATACTTGGAAAGCCAGTTTGATGACCAGAGCTGTATGAGGCAGGAGCCTTGATGCAGGAAGCTCCTGGCCATTCCCTCCTCTGGTGCCAGCCCACCTGGTCACATCACTGGGGGGGTGGGAGGGGGCTTTTGAGTTGACTCTGTCAAAAGAAAATGCTCCAATGGGAAATTAATGCCTGGAAACATTCCTTGATTTTTTTAACAAAATAAAGTGTATAAGTCATTCGAGACTAGCAGGATAACCACAAAGTGTACCAATCAACTGAGTCCAATCTTCAGCCCTAGAAGTACCATGTCATCTTCTGTGTGCACAAGACCGTGGGATGTCACTTTCTAAGAGTTGAGAAAAGGGTAAGGTGTCCATAGACACCTTATTCAAAAGAGAAGGTGTGCCCCCTTTTTATTCCATTATATATACATGTATACATGGAAAGAGAGAGAGAAATTTGAGGAAATGGAAAAGCTATGTCAACAGCCTTTTAAGCAAAGTTTAAAAAGGATTGAGGCAATGAGAAAAGACATTATGGGGAGAGGAACCACAGTACACATTATTATTAATTCAAGGGAAATCATTATAGTCAGCAGGACCTTATGTGATGAATACAGGAGGAAGACTGTAAGAATAATGAGGGAGCAAAGGTAGAGAAAATGTGGAATACATAAACAATAAACATGTATGTATGAGAGACTCAGAGTCCGAGACCCAGGGAGTGGGGTGTCACAAGAGAGCGAGGTTGACTCACAGATGTACTTTTTTTCTCTAGAGGTTTCCCTGGTTATAACAATGAAGTTATCGTCCAGTCCCACTTCTGAATATGAGGAGCTGGAGATGACAACAGGGCCGAAATCCAGGAGGAGAATGGAGGACAGCACTTACATTGGCAGTAGCTGCTGAGCTAACCAGCTAGAGCCTGGGAAGAGAGTGTTAGAGGGCACTGGACACACGTGGGGCAGAGGAGATCCCTCAGGTCAAGGCACAATGGACACCGTGGCGACTGACATTAGATCTGAAGAACACGGATAACTGGGCCTTCCCACGAGGCCATTTTCTCCTCAGATGACCACAGATCATCCTGGCTCGGCCTGACTGCAGGCTCAGCACAGGCATGTTCCTATTCACTTACAAACCCGTGGTGGTCTTCATTTCTGGCTCTGCCTGAGGAAAGGATCAGAGGACACGGTGGCTCTATCCACTTGTACAGCAGGACCACACTGCCTCACCGTCTCATGGGTCCAAGCCACCTAAACTCCCCCTGTCACCCTCTGGGTGTTTCTTCCCCACCTGATCACACTGCTAGGTTGTTCCCAGAATGGAGGGGGGCCATAACAATGTCTGGGCACCACACACAACCTCACAGTGCCACAGTATGATTTGGAGAATGGGTTCAAGCTACAGTGATATCCAGCCAAGAGCAACACTTGATAAAGGAACTTCAGGGCAACATGAAGACAATTACCTAAGAGAAGGCAAAAGGAAAGGAGGCTTTCTCAGTAGAGTATTTTGTGTTGCCACTCTACTGGTTTTTAGTTTTCCTCTTTGGTTACCACAAAATGTTTAATTCACCCTCACAGTTGTGTTTCCTTAAAATATTCCTTCTGATACCTGTGAATTAGTTTCAGATTTGAATTTCAAGCTGTCCCTCCTGGTTAGCTTATGTCCCCGGGTTTTTGCTGTCCTTCGTTGCATGTCTCTCTCACCTGAATAGTTTAACTGTCACCAGAGGATTTTGCCACCCTTTCCTCTCACTGGCAACTCATTACAAAAAATTAGCAACCAGTTCTCTGGTTTGTAGCATTATTAATGCTTTGTTGTTTTTCTTTTGGCCTGGTTCCTGGTCTTGATTTGAACTGTGTGATTTTCAATCCATGGTCCATCACTGTTACAGTTAAAAATATCTATGCATATGCTATAGAGATAGATTATATGCAGATATTTACATCTATCTATGTATATATTATTCTAAATAATGATGTGTTATATATACCATCTTTTAAAAACTTCATTTATCTTTTTTCTTTTTTAAAAAATAAGCCTAACAGGGTCCCTGGGTAGCTCAGTCAGTTAAGTGGGTGACTCTTGATTTTGGCCCAGGTAATGATCTCATGGTTCTTGAGTTTGAGCCCCACATCAGGCTCTGCGCTGACAGCTTGGAGCCTGCTTGGGGTTCTTTCTCTCCCTTTCCCCCTCCCCTGCTCTCTCTCTCTCTCTTTCTCTCTCTCTTTCTCTCTCTCTCTCCCTCTCAAAAACAAACAAACAAACAAACAAACAAACAAACAAACTAGGTGCACCTGCCTGGGTGGCTCAGTCGGTTAAGTGTCCAGCTTCGGCTCAGATCATGATCTCACAGCTCCTGAGTTCGAGCCCTGCGTTGGGCTCTGTGCTGACAGCTCAGAGCCTAGAGCCTGCTTTGGGTTCTGTGTCTCCTTCTCTCTCTGCCCCTCCCTCACTTGTGCTCTGTCTCTCTCTGTCTCAAAAATAAATAAATGTTAAAAAAATGTTTTTAATTAAATAGATAAACTAATAAAAAATATCTAACTCATATGAAAAGTATTGTTTGCCCCTATGAAGATGCACGAAAGTATATTTTGTTGGATTTTCTTGGCCACTTTGTAAACTCTTTCAGAAGACTCTCACCTGAATTCTCCAGTCTCTCCTGAAGACGGGCAACAATCCCAACATCAGGCAACATCGGCTAGAATTCTAATTCCTGCAACAATAACGCCATGCATCCCAGACAGGCCTCCTACTGAGAATGTTTCAATTACTGAAAAGGCCCTTTTAAGCCAAAGCAATTTAAGTACAATCTAATGTTTTCACACAACAGAATAGAGGAGGTTAAATTCTTGATCAATTAACGAAAGAATTTACCACAATGTCACAGATCATAAACTATGAATCATTTTTCAGTGAATTGTACAGTAAAAGACTGTCTTTTGAAACAATAAAGATTTAAAAAAAAATCATACATACTTATAGCAGAAAACTATAAACTAAAGAGAAGGAAGAAAATTTTCCATTATTTATAATATAACTGATTTGTTTGTTTCGTTAGAAGTGATCACTGACAAATGTTATGTGGTTGAACCGGATGACTCACTTAAGCAACTGAAGTAAAGACTCAGTTGGCCTCAGCCATTGATTTCCCACAGAAAGTCAGGGCCTTCAGTTTGTTCCAATCTCCCTAATAATAGTACTGACAATAACAACACTCATAATAATCGTTATTATCAGTTCAGCTAACATGTATTGTTCATCATATTAAGCCCCTAATTTAACACTGTACAGACATTACCTACTTTTAATGTTCGGGATTGTTTTATGAGAAAGGTATAATTATTCTCCCCATTTTGCAGATGAGGAAACTGAATTTAAAACCCCAATTCCCACAGCTTAAAGTGGTGGGGCCACGCTGGGTGATACCTGACTTCAAAGGCAGGTCTTTTGTTTTCTTTTCAATGTTTATTCATTTTTGAGAGAGAGGGAGAGAAGGCACGAGTGGGAAGGGAAGCAGAGAGAGAGAGAGAGAGAGAGAGAGAGAGAGAGAGAGAGAGAGTGAATCCCAAGCAGGCTCCGCACTGTCGGCACAGAGCCCCACGCGGGGCTCGAAATCCTGAACCGTGAGATCACGACCTGAGCCAAAATCAAGAGTCAGATGCTCAACCAACAAGCCACCCAGGTGTCCCCAAAGGCAGGTCTTATTACCACACCAGTAGACTGTCAAACTTGAATAGCCCTAAAAATCACCTGGAAAACTCATTCAAATGCCAGATTCTCCAGCTTCAGTTCTCCAGGCTCTGATTCTGTAGGTCCGAGCTGGGGCTGAGGAATCTGCAGTTTTGAAGCAGCCCAGGGGACTCTCGTGGAAGCAGCACCCCGGCAAAACACTGCTCTTCTGCCCGCATACATGCAGAAGCCAGAAACCGCCTTCACGTAGCTCCCTAGACTCGATGTCTGTAACCACAGTGGTCCGTAAGGTTTTGAGGGGATCCCAGGCCCCTCTGAGAACCCAGTGAAAGCTGTAGGCCTTCTCGCAATCAAAACGCACCCAAACTTTTTTTTGCCTTCATTTTCTGGGAGTTAAAAGCCCGTACGCTTCAAATTAAGGACTCCTAGTCTCTCTCTACCCTTTCATTCTAGTGCCTCTTACCTCGTTCCCGCCTCTGAGATAAAGACACTTATGCTCCTGGCTCCCTGCTTTGCCAGGCCATTAAGAGGATCTTTTTTTTTTTTTAATACAGGGCTTTTGAGATACAGAAATAGAAACACCACATGTAAACTGCATGCTTACAACAAATAGAGAATTAAGGAAGAACAGATTTGAGTAGAAGGGGCTTCTAAAAAGAAACTCAGAACTGGTTAAGGGAAAACCCAGCAAATAACCATGAGCATGATCAGAATGGTCATTTACCATTCGTGGAGTACCTACTATGTACTCAGAGTATCTAAGGCCATTTCTGCCTTAACAGCATTTTTTCTAGTGCTCACAAACTCCTGGATGGCATCATCCTCTTTATTTTACAGTTGAAGAAAACCAGGCTGAGAGAGATTAAGCAACTTGCCCAATAGCAAACAGCTAGTCAAGTGACTCAGACCCAGGTCCGTCTGCGTGCAAAGCCCATCCACTCTTTATGATACAGAGATACGACCCGGATTCCATACGCGCACCAGGTGGGGTCTGAGGCAAGTCCCAGAATGGGCAACCGGGAGCCTTAGTCTCCACTTCACCCTCTTCGCAACCATCAATTTACCTCCTGGGATAATAGTTTGCAACCCTGCAATAGACTTCAGTTACTACTACCAATCAGTTGCTTTGTCCCCCGGTGGAAGCAAAACAGCGGAAGGTACCAGAAATGCTTGGGTTCCTAATGGCAGGGCCACCAAAGACAGATCTGTAGCTTTGCGAAAGTGAACGTCTTTCTGTTTGCTTTGTGGCAAGTTTCTACTATCAAAGCTCTTGGGACCAGCTCCGTGAGTCATACTTGTAAGTGCTGTTCCAACTGGTAGGAAACAGCCTTCCCTCTAAATAAATTTCGCTTTCAGAAAAGGCTTTAAAGCCCATTACAGATAGGGCCATGAAACATTTGGCTACATGTAAATCCTTCCACAGCAAAAGGAAACTTCCTCATGTACCAGTAAAGCTAAAACGAAGTCCAGGAAAGTCTTAGCCAGGAGGGCCGAAAAGATATCTGGTAGAAAAGAATGCTTTACTTCCATTCTGTTTCGGGCCCACAGCATTCTTTTGAAGGACTCTTTAATAATAAGAATTAATAGTGAGAACACACACACACACACAAAGTGTTAACTGAGGTACTAAGCCCAGCAGGTAGTCTGCTCTCCTTCTCCACAAGTCACCCTGCACTCCTCCCCTCCTGCCTCAGCCCATCCTAATGTCTTTTCCTTAAGGCTTTTTCTCACATCCTTGTTTTATGGAATAAAACTGTAACCCAAGCTTGCCTCAGCACTAACAGATGTCGTAAGGAATCACTTCGGCTTGAATTCTGACTCTGTCTCTTCACCCCACCAGTCCTGTCAATGCCACAGGCCTTTGCACAGAAATTCAGAGCTCTAAAGGTACCAACCACTTCCTGCAGCATCCAATGAACCTTCTTCAGTTAATGTTTTCAAAAGGGGACCCAGATCCATTAGATGTCTCAGGCTATTCTTGCCTGGGTATTTGAGGAAATCTGTTACATCAAGCAGTTGCTTTTCTTGGTATTGAAGATAAGCTTTTCTGACCTAGAATTGGCCTGATTCTGTTATTTATTAACTCACCACATGCCTTGCAACAACTTATCTTACTTTTCTTTTCTTGCAATAACTTCCCTTAACTCTGACATAAGGGATCATGTTTTCAAAAACCATTAAAAAAAAAAGGTCACAAACATAATGTTTCATTATAATGGTTATTGCTCTTGGCTTTTATACTAACGTCATCCAGAGGTTTCTGAGACACCCAGGAACAAAGGCTCATTAACAACAGACAAGGCAAAGCTAGGCTCAGGCCCTGGATGGAGAAGTTAGTAGGCTCAACACTTTTCTAAACATATCAGAATTTAATATGCAACAGATTCAATATTTTATTAAACATAATAAAACCTCTAACCTTGGATTTCTAATTGCTTACCACTTACTAGAATACAGTGGACAAATATACAATAGCTTGGAATTTAGGAACCAAAAGTAACACATCAGTGGTTTCACCAATAATTGTCTAAAGCCAAGGCAACAGCAATGAGGGAGGGCAACCCTTGATAATGCCTAACTCATAAAGCTTGGTTTAGCTCTTCATTCCTGAGTCATAGTGGTCAGGGTTACACTGCAGAGAATAGAATTCAATCTGGCTAGGTTAAGCAGAACCAGGTTTATTACACTGTACTAAATAGCTTACAGAGCATTGGGAGCGCTAATGAAACAAACTCCAGGTTCTTCTAGGGACAACTCCCAAGCCACCCAGCAGGACCAGGCCACCGAGGCTGCTGCCTGCTGATTGGGAAGCTGGTCTACAAACACACTGCCTCTGGCTGCCGTGAAGAGGAGACCTTCATGAGCCCCACTGTCGCTGCTGGCTCCAGGACTCCGCCCGGCCTGAGACCATCTCCACTGGCATTCTGGGGGGCCCGTGCCCTGCCTCTCAGCATGCATGATGTTAATGGCCAGGCCCTGGGGCCTTTGCCTGTATGGCTACAGGGAAACCACCTGCCTCCCAGTCTTCCCAGCCTCTGCCTGCTTTCTGCCTTCCAAGTAAGAGAGCATCTAAATCCACCCACAACTCTGGGTGCAAGGGCACTGGGAAACATAGTTTTTAGCTTTTCAGCCCCGGCAGTATAGGAAAGCACAGCAGAAGGAGGCTGAAATGGATGTTGAGTGATAACCCCTCGCGCCCACCACAGAAGTCAATGCTAAAAAACTCACCTTCTCTTCCCCACCCACCCACCCACCAAGACTGCTGAGAGAGAGATGGGAAAAGCGGGTGATAAATGTAGCAAGGATTTGGTTATACAAATGGATGGCTCACAGCACAACTGTTTACATGAGGCTGCTTCCGGAGAGAAGTTACAACCAAGCTGAGGGAACTTTCTCTCTATTGGCCAGGAAAATTTAAGAAAAGGCATTTTTCTTCTTCTTGGGACCCTTGGGAAATACGGGACTATTCTCCCCCTGTCACTCTACTATATGCCCTAGCCAAGATTAATGGAGGGTAACATGGTATGTCTTAAGTCTTCTCTTCAGAATGAGGCCATCAGATTCCTTATTCTGAGATTGACTTAACACCACTAGGCAGGCATTCCAGACTTACCAAGAGCTCTACTAACAGAAAATTATCCATTTCTTAATAAACCTGTAGCCAAAATAGCCTCTCTCTCTCTCTCTCTCTCTTTTTTTTTTTTTTTTTGCAAGGTGAGTTGCTATCGTACTATTGATATTTGCTATTTGCATGTATTTTCCAACAGAGTCTTTGCTCTCACCCATGATGATGCTCTGTCTGCTATATTTTAGCACCTTCTGTCAAGTGACTCCAAATTCCACATTCCCATCAGGCATGAACAAAATCCTGTCAGGTGCTATTATACGTCAAGTACAAGAGACACAGAGATAAATAAGACAGATGTGGACCCTGCCCTTGTAGACTATGTGGTCTAGAGATGAGCTCTGAAAGGTGCTCAACACAATAAACAGTATCAGTCCAGCCCTGAGATCTGTGTGGAATTTCTGAGTAATAAATGTTCCAGTTACTCTCCTTTGGACTTTGTTCACACACATGGAGAAGTTTTAGCTATATGATAACATTGCTTCAACGTTCAAATGTGGAGAATCTTCTAGAAGAACACACTAGTTAAGGGTGATATATAAGCCAAATGTAGTATTCCAGGCCCCAGTGCTGATGCTGGACAGGCGTTTCTGTCATGAAAGAGAGAGTCTGGAGCTGATATGACCATAAGTGAGGTGTGGGGTTTCTGGTCGAGTGTCTGGTCTAGAATCACCAGTGGAGAAGCCTCACAAAACTCGACCTCAGTGACAATTAACTGGCCACAGGTCACCTTTCAATTATCGTCCTGAGAAACAGGGATAAGAAGCAAGCCAAACTAACTTAGCCATGGTTTTCTTTACTGTCTGAACAGCACCTGCATCCATTTAGCGAGGGGGAAAAAAGCTTTAATTATATTTCCCTCAAAATTCATGTGGGTTTAGATTAGGGAAAGGTGTTAAAAAAAAAGGGGGGGGGAATTTTGCCAAAAAGATTTAAAAATAGTTCTCTAGAGATTTTATGAAATCCCTCAGGCTATGAAACCCCACCTACCCCACCCCACCCCAGGTCAATTCCAATTTGGTTTACATATAAGCTGAAATTTTAGATGACATTTCATTATATCAAAACAAGACCAACTAGTAGTCACATTGGGCTTTCTGGTTCCATAGTGGAAAAGAAAGGACCTAATTCTTGTCAGGGAGACCTCCTATCCCTCTTTTCAACAGTCTGTAGTATGAGTCAGGCAGTGCTGGGCACTAGAAATACTGAGATAAGTAAGATACGATCCCCGCCTTCCAGAGAAAGAGCCTGTACCTCACAAAAAGAGATCAAGTAAAATTCCATCAAAGACAAAGGGCCCCGTCTGACAATGGTCACACACGAGCAGCCTGACTTGGTCATCAAGCAAGTGTGGAAATAAGCGAAGACAAAGCAAATAAGAAAAACAAAGGCTGTTTGTTCAGAGCTCAGGACAGCAACATTGTCAGTCACCATCATTTGCGTTTTGACAGACTCAAAGGCAGTCAGAGGAATGGGAAAGTTCTGCCGTGAAATAAGGGAAGGCTGTGGGTGTGCCCCGAATGGAGGCTGGAAGCAGGAGGTGGTGCGACCAGCGGGGTATCCAATGTGACTAGTTGAGGGTGCGCATTCGGCTCTCTTTAGTTAGTCCTAAGTCGGGAGTGGGGACTAAACGAGGGACGCTGTCGGTTATTAACTAAGTCCTGGGCATTTGGGGCTCATGGTTACAGAAGTCATTGCTTACCTTCCTGGATTGTTACCCGAGATGGCAATCTGGCTTCCTGCAACCTGGCTTCTTTCCTGTAGCAGGCTGCCTTCCGGGGATGTTTATTGTAGATAAGGGGGTTGCTTTCCTGGCCTGGGTGCTGCAGGTTGTGGGTCAGAGTTCTATTTTAATATATGTCCAGGAACTGTCCCATTTGTATATTCACTCTGTCACAAGCCTAGGACTCTATTCTGTCCTGGCCCTAGGATTCCACTTGACATTAACTCCCCCTAGCACTGCAGGCATCCCCAGAGCACCGCCCCCCCCCCACCCCAAACCTCCTTAGTGTCTCCCAACATGCTCAACTTCTGGCCTTCACAACAGTGCTGGGAGAATGTCTCTGCCAGACCTCCCCAGGCAAGCCTCTTCCTGCCTCATTGCCCTAACTCCACTCTGTGTAAGATAAGGAGAACGAGATTTGCCCACAAAAGACAAGCAAGTTATCTTACATAAAACAGCAAGTCTTTGAATCATACGTGACCCTGTGGCAAGGGCCTGGTTTATCTTTAATGGTATTAAACATCTGTGAACATAAGCATCCATTTGCAAGCATAACAGCGAGACTATAGCAAAATAGAACATATAAACATTACTGAATGAAAAGGCACTTAAAGAACAGTATGGTATACCATCCCATTCTAAATAATATGTATGTGTGTGTATGCATAGGAAAAATACAAACGATAGAAAAAATTAAGTTCTCAGTTGTAAGGTGATTTTTTAAAACTTTTGCTTGCTCGATTTCCTAATCCTTTTGTTTTTACAACCAACATGCATTACTTGTGAAGTAATAAATAACAATAAAAGTTTAAACTTATTAAAAAGCCATAGTATACTTTAAAAAGAGAGCCCTCTCATAGCAACACGTCTGACTCATTAAGAGCCGCCGTCGTGAGCACTTACCACTTCAATGGCTATTACCCTCATAATTACAACGAATCTACAAGGTGAGTGTTTCTATCCTATTATATATATATATATATATATATTTTTTTTTTTTTTTTTTTTTTTTTTTTTTTGAGAGAGAGAGAGAGAACATGTGCAAGTGGGGGAGGGGCAGAGAGCGAGGATTCTGAAGTGGGCTCTGTGCTGACAGCAGGGAGCTCAATGCAGGGCTCAAACTCATGAACCACGAGATCATGACCTGAGCCGAAGTTGGCCACTTAACCAGGCCCCATCCTATTTTATAGACGAGGAAACCAAAGTGCAGAGAGTACAAGCAACCTGCCAGGGCTGTCAGACCCCTATGTTGGAGCTCTCAGCCACTATTCTGTTCTGCCTCCCTTCCAGGAGGCATGGCCTTAAATTGTGACTCATACCAATTGCATGACCACAGAAACTCACTTCCCACCTCCAAAATGGGAATGAGAATTGTACCTACCTCATATACAGTCATAAGGACAAGGAGATAATGCACATACGAAGAGTTAACACAGGGCCCAAGGCCTAGGAAATGTTTAGTACGTGATCATTGATACAAGGACCATTGTTTTCAGCATTTTATGAAATACTTTTAAATACAACTACTTTTATATTTAAGTTAAAAGAAACAGTAATGCATAATAAGAACCATCATAATAGACACTTATGAAGAGATTTGGCTTTAGAAATAGCTAATATAGTTAAGAATGAGCGTGAAGGATTTTTTTTTAACTCACTCTTGGAATTATCTTCTTCACTGTTTGACATTTATCTATTTCAGAAATAAGTTATGGTTTCCTTTGATAGAAAAATATAATAGAAAAAAGAAAAATTTGAAACTTCCTCAGGTAATCTCACCTGTGGCCAAAGTCAGGTTGCCTTAGGCCTAACAGTCAGGTCACCATAAGGCACTGGGAGGCCACACGCCCTGACTCTGACTCTGGCTGTCCAGCAAAGTAGTCAGGGAGCCTATAAGACATCCTGATGCCCAAACTCACCTCAGAGGTTTTGATCAAATTGGCAAGGGTGGGCCCTGGCTAAGGGAGGACTTAAAAGTATCCCAGGTAATTCAATGTGCAGCCAGCTGAGAACCACATGAACCTAAAACCACAGGGAAATAAACTTCTTTGGGACTCAATTTGCAAACCTAAATATAGGTGACAACAGTAACAATGCCCAGAGGCAAGCGGTCTGGTTAAAAGCAATTAACACTTACCTTGCGTTAAACACATTTTCATTAATTTTATTTTTAAACTCTCCACTCATGGGGTGCCTGAGTAGCTCAGTCGGTTAAGTATCCGACTTCAGCTCAGGTCATGATCTCACGGTGCGTGGGTTCGAGCCCCACATCGGGCTCTGTGCTGACGGCTCAGAGCCTAGAGCCTGCTTCGGATTCTGTGTCTCCCTCTCTCTCTGTTCGTCCCCTGCTCTCACTCTCTCACTCTCTCAAAAATAAATAAAGATTAAAAAAAAATTTTTTTTTAATTCTCCACTGACAAAAATAATATCTAATATTTACTGAGCACTTATTGTGTGCCAGGCACAGTTGTATACACTTTTCAGAGTGAAGTGGATGGCACACACAACGGAACCCGGGCAGTCTGGCCCAAGGCTCTGCGGGACCAATCCCTACTTTATGCTTTCATCAGTGCAAACATTCTTAAACTTTCAAAGTGGTTTGAGTGTTTAAATTTATTAACTTAAAATCTGTCAATAGATGAAACAAACTATTTTTTTTCCCACCTGACCCAGGCTTTTTACAAACAGGCAGTTTCTGCTTATGGGCAATACTGCTTCATTTGTCTGCTTGAGCCAATTGTCCTAAAACCTCTGGACAAGCAGACGCATTTAACGATAACGAGAGGGGACAGGTCGTTCTAACTCGGCAACTGTCATGGTTTTCACCCAGAGGCTGAATTACCATGAAGCTGGGCTCAGGGCCCCTCAGGTACCCCTTCTAAGGCCCAGGAAGAAATACACTGACTTTTTACTTGTAAATGTGTTGTATTTTTCCTAAGGAGGTCTCCCCCAAATTGGATAAGCTTTAAGCCCCGGCAAACCTGGGTCTGTCCCTTACCTAGAGACAGAGCTGCCATCTTCCTCGAGATAGGAAGACACATGATCTGAGTCCCAGTTCGAGACTCTAACACCAGACTAATGCTAGAGCTTTCCAGCTGGACTCCGTGCCTGTAGACTGCTGGCTCTAGTCCTTACAACTCCACCACGGAAGTACCCTGCAGATACCACTGTCCCTGTGTTACTGCCCTGCCCCAAGTCAGTGATTCCCAAGGTCTACGAAGCCCAGTCACCAAAGACTCTTCATAATGTGACCTCCACCTACATCCTCCTTCTTCTCCTTCTTCCACATTTGTGCAGCCTCCCACCGTTACTCCCTTGATGACATCTGATACCCCTTTCTACCCAGCGTAACTGGCTTTCCCTGGTTTTGAGCGCGACTCATTCTTTTCTTCCTTCATCTTGCTCATGCACTTTGTTTTACTTACAATCATGTTCCATTCAAAGTAGTGCTCATACCACTGAAACATGTTTGCCCCTTGACAATCCCTACCCATCTCTTAAGGCAACTTCCTCCATAAGGCTTCCTGGGCCAGAAAAGGTCAATTTGCCAACGCTGCTTGTTTGCAGTGTTCATAGGATACTTATTCTGTACTGCTTGGAATTCTGGTTGCCAGTATATATGTTCATCTCTCTCACCAATTTGTAAAATGCAGAACCACCTATTGTGGAGCGCAGTGCCATGCAAACTATAGTTTTGCAACAACTTTTTGAATATTTATAGTATCTTTAAACCAAAAAAAAATTTTTTAAGCCTCTGTTTTTTGTATAAATTTCTTGCTTTCAACTTGAATGTCTGTTGGGAAAGGAAGGGTGGTACCTATTATTCTTTCTGCGATTATAATGGACAGGGACTGCCTTTTGGCAGCGTATGGACAGCGTGTGGCAGCTTTGGGGCTCTTTTATATTCTATTCAATAGGGAGAGAAAGCAGCATGGCATTCACTAGTGAGTATATACAGACCAACCAACTAGTTAAGCAGGTCCACATTCTACCCACAGCGGCAGGGTCAGGGTAACTCGACCACCTTCAGCCGGGAAGAAGGAAAGTTGCCGATAATCAAAAAAAAAAAAAAAAAAAAAAAAAAAAAAAGGGCACACGAAGGGAATTTTAACAGCAAGATGGCCTAAAGCCCCAGCATTTTGGATCTACCTTGGAAGGGATTGGAGTTTAAAATGAATTCTGAGTAATTTAGCAAAGAGACTTATAATCAAAATCTGGAGGCTATAGTTGGGTTAGATTATTCTGGAACTCATGTAATTAAGCATTAGTCCTAAAGTGAATTCCGTCTAACTGGAATCTTGCTCTTGCCTCCTCCAAAAAATTAACCCTGACATTATCACATAATCTACTGCTAAATTTAGCAATTTTGACTCTATAGTGTTGAATTCAGAAAGGTGATGGAGGGGCGCCTGGGTGGCTCAGTTGGTTAAGCGTCTGACTCTTGATTTCGGCTCAGGTCATGACCTCATGGTCATGAGATTGAGCCCTGTGTGGGGCTCTGCGCTGACAGTCAGGAGCCTGCTTAGGATTCCCTCTCCCTCCCTATCTGTCCCTTTCCCACTTGCATGTGTGTGAGCTCTCTATCTCTTTCTCTCTCTTTCTAAACAAATACATAAACATTAAAAAAAAAAAAGAAAAAGAAAAGAAAACTAATGTCTATTCATGGAAGGGATCTGGTGTCACACCTACCCAGGTGGAATCTGGAGCAGTAGAATCTAGTAGCGTGAAACTGACCAAAGAGGAAAACGCTCAGGCTCAAGTGCAGAATTTGTAAAGCTTGTTACAAAGTTTTTGGAGACTGAAAATATCATATAGTCTTAGATATCGACTTTGTATTAGGAAACCAAAATTTAAAATTGTGAAATTACGGATCATTTGGCACACCTTCTCCATCCCCCATGAGCCCTCACATTTGCATAAACTAAATAAAGGAGAAAACATGTTTGTATGAGTTGGGGAAGGGCAGAATCTTGAATCATCTGGGTAATTGTCTGTTTTACTAAAATAAATCTCACCATAAACTTTGCTTGTTTTCTTCACCCCAAATTAAGAGACCTGAATGTAATAATGGAATGAGAGGAGAGGGGTTACGTTTCCCTTATGTTGATGAGAGAGCAGCATCTTTCACCGCAGAGAATGTCACTGCAGGGGCTGAAGAATAATTTTCATCATAAGCTCCCTTTTGTTGATTACTTATAACTATATGTACTTTAAAAAAAATACAACTAATTCCCTTTTAGTCTTGAATGTCTCAGACTTGGTCTCTACTCCCCAAGGTAAATTACTTTGGAGCAACTGAGCAAAATAGCCTTCAGCAAAATGCTATTTTTCACATTCAGTGAAAAGCACCTTTACCTCTAGAGTTCCTCCAAGATGTCTGAGCCCAGGACCTCAGACTTGGCAAATGGATTTAGAAGCACCAATGAAGAGAAACAGAGCCAAACATGACCCCACTAGCTGAGTGTTTTATTTAAGATGCAAAGGTTTTCATCTACAGATAAACTGAGCGCTGTAATAGGAGTATTTCTGCTCCATGGTGAAGTCTACCAGAAACAAAATCTCAGAGGGAAAGGCTACCAGGTAAATTGAACTCACTAAAATTTCCGCCAGACAATAACAACCAGTTAAGTAAGACGATTGGAATAATTCATCCTCCTGGAACACAAAACACAAAGGGCAATATGAAATGTGATATTAAGATTTTAAAAAGAAGTGTACAAAAGTCAGGAATTTCCTTCCAAAATAAAAGTGTGGGTGGGAACTGATCAAATGTTAGAAGTTGCTCTGATATGCTTCAGTCAACAAAAAGAATGCCTTCCTGCCAGGATTCAGTGTCAGGTAGCAACTTTCAATTCTAGCCACTTTTCAAACAAATACACAGGTATGGCAGCAGTTAGAAACAGTGGCTGTGAATTACATCCAACTGACTTCATCTTGGACCCCCTTCTTATGCTTTCGTTCTTCATCTAACACACAGATCCTAGTATGAGTCTGTTTCCCATGAGTTACTGGCACACATAATCTGGCACTGCTTTTGTGACAACGCTTGGCTTAAAGTTTGAGAAAAAGCTTTTCTTCTATGGCTCCTCTGGTTTTTGTCTGTGGTATTTGACATCTGCCAAATCATTATGCTATACTTCTATACCCATCCCTATAGACACTTGGCTACGTTCACTTAACAAGATAACTTCAAAATATATAAATTGTAAATTGGTGAGTGAAGAGAATCTGAACCATAATGAGAGTACCATAATGAGAGATTTTCACATTCCTAAAAGAGATTTAAAAAAATAAGATGTAGAAGATTCAAACAAAAGAATAAAGATTGATGTAGTAAGCATGTATCACATACAGAATGACATTCTTTTTGAGTATACATGAAATGATTCCAAAAATATCCTCGAAGTAACTTAAGGATGTCTCAGCAAACACCAAAGACATCATATCATATAGACTACATTCTCCTAAAATAATACAGTAAAATAAGAAATCAATAAAAAATTAATTCATGTACTTTGAAACAAAACATCCACTTATAAATACTCTAAGGGTCAAAGATGAACTATAATGAAAGTTATTAAATATTTAGAATTAAACAATGCATTTGCGGTATGCAACTATGGTGATACATGAATAACCTTAAATTCGGATTCAGAAAGAAAGTTTGAAAATCAATAATTAATGCATTCAACTCATGACATTATTTAAAAAGCTACAAAATAAACCAATAAAGGGGAGACAAGGAAGAGAATATGAGTAAATAAGAAATTAATCAAATAGAAAAAAAAACAGTATCAACAAAATCAACTGCTCTTTCTTAGAATGGATAAATCTTTGGTGAGAAAGTAGAAGAGGAGAGAGTATATGCAGAATAAACAGTATTAGAAACGAAAAGAGAGTCAAAATAGAGATATTCTGTAAAGGTTTATGATACTGTAAGAGAATACCATGAACAAATTAACCAGTAAGTTTTAAAAACTTAAATATAATGGACAGTTTCCTGGAAAAAGATTGCAATTTCCCAAAACTAACTCAAGAAGAGGCAGAAACCTGGAAGAGACATGCATCGTTTAAGGAAAGTGAATCAGAGTAGTTAAAAATTTTAAAGTATCCCATATAGACACACCAAAGCATCAGAACCAGACAGGTTTACAGTCATATTTTACCACGGTTTTGTCTTCCTTATTCACACTATTCCAGGGGCTACAAGAGAGGAAAAGCTCTTCAATTCCTTTTATGAAGCTAGCAAAACCTTAATATCAAAACTAAATGAAAACAACATAAGAAAGTGAGATTACAGGCTTAATCACCTATATGGATATAGATCATATTTGTAAAGCTTCAGCATATAATGCTAGCACCAAGCAAGCTTTAAATAGGAATGTAAGGATGATTTACATTTACTTAATATAAAATCTATTATGTGAACACTGTATTAATAAAGAAAAAATCTCAGTAGTTACAGAAAATTACATAATGAAAAAGTCAACATCCTTTCATAGTAAAGAGTTTTAATAAACTTGGAAGAAAAAAATATATTTTATCTAGAAAAACTACAAAAATTAAGTGTCATATTTTGTAATCAATGACAGAAGCACCTGCTATAAAGTCGGGAATATAATAAAGATGCCTGCGATTAACACAACTATTCAACTTGTAACTGGAGGTCTTCATCAATTCCATAAAACAAGGAATAGAAAGAAGAAGAAAGTGGAGGGGTGCTCAAAATTGTCATTAACTATAGAATACATTATTGTCTACAGAAAAGCCAAAAGCATTCACAAACTTAGAACTAATAAGAGAGTTTAGTAGAGTCACTGAATACATCAATGAATTAACAAAAAATCAACGAGATTCCCATGCACAAAAACTACCTATTAAAAATGTAAAAAAAAAAAAATGTAAAAAAAACCTACCTTTTAAAAACTACCTATTGAAAAATGTCCAATTAAAACATCCATTCCATAATAAATGGAAAAATCTTTTAAAATCTGACAAGTTCCGGGGCACCTGGGTGGCTCAGTCGGTTAAGCGTCCCACTTCGGCTCAGGTCATGATCTCACGGTCCGTGAGTTCAAGCCTCGCGTCGGGCTCTGTGCTGACAGCTCAGAGCCTGGAGCCTGTTTCAGATTCTGTGTCTCCCTCTCTCTGACCCTCCCCCGT